>NC_089276.1:36936595-37551845 GCF_963678975.1 Dysidea avara
AAGAGCTGGAGTAATCAAAGCATGCACCTTATTGCTGCTTCTTTGCTCAAGACAGACTTCAATTGCAGTGATAGTGCAGATAATGTCATGAGTCAACAAGGAAATTAACAAGTTGTTGTCAGTGCCTATGGCATCAACAGTGTAAAGAACAGGAAGTTTATAGATCCAGCTTTAGTTGACTACAATTGCACCAATTAGATTGATTATTGATTGATTGATTGATTTATAGTCACACGTTATTTCTTATGGTGCCACAACAGTATATCTGAAGACCAGGCATGATGTCGAGCATGGACAAACCCACATTACAGATAACACAAAATAACCATTCTACAAAAAAGCTTGCCCACTTAGGTCCTTGGAATGCATCCTCCAACTTAAAACAACCCTCTGGTGGTTGTTTACAATGAGTATAGGTCCACTAGTAAGTATCAAGTGAAAAGGAAATAGTATGTGTATTGGGGAAACAACTGAAATTTGCCTTTTGTTCATCTTCATATTATTCTTCTTCTTTTGCTTCACTCATGTACAGCAAAAGTTATCCACTTTTTCGAGCTAAAAACTATATAGCCATGCTTACTGAGTCCTTCCGTGTGTCCATGGCCTATTAATATGCCCCTATTCCACAGATCACGAACCACCCTACACCTCGAAATTTTTCCAAGTCCTCTTCGCCATTACACTATTGGCACAGTTCCATATGTTAAAGAAGTCGTATAGCAATAAAATTACAGGATTCCATTTTGTGAGCTTTGTTATAGTGTTTAATCTAGGCTGAAGCTCGGGCTGAAACAGTACTCAAGGCTGTAACAGCACTTCTTACACTTAGAAGATTGTGCATAGCGCCTCTGCCATGGTGAGTATACTTCTTCCTGTAAGTGCATGATCACGATTTGCTATATGAGCAACCATACAAGCGCTCTCTCACAGACATAACAAAAGTGATACAGTGGAACCTCTTTTAACAAACTCCCCGGATTAAGGACACAATAGAAAAACCTCCATAATAAGGACAAAATATTTGGTCCCAACAGGTCTGGTAAATATACTTTTTATCTCTGAAAGAGGAAAACCTCTATAAAAATGGCCAAAAATTCTGGGTCCCAAAATGTGCGAGGTTCCACTGTAGCGCTGATACCAGAGATTATCAATGTAGTTTCCACGCAAAGCCTCTAGTTCAGGAGAATCAGTTAGTCTTGTTAATTAAAATTAAAACTATTTGTGAGTGCCTTAATTGTCTGACCACATTGTGTAAACAACATGGCTTCATGCTGCTGATAACCCATGTTGACTGAATGATGTGTGTGCATTCAGATTGGCTAATCTACAGGCTAACTGTATATGGATATGGTGCGGTGTGTGAAGCATTTTCTTTGTGGATGCCACATATTGTTTGTGGGAAGCCACTTGCATTCATACATGTCCACAACATAAATTTCTTCACTGTGGTGCACCAAATGAATACAATACTCACATGAACAATGAACTCTAGCTGCACAAACTACATTACGTAGTAATATAATATCATTTGTACTACTGTGCACCGGTAAGCCAATGTTGTAGTCGATGCACCCATGGAAAATCTGCATATGATTCTTCTTATTGTGTATGGTCTTGATAAATGCACAACCATTGACTATTTTAACTTATAATTATATGCTTGTCAGAGTTCCATGTCTTGTGAGAGGTAGTTAGCTCAGTATAATACCATCTGGTGTGTATTCATGAACACTGCAGGATGCTAATGTGATGGCAATGACTAAGAAACTAGAGTCCTGACACATGTAGTAAGACAAGTTAGACAACAACTGCTCAATACTAGGAATGTGTGTAATGTATAGTCTCATCTACAGCCAAGAGCAGTAAATACTCTAATAATGCAGTCAAGTGTGTCTGATAACAACAAAGCTTACACTGAACTTGACAGCCACTAATTGTAAATTGCTCTATGTGTTTACAACAATTTTCATTATCAATAAAACAAATCCATTACTGATTAATAAAAAGTACACAAACTAGATGAATAAAAAATTGGAAATTTTAAAATGGGAATAGGGACTGAAAAAAGCCACCAAACAAGAAGGGATCGCTGGGGTGGTAATCAAATCCCTATTTTGACCCATTTCAAAATAACTGGAGCATGTACATGTCGACTAAACAATTATGACAGAGAGTCAAAATAGGGGTTTGTAGTTTACATTACCACCCCAGCGATCCCTTCTTGTTTTGTGGCTTTTTTTAGCAATCCCTATTCCCATTTTAAAATTCCAATTTATTATTCATGTAGTTGTTTAGTAGAAGACGAAAGAGGTTTAACACACCCTAGAAAGTAGGTGCACACTAAGCAGAATTTCCGTGCTATCTAGAAACTTCACTAGGTTTGTATGGCCAGCCAGCCTGGAAACTCTAGACCATAAATTTACACATACCTCTTTGCTATGATTCCCTTTGGCTCCTCTAGCTCTCCGTTTATGCTTGGGGCAGTGATCAATCTCCACTTGTCCGAGTTTGACACTCCAGTTGCACTGGATATGAGAGAAAATGTTTATGTTGAAAATGTTCTATCAGGATGCAACACTGAAGATGAGCTCCTAGCGTAGTACACCCAATCCCAAGAGATCATGAGCCTAGCCAAGTTTAATCTCAGGTAATGGTCAGCAAACAGCTGCCGACTCAAGGAAGTTACCATGGAAGACAAAATCAGTGACTCCAGCATAACAGTGGGACTTCTGGGTCTGCAATGAAACACATCACCTGACATCCTTTCTCTTGCAACAAGACAATTTCCACCAATCAACACCTTTGTTATCAAATGAGATGTACTACAGGCATCACAGATTTTTGACCCACTAGGATGGTAACATTAGTAACAATCAAGGCCAAAATTCTGCTCCAGGAAATCTGGCAAACAAAGTTAACTTGGGATGAACCCCTTCCCACCGTGATCAAGGACAAGTGGATTGCCATACTTGCTGATCTACAAGAGATACCATAACTGATGATACCAAGAGCCTACTTCCCATCTAGCCAATCGAGTATGCAGATCTATAGCATATTTGTGTTTGCAGATGCCAGCACTAGGGCATATGGAGCTGTAGTGTACCTTAACAGAGATAATCATATTTGTCTTGCCATGCCTAAGACCCGTGTGGCTCCTATCAAGGCTACTTTCTTACCAAGATTAGAACTCATGGCAGCTGTTACTGCCACCAGATTAGCAAAGTTTGTTTATTCGGCAGTTCCTCACATACAGCAAGTACACTTTTGGACAGACAACCAGATTGTACTACATTGAATACACAAAAGCACAAATTCAAAACCATTTGTTGACCACCGTGTTCATGAGATTTGTGAAACCTTTTCTGCAGTTACCTGGTCATTCACACCATTGGCTGACAACCCAGCCTATCTGCTTACAAGAGGAATATCAACCAACCAAATAAGACAGTCTCATCTGTGGACATAAGGCCCACACTGGCTGTTCACTAAACCAGATTGGCCCACATAGTCACCCACAAGTGTACTCCATTTCGAGGTGGAAGAATATGTTGAACCTGAAGCTACTCGCACAACAGAGCTTACAGCTAGACAACCACACAGGTACATTATCTGTTATTGATGAATCACGATACAGTAGTTTTCATCACATGCTAGCTGTCACTGCTTTTGTTTTTAGATGGCTTCACAATCTATGCAAACAGCTAACCAAAATATCCAGCCTCTTAACAAGCATTGAATTGGCTAATTCATGTAGACATCTAGTGAAGGGCATACAGAATTCAGTTTACCAAGAGGAGCTTGCTTACTTACTCAAAAGGCAATCTAAATGTCCCCCATTAGTCAGACAGTTATGCCTTTTCCTTGATGACAAACAGTTGATTCATTGTGGAGGACGGATTCACAATGCCCCAACCACAGAGCTGAGTGAATTCCCCTTCCTCCTACCCCCCAATTGCCGGTTTAGTGATATGATAGTCATAGACACCCATGATAAACTCCATCATGGAGGAGTGAGCATCACTGTGACAGCTCTACGCCAAGTCTATTGGTATCCCTCCATCCGACAATATGTCAGGAAAGTATTGAGGCAATGTGTTGTTTGTAACAAGTTGATGGGGAAACGCTATAGAGCTCTAGACCCCCCTCCACTGCCTAAGGTACACGTTACAGAATCTCCACCATTTACAGTAACAGGCGTAGATTTCACAGGAGCCCTGTTGGGGACAAGAGAAAAAGGTGTACATCTACTTTTCACATGTGCTGCCACAAGAGCAGTGCATCTCGAAGTTGTTGGTGACCTGACTGTAGAGACCTTCCTGTTAGCCTTTTGAAGATTTTCTTCACGGAAATCCCTACTACGCAAGATAATATCAGACAACGTGTCCACCTACCTTGCTGCCACAGAGAATTTACAAATATTGTTCAAATTAGAGTCACTGAAAGGAGCATTAGAAGTTCAGAATGTAACAGGGATTTTATCCTCAAGCGTGCCACCTGATACGGAGGCTTCTGGTAGTGCATGGTAGGACTTATCATGTAAGCAGTAATTGGAAGAACCTTTGTTACGCAGGAACAGCTTGAGACCATTATTGTAGAAATTGAAGTCATGTTGAATGACAGACCACTGACCTATGTATCCTCTGACTTTTGCTGATTCAGAATCACTTAATACTCCTTCTCATCTGCATGAGAATACACCCTGTTCCTCACCCCATAGACAACCCAGAAGAGTTAGACGATCCAGACTACCTTGATGCCGACAACATGAGGAAGAGAGTAGACAAGCAAGCACATCTTACTGAACAATATTGGACATGTTGGAAATGTGAATATTAACTTCCTTGAGAGAGTTCAACAAGATTTGGGACACAACAAGCAAGCTATCAGACTAAGGAATGTTGTAATTGTACATACGTACATGACGACAAGCCAAGAATGCAATGGAGATTAGCCATTGTAAAGAAACTCATTAAGGAAGAGGACAATTTAGTTCGTGCAGCTCATATTAGAATGGGTATGTATAAAACAACTCATCCTATTGTCAAGCTCTATCGGTTAGAACTTTCAAGTGAAGATGATGCCTCTCAAGCAATTCCTGATAACACCTCAGATGAATCTACTCAACATCTGAAGGACCCTCAAGCACTGTTGAACAACACTACTTCCTCCCGAACATGTCCATGAAGGAATGCTGCTGCCAAGGCCTTACAGAAGATATCTGAGTGGGAAACAACACTAGGCCAGGCCCCGGAGGATGTAGGAAAGTGACTGTAACATTAATTAGAATATTATCTAAATATAGTGTGATCATACGTACCATTTGTTGCTGTGTGTGTTGTATCATGTCATTATTATCCATGCCAATCACACTCTACCGAGTCATTAGCTACTGGCTTGAACCTCCCATCGTCGTATTGACACTATAATTGGAGGTGCACAAGATCAAGATACTGGAACAGAGCAGTTACCTAACTACTCTAATAGAACATTCAGCAGATACATAATTCCATATGAGCAGAAATTTTGGCATGGAGTTAAAATTGGCAATTGGTGGATACTTACAAAATTGCCAAATTAAAATCTTTCCTTGTTTTTTATTATTAGTGTCTCTATTATATACGTATCTGTCTCAGAAAATCTGACTTGTTTGCACAAGCATGCTCATTGAGAAAATGTAAATTTTAAAAAATTGTAAAATTACACATGCTACAAAGAAAAAAATATGCAAGTTATTATCATGCCATTACTCGGAGAAGGAAGATTCAAACACATTAACACTATAGACCACCTCATTTGCCTGCTCATGGAGAGTTTGAAAATCTTTGTTTTATTTCTGTAGTTCAACTGTATGCATGTCACATGCATTTGTTTACGATGTGGTAAACATAAGCGAGATCATCGTCATTTCTTTAACCTTCATACCCATATGCATAAGTGACTACAGGGCTAACACTATACCTTGGCTAAATTGCTAATCCATGGTGACCATTTTAAGCCAAATTGCAACATTGTAGAGTAATGCAAACTGAAGTTATGGCTGCAAATGTAAGCACCTGTAGTTTATTTTCAGTATAGTCACTCTACAAATCAATTACCTTGCTCTTCCTACTGTCTAGCGCTATAATTCTAAAACTACTCACCACAAAAGCTAAAACTTTGATAATCCATTCCTTGGATACTGCAGATAATGTTGAGAAAATAAATTTAAAAATCGAAAGATGTGTGAACTTTTGCTAAGACCAACACATATTTTAACTGATTGAACAGGCACGAGAAGCAAGGTGGTGTATCTAGATATACACTATATTGGAGGTCGGCCTGTGGCCAATTAAACAATTCTACTATTGTCTGTAATATTGCAGGTTAAGGAATAATTATAAGGTCCTACTCTTTTGCCGAAAGTAGTGAAGCAAAGGTGCACCTTCTAGAATCCATTACACAAAGCAGAGATCATACATAGCTAGCTACTTGCAGGGAAAATGTTCCCAATCACTTCGTTTCCTTTTGCTACACTGGCTATAGATTCTCTGTCCTATGTTAAACATGAAATAGCTAGTCTCTCAAGTACGTAAGCCATCAAGGTAAGCATATATACATTTTTGTTAACAAGAAACCACGTGCCAAACACAAATTATTAAGCAAACACCAAAATTAATATTCTGCTTGCCAAAATTTCTGCTTATACAGTAGCTGGATCTGCTATGGAAATTTATCCATATCTGTCTGCCACTAAAGATGTGTCTGTACATACAATGAAGTGCACTGATCTATTTAAAAGGCCTTCTACTTGTACAGTCATTATGTATGGCAACACTTAATTCAATTATGCCACTGATAATAGTCTCTGATTCAATCTCATATCATTTAAATTTCAAACCTTTCCAGTCTTAATTACATACATTATTATTCTATTATGCCCCTGTTGTTGTACAATTGTGAGAGAGTGTTTGTTGTCTGAACCTACCCAAGCCTTTTCATTAACAAATGCTGCAGACCTATACCTAATCTAAAGGGCAGTATAATTATAGGCAAACTATAAACATGTGTATGTGGAAATGTCAGTATTTTTAGCATTTATTTTTCACAAATTTCCTTCAGGGGGGCATTCCCAGATCTCCTAGTTCCAGCATGTTTCACACCTTCACATGACAGATTAATAACTTAAGTTAGTCCCTCCGTCCTTGTAAATCCTGAATCCACCCCTGATTCAGGCTAAAGCAAGCAATAATTAGCCATTTTATTTTTATGTAAACAAACACATGCAGCTCACTTTTAACCTCCATGAAAGGGGAATATGTGGTATATCAATTAACATTTTTGTTGCTGAAGCCCACCCCTGGGAATAGTGGCAACAGTGGACCACCACTATTTAATTATTGAGGACTCTATTACACATATGTGCTCATATATACACATTTTGCCTAGCTATACACACCACCCTTCCACCGCACCAAGCTCTATCATTGCCTACTTTGTCTTAATGCTAATTACATAACATTTTTCACAAAGCCGGTAGTGTATGTAACAATATACAACAATCAACAAGAACACAATGACACCGTAATAGCAAATGAGATTATATATACATGTGATTATGCATGACATGACATTATAGATTATATAGAGAGTATGAGTTTGGATGAATAACAGCAACTGAAGAAATCATAGGGCAGGCAATAAGCTCTTCCATAATGAACATAGCAATTGTGACTTAGTATTGTCTGGAAAACAAGTGATAGTAGCAAACTGTTAAGACATGTCAAACTATAGGAATTGATGACTAGCAACCAAGCATAGCTTTGTCACAAACATCAATATTGGCAAAGATTGATCGAGTTTTGCAGCTACATAACAAGTATCTAATTCACCTAAATCCCTCCAAATCTCCCCAGTCGCCCAAGCTTGCCTTAGTCCACGAATAATTATGATAGTACACAAACAGTCATTACAGTAATATTATTGTAGCTAATATGTTTAATGCTAGAATAACTACACGTAGCACAAAATGCATGCAATATATGTAGATGACACATACAGATGGTAGAGTAAGCTATCTATTCTCGGCCACCATGTATACTCAGACACTCATTCTCATAAACTGCTGAACAGAGTCATACAAAAATTGGTGTCGATATACTTTGCGTATAGCCTAACTAAACCTCAAAGTGTGAGCCAAAAATCTTGTTTGATTGCTGTGCTAGACCACATCAAAGTCGTTGCTTGAAATCCTATATTCTCGGACAAAATTCAAGTATTGTCAGACACCGGTCAGTAATCCTACATTAAATACTTTAAAGACTTACCACCAACGCCATCTGTTAGAGCTATTCATTAACTATCAGCAGAGCCATAGTTATTTCTTTCTATCTCATTTGCAGAAAGGTGTGATTGGAAATAGGTGGGCATGTCACCACCTCTATTCTTGGACATGAGCTATCAGCTGGTTCTTGTACACGGTTAAACCAAATTGTATGAAAATATTGTGGACATACTTTACACATAGCCTATCTAACCTCCATATTTGAGCTTAAAAGCTTTTATGGTTAGCTAACTAGAGTGGATTAAAGTTTCCACAAGAAAATTAGTATTCTCATATTTCTCGCATAATAGCCTACGCTTCCTACAGCAAATAATTTAGCTACTTCCTACCAACACCATCTGAAGGAGGTGTTCATTGGCTATCAGCAGAGCCATAGTTTATTTCTTTCCATCACTGTTATGGATAGTTATGATCGGAAATATGCGGGTATGTAATTACCTCTATTCTCAGACACATTGATTCTGTGCTGTCTGACTGAATCTTGGCTCCAGCTATTTCTGATAAAAATGTTGTAATTTTCATTGACTTTAATTACTTTAAATGTGACTGGATCTATGAAAACCGTTCTTATCGCCCAAGACAGGAAGTTTGATTTTTTCACACAAACACAAAGCTTAATGAATGCACTATTAAGTTTCACTGCCACAGTCGACCAGAGTAAAGTGGTCTGCTTTTGCTGGCTGCTTTTTTAGAGCACAGTGGCGAGCCGTACAAGTGGTCTGGGGTCTTGATGGAGCCCTGGCCAACCTGGAGATGGCTGTGTGTGGCTGTACAGCTCCGTGGTGTTGGACTGACCTGTGCTGTAAATTTCCTTTCATTTTAGCCAGTTATGAGCACTGAATAGCCTATAACTTGGCCTGATTCATCCCAGTACGTTTCTTTTCAATTTTTGAACACCATCTTGCCCGCCTTCCAGGGCCCCCGCCTCCCACCCTTCTGGAGCTCGCCTGATACAGACAACCTTGGTTTAAAAACTATCTAAAATGGCGGGAAACTTAGCTGTTGACTACTTCTTCAGTGGATGATCAGGAAGGTAAGAAATTGTTGTGAAACGTGTGAAAATTTGGTATGCGTAGCTACCACCATTGGCCAGCTACAACACACTGAATATTTAAAACCAACATTTCTCGATACTTTTAAATGGGCGATAAGACCGGTTTTCCCAGAGACAGTCACAAATAGCATGTAATGCCAGTGAACTACCTTTTTGTACCACCAGAAATAGCTGGAGCCAAGATTCAGTCAGACAGCACAAAAATAATATGTCCCAGAATAGAGGTAATTACATACCTGCATATTTCCGATCATAATTATCCATAAAGGTGATGGAAAGAAAGAAACTATGACTCTGATGATAGCCAACGAACAGCTCCTTCAGATAGTGTTGGTAGAAAGTAGCTAAATTATTTGGTGTAGGAAGCATTGGCTATTACCCAAGAAAATGAGAATACTAATTTTCTCATGTAAACTTTAATCCGCTCTAGTTAGCTAACCATAAAAGCTTTTTAGCTCAAACTTGGAGGTTAGATAGGCTATGTGTAAAGTATGTCCACAATATTGGTTTAACCATGTACAAGAACCAGTTGATAGCTTGTGTCCAAGAATAGAGGTGGTGACATGCCCGGTCACAGCTTCCTGCAAACGAGATAGAAAGAAATAAACTATGGCTCTGCTGATAGCTAATGAATAGCCCTAACAGATGGTGTTGGTGGTAAATCTATAAAGTATTTGATATAGGATTACTTATCGGCGTCCGACAATACTTAAATTTTGAGCAACGACTTTGATGTGGTCTAGCACAACAATCAAACAAGATTTTTTGCTCAAACTTGGAGGTATATATGCAGGGTATATCCACACCAATTTTCATATTTTTCCATCCAGCAGTTTACGAGGATGAGTGTCTGAGTATACGTGGCGTCAGAGAATAGATAGCTTACTCTATATGGCAAATTACGACCATAAAGGCATAAATGCGCATGCAACTAAGTGAACCTATATTATGTGTAGTGTTCCACCGATAATCGGATTGGTATTGAATGGGAACCGATATTGGGAATTTCGGTATCGATCAGTATCAGCTATTTAGGTATTCCGATACCAATTAATAGCCACTTGCACCAATCATCATCATCATCATAATATCATCATAAATGCTATGCTAGCAAAACTTAAGATGTAAAAAGGTGGAAATATTTCTAGCATAAAAGGTGCAGGAATTGCTTTATTAAACATTGAGCAACTGCTACTTACTATATTGAAATACTCTAATAGAACAGTCACTGCACAATAAAATATTCTAATAGAGCAGTCACACAAAGCTAACTTGAGAGGTGTGTAAATTGTATGGCAATTATCGGTATTGGTACCTGTATTGGTGAAAATTTACTGCTAGGTATCGGTATTGGATCAGTAGGTGTTTTTCTGTATTGGTGAAACCCTAATTATGTGTACCAATAGCTGTAAGCAATATGCCAAGCCTGTATGCAGGGAAGCAGAGTTGTTGCAGGACCAGCAGGGACTAATACATGAGTACCTATGAGAATAAAGGAGTGTGCAGCCATAGTATATAGCATGAATGTCTACAAATGGTTGTATGCAAGCCCTGCAGCAACAAATGTGCACAGCATTAGTGAACATGAAGTGAGTCTGCAAATAGCAACAGCTATTGTCATGCACTGCATACAGCAATTTTTTGTGTAAGCACATAAGCAGAACATCATAAGAACATAAGTAGTAGCAACAGTTGCACCCAGAGTTTGAATACAGCAATGTACTATAATGTACATACAAAGCATAAATAAACTTACAACTGAGGCTAAAAGAAGTTACATATGCCTGCAATGATTTTAGACATTGGTTATGGCTTTATACCCACTGATCGCATGAACTCACATAGAGATATAGCAGTTAATATTGCATGCAGGTTTTAAATATAAGGGTACCCTTGTGCATGCAAACATTATGCACACAAACACTGACAAAGACAAGTGCAACGGAGGTCTAGAGGTATGTACCCCCATAACAAGCTGGGGTTAATAAGGTAAGCTGCAATTTATGTGCACAAGGACAAGTGTGGCACATCCAGAACATATGGACAAATATAGCAAGAACAAACATTTAATTGTATAAGAAGATTGTAGATAGGTTGTAGAGGCATGGAAAGCCTGCAAAGAACCCTATAGACAATGACATATATATATATATATATATATATATATTTATACCGTATTTACTCAATTTGTGCTGCACCCTCAAATAGTACCACATTGTGGTACTATTCGTAGGTCTTTATCCTTGTTTCTGAAAATAATTTTAATTGTACTACACCCTCAAATAATACCGCACTGTACTTTCGTATTACTCTTTACTAGTGCTCTCATACCTTTAGCATTAATCGATTTAAGGAAGGTATTGTCCTGGCAAAACTTAAACGGCTGTCACTTAATCAAAATTCCGGATATTAGTTAGTAAATTGACCAAGTAGCATGAGACATGACATGGTTGTGCTACAAGGACTGAGTAAAAGAAAGGTACCCCTTAACAAGCGGCTAATAAGGTAAGCACCAATTTATGTGCACAAGGATAAGTACAGTGCATCCAGAACATATGGACAAATACAGCAAAACTACTTGCAAATTTTTAATTGCATCAAGAAGAATGTACCTATACATGGCAAGCCTGCAAAGAACCTTAGACAATGATACTTACAAGTATATCCTACCCAGGGGTGGATCCAGACTTTTTAAAAGAGGAGTTCCACTCTGGAATTGCAATTTCAGCCTGCTGTAAGTCAAAGACCAAAAAAAAGTCATCATCTGCTGACAATAGCTGTCCCTCACATAGATACCCTCAACAACTATATTTTTCCTTATTTATAACTCCACACGTAGCCTGCTACACTGCTCCCCTTAAGAATATGCAAGCCTGAAGAAAGCATCAACTATTGAGCTATAGGTATGCAATAGTTAGTGTATGCTGGAGACATTAGAAACCACATATTAATGAGCAATCAAACTAAAGTAAATACTGTCTGAGCCTGAAAAATAATCACAACCATTTACATGTGCAAGTATTACCTGTGCAGCAACTAATTTGCATATTCTAGAATGGGCAAATAACTGAAGGAGAAAATGAGGCATAGAAGATGGTGTGGAAAATTGCCAAGCTTTGCAACAATATTAATCATAGCAGCTGAAGTACAGTAGCCACTATGCAGGTGCAATGGCACAAAGTTACTGCATGTAACTAGCTGTTGGCAAATTTTTACATAAGCAAATGTGGAAACAGAGTAACCCATGCAAGTCTAAAAACAGCTGTGCTTAAGAAGATAAGGCCACTCCAAATAAATTCTCTGTTTCCTGTCCTGCACTCAGGTATATTTTTGCATGCGGGCGGTCCATATCCATTATTTCATTATAGTATTGGCAGCTTTTGAAGCTATTATTTGTCTGCATGGCAATTGGCAAAACCATAAAAAGCTGCATAAAAGCATGCTTAAGCTTGTTCTTTCCTTTTTAATTTGCAAAATATTACAAACATGAAGTCTGTGCCAAACTGCTGACACGTGAGCCGACACTGTTTCAAGATAAGTCTGTCTGTATGCAAGAATAACCAGAAAATAATGAAAGAATACGGAATAATGGAATAATTTAGAGCTGACAGTAACCAGATGTGGGCGGTGGACGGGAAACAGAAAATTATTTGGAGTGGCCTAATAGTGTCACTTTTAAAAAAACACTATTGGCCATTGAGATTCATGCAATTAAGGAACAGCTTCACGATTAATGACATGGAGTGGGAGGGGGTGAGGGTGGAAGGAATTTGAGGCTGGTTAAACATCTGTAGTTTCTTCAATCATGAAAGTAAAATGATGTCAGTGACAGTAATGATAATACATGAGCTAGTAGTATTACGTTGGGATTAGACAACTGAGGTGGTCACTGAATGGTGTAGCAGCCATATTGGCATGATATTACATGCAAGCAGTGATAACTCGCAAGGAGCATGTATGCAAGCAGTGGCAGCAATGACCACCAGTATTTGCAATAAAATCAGTGGAAGCAAAATTCTTGCAGCAGAGTTGCAGCAATAATAGCAGACATGCAGCAGCCATAAAATTCATACGGCAACATTCTCATACATCATGCAATTGTGCATCATACAACAGCAGTACATCATATAGTGCTCCACACTTTCAGTAAATCATGGAACAGCAGCACCCTCAAGCTCGCAGCAGTGATTACATTCATGCAGCAACAATAAGGTTTCATGCAGCGGCAATAAAATTCATGCAGGACTAACTACATGCTATTCCATAACTTGTAGCTCTTCTTCACAGGGAGGTACAGTATCCATTGGTGACGATCGTTGTAGTTGAACATCACATGACATCACTGGGACATGCAAAGCAAGCATATACAATTCATCATACAAGCTACAGTCAACTGGCAATAGAGACCTGAGATATACAATGCACACTCAAATAATGTTGCGCCTTCAATGAAGGTCAGGGGTGCTAATGTATAAACTTGACAAATATGGCATTCGACTTATGCAGCAGGCTGTATAGGAAAGGATTCAGTTTGGTCTCACTGAATTATAACAAACTCTTTGCATAGATTTTGTAACCACATAGACAGTGTGTGGTACACGTGACACTTCACGATGACTTGACCTCCTCTTCATTCCCTGTTCCAGTCAACCTCTCCATGGCATATATTGAGTATATCATCATTCTCTAGAACATTTTCCTCATTTCCACTCGACTTCATTAGTCGACAGTGTCTGTACTTTTGGTGTACAGCACTTTCCATAGTAGACTAAAATACGCTTGACAACTAAAACTTCATGGAACAAAGTCTCTTACTGGTGCTGGTAGCTACAACCCAGACATTTAATATTTGTGTTACACTGTGGCACAATACTTTGACTCCATCTTAAATGTTGATGAAGCAGTTCGCAATTAGTAAAGACAGTACCAAAGTGAAAAGGCCAGTATGTAAACAATAGAATACTCATTCTACAATTTTATAACCACATAAGCAAACTACCCTCATTGCCTTTGTATCCGTACCTGTCAATTTTTGTTCAATATCGTCTTCCTAAGTTCACAAATAATAATATTGATTTTTATTTATTGCCCATAGAACCCAATGCTTTAAAACGTTTGAGTCCCCCAAATAGAGGCAGCTATATTTAGGAGTGACGCCATTTCACAATTGGTCCATTAATGTGACTGTGCCATATGCGTCTGTTGAAGGTGTGAAAGGGACTTTCCAAGGGACTTTACTTTCCAAGGGACTTCTCCTAAATACATCATGTGATCTCTATTAATTGCATGCTTTGTTGTGCTTGTTTGTATTCCTTCATTGCTCTACAGTGTGGGACGTATGCTATTATAGACTGTCATAGAGTTTTTTGTGCACTGCCCGAATCTAGTGTAGCATAAAATATAACGTTGAGCTTGCTACTTGTGATGATTGGGCAAAAGTGATGGAAGAATGGTCTTGATAGAATTCCAGAGTTTAAACAATAAATCAAATCAAAAGTTGATGATGGTCAGGCAAGAAACTGTGATGGCTAGGCAAATGCCTACTCATGCCCACCCTCGGCTACGTCACATATTTTGACATGCTTAAATATAAACTCAATGGCTATACTTCCTGTACTTACACATACACTGACCTTGGAACATCTTTTCAATATCTGCAGCTACAACATGTAATTCTACTGCTGGTGATCTTAAGGAGGTGACTAGTTGATGCCAGCTGGCATTAGGATCAGTTCTCAACCAATGCCAGAACATCTCAGTACAGCACTTTTTGTGATCACTGCCATGATCTGATTTGATGATGTCCAAATGTTTCTCTTGGTCTTCACTAAACAACTCAACTCCTAGCTCATACCACTGTGGGGCTACTTGTGGAATTACCACCTGCTGAACTTTCTTCTTGCTTGGCCTGGAGTGTGCTATGTTACAGTTGTAATAATAATATTGAAGTGTAAAGTGGCGAACATATCCTTACATACATACATCATGTGTAGTGTACCATAATTACATAGATTAGGAAATATCCATGTTGAAACATTTTTAAATGTATAATATTATAGTGATGTTATACAAATTTATATCACATGAATTTTTATTTCAATTGTGAAAATTCTCTACACTGTGGTGTGCAAGTTACCAATCATGCATAATTGAGTGCAACTACATCTGTTATATAACACTTGGTAGCAATTAAATGGAATGACTCCAGTGTTGTAGTGTAGCTATAATACAAAACTGCTACACTTCAGATCACAGCATAACCTAGGACTGGTAGACATAGATATATACACCAACACCACAATGATGTTAGCTAGCTGGTGTGTTGAACCAGCTACTATACAGTACAATAGTACTGTACAGATCATGAAGAAATTATGTATCACCCCAAAACCAGCCTTACAATACCTTTTTAGTAGAGGTCATTAGAGGTCCTTCTCATAGTATTCTTCATTTGTAATGTTGTGTAACGGACTGAACAAAACTTTAAATGAAGTAAAATGGCCACTTTGCTATTTCAATAATTAATTGTTGGAGAACGAGTTCAGACAAAAACATTACACCTGGTGTCATTCCTTCGGTATGCATGGGTTCACCAATAACAATGTTACAAAAAGTAAACAAAAAATATAAGGGAAAATGGCAAGGCAGTAAAAAGGAGGGAAAAAAGTGAACGAAAGAAGGTTCCCTACACCTTAAGATATACTAGTGGCAGTTTTTAATCCCTAATTCAGTTGTGAGTATAGACTGAAGTAGGGATTGTATAGCTTCAGGTGTAGGCAACCTCCCTCTTTTTTATTTCTATGATCTCTAATCAAACTAAAATTCTTGATTTTTAGGGCTGAAACAAATACTACAAATACTCGAGTACTCATTGAGGATTTTGGTACTCAGATAATAAAATTGGTACTCGATCAAGTACTTGTTGTGATCCAGCTCACAGGATGTATTAGTCATCAATGAAGGCCGTAGAGTTTGATTGGTACAATTCCTTGTCATGTCACTAGCATCGATACTTTAATAGAATGTATGTATCATTGTTGTTATTTTAAAATGCTGTAAATTTTGTAGACACGTGTTAAATGGGTATGGCTAAAAGTAGCTAGTATTTATGAGTACTCGATCCTTATCTCTAGAGAGTACTTGAATACTAAAACACCATGATCATTTCAGCCCTACTTTTAAAAAAGTTTAAGGGTGGCCCATGAAAAAATCACCCAAAAACCAGCCTCACTTTTTCCTGACGACAACAAGGCAGTATAGGTGATTGCAGAGGTCCTTTTAAAACAGTTCTTGATTCGTAATGCTGTGTAGCAGGTTGAACATACGTAGCCGACAACAAAGCATAATGGATAGTTCACTATTCAGATGATAGTTGGTAGCTAGGGCACACGGCACCATTTCTTTATTTTGATGTGGTACGCGTAGGTTCACCAGTCATAATAATTTTATTTTACAAAAAAAAAGTTAACAAAAAAGTTCACAAATAGTCAACTAGAGTAGGGACCATAGCACATCAATTAAAATTACCAAAACAATCTGGAGTAGTGCACAATATATTAAATCACAATAAAACAATAAGAAGTGTTATATCCCTACCGTACATTTCCATTATGTTATCTTGAGCACAGTATATAGGGATATAACACTCCACGGGTTGTCTTCACTCCAGGCCACTGCTATGACACGCTGTGCTATTTACCACATGCACAATTCCAATAAGAGCACGTATGTGTGCACATGATATAATTTCAATTAGTGACACTGACTCACTCAACTGATGAATTACTGTTTAACTGCAGCCCTACCCACATTAACTTTGTTTAAGGTTACGGTATAGTCACGGGCAATCATTCAAAATTTTGAATGCCGATCGATACTTTTTGAGAAGCCCATAAAACCAGTCTAGCAGTGTGAAAAGTTTTAAATGAAGGTGAAGCCCTTCATATTTAATGTTTTTATGTAGCTACAGTGTAGTTTGAGGCAGGTGGAACACTACAAGTTGTTGTAGTAACACAAGTAAGCTAGCCCATACAGCGCTCAGCTCCAGCTGTCACTACGATGTTTTTCCGCCGCCAAATACAGCAAAAGCTGTAGGTTCTATTGGCATTTCTTGGGCATAGTGATACTGTATATTAAATTTGTTAGGTCCTGTGGAAGCGTTTTTGGCGTGTTTCTTCCCAGTGACTCAGATACAAGCCTTCAAAGAGCTTGTTTCACTCGAAAAAACTACTAAAAGTTCAATAAATCGTCTTACAACCAGTAACTTAAAAAATCGCTTCCACAGGACCTAGATATTTTAGTTGTTTAATCACTTGTGTTGAAATTGTAAGGATTCAGCAATCTGTTAGTCTGGTTTTTGGCGGCGCGTTTTTATAAAACATCGCTCAATTGTGGACCACACATCCAAGAACAGTCGTAGTTCTGCAGTTAAAACAAACAAGCACAATTAGTTGTATTGCTAACACAACACAGTTGTTGAAATTATTTATCCCTGCTTGGTTTAAGCAGGTTTTGTAATTTGTTCCGCCCACGCACTTTAAACTATTCCGTAACCTTAAGGTCTTAAGTTTCATTTAATATCATGTACCACTCCAGCTAGTTTCAGTATACCCTACTCTAGTTGAAAATTACAATGACTTTTGTGTACTTGTTTGCAACTAATAATAATATAAACTTTAGAATCTCCAACCACCTCATTACCCACACAAGCTGAGTCTAGGCTGGGTAGATGGAGATAATAACTCAGGACAAATCAAAGCAGACTATACATAGTAGTTTAAAAGGCAGTCATGTGATGCCAATAAAATAATGAAGTCAATACATCATGGGAACACCATAGGTGTGTCTAGGAAAAAAAAAGTGTCAAACTTGACAATCTGCCATGACTGGGACCAAAGAAGCTAGGTAGTGGGGATCCATTCTCACATAAGGTTTGAACTTTGAAGGCAGTGCTCTTCCATCTGCTGAGTTTGTATCATCAAATCCTCTAGACTTGACATTGACCTGACAGTTGTGGCTGCCCCAGTCCTGAAATTGTGGCCAGCAAGGTCATGAGCCAGTAGACCAGATTTCTCCAGAGCTGTTCTGACATGTGCTACAAACTTGATCTTTATTATAGGCATTCCATTCTCCCACTGGAATAGGTGGACTGGCTTATCACCCCTCTTAGACAGGTAAGCTCGACACAGGGCAAAGTCTATCTTTCCATTTCTCCCCTCCTGGCCTGATCAGTTTTGGATTGTTTGATTAATATTGAGACCACGGAAGAATTGAATGATTGTCAACTCCCAGGTCATTGTAGGAAAGATGACAGTCAGGGTCACTCTTTCAACGATTACTTCACCCAAATGGCAGAAGGAAAAGAAAGTTGTTGTTGCTGTTGCTGCCCAGAACATTATATTGTTAAAGGAGGGAGGGCTGCTATCCAGATTCTTCTCAAATAGCGATGGATGCCAGGTGTTATGAGAAGTCTAGAGTGACTGGGTTTACCTTCTTTTGCCTTCATAAATTGCACACCTTTGATAGTTTGGCGTAATCATGGCATGTTGTCTATAGCTTAGGGCTGGATAACCCTGAGAAATTTGAAATTGGCTCACTCTGGAAACGTAAGTTAATATTGAAGAGTGAGCTAACCCTTGCCGGCCCAGGCCAATCCACAAGGTAGCTTCTGAAGTTGGGATGGCAGACAACTTGAAAGACTTGCAGAATGATAGATATCGGTGTTCTGCTACCTGGTAAGTCTTATGGGTACTAGTACTGAAGTAGCAATGAAGTACTTTTGAACTGCTTGATCCAGGACATGGACATCCATGTTATTTTTGTGACAGAAGGCTCACCAATTGAGTGATGGACTGAAAAGAGCTCGAAGCATATATATGTGATAGGAACAGACTTGAGTTATTACGGGACAGGTATCAGTATAATATGCGTTGCAATTCCCTTCAATATAAGCAGTAGTAAACCAGAAATTATAAGAAGCAGCAAAAATACTAAACATCTTGTGAGATAAATCAGGTGAGGCTCTTGACTGTGCATTGGTTGGATCACATCACCACAGCCAAAATGTCCACAGTGAAACAAATTAGTTTTGTTAACCACTCTTTGCCATGCTGCTACCACCACAGAGAACAGTTCCTTAATGGCAATTCAAAATGCCTGGGTTCTTTGAGGCCACTCTAATGTAAACCAATCTTTATTCTGACTACATAAGTCATTTGTATGCTACACTCAGCCGTTCTTGGTGGTGGGAAGGAATGTACACTGATGTGTACAAGTGCTGTCATGGTTGCCCACAGTGTGCAACAGTCATAGGGGGAAGAAAGAAGTCCAAGCCACTACTACATCCAATCGCTGTTCACAAATTATTGGAGTAGATGTTCTAGAATTACCTAAGAATGAGAGTGGGAATAAGTTAGTAATAGTATTCCTAGATTTCCTGACTAAGTGGCCCATGGTCTCCTCAGCACCAGATCAGAAAGCAGTTCGAATTACTCGTCCCTAGCTGATGAAATTGTACACTTGTTTGATGTTCCTGAAGCAGTCCTGTCTGTTCATGGCACCAACATGCTCAAGAAAACTAGCAGCAGTATCAATACAGAAAACTCAGACAAAATACAAGGAACAGTACGTATGACCAGTCTGCAGCATCTACACCATACACTATCCCCAAGAAGAGTCTGGACCTAAAAGAAAATTGTCTTGGGAGTTCACCAGTCTAGAGTTAAGAAGTGTTCTCCACATTTTCCACATGGATACTATTGGAATGGGAACAAGAGACAAGATCCAGGCCACCCTCCCAAAGAACAAAAGATTAAAAATTAATGTACACATCAGAAAAAAATCAAGACGGTCAAGACAACCTTAAGTTGAGTAATAAGGCTCAAGCTCCGCATATCCATAACTGAGTACACCCAGACCTCGGGAATGCAGCACTTTAGGTACCGTGTTATAGATGGTCTGCAAATAAGTACCACCACAAGATATCAGCCTGAGCTGCCTTGTTCAGTCTAACATGGTGTTTTGGGGAGCTACCCACGTTTAGTAGGGCATAAAGATGATGGAGAAAAGGTCTTCCTGGTTGAACCACTTTGGTGGTATGTTGCAACAGGTCATTAAGACTCTGCAAGTGCTCTTTGGTTAAGCTTTTCTTGTCTGGCTTAGACAATGTAGTGACAGCCCTTACTAGGCTTCTTTTAGCTTCAAAAGATTTAAG
This sequence comes from Dysidea avara, assembly GCF_963678975.1. Taxonomy (NCBI): domain Eukaryota; kingdom Metazoa; phylum Porifera; class Demospongiae; order Dictyoceratida; family Dysideidae; genus Dysidea; species Dysidea avara. The sequence continues at coordinate 36,957,182 of NC_089276.1, forward strand.
GAGACCCCAACTGATTAAAGGTGTCCACAATGTTCTTTTTACTGGCCTTGGCTTCTTCAAAGGACCCTTCCATAAATATAAGTAGTGGAGCAGCTTGGGTATCTCCTGTTTGACTCATGTGGGATCTGCTGGAGGGCATCAGCTCCTGCAGTGAAAATCTTGGGGGAAGACCAGAACCCAAAAGAGAGGGTTAAGTCATTATATGTATATGTGGGCAGTAGTGTAAGCATCACCTTTATCTGCATGGCATCTAGGGGCCATGCCCACTAGACTATCTGGTGCATTCTCAGGTACAGTACCCGAGAATAACATGCACTCCAGAACATCTTTGTATTTGGAATCTCATAGATTACTTCTGGTGCATTTCAGGTACCTGAAAATAAGACATGCTACTCCAACAATTTTTGGACTTTAAGCTCTCTTAGATTGCTTCGACAAGAATTTGGCAAGGGGATGAAACCCTGTTATAGCCCATAATTATGTTTACCCAGTGGGTGAAGTATGACTGCACTTGGGCCATGGCTAATAGCATCCGAGTGTGGAGTGAATTCAACATAATATATGTTTGGGGAGAGTCTTACTCCACAATTAACATATTTCTCCCTTCCTAGTGGAGGACCTCCATGGAAGACACTTCAAGACAGCGGAAAGATCCTCTCCTTTATCACAGGGCTGTTGCCTATGGAACTCTGAGGGAAAGTGTACCAGAAAATACGTGTGCCAATTCTCACACACTTGCTACAGCTGTGGAGGCCATCATAGAGTTTTTGAGTGTTCTAGTCCCCTCCAGAATGGCTGGGACTACGATGAACTGGACTAGGAACTCTTTGTATGTCTGCATTTTGCACTTATTCATTTGTTGAGAATAGTTTTATAATAAGTATCAGTAGAAGATTCAATTGTTGACAAGTAGAGATTAATAAAAAGTGGGTAGGCTATGAAAAAAATGGAGTCCTCTTTATAATTAGTACCACTTACTGTCAATCTGACTACCATAGGTATCAAACAGCATGGTCAGTTGAGACCTCACCAGCATAAGAACGTATATGGCATATGTGTAACTGGTATTCAGTTCTTGCTTGTGTCCGGGCTCCTAGAGCACTGGAAACTGATAATACAGAAGTAAAAATTGTGCTTTCAGCCATTATATATTGGGTATTTACTATAAGTGTTAAGCCACTCACTATTGATGTACATAGCCTACTCTGTGCTGCTCCCCTTCCTTTCTGCACACATGGCTTCACACATTCCCTAGCATCTTACTTCCCCAATGATTAGGTACATTGGGGTGCAGCACAAGTTAGGGTTTACTTTCCTTCCTTTGGACGTGACTGATTATCCTATTTTTTTACCCAGATATGGATCTCTAATCTCACTTGAGTGGGTGTGTCTCAGGAGGAACATACTTCTACACTTTTGATCTTCAGGCCCTCAACACTTGCCAACCAGGGAGGTTGAGTACTCCAAGCTGTCAAAGGGCTGCTATGCTAAACTCCCCTCTTGTGGTGGAGGAATGGTCACATGAGCTCTCAACCACCCTTATGCTATTTATGTGGACTACCTCTAAGAGGTCTCTGGTTTCAGTCATCAGCATTCCCTAGAGAAGTCCTGGAAGAACATGTCTTCTCAAAACCCTTTAAGCGAGAAGTATTCCTAGGCAGAATGTAAAGGCCCGGTCCAGCCTTTTCAGTACACATTAACCCAGTGGGTGCCATACAAAGAAAGTCAGGCTCGGAAAATGGAGGTTAATTGTTGACCTTTCCTCCCAAGAAAAGGGAAGCATTAATGATGAAATTTCAATAGAATGCTCTGCAGTCTCATAATGCTGTGTGTCAGTGGATCATCTATTATCATCGGTTCTGGAAAAGAGCAGGGTATTGTACTGTACCTAGTGAAAGCTGATCTTATAGGATAGACCCTATTCATCCTGATTACCAACGCCTGCATGGTGGAGGTTTGTGGACTTGTGTACTTTACTGTCAGAGGACACACCTCATTACAATAACCTCCAATGGCCATGTGGTGCCAGTCCCTACTATTAACCGATTCTCTAGATGACGAAAAGCCATATCAGATATCCTTACTTGGTCTCAAGCATTCTCGAAGTATGTTGCAGCATTGTCTTCTGCTGAGTCCACCACTAAGGAGGAGTCATTGGGGCTTATAGGTGGCCTTCATCCCAGAAATGACTAATGGGGACAAAATACAGTTTGGAAGAACCCCTCCAACAAATTCCTACTGTTGAATTTTTCAACCAGTTTGGTAGGGAGGGAGGGATGCTCTCTACATACACAGATGATAACGTTTTGCTATCATCACCAGGAGTTAGGGTGTTGTTCCCAAATAAACTGGCAGCAGTGGGAGTGTGGGTACTGGAGCGGGATAAGGAGACATCCACCAGAAGATGTAGCAGTAGATGCTCCTGGTGATGCTGAAGTAACTGCAGAGACGCTAGATGTTCCTACTAAGAGTGGGTTGTTGAGTGGGTTTGGAGTATCCATCAACTCTGCAACCATTTGAGCCACTGTCCGAAGATCTACTGGAGACAACTGAAGAGTTGAGGTGACAGCTGAGCTACTGTGCACTGTAGCTGGGACAGAGATAGTAGTGGCTGATTGGCTGCATGGTCATGATGAAATGTACAATGAAGCCAACATTTTGTAAATGGAGAGAAATCAGCAAGTAGCACTGGATACTGAAAACTCATACACTGTAGCAGTCTAGCAGCTCCCAAAACTAGGAATGTGGTATGGAAATGTAGACAAGGTCAGACCAGACTCATGCAGCTTCCCTTAAACAATACCGGAGACAGGTAGGTAATCCATGGGAGACTATATCTGCCCAAAATAGAGGGACAGAGGTCATCATCTTGATACTAAATGGTTGACAGAAACTGACACTATACTTTCACTGTAGTAGCTGTGATTTACCATGCACAAGGAACCCAATATTGTCACACAGTGCACAAGTGGCAAAAACCTCTCAATTAAACTTTCAACCTACAGTGAAATTAGCAGTATGTTAAATAGTTTTGTGCATCCTGACTGGGTCTGCAAAAAACAGGGCATGTGAACACCATCATATAGCAGGTTATATCTCAGTACTGGATTAGAATATTTGCACTCTGTAACCTGTATTATAAAACCAAAGAAATACTGAAATTTTATAGCCATAGCATGATATGTAGGCAAATTTTACATGCCTACATTCCCTGTATTCACAGGCCCAGTCACAAATATTTTCGTATGGACTTTTTGAAATTAAAATACTCCAGAATGTAATCACACGGAAATTTCATAACCCACCGATCTACTGTATAACAACTATGATGTCCATCCACGCGAATAGCTATATGATAATATGGGAGTTTATTGTTTAGTGGGTGTGACAAACAGCTTCATGCACTTCAACGCACTGTACTGATGGCTCTACATAACAGTATCACACATTCCCAAAACGTGGGCAGAGTGTCCCAAGAATAGACCATGACTCACACAGTACAATAACAACTGATTAGTAAGAATGGTCCCACCAGACATGAATTTGTACGTAGATACAGTATCATCTCAAGAGAGTGCAAGTGATTACAAACTCGCTAATTAAAGGGTGTGGCACCTGTTTTGTTAACAAGCATTCATCCGAAATGGGATGAATACTAGTGAGAAATGGGTGCCATGCTCTTTATTAGTAGATTTTTAATTGCTCACACTCATGAGACAACATTGCATTTGAGCGGTATATTGTAGTTGTAGAACACAATAAAGAAGCTGGGCTATAGCAGGACTAAACTGTGACATGATAAGGCCACTTCTTGTTCAACAAATCAGGAAAATTAGCCTAAACCATTACTATCCCTTACCTTAAGAAGAACCCTGTTCACTGACAACCACCTGCCTACCTTTATATATGCCTGGCTACAGTATGTATACATCCATACAACCATACTGTCACACAATGACGGAATAATGGTAAAAGCTTGGAAGTCATAAAAGTGTTGATATTTAGGCAGTGATACATAGCAATGTGGGGAGGGAATCTGAAACATAAAATCAACAACAAGTGGTCTGATATACTTCCACATCATCAAACTAAATAATGTCACATGTAATCCAATCTGGGTCAAACCTGGATATCTTGTCTTATCTTATTACTGACATGATATACTACTAGGAACCTATTAGAAGGTTAAAGTCTGTTTAATACAGGAAGTGAAAATCCTTACAACTCTGTGAAATGCAGAAATATCCTAGACCTGGTGGCCTCACTGACCTAGTAGTGACTAACATATAATCTAGGCATGCATCAAAGGAGCCACAACAGCTGATTGAGATCTGGAATCTTCTCTACATGATCCTATACTTAACATTGACTTCTTGCCAGCAAAAGGATGTAAAGCAGGTCAGACCAGTGACCCAGATAACCCAACGGAGTTGTACATGTGTTTATTATTGTTGTTATCGAAACCGGCACCATATGGCGGTTGTGGCGATGACTGAGAGGGTTAACTGCCTGCCCTGGTGCCTTCAAACAAGAATGTCTCGATAATGATAAGGCTACGAACTAGATTTTTTTACTGTTCAACTTTGCTTTAGCCTGCTAGATGCCTTTTGGCATACCGCAGTACAGTGGAACCTCCCTCGTCATTTGTCATCCAGAATGCCCGAAGCAATCATGTGGCTTATAATCTATTGACCATAAGAAGTTCGGTTAGACGAAGGCACAAGGAAGTAGCCTAAACATTGCTGTTTACCTGTTAGATGGCTTGTTTATTTTAATACCATTTGGTTGCTATAGGTGATAATACATATTTACAGCCCAGGGGAGTGACCAAAACTGTTCTGTAGTGACTCCTCCTCTGCCCACAGAATAGCACTAACTCATAGCAATAACAACATTACATGTGTTTAGTATGGAATTCTTAGTTACAGACATTTCTGAGGTACAGACAGTAGTATGCACAGCGGGGTTTGCGTGAATCTAGCAAAAGAAATTTGCCAGTTGAATGGCGCTTGCGCTAGCGGAATTTGCAGTTTTGAATGTCAAAGTAGCTGCAAGTGTTTTAGTGGTACCTGCATGGTGGCAATGTTTAAGGACATGAATCACTTCTTCTCACAGCTGAGTGTCAGGTGGTACAAAGTCTATGTACAATTCACTACAGTATGAATACATGCATGAGTCTTATTCAAATAAGTTTTTGCAAGGTTCACGCAAACTGCTGTACTAGACTTCCCGGATAAGAGAGGTTCCGCCATATGCAGAATGCATTGTCCTCCTTTATGTCACATTTCTTTTTGCTGACAGCACAAAAAAGGAGATCTGCAGATATACAAGTGGACAGATTAAATGTCCACTGGTATATCTGCAGGTGTATATAGGTGACCTGACCTCTACTGTTTTCTTTTTTCTATGATCCGAATGGTGCCAGAGTTAATTTTTTCATCTGAACGTGTGTCTTAACTATCAATTGTTGACTCGAAAGTGAAGTGGCTTTCGTTCAGCCAATTACACAGCATTACAAACAAAGAATGGTAGGAGAAGTAGCTATGCAATCAATCCAGTCACCATGGAAAATACACACTATCCAGCGTTGAAACCGGGTCGGGTCATCCGGGTCACATTTTCTCCGGGTCATCCGGGTCTAACCCGGTTTACAATTTATCCGGGTCTGACTCGGATTGGATCACGTGAGAAACGAAATTGTTCGTTTGACGACGTGGAACTTATAAACGCTATAGCGTAGCTCTTTCGTGAGCCACGCCCACTTATCGCATCACCAACATATGCTCAGCCACGCCTATTTGTTAGTAAGTGCAGTATGTAGCACGAAACTGAGGGTATCTATGGTGAGGGGTAGCTATTGTCAGTAGGTGAAGACCTTTTTTTTTTTTCTTTTTTTTTTTTGGTCTTCAACCTACAGCTAGGCTGAAGTTACAACACGAATCGAACGCTCAAAATGTAGACTGGTTCGCTCACCCGAGACTAGCCGAAACACGTCTAGGCTTTAATTAATCCGGGTCACATCCGGGTCAGTGGGTAATCCGGGTCAGCAGTAGTGACCCGGTTTCAACGTTGACACTATCACCATTATTTGCTACCACGAATCGACACTTTTTCTAGGATCGCTAATCAAACTTGATTTATCCTTACAGATCGAGACCTCACTGAATGAATGAAACTGGAAACTAACCACAAATAATAAGAAGCCAGTCAATGCAAAAGAAGCCTTATAAATTTGAAAATACCATCTGCTTGATACAGTAGCCACAACTACGGATAGACTCAATGCTCGTCACGAGATTATGTGAAATAATCACGATATTATCTCACCAGAAATTTGCTCCGTAGGAGGGCGTGTCACTGTCCGCGAACCAGTCCCTCCAGAGTCAGCTTCCATGTCCAACACCGAGATCAACACCAATCTGTTGAATACGTCACAGTAATCGCTGTAATGTGAGCAGCAACGTGATAAACTCTCTTTTATAAACTAATCAAAAATAGCGGGTCCAATTCCAATGTACAGGAGCTAAACCCACAATAGATTTGTTCATAGATTTGTTTTATGATAACACTGAACGGGGCCTGTGTATGGTGATCAATGCCAGACCAGCTATGTAAAAGTAGCACACATTTACTAGCTAGTGGATTACTAACAAAGATGGTTAACATGGTAGCGGTGTGTCCGGAACACACAAAGGGTTAGTCTCGGGGGCGAGACTAACAAAGGGTGTGGCTGATCATGGCAGTTATTTAATACTCGCATTTTTAAAATAACTTGTGAGACATCTCAGAGTAGAGCCTATTTAGTCTATACATAGAGCTAAATAACAGACTTCGTGCTAGAAGTCTAAAAATCGTAAACAGACGATCGTATACTGTCCGTACATCTCCGGCACCTTTCAGTCGTAAACAATCGATTGTGGGTTTACACTAGGCACAAAGCAGCGAATGATGCAGTGTTGGAGGAGAGTAGTAACGCGACCAGTGTTTCTAAAATGTGGAAAGTATTTCACCAGTAGTGAAGTATTACTAAAGGTTAGTAATAATTTTGTAGGAATAATAGTGAGTGACCTTACCGTATCTCGTACTTACAGTGGACCTTATCCACTATTCCGTACCACACTGGATACTCCAGTGTTAACTTGGTGAGGAAGTTTCATACTAACCCAGGTATGGTTTTGTTGGGTATCGTGTTTTACTTTCTGGTAGTTCAGAGAAGGTGTTTGAATGATGTTACTGAGGGGAGCTGCATGAGAATTACCATTGCATCATTATTCCTGGATGTGTGAAGTCTCTTGGGGGATTGTGTTACATCATTCTAACTCCTCATGACAGGTGTCATTTTTTTCAAAGGGTGGTCACTACCAATAGTCCTGCAGAACCATCTACAACCAGGATCAAGGTTTTTGATTGACGAGAATATACCTTTATCTCTTGATTTTGCCTTAAAAACACCCTTGATTGCTTGATAATTTAGCCATATTTTCATAAATTCTTGTTTTGTTTCTGAACTAGCTTAATCCTTTCTAGGATGTCTTGATCACTTGATTCAGTGCTAATTTATCTCTTGTATATTTGATTTTGGTCCCAGTCACAGATGGTTGTACAGGTCTATTGGTAGTGACTACCTCTTGTTTTTTGAGGGCAAAATAAGTGAGGGGTACAATTACACACACAATAGCATATTGTGTGATTTGAATTTTTGTACACACGCACGCGCATGTGTGTGAGTGATTTGATTAAATGTTCACATGAGGTAGAGTTTGTTATTTCTGGGGGCTAAAAGACATGGTTTAAGGTTGCTGTGAGCTTATATTAATATGTTTTCCTGACTGGTTTTCAATCAGCTTTCCTTGGGCAGAAATTTCTTCCTTGATTATTGATTTACTGAAGGGCATGGTTGGTGTCATACCCCCTGAAAGTATGTGACCTGATCTGCAATTATCCGACATACGTAATTGTGTAAACTTTAATTTTACAATGTGAAGCATTGTTTTACAATGGGTAGAATACTTGTACATATATTACCATGAGTGCTTTGTTTAAGGACCTAACAGGTAAACAGCAACGCTTAGGCTCCTTCCTTGTGCTTTCATTTAACCCAAACTTCATTATTGTATTTTGGCTATCCAGACAATGGAGGTACCTGGATAATTTGAGGTTCCACTGTAATATTATGGAATAGCAAGTTGTAGTGCAAGTACCTCAGTGCTATACTATTTGAAGGCTTTATCCTTGTTTTTGGGCAAATAAAAATAGTACCCCTCCCTGTGGCACAAATCAAGTACGTATAATAGGTACATGTAATAGTATAGAATTCAAAGAATGTTAGATTACGCCAGGTCTGGTCACATACTGTATGTACTCTGTGCTGGCGAAATGTTTTGTACTGTCAATGTAAAGGTGACATACTGGAAGATGTAAGCAGCAATGCTTTATTTGTTGAATCCTTTATTATATTATCAAAGTATTTTTAGTGTCAACAGTCAAGTTCTAGCTACTTGTAGCCGTGATATCCAGGTCATTGACAATTTACAACTTTTTCAGTAGCAGTACAGGGTGGAAACCAGGTCACTACTGCTGATCTGATAACAGGAGCTCATAAACACTGCTAGGCACAAAAGGAGTGTGACACTCACATAGTGAATATAGGATGAGAGCCTTATATGGACTTGTTAAACAAATGTTGAAGCCATTAGTATCATGCTCCTTCACGCCTTCAGTACTTATATGTAAGCTCCCCTGACTTGGGTTTAGTTGATACCAAGGCTTGCATGTAGAGCTATATTTGGATGTTAGGGTGGCTACAGTGAAATGTCACTTTGTGGCCACCTTGTTATAGTGGCCAGGTCCAGCAAGTACAGATGTGTCTTCCAAATCCATTATAATAGGGTCACCTCATTAATAAGGCCAGTGGCCACATACTGCTTGACCAAACTAACACAATGTATACTGGCTCAATAAGTCAAGGTATCACTGCAAAAGTTGCTGCTCCTAAGTATGCCTATCCCAAAAGCTGTGCCTGGAAATTTCTTTTCACAGCTGTAATGCTTCAAGCAATGCTGAAATAGTATTCCTACCTTTCACTGTGATGTAACTCGTAGTGTGTTTATGTCGTTGCAGCAACTAGTGGGGTGTTGGTTTGTTGAGAGCCTCGATAATATGGCCACTTTACTTTATGGTCACATTTATGAGATTTTCTGTAATATGACCACCTCGCTAACAGGGACTTATCATAAGCTGCCCTATTAATGAGGTTTTACTGCATATGATAACAAAACTGTAATTAATAACTAGTTTACATGTATTATTACATGTGGTTACATGTCAGTCAGCAGACAGCAATACACATATCCTATTAGTGGGTATGACTTCATACTACCTAAGTTTTGTATGTCTACAGACAGTATCACACATTGACAGTAAGCGAGCATGGCTCAAGACAACAGGACTACTGCAAGGCTATGACACGTACATACAGTACACTGATCAATTAGTGAATATGGCTTCATGTTAATGTACAGGTAGCAGCAGAATTGGCTTCATGCATACCTGCAGACTGCAACACATCCTTAATGATAAATGGGCATGGCTCCAGCTTATGCCTACAGACAGTCTTGTACAAGTGGGGTGTGGCTAACTGGACTGCTGCAGTGCTACAATAAAACACCAAGATACACTTCCACGTAGTCGTTCATTTCACACATAATCCAATCCAAGGTCAGAATTGAATATTCTATAAAGCAGATCAGACCCAGAGGACCCACTATATAAAACTATTTAATATCAACCAAAGTTGCAATTATTTCATATCATGTGAGCTGACAAAAAAAATGAATCACCTGATCTTATCGTGGATTGCACATCCGTAGTCATAAAACTTTTTTTATTGGACTAAAATAACCAATCAAATGCAAGGAGTCCTAATCAAATGCAAGAAGTCCCATTCAAATTCGTTGTTATTGGTTCATTTTCATGTGGCACCATAGACTTTGACGACCACGGATGCACAATTCACAATAATGAGTATCCAAGTACCATTTAAATTACTAACCAAATGTACAAAATTCAAGCAACACTCAAAAGTTAACTAAGTGACATACATTTTTATGTTGTCATGTTCACATGACTTAACTGATAAATGTGTTGGTTGTTATGTAGTGATCAGTGGAAAGGTGATACCATTCAACTTGTCTGATATTGGTGAGGGTATAGCTGAAGTACAAGTGTTGGAATGGTCAGTGTTTTGTGTGTGTGTGTTTAGTGTTTGTGTGTGTGCGTGCGTGCGTGCGTGCGTGCGTGCGTGCGTGCGTGTGTGTGTGGTATGTATTTATATTATATTCACATAAAACTAAAGAAGTGATACTATTAAAGGCAATCAGAGCTTTAAACAGATACATTATTAAATACCTTTTGTTGCAGAACTATGTGTGTAGTCACTCTGTTGTGATATCACTGTTAGGTATGTGAAGGAAGGAGATGTTGTGAAACAGTTTGATAAGATCTGTGAAGTGCAGAGTGATAAGGTACTACTACAGCCACACCCACAAACAGTCACTTATGCACTACCTGGGAAAATATCCCCCAAGCTTTTCATGCAATTTAGTTGTAGTAGTTGATACCTTCTTCAATATTGGAATACCCTATTGTCCTCCCTCTGGGTTGGAAGTTACATAAAATCAGTGTGTAGTCAATTGTCATGTACTGTACATGTAATGTGTGGGACAAAGTTGTCCAAGCGATAGTTTTATTAGACTCCCTTACATATTTCCATGCATACAGTAATTAATTAACATATTATGCTATGCCACAGGCTGCAGTGGAGATCACCAGTCGTTATGATGGCGTTGTACGTAAGATCCATTATGAGGTTGATGACATAGCCAAGGTGGGGAATCCCCTAGTGGATATTGAGCTGGAAGATGATGACTCTGCCATCGTGATTGGTGAGTTTGTGTGTGTTCTGTGATTCCTTGGTTGAGTGATTTTGTTAAATTGATGAACTGAAGTAAAACTATTATATATATCTCAGCGTTTACGGGCCAACCACTAAAGCTATGTGATAACAATGTTACCATAGTTACAGTATCATAATACTACACCTACAGACATGCTAATTTGTAGTATGTATCACTACACTGGATAGCACTGATAGTATTGTACTGTTCTACACAAGTACATACTAGCTTCGAATGTGTACAACTCAGCTACTGTAGAGCTTAGTGACTAGAACTATGTTGTAATGTCTTTTGTCCTTAATATATATACAAGACCAAAGAAACAATTTTACTCTACATACGTACTACTAGTGCTGGGTGATATATGGGTATGAAATGAATGTGATATTAAGTATGCTATGAGGGAAACCAGACATCAGGTCTTTAGTATGTGGTGATAGTTTGGTGGTGACCACAATATCCCTGCCAAAGTAAACTATGAGGTTTCAGGTTACAATACCAGCCCACTTGTGTCAACTGTATACATAGAGAGATGAGGTTGCCTTTTTAGGTGACCTTTCCATGATCTGACTGTCTCTGGGAAACTGACCTTATCACTCTTTAGTAATGCTGGTTATACTGTACAGTGGATGGAACTCACAAGGCTAAAATTATGTACCATATTTCCCCCTTTTATATCAATTCTTTGCTTTCCATAGCTTCTACTGTTCAAGTAGTCAATGGCTAAGTTTTTATTTTAGTAGTTGACCATATCAGGTGATCTCTAATAGGGACTGATGCAAAGAGTTGTTATAAAATGAAAGAGGGTTTCATAGGGCTAAACTTTGTGAAAATATGGGCAGTTCAAAGTAAAACACTGGCTTAACTCGATGGAAATTCACAGTGCAGGATCTTTATCCAACTCAATGGAACTATAGAGCTACATCCAGCCATCTTCAGCATGGTTTATTTTGGAGGATGGGTGACTGCAATGTCAATGAGCCACAGGTTGGCCACGAAGGTCCACCAATCCTTTAAACTGCTCATACAGCTCGCCACTGGCTTAGAAATATCAGCCAGCAATAACAGACTTAACTCTGTTTGGTTTTGACTGTGAAATTTAATACATAGCATGTTCATGTAACTCTTTATGGTTGTGGTGAAAATTCAACCCTGTTCTCACAGACAATAAGACTGATATTCCCAGACCCAGTCACATGATGTACCTGTTGTAAACTACATGGTCAAGCAACCATGTCTGTCATTTTGTTACGTACCTTCAGGTTCATCTGGTAAAGACACTTCTTCTGATGCTGCACAAAGCAAAGTGGGTGTGGCTCCTGCTCCTGTAGCATCACCTGCTGCTATGGCAACTAAGTGCAGGCTACTCCAGCTGTACGCAGGATCGCAAATGAGCATAATGTGAGTGCATGGGATTAGTAAAATTAATGTTACATGTAGCTAGTGGGTATGAGGCCTGCTGTAATCCAGGAAGCTATGGGCCACAGTTTTCAAGTTTTATTAGGCAGTATATGTGTTTATAGACCCCAAAATGAGTACACCTTAGGACACCTTGATTATATTCAAGACACTTGTCCATGATCCCATACACACATTTAGACTCCTTGCAGTCAGGACACCTTAGGTGAACAGGGGCCACCCTTTCCATTGCTGAAATTAAAAAGAATACTTTTACAGATTAACATCAGTGAAGTAACTGGTACTGGTAAAGACGGTCGAGTATTAAAGGAAGATGTATTGAGACATCTGGAAATGTTGAAAGGTGAGCAGAGGAGTTGAGATGACAAAGAGAACCTTCAGTATATTAGAGAGTGAAACCACATAATGCAAGATAGTGATTCATTTAGTAGCTATGTCAGGTTGAGGAGTCTGTCCATCACTAAGGGCACTTGGATAATGGTAGGTACTCAGTTTGTGATATACAAGACTTAGCTTCTAATAATGGTACCCAGTGAGATTATTTGACTTTGAGCTTCAGATACCATATTGTTTTAAGAATCACTGATGGTGGTATCACTTAAATACCTTTATCCTAAATGATTATCAGTACAGTTGGGCTTTCACCTGTGTGCCAGTTCAATAGTGAAAGTGTTCAGATATATGACTTTGTCGGATAAATGAAACCCACTGATCTGTTACTTTAATAGAAGGTACGCTTGATGGATGCAGATCAGTTAACAAAATACTCTATTAGAACAGCTTTTGGTATACAATCTGGTGATGATCATATGGATATTTGTTTATTTGTTTGTGTTTAGCTCCTGCACCATCAGCCACGCCCTCACCAGCAGCTACTCCCACTGACACTTCACCCATTACTATGCCAAAGGTCGCCATATTAACTGAGGACAGGACTATCACCATAAAAGGATACAAGAGAACAATGGTAAAGACTATGACACAATCAGGGGAAATCCCCCAGTTTGGTTATTGTGATGAAATCAACATGGATGCTCTAGTGAGGTGAGAATTATTTCAGATCCTTGTTTTTGCAAAATTCCTGTTCCAACTGTAAAGCATTAATCATTAAGGACTGAAAGTTTGTAAGTCATCCACTGCTTTTAATTGTTACTATAGATAACAGAGGATCAATAAAATGAATGTACGTAATGACTGACGTTTGCTCAGCCAGTCACATACAAACTTACAAATAGAACAGTTGACAAAATGCTCTATTAGAACAGTTATTTCAGTAAATTTTTGTAGGTATGGCACGTACGTAGTTTTGTTTTGAATGCTTTAAACTTTATTCACCCAGTTTAATATACAGTAGAACCTGCTGGTCACCCATAGGCCAAAACTTCTTTGCCTTAACAAGCAGGTGTTTGCATTACACCAATGGAGTATTTCAGTTTTGAAATATAAAAATTAACAAGTTTTGATAGATGGCCTTCAAAACAGTTGGTAGATGGAGTCCACTACACTGCTGTATCACTACTACATACATGTACCCATCAGTGGTTGTATGTATTGGTCATACCTCTGAGTAGAGGTATTGTTATTGTAGTTTTGGAATAGTGATATTGTGACACAGCAGTGTGTGTGTATTACTTTTCAGATTACGTCAACTAGTGAAAGAAGATTTTGAGCAACAAGGAATGAAGTTTACTTATATGCCTTTGTTGATTAAGGTGTGTTGTGTGTGTGTGTGTGTTGTGTATGTGTGTGTGTGTGTTTGTATGTGTGTTGTGTGTGTGTGTGTTTGTATGTGTGTGTGTGTGTGTGTGTGTGTGTGTGTATGTGTTTGTATGTGTGTGTTTGTGGTATAAATTATGTATGTACATGTACATGCATGCACACACATGTGTGGTATAGTGTGTGTGTGTTTTAGGGCTGAGACAAATAGTTCAAAGCTTCATTCGGTTTCACTATATTCAAATGCTGCTTTACTCCTCCAGACCTTCATTACCATGGATGCTATCATGTCAAACCTGTTGCCCAAGTCTTTTGCTCCTTGTGGCAGCTGCCATTTACACATTTTTGTTGTAGTTACAAACAATGATTGTACTGTACTGGAGCTATAACAAGTGTAGGAGCTCCCACTACAGTGTATGCTCTAATAACCATCAACTGTGTTCATTAGGTATTAACACAACATTAGAAAATGCTATGCATAGTATGCTTTGATCTTTGGCAGATAATGAGGTCTTTAAAAACCATGAAGAAACCTGCTAGCAGGTCTCTAACTAACTTAGTTAGAAACCCGCTAGCAGATAGACCTCAGCATTGCAAATCTCACTTTCGATCATTGATTAGCTATGCATACTCTGCAAAGCATATACAGGCTAATAGCCCAAAGACCAACAGAGCTTGACCTACTCCATTCCTTTTATAAGTACACCTATGCCAATTCGATTATGGGAGCTAGACTATAACGTTGTAGGTACGTTTGCTAGAAGAATTCCAGAAATATAGTGGAGTTCTATTTAATGCCCGTCAGTATTTCAAGCCTGTATAATATGCTTTTACTGTACTTTAAGCAGACTCCCTATTTAAATAATGCCCGCATTTTCTAAGTCGGTTAGGAACCATGCCCTCGGCTCTTCGTGTTTTAGAAACCTCACTTTGCTCGGTTTCTAAAACCACGAAGAGCCTCAGTCTAGGTTCCTAACCTATACTTAGTAACAAAGCTTCGTTGACACTTCAGAAAGAAGCTCCACTCCAAAAGGTATATTCATAGATTCGTTCCAGCCCTAGTATCTTTGTAGTTAGCGTACATAGTTTACTCTGTGTGTGGGTGTGTGCGTGCGCGCGTGTGTGTGCATGCCTTATGTATTTGTATAGTGTATGAAATCATCCATGGATTATGCATACTTCTGTTATGATCAAGTGCTTCACATTACAGGCGTTATCTCATGCCCTCTCGTCATTCCCCATGTTGAATGCTGTGGCAGCTGCTGATGCCAGCTCCATCACCTATAAGGTTTGACCAGCTAAACTAGTCTATCATATGTTGTACATGTAGAAAGGATTTGTAGTATGGTGCGCGGGCAGATCAAAGGCTGCTTCCAGTTTTGTAAAATAATTGTAACATGGCTAAGTACCTCCTTTTGGCCACACGGTCTAGCCACTAATTAGTTCAAGACTTCAAATGAAACCAAACACCAGACCAACACAGGAAGTCACAATACTAGGCTAATACATCAAGGACTGACAAGGAGATAAATTGCTCTGGAACAAATAAACAAACAATACTGCACTCATCCAAATGAGTGGGAAGCAGCACAACCGCTGGGCTGAGCCTGGCATCTACCACAGGCTCATTCACCAATAAATTAAGCTAACCAAGACTATTATAGTGCTGCTAATTGGCATTGATGATGGCACCTCACTCTTGCATAACAAACGTGCTACCAATGAATAAACTAGCTAACAATGAATGAGCCTTATCCACAATGATGTTTTATGACATCATGAGAATAAAAATGGCCGCGATAGTTCGGGGACTGTTATACAGGCACCTATGGAGAAAAATTTTCGATCGCTCACATTTTAGCTAGGCATGGAGATATCGACCATTAACTGACAGGTATGGTTACGAAGTAACAAAAGCTATTGTAAACGTACGCTATTTAGAAAAAAAAATTGAAACGCGACAAAACTCGTTCATCGTAATGTCTTATATAAAACTTGACTGTACCTGTTGTTTAGAACTCGATATTTTCTTTTCTGGCTGAAATATGAGTAATTTAAAATTTTTCTCCATAGGCGCCTGTATAACAGTCCCCCAACTATCGCGGCCATGTTTATTCTCGTGATGTCATAAAACGTCATTGTGGATAAGGCTCATTAACTAACCATCAAGACAGTAATTAGTGAGTAAAATTGTTCCTTGTACACAACGCTTAGCAGTACTGTAGCCAATATTAACCTTGCATTCTTGTTCCTTCCATGTTACAAATAGACGCCTTTGATCTGCACACACCCAATACTACAAATCAGTTAGAACACACCCATTCAGTTTGTATCTGATTTGTAAACACTCCACCCTCGGGCCTGCAGACCTCGGGTGTCGTGTGTACAAATCAGACACAAACCTCATGGATATGTTACAACTATTTCTTGTATACTGTCTTTTTTTGTTTTTTTAAATACACAGTTTCACAATTACACTATTATAGTATTTTAAAATACTGTCTGGAATATTTACCTGTGAATGTATGAGAAAAGTGCTATTTCTCCCTGTAGGCATCACATAACATTGGTATTGCTGTAGATACACAAGATGGTCTAGTGGTACCCAACATCAAATCAGTTCAGGTAATGATACTCTAACATGTTGTAGTCATACCCTGTATATATATATATATGTATATGCACACGGTATCATACAGTACGGTAGTACTATATATTAAGAGATTTGGGTTTTCATGGCTAAAAAAATCATCGCAAAAACCAGCTTCACAACTCCATCCTAGCACCTTAGGTATAACCAAGCCTTCAGTATGATCCTAAAGGCTTCCAATAAATTGCTACGAAATTTTTAAAAAAATTACTCAATGGAATTTTCTACTGGCTAACTGCCTGCCTGATGCCTTCAGGCAACCGTAACTCAATAATGACTAAGGCTACGAGCTTGATTTTTTCACTGTTCAACATCGCTTCATCCCGAGATGTTCCTTTTGGCATACCGCAGTACGTACAATGCACGCATCATGGACTTACCTAAGTTACCTTTGTCCTCATTTGTGTCCCATTTCTTTTTGCTGATAGCCCAAGATGTCGATTCGTGGTAGTGCGATGCATGGCTTCTCTACAGTATGTTTGAAAACGGGAATCAACCGTATTTTTTGTGGTGACTGGATTGATTGCAGAGACGATTCTAACACTGTTCTTCATTTGTAACGCTGTGTAATGGGCTGAACATAGCTGAAAGCGAAGCGTAATGGCTGTTGCACTTTTGAGGCAACAATTGAGATTTTTTATATAGTTGGGGGCGTGAGAATCGTATTTTCGTGGTGACTGGATTGTTGCAGAGGCACTTCTTCTACTGTTTTTCGATTGTAGCACTGTGTAACGGGCTGAACGTATGTAGCTGAAAGCGAATCATAATGGCCACTGCACTTTCGAAGCAGTATTTAATAGCTGAGGTGCACGTTCAGACGAACTGGCACCATCCTTTCTTTTGATGCGGTATGCATGGGTTCACCAGTCATAATAATGTTACAAAAAAGTAAACAAACAAGTTTAAGGAAAAATTAGGAATTTTAAGTTCGATTAGGGATCATAGAAAAAAAGTAGGGGAACAAGGGAGGTCACCTACACCTGCAGATATACTAGTGAACAAATTCAGTCTTGGTCTTGGGGACTGAATTAGGGATAAAATGTTCACTAGTATATCTGCAGGTGTAGGTGACCTCCCTTGTTTTCCTTTTTTTTCCTATGATCCCTAATTGAACTTAAAATTCCTAATTTTTCCTTTAACTTGTGCATATACATACAGTACAGATTGTATTTCCAACATAATTATTAGATGCTGAGTTATCAAACAGTACAGTAGAACTACAGTGGAACCCCTCTAAGACAGACGCCATTGGGGAAATGAATTATGTCCTTTATATGGAGGTGTCCTTATTTAAGGGCTTTTCTAAAATATTTCCAGGTGGTGGAGCAAGATGGGTTATGGTACCATGTGAACCAGATACAATTTAATAGCAACAGAAGTGATGTTATTGAGTATGGGTTACCTATGGTGTGTGGCCTCTACTACACTATCCAGACAATTAGGCACCACAAAAATTTTATACATGCTCCCATAAAGACTTATCCAGATTACTCTGTATTTGATTAGTTATCAAGATGGTTAACTATACAGATTATGTAGTTTGCAGTTTATTCTTAAAATGCACCAGCTACTATTTTCAGAAGACCTGGGTAAGAAAATTAACAACAGCACATTTATATGTATTCATATGGCTTCTTGTGACTTCAGCACTTTGTCTTGCACTTTCTGCATCAGCTACATGATGTACTTCGATTGATTGTTATAACTGACAATGAACTTTTGTTACTTGTGTCCGTGATTAGTGAGGTGTTGTACTGTAGTGGTTGCCATGTCTGGGAATTGTGCAGTGACCGGTTTACGGAGTAGAGATGTGTCCGCTATTGAGGGGGCAATAATACACACAGGTATTGGAAGTTGCATTTGGGACTTTATTAATTGTCCATTATGAAGAGGCTGTCTGCCATTCAGGGGTGTCTGGTAAGAGGGGTTCCACTGTATTTAGTAGGATTCACCCCTAAAGTGACA
The DNA here is from genome assembly GCF_963678975.1 of Dysidea avara. Taxonomy (NCBI): domain Eukaryota; kingdom Metazoa; phylum Porifera; class Demospongiae; order Dictyoceratida; family Dysideidae; genus Dysidea; species Dysidea avara. The sequence continues at coordinate 36,975,887 of NC_089276.1, forward strand.
GGCATTGTTAAAAATTCCACACCTAATAACCGTCATAGAAATATCATAAGTGACAAAAATCACTGCTACTGAACAGTCTTTCTCCATTCAACTTCAAATACAGTAAACAAGGAAACACTGACAGGCAGCCAGATATAAAATTTTTTAAATTGTCAAAGCCTGTATTTGGTCTGCTTGCCTCACTAACCACACTCGTAAGACTAGAGGCCAAACCAAGCAACACACAGCTACCATTTTATGCCGCAACAACAAACTCACAGGTGGGATGTGCCTTTCATGGTTACAACAAATCACTGCCTTCCAATTCCTTTTACAAGGTGTATCTTCAATTAAATGGTTGTTTTCTGCATGCCAGGAAACCATATCAATGTGTTAATTTTCTGTATTGACACTTTCTGGTAAGGAGTGTATTAAGGTAAACAAATCTGTTTCATTTGCCCTCTAGCCTTGCAACTGCAGTCTAAGGACAGGACGGAAATATCAGAAAGTTTGGCAATTTTAAATGAAAATTTACCATTTTGGTGGGTGCTGTTCACTTTAGGGATGACCCTACTAAACTATACTGTCTTAATATTTGGTGTGTTTGGAAATCCAAAACTGAGTATGCATTTACGTACATAGCTTATTAGAGAAATACTGTACTCAAAGTGTAGTCATAGATATGGAAACTGATCTATGGTTACCATACTGTTTAAGTAGGGACCTCCCGAAATGACGCGTGCTGCCATAAATCCCGCCTTTTAAAAACCAGCCTAGAAACATCTTACACAATGAAAATCACCTTTATGGAATAATATTAGTCCATCTAGCATCAAATGTAGTATTAAAAACAAGAAAACACTTACAGCTGGCTAGATATAGAATTTTTAAAAGTCACCAAAACTCGAAATTTGGTCTGCCTCACTCACTGACCACGGTCACAAGCCTAGAGGCCAAACGAAGCAGAGCACAGCCACAATGTTATTCCACAGCAACAAACTCGCCAGTGGGATGTGCCTTTTGGGGTTCCAATGAGTCTGTGCCCCTGCACTTTTAAGGCGCTTAGACTATGCTACTGTATGGAGGTTTTAGATACCTGTATGTTCACAGTTACAATAAACTGTGTGCCTACATATATCATACAAGCAAATGAGCTGGAGAAGCAGATCTGTTAGGTCAACATAGCTTGGTATATACTGTGTAGCCCTCTAATCCTAGCTCTCCTCAAAGGCTCGTACTCACCACAAACTTGCCTCATAAAACTAGTTTGTTTGATTGCAAAATAAATTTCACATCAGGTATATATTTAGTTGTGAGATTTTAGCAGGGATAGAGAGAGTTGTCATAATTGCTATACGTATGTATAACACATAAAGATTGCATTGCCACTTGCCTTTATAATCAGCTTTGTGCATTCATGGTTTCATTTAGAGCATTTCACTGTTCTGTTTGTTCCTCAATCTTTATAGGAAGCATGTATTCAGTGGACCATGTACTCATGTTAAAATTGTGCAGCACTTTGTTAAGAGAATAGTTCATCCTGACATGTGGACCTGTATTCAATAAGTGAATTGAGACTCAGGCTTTGTTGGTTTGTTGTATAGTAAGAAAACGTTGGGTGTTTGTGTAGCAACTGAATGGTAGTTCAGCTAACAGAAGTGTCATAATCGTAGTCCAGCTATGTCTACTGTGTTGTCTTCTCGTGATATGCTAATGTTACATTATTATCATACACTGAGTCATATGACACACGTACACTACACAGGCTAAGAGTGTGTTGGAAGTATCCAATGATATGAACAGACTAACTGATCTTGCTCATCGTGGCAAGTTGGGACCGCTAGATCTCACTGGTGGGACATTCTCTATATCCAATATTGGAGCTGTGAGTCAGCTAGTCCTGTGTATAAGGTAGTAGTATGATTCTTTCACAGATTGGTGGGACATATGCTCGTCCTATGTTGCTACCACCTGAAGTAGCTATTGGAGCATTTGGGAAGATACACGTATGTATATTGTGTTGTGAAATTCTACCAATGTTTCTGTTGACATGCCAACAAACATATCCCACTAGCTGTTATTCCTTTGTTATAGGCACATACATGATGTGTAAATTTTGTTATTCTAATTATAGTCCACTCAACTACTAGCTTGTAAATGCTTGCATATAACATGCAAGAGAACCTTGGTCTATAATATGTGACCGGATCTGCGAAAACCCGACACAATAGTGCACTTTCCGAATTCCTGTTTATTAAATATTTATAATCTACTTAGCCAAGTGTATTCTCTAGCAAAGTTTCAGCCTCATATGCCAATAACTTTCGGAGTTACAGACCTACGAAGCAGCAACAACAGAAAAATCAGTTTGTACAGCAAGTATTGGGAAAATAAATTACAGGCGCTTACTAAAACGGTTGTATCTTACGAAAAGATAGACGTACTGGGCTGAAATCTTCACCATCGTGTTTGCCATGAATAGAGGAATCATTCATGGGTAAGTTTGTCCTTTTATCACCTTTCTTCACTGGATGCAAAGGCGAGATTCGTGAAGAAAAATCAATCGCGTACGATCGCTTCAACGTCGCGTAAACAAACGCTCATAATGTGCGTATCCTTGGGTCTACTGCAACAAAACAAAGATTTTCTAACTCCTCTTGAGTAGGCGAATAAGATGATATCCAGGTTTTTATTGGTAGTCCCTTCCTTTACTAAGAAAGAGGCATTCAAAAAATGTGACCGGATTTCACATAACAAGGCTTCCACACACACAAAATCAAACTTACGATTTTACCAGAAATGGATTGCTGGTCTAATACACTATCATATTTCACACTGTACTTCCTTCAGCACTGACAAGTCTGGTTTCTGTAGCAGCTTTCTTCCGACCCTGTCAAAGCCACGAGTGTGAGATTGGCACCATTAAATGGCCATGGCTTTGTGATAATGGTGTGTAGTGAGCTGGGACTTCACAGAGAGCTCGCCAATAGTGTTCTCAGTCAATTTGGAGTAATTTGAGGGCCATGGAGGGCCATGGAGAGCCCAAACTTGGCCTCTGGATTCCAATCGTCTTCTTACTCCATTTTATACCCGTGTATTAAGACCACCGTCCACCCCCACCCTCCCACCCTATTACTACCATCTGTGATATTATTACCCGCTCGAAAAAAGCTGCTCAAAACAGGGCAAATTTTGGGTATCAGAAATGCATACACCCACTCAGTGATAGCTAGTGAACAGATGAACAATTGGTGCAAATTTTGTTTGCACAGCTGTAGGCACTGGGAAGTTATTACACAATGATTCCTTAAAATCGCCATATCTCCTAACAAAGCTTTGTGCGTCGAAGCCTTGTTTTGTCAAATTTAGTCACAAATTTACAAAATTTAACAATACGCAACTATTTCACCAATTATTGTTTTCAATGCTTTATACTGGAAATTTAGGCTTGTGCTATTATGATGGGTTTTCACAGATCCGGTCACATATATGATACTTAATTTATAAGTCTGTCCATTTCATATGCACAGTTACCCTAATAGGACTTACATCCTCTAATTGAACAGTTGTTTCATTTTTAAAGGTGAGATCTATTACAGGGAGTCATCTAAATGTACACTGTACATTGAAATGTATCCTGGGAAAGTGGTTGCACTTCTAAAAGAGCAAGCCACTTTCATCAAAGCAAGCATGGTCTTGATGTGGATGAGGTGGTGGTACCGCCCTCTGTTTGTTTTATACAAGCTCAGACCAAAATTGATTGTGGGAAAATAATGCTCACGTGATGATTACCACAAGTTGGAAGTGTTACACTCAAATGAAGGCATTTCAGTATCCTTGCCATTCTTCAAGTTGGGAAATGTTGCTTAAGGATGAGAACTGTAGTCTTACAGTGCATTTCAGCACATTTTTGAATGTGGACATGCCCACATTATGGATGACACGAATTAACTACTCTATAGTGAAGCTATTTTGCGTAACGATAATTTTGGCCCCATGCTTTCATGCTAGGGTAAACCCTAGGTAGCATTTTAATCATGAATAAAATGGTGTTGATTACGTAGCCATAGTAAGAATGATTCGTAAGTTATAGTGCTTTGTTTACAGCCATGCCGTAACAGGTTTAAGGGTTAAATGCGTTTAATTACTGCTATGCAGTTGAGACTAGTGGCTGGCACTTCATACAAACCTTATAACCTCACAGTTTACTTTAAGGCTGGCATGTGTCCACCACTAAACCATCAACACATAATGTAATTAACTGCCAAATACCATTTGTCTGGCCTCCCCCACATCATCATGAGCCACGATAGTGGTTCATAATAGGGATCAGGGCAAAATTTTTCAAAACTCTCTAATAGAACGCATGCCAAAAGCAGCCTTCCAGGCTTTATGTGTTTCAAAAACCTTCTCTAGTGTTGTAAAGACTGACCTGGAAGTATAAAGCAGAAGGGAAGTGGTTTTGGTAGTTTTTAATATTTCCAAAATCACCCCGAATCTCCATCTTCTTCTTATTCTTATTCTTATTTCATGCGTCTACAGCCCACAGGAAGTAGATATCAGCGCTATAAACATATGGCGTATTTTTAAATCGTTCCTACCCAGGTCTGTGTGGTATTAAAATCTTTGCTTTCTAAGGTAATTGTGAGATATAGAGCAAGAGTCATGGCTTTGAGACGCCATTCACTCGCGGAGCCATAAAAGCAAAAGTACAACAGTTTAAAAAATTCCATTTGAAGCAACGCATGGGACTAAAACTCATCAAGATGTATTGAACTAAACATTAAACGTAAATGCTACTTGCTGAAATTTGTTTCTGAACGGTTTAGAGTTCTTCGACTCACGTCAGTGAAGGGTGTGTGGCCCATAGACCGTCATTATGCACTTAAATAAGAATAAGTTTGTGGCATCTTAATATGCTGCTCAAGGAAAGTGTTGATAGGGATAATTAATGCCTCAATATGGTTTCATTGCATGAAGAAATATGGAGACCAGTGATGTAAGATAAAGGGAAGACAAGGTGCAGATGGCATACACTCGTTGGAATGCCAAAAGACACGTTCCACTGGTGCGTTTGTTATTGTGGCATAAAACGGTGGCCATGCGCTGCTTCGTTTGGCCTCCACTTTTACAACTGTGGTCAGGCAAGTTGATGATAATTCGAGTTTGAGTAATTTAAAAAAAATTCCAGCCACCTGCAAGTGTTTCCTTGTTTTTAATGCTGTGTTTGATGTTAGATGGACTAATATTATTCAGTAAATGCGATTTTCGTCATGTAAGATGTATCTAGAATGATTTTTAAAGGCAGTGCATGTCACTTTTGGGAGAGGGATCCCTACTTAACAGTACTACCATGCTGTTTGATGAATATGCTACATACAATGTTATTGCTAACTCTACTGTCCATCCTTACAGTTCTGCCAAGTTGGTGGACCACAACTTGACTGAATGCAGTGAAGGACTTATCCCTAACAAGACAGTAAGTACACTGACATAGTAGCTATCACAAATCAGGAAAATGTTTTAAATTATATATTTTGATGCAAAGTATTTTTTTTTTGATTTGAGGAATGTCAAAATTGTAGCAGAAGCAAAGTGATTTTAAATGAATACTAAATTGTTGAATTCTTGTGTATGAATGAAATGAAATGGCCACTACATCTGAACCTGCTGGCTATGTACTTACACAAGTTCTATCTGGACTAGTGATATCTTTCTTGCTGAGTCCAACGGCCCTAAAATATTCTCAAATGCTTACTCTACTATACAATGGAATTAACTGTAACTTATTGTTATACCCAACCAAGTTCCATTGTGGGTAGTTCTCATTGATTAACAATGGCATAGATTTGTTCAGTTAAATATTTAATTTGTCCGTTCAAATTTTGTCAATACAGCCAGTGGTAAATAAATTTATTTGTCTGCTTGATTTACAGTAGCAATTCTAGTACTGAGCAAAGTGTATGTTCTATTAGAGTAGTTTACTGGCATCCAGTAATCAGTCATGTGGGAAATCCTTTGTTAATGGTTTGTAATTACCTTTTAAGGTTGAGCATATAACATATTCATACAATACCTGCCACTATCTTGTGGAACTTTGTTTATGAACATGTCATAACTGCTTCCATTATATTTATCTCCGTGCAGGCGGACTACTATGTTATTTATTTACATAAAAATGCTGCAATTCTGGTCAAGTTAATGGAGGTAAGTTACTCATTTCTTGTACAACCAGCATATCACATGACTTAACTGTAGTGTTTCCAATTGTGGGATATTGATGTGAGAGGAGATCACAAAGTGAGTAACACCTTGTACGTATGTACGTGTGTGTGTGCATGCGTATGTGCCATTTTATATGATGTGGTTAGACAATGTTTAGTTTTTGAATTGTACATTATTAATGATATTATAATATTAGTATGATTTCCTTGTAGAACATGTGGAGATTTTGGTACAAGGAGAATCACATTTTAGTGGTCCGCTGTCCTTTGTCTCCTTATTGTGTGTAAGTTGTAATGTGTCATCATCTGTTTGTAGTATTGAAATGAACCATGACACGTGCTAGTTAGTCATATGGCCCGAGAAGCTGATCTGTTATACCAGTGTGTTATTGACAGGAGTAACAATAGCATGATTTAAGTAATTTGTTTGCTAAGGAAATGCCCTCTTCCTGCAGACAGTAGTCCACATACCAAATTCCAAATTTTAACCTAATCACCCAAGAAATGAGCCTTCAAAAATTTTCTCATTCTTTTCTCTCTCTCTTTTGCACACTTACAATAAAAAACTGATATAAAAAGTTCACCAATTTCCTTGATATTTAGCATAGAATTGAATCACAGCGACACAGCCAAAAAAGTGCAATCAATACTTTCTAATAGAGCAGTCATCCTAATACAGTGGAACCTGTCTATAATGGTCACCATGGGACCAGATATATTTGGCCTTTATATACTGGTGGCTGTTATAGAGAAAACCTGCATAAGGTGGTCAGCAGCATTTTAGTGGCTATGACCGTTATAAATGAGTAATTAATATTAAGAGGCTTGCGCCAACCGCAATGCAATAATATTTTAGTACAGAAAGGGCAGGGTGAGTTTGTGTGAATGTTGGTTATAGCTATTGAATACGTTTAAGCAATGAAGCCTGATAGATTATATATAGTATTCGAAGTGTGATGATTATGTATTAATTGAAATGGTGCCAGGAAATTTACTTAACAAGCCACCATAAAAGGTAGCGACCGCTATACGAAGGAGAAAATTATGTATACAGTGATTCATAGGTGAATTCTTGGTTGGCTGTTATACGCATTAGACAGGTGACCGCTTAACGCAGACCACAATGCATACATTTGTATGGGAAAATATTTGGGACCTCGTGACCATGGCCGTTATGCAAAGGTGACCGCTTAATCCATGTGACCGTAACACAGGTTCCACTGTAGAACAGTCCTGGAGAAAGTTACAAAAGTAAGCAAATAACGAAAGTAAAAGCATAAATGAAAATACAGATGTGAAAAAATATAACAAACCGATTTTTGCTTGATCACCACAACTCTGCTATTTCTGTAGAATTTAGTAGAAAATAATAAAATGCTTAAAAGCAAGCCCTAAAGCCTGCAAATTCAAAGAAAGTGATAATATATTGAAACAAGCGTAAATAAATGATGGTATTACATGCTAAATTGGCATACATGTTATTGCGATTGTTTTTGTTTATGCCAAAGTAGGTATTCTCCCACAAAGCAGGGCTATGTCATTAATACCTCTTGTTTCGCACAAGCATACATAGTGAGAAAAGGAAAATTTAAAAATAATTCATAAAATTACGCATGCTACAAAGAAGAATCACGCAAGTTTTTATCAAGCCAGTACTCAAAGAAGGAAGACTCAAATTGATTAAAACTATACATCATCTTATTCACCTGCTCATGGATAGTTCGAGAATCTTTGTTTTGTTTCTGTAACTACAACGGTATGCATGTCACATGTGTTTGTTTACGATGCGGTAAACGTAAACAGCATTTTTTCTACTAAACCGCCTTCATATCCATATGCGCAAGTGACTACAGGGCTAACACTATTCCTTGGCTGATGTGCTAATCCATGATGAACATTTAAGCCAAATTACAACGTTGTAGACTAGAGATGCAACAATATATTGATATATTGCGTATCATATCATTTTAAGACAATATCGCTGTATTGATACAAAGTCAAACCGTATTGATATATCGCGTATCGTGATATATCGACATATCGTGCCTTGTTAACATGGCTGACAATCAAATTATTGTACATTGTGGTTAAACTGAGTAGTATGTAATGTTTCTCAAAGAAAAATTGTGTTTCTCTTTAAAAACCACTAAAAAACAACATAGACCATTGTTTAGACTCCACTTTGTATCGCACAATATATCGCTGTATCGTGATACACCAGAGGCAATATATCAATACGTCTACACACTGTATCGTTGCATCTCTATTGTAGACTAATCCCAACAGAAGTTATGGCTGCGAATGTATGCGCCTGTAGTTTATTTTCAGTATAGTTGCTGTACAAATTGATTGTTTTACTCTTTCTACTGTCTAATGCTGTAACTCCAAAACTACTCACCACAGAAGGCTGAACTTTGATGATCCATTCCATGGACACTGCAGATAATGCTGAGAAAATAAAGAAAAAATCCGAAATTCTGTGGACAAGTTGGGGATTTTGCTGAGATGGTCATATATGATTTTGTTGAGACGGTCATATATGATTTTGTTACTTGAATGAAGATGATGACCAGCATGATTGAAGATAAAAGGAAAGGCAAGGCATGAAGGGGAGACACTCGTTACAATGCCAAAAGGCACATGCTACCGGTGAATTTTCCACTTTTAGTCTGCCTACCTGCCTACCTACCTAAGCACAGGGAAAAGATTCCAGGCTAACAACACATCGTATGACTACCATAATATTATTATGTCACACAACGGAGTTTGGGTGTGTGTTTTTTTCAATTCAATATCTGTTCTTCTGTACGAGTTTTACTGTTTGTTTGTTTTTTTAACTCGTTATAACACTAAGACTCTTCCATAAAGATGCTTTTCGTCACATACAATGTGATGGCTGCTATGACAGGATTCACTGTACCAAAATTGATACTGTAATGTTTTTATCTTACAGTAGTGACAACTCTAATGACACCTACATCAGAAATAAAGGTCACCTTAATATAAAACCTACTTGAAATTTCCCAAGTAACGAATTTGATAATCCACCTGTCTAGAAAGCAGCACCTGCTTATTAAATATTTGAAAAATGACTAACGGACAGTTCCATTGTATGTTTTCACCTTTATTGTTGTGTGTCACCTGTCTTGTACATGTAGGCACATGCCATCACACATTAAACCGATGAAGCTAAAGCTACCTGATCCTGTGATACCTTTTGTTGATGGCAAAATTGTGAGAAGTAGAAAATGGAAGCAAAGAAAACGAACACTCATATTGATAGCATTTTATACAGTGACATTACTTGTGATATTATTTATTTCTATACGGAGTTTAATCAGGTATGTAATGTTGTAGCCATATCTGTTGTGTGTATACTGGAACCTGTTATTGTGGACACTTGAGGACACCTATACATAATCCAGACACTTAGTTAATGTCCTAAAGTATCTCTTAGTACACAACTGACCTGGAATATCAGGACACCTTGACAATCAGGACACTGGTTGTCACAAGTTGGAGATGCCATGACAGATACAGGCAGAATATTTTGTCATATACAATGGTATATTTTTGTCAGGTGCACTTGTATCATAAATCATGGCTAATTATACAGCACTGTATGTATTAGTTAAAGCATTGCTGCAAGTGCTATAAGAAAAATATAGCACGAAAAGAGTGTGTGAGAGACAAATATAGCATGAGGCAAAGCTGAGTGCAATATATTTTGTCTCAAGACTATTCTTTGAGTGCTATATTTTTGTATAGCACGAGCAAGGCAATGCTTTAACTGATTTAAAGAACTTCCAAGTTTCAAGCTGGAGCTCAAGTAAAACGGAATAAAACATGCACGAAACTATTCGAGACTCACCAAGCAAGACTTCCGTAATACAGTCGACTTCGCTATGGTAAGAGCTCATAAGCACCGCCGCAAGGTACAAAGGAGCGTAACACTCAGGATATAGCTGTGTTCTACCTTTTATGAAATGTCTTTGCAGCCACATGTCCTTATAGAGAGAGCAGTAATTTCCTGGGCTGTGCCTGGTTAAAAGAATGATTTCAACATAGTTCTGTTTCTGATCCTCTACAGCAGAGAGCTTACAAAATGGTTACTTAGTTCATTGTTAAGAATTGTTCAGATTCTTTTAGTTTACAACTAGTACACAAGTACTTAGACTCATCATGGTTTCCTTTGAAAAACCAGTATCTTTTATTTATTTATTACAGGTTTTTGCAGTTGAATTCGTCGCCTTTGCAATTGAATTCGTCGGTATTGCAGTTGAATTAGTCGGTTTTGCAATAGAATTCGTCGCGTTTGCATTACAATTCGTCATAAACAAAACGGCTCCAAGAAACCAACCCGTTCATTAAGAGATGAACTATTTATGCCTTGGAGAGTTACACTTAATACACTAGAAGGTATTTGAAGCTGGTAGTACGCGAAGCTGATGGCTGTCTGACAAGTTAATTAGCTTGCTCGCGAGTGACCACACCCATCGCGAATGGTGTAGTAGAGTTTGGAATGTTGCTGGAGAGGCTGTAGAGGAAGAATTATTGCCTTATAAAGAGTTGTTTACTACTGTTGTACTTGAACAAGTTCTTGTAGCAGCTGCTACATCATGTTTTCGTGTTTGTTCCAGCTGCCATTCTTGTTACGGACGAATTTAACTGCAAAACCGACGAATTCAATTGCAAAACCGACGAATTCAATTGCAAACGGGACGAATTCAATTGCAAAACCGACGAATTCAATTGCAAACGGGACGAATTCAATTGCAAAAGCGACGAAATCAATTGCAAACGGGACAAATTCAATTGCAAAGTCGCCGAATTCAATTGCAAAAACCTGTAAGCCTGTTGAAAGTTGTTAAAGAACGTGTGTTTGAAAGGTGGAGAAAAATCCATGACTGTACCTGAGGAGCCTCGAACCTGCAGCCATCCGATTAACGTATCATAAACAGCTTGAAGGTGACGATGCAATAAACCAACCACTGAGCAGCAGGGAATACAGAATGAATGTCCTGTATGGACTTGAAGTTTACTTGAGGTTTTAAGTTATTAGTCAAATGTTGGAACCAATAGTATTACACTCCTTCATGCCTTCAGCGCTTATAAGTTCCTAGCACTGGTTATGGATGTACCTAGAAGACCCTCTGGAGTGCCTTTACCTCCACCTCTAGGTTGCTTTCTTCCCTAGTTAATTGTCCTTGTCTTCTCAATTTTAGGATCGGCTGCCTCATAACTAACTGTCTTCTGCCCACACACAGTGCTATAATTACCTCAATATAGCACTGTGGTCACCAATATAGCGCTGCGGTTGTGTAAACTATTCTGTATGGCAAATATAGTAGAGCTGTACCGATAATCGGATCGGCCAAAATATTGGCCACTGATATGGCAATTTTTACCAATATCGGCATCGGTACAGAACAGTACAAGGACCGATATTGCTACCGATATTTATACGGCAATAGTTTGTACATAAACGGATTATAATATTGGTTTTCTACGTTATCCATGTGGCTGTTCTGTAGCAGTGACTTATTGTTCACTGGAAAGCAAGTGCTATGCTACGAGAAGCCATACAGATACATGTGATTCTAGTGTTTGTTGCTGAAAAGCTTATCAGTCTTAAATAAATGAAGCAGTTATATATAGTACCTTTGTAATAAAAGAACAGTCACAAGAAAACCTACTGTACCAGCCTTCACACAAGCCAATAAAATGTGGAGTAATGCAGAAATATCCGTTTAAGGCTCCATGGGAATATGCATAAAAATGCTTGTGGGTGCCTAATTGTCTGGATTGCACAATAGAAACCCAAGCCACTATCACCACAGGCATAGAGTGAGCAATGAATATATCCACATGTTGTTGTAGAGTAGGTAACTGTACACTTTTGAATAGATTAACTATGACTTTTGTTTGTAATGCAAATATCGGATCAACTATCGGTTATCGGCTTCTTTTGGTGGTATCCATATCAGATATCGGTACATGCCAAAATCCCATATCGGATATCGGTACATGCCAAAATCCCATATCGGTACAGCTCTAAAATATAGTACTATTATTCACTTTGATCTTTACTCTCCAAGTTCTTTAAAGTAGGGATCATGAAGGTTTGTGCTTTTCTGGTAAAAATATCACCATAAATCCAGCCTCATTTTCCTTCATGACAGCTTGGCAGTATTGACTAAAATGTCTGCAGACCAAACCCTTCCAACAAGTTTCTGTGGTAGTACTGTATACATGTATTAGGAATATTAGGCTTTCTTGCTCTTTAAAATCACTTGAAAAACAACCTCACATTTTCTTCTAAACAGCTTGGTGGTATTATTTAAGCACAAAACTGCCTTCAGATTGACCCCCAAACCCTTCCAACAAGTTTCTATGGAATTATTAAAAATTTCCATTTAACTGAATTTCTTCTCACTGACTATTGCCTGATGCCTTCAGCCAAGCATAACTTGACAATGCATTATTAGACAGGCTTGATTTTGTTTGACATTGCTTCATCCTGAGATGTGCCTTTTCGCCCACCATAGTACATACAACATGTGCATCACAGACTTACCTTTGTCCTTCTTTGTGTTGCAGTTCTTTTTGGTGACAACTTAAGGTGTCAATTTGTTCTTGTTGTTTTGTAACAGCTAGTACATACCTGAAAACAAAGCAGAATGGCTTCTTAGTAATTGATGGTTGAGGTGTGCATTAAGTTACTGAATCAATTTTCATAATACGTAGCTATGTCTTTCCGGCACTATTATTACCTTTGATGTGGTATGTGTTGATTCACCAGTCATAAATTGTGTTACAAAAGGTAAACAACAAATGTAAGGAATAATTAGAAATGTATATTTGCGTAGGGATCATAGACATAATAAGCAATGTTTGGGAAGTACACCTGCAGCTATATGATCCCTGTAGGAATGGTCTCAGTGTATTGTATGTCACCACACCCCCTAGTCCCATGGTGTCCATATTGTACAGGTGTCCACTGTACTCTGCTATATATAGAATATCATGACATATATGGTATACATTATTTATAATATTCTTCTCCCACCTTGTAGGTACCTGTCACAGGTGAAGCATAGAACTAGTAGAGAATACTCATTAGTATGATATGATCATTTTTAACATATAGTCGCTATCAACTTACGTAACTATATTTTTAAACATTAATACCTTCTGTATTAAGATATGGTATTGTAATTATTTGTAAATATCACCATGATATGTGTAGAATATTGTCTAAACTACACATCATTTCTGTTCCAACCATATCTGCTCAAGACTGTACCATCTAGTAATCATTATAATGTATAGTGAACATTATATACCAGTTTGAAGACGTGGCTTGTTATTGTAAACATTTGAAGAATTTCTTTGTAGATGATCTGTTACTATTACTGGAAAGGTTGTTTGATGTATCGCGAACATTTCACAATTTCGTACACCACATATGCTGCTATTTGCATTTTGTTGGCAAGTTAACTTAGAGAATTCAACTAACAGTTGTATCCTTTGACTCACCCACATGCACCAAAGAGAAATTGTGTAGAGAGAAGTAACGTAAACAAAAGTTTGGCGTGGCTTAAGTTTTGAGGAAATTCACAAACTTCATTTACCAATTACCTATTCTATTTTATATTGGCTGCCTGATAAGTTTACCTAACTTTCATCCACTAATCCACTTTGGGTACAGATTTACCAAACTTAAGTCGTGCCAAACCTCCATCGTTTACAGTACATCCAGTGGACTGTTTAGTTTTATATGCCTAGAGCCTTAGGCCAAACAACATTGTCAGGAGATCATTTTTCATTAAAAGTTGGTGCTCAGACCTGGGTGATCTTAATTAAATTGTAATTGTAAAATGACACTCTAAAGAACAGTCAGTGTATTGTGTTAACTACTTGTATGAAAAAAGTGTACATGTGAAAGGATATGGACTGGTGTACAATAATAAACTAATCAGCTTGCCAACACAATTCTGTCTTAAGTAAATACATTTATAACATGACATGTATAGTATACATGTGCTTTGATATTAAACACTGAGCCATGTTCTAGGTAAGTTAGGAACCACGCTCTTGGTTCCTCACAATTTTAGAAATGTTGGGTTCACCTCAGTTTCTAAAATTATGAAGAACCTTGGGCTGGGTTCCTATAAACATACTTTTTATCTGGATGACTGGATCTATATAGCAGAAGAGGTCTAAAGTAGCATCTAACTAAGGCATACCAGTAATAGTAATACCATAATACTGTATCACCTATGAAACATCAAAACCACTCAGCATAGGCGTAGCAATCCGGGGGGGGTGGAGCCCCCCTTGCTATTTTCTGATTGTAAATACAAAAAAATCGAGATACTCTAATAGAGCAGTCAGTTACTCTAATAAAGCAGTCACAGTACTCAGAGAAGCAGTGTAGCAAATTATGAAGTTATGAATGATTTTTATGTGTTTTAGCAGTGATACAATCTGTATCACTTAGCGGAGGACAGCCATTCTTAGCAGGTGCCAACCCCCTTTTTTTTTTTTTCTCTCTTCAACATCAAACTAGAGCCCCCCTATCTAAAATATCTTGCTACGCCTATGCTCAGCACTAGTCTACATGCCACTTACTCACTGATTTTAAGCACCTATTAATTATATATAATTAGTGTGCAGATGCTAACCTGGGGAGTCTGGAGGCATGCCCCCCAGGAATTTATCAAAAATCAGACTGAAGCTGAACCTGAGAGTAATTTCAGCAGAATTTGCTTGACTCTTTATGACATGAATACACTGCTATGTTATTATTTTCGGCAGTAACTGCTGATCATAGCAAGTAATAGTCAGCTATAGGAGGAGTTTGAACAGAAAACTGGCAACTGCTATTAGCTGTGGTGTGGCAAGCTCAAATTTGCTGCATATCAGTAACTAAAGATTCAGGACAGTCTCATAACCTTGAGATCATCTCTGGACTTCAATTGTAGTCCCTCCATAGAACTTTATTTTCCATCTTATTTAGTGGGAACTGTACAAATGCTGGGAATGTTAAATTGTTTTAAAAGGATGCATCTCTGGTGTCAATTTCATGCTCGTGCTCACCACCTATCAAGTGTGATTATTTGACTGAAATTCCCCATAGGTTATAGCAACCTCAGGTTAAGTATAGTAATAGCAACCGGGGTTAAGTCTTTGTTCATAAAAATACAAAGATTTAACCCATCATGAATTTCCAGCTTTCCATTTTTAGTATAATTTTATACACCAGTTTAAAATAGCAAGGAAAGGTGTAAAACTTAGAGTCATTAATAAGTGTTGCCAGACTGGTGCTCAAAAATACTACAATAATATAAATTATAATGAAGATTAAACTAATACTGTACCAGACCAACTGCTTAATAGTGAAAGCAATTACAAGTTGCTATTATAAGTTAGTGAATACCAGTCAGTGTACCAGTATTCATGATCAGCTATGAAGAAGAACACTAATCATTTTGAGGACCACAATCTCACCTGATAGCAAACAAGGCATGCAGTGCCTGACCTGACTGCTGTATTAGAGTATCTCAATCTTCTGTAGTTGGCATCATTGCCTACATTCATTACTGTTGCAACTACGCCATCTGTTTAATGAGATAACTATACAGGGTGAATCTTACTGGGATAATATTATAGCTATGAGGTATAGCTACATATCCATAGGTATTAACTACCGTATAGTGTACAAATATTTGACATGTAAAAATAGTGATGAAATGCTTCACAGGGTATTGGAGGATAAAATGCACATAATTATTTCCCTGCTAAACTTTTGAGCTATATTATTATGGTATGCCAAACGCAGCAAGAAAGCAATGGAAGAACAAATTGGTGACTATATAGACAATATTGCTCTACAACACCAGTGGCCCAGTGCATGCACAAAGAAATTATATGGCCAGAGTACTACTACTGTAACAGATCATCTCTAACAAGACAAGTATTTGATCAGCCACCAAGTGTCACAACTCCACCAGTCACTTGGAAGATCCTGTAGAGATTAGACATCAAGTAACCATATATGTATCAGAAAGATTAGAACCTTGTGACATTACTCCAGTGAAGCACACACTGAACTACCAAATTAATTTGGTGTTGCTGCTGTTGTTGGTAGATTTGTGTCAATTGGTTTGTTGTTGCTTTTTTACTTGAATCATTAAAATAACTATTGCATGTTAAGTTGTTTAGCTATATTTGCTGCTGAGGTGATATTTAAGCTTATTGTGTTGGGTAGAGATAGCTAGCTATGTACAACATTTTTGCACACGAGGATGTTTATTCAATATTATTTTAAATTGTATCACAATGTAGCTAACTGACAGGCTGTGTCAATGTATTATGTATGCACTGATCTTGATGTCAGGCCTCTTAGTTAGTTAGCTCTGCCTGTGTAGTCTACCAGCTGATTTGAATAGATCCATCAATGTTGTAAGTGCCAGCTAGTGTTCAGAATCATGAGGAATCTCAATGGTATGAATATTATAGTAATTATTATACTTGATTTGAAGTTTGTATTCTATTATTATACAGATGAGAATTGTTGGTCACATCAAGCATGTTCAGCTTTCCATGAATTAGGTCACTACCCCTTACTGATATATGCAGTATCTACATATTCAGTTGTACCTATATACCTCTAGATCTGTATCTCCTGTTATTCTCAAATTTTTATCTGTTATGCTTTTGAGCAGCACTCAAAATTCAAGCCTATTATGCTCAAAATTATATGCTTTCAAAATCAGTATTACACTCAAGAACTGACCTTTTTTATTAGAGCACACCAGTGTTTCCTGACTGTTGTATTAGAGTAAATGATTACTCTATTAGAGTATATCGATCATATTTCTGCAAAGTAAATAACCAGCAGTATAATTTATATGAAATGCTGCAATCATACAAACTGTGGTCATTCTTTCTGGCATACACTTAATTTTTTTGAAAATCATCCCTATTATACTAGCGTTATGCTTGATGCTTTTGGTTACCTATTATACTTCTAATTATTCCAGCATGATCAGTTGGGGCCTACTCATGAATATGGCAAAACTGCAAGTGCAATGAAACTACAGAGTACAAAATATGAACACAATTGTAACTACTGCTACAGTACATGGGGATGAAATTTCATCTAAAGCAGTAAGTAGCTAATGAATTTAAGTGTTATAAAAAGGACATTTTATGTACCAGTATTGTAGTCAATAACATCATATGAATAATGATTTAAGCATATGACCTGGTCCATGTGTGTAGTTGTACAACATTTCAAAGACTTTTTACAACACACATTTACAACTACAAACATCATTACACTCAGACAACTTGTCACATATCATTAGCTACATAGCGTAAGCAATCAATTTATTGACTAACATATTGGCCAACTCGACATCAATTATCATCATAATAGAATCCAGATTCAAACATGGAATTTCAGAACACTAGGTTGCATTGTGTTGCCTTGTTTTGTTGTCCCAGCAGTTTAAATCAACTTCTATCACATTGGACTGTCAGTGAATGACAAGAAGTTTGCTTATGACTTAGTTTGTATATGCTAGTCTGTTATTCTTGGAATGATAATGGCATTAGTGGCATACTGGACTTTATCCATGTTGTTTCTTATGATGTAGCACACACGGAACCTACACATGATGTTCAACCTAAGAAGAATGAGCAGCTGCAGTGATGAACAATGGAGCTACCTAGGAGAAAATAGCAGCGAAAGCAAGGTGAATCAAAGAAAAGTCTTATGTGGCTATCTAAACAACAGGAAAATTGATTACATAAGCAATAGTAAGTTGGAAGAGTGCAAATTAAACTACACTTGCTTTGAGGCACCATTGACTTAAAGTACACACATGGCTTTAGAGGTTTGGAGGCTTGTCACATGCTGTCAGGTGTTGAAGATATGTCAGGAGCAAGGTATACAAAGTGAATAAGTATTGTATTTACTTGGTTAAACATCGCAGCTACTATTAGCCTAGTGTCAAAAATCAGTGCAGCTACTAGTTAAGGATGGCCACTAATCTAGGGCAGCATTTAAACAGTAGCTCTTAAGGGAAGCAACTATAGTATTCAGTATGTCATGTAAAAACTGTTGTTTTAAGAAGAGCATGTACGTACTTACTTGCTTACTTCGTATTTAATAGCTCTAGTATATTTAGTTCAGCACGATGTGCACTAAAGGGAACAGCAGATGAAAGTATGGCTTCCAGACAGCTCTTTCCTTACTAAAAATATTACTGAATATATAACAGTACAGGATAGTCTACTTCATCTTTCTAACTCAAGGATAACCAGATAACTCCTTAGAACAATTGAGGACTATGGATTTAAATAATAACTGCAGCTTTAAATTTATTCAAGGGCAGCGTTTATGCTCTATCTTTAAGGGCACAGTAGAGCCACTATTCAAACGCAGTGACTATTAAAGGTGCAGCATTTAAACAAGGAAATACAGTAACCCATACACAGCGGATAGAAGCTGAGATAGAAGCTGTTGGTTATTATTTATGGATAAAGAGCTTGTTAGTTACATTGCTGGATGCCAGCTAGGAAAGCCTTATGTGCAGTTTAAACCTGCAATCACTTATTGTAATGCTTTATAATATGGTTTAGTGTTTTAGGCCAAAACGTAGAAGAACTTTACACATGTACAGTTCTATAAATTTTGGATCTAATCCATCAGTTGTAGTTCTATATGGTATTTTAATGCTATCTTAGATTTAACAAAAGTATGGTAGTAATTCTTGAAATACTTGCTCAAATGAGCTGTGGGATTTTCTATATATTTCCTAAAATAACAGCAATTTCCTCTAATTAATTTTTTCTGAATAGCATCATCTACTGTACATACACATACACATCACATGATGAGTGAACCACAACTGTTCACTCACTTAGTTAGTACTTG
Source organism: Dysidea avara (assembly GCF_963678975.1). Taxonomy (NCBI): domain Eukaryota; kingdom Metazoa; phylum Porifera; class Demospongiae; order Dictyoceratida; family Dysideidae; genus Dysidea; species Dysidea avara. Next base: position 36,995,039 of record NC_089276.1, read on the forward strand.
GCAACAAGCACAGGATATGCTAAACTGAGACTAAAGCATATTACACATGTACAGGTGCATGTTGGCCGATTCTAACATTAAATTGGGCTCCACTGAATAATCATTGACAACATTTTATATATGACTATTGATTGTTGTACTAACAAAGTTCACATGAACTTTCAGAGACACACTGCATGTGTTGGGGTCCATTTAAACCAGACTATCACTGATGACTTGTAACTGATACAAGTTAATGAGCATGTAAATAATGGAGTTAACTCTTCAATTAATACAATGATATTTGTGCATGTAATTTTCACTATTTCCTGTGAAACTCATTAAAGACATGTAATAAAACTACTAACTTGCAGCTAGTAAGAAAGGGATAGTTTGGAGATTTTAACTCATGTTTGCTGTTATTGGTGATATGGGGAATAGTGTCTGTGTTGGTTTTACAGCTTGTGTAAAGACAATGTTTTTATTCAAGGAAGCCATAGGACATAGTTGCCTGTCCCCTTAAGCCATACAATAGCCCAGATACATGCACTATTTGCTGACACATCCTGTTACTGTCACCACAAAACAATATTTAAGTAGACTGAGTTATCAGATGAATATAATAAGTCAGAAGAGGAACATCATCTTAAATGATCATCCCATTAAAATGAACAACTGTGATATCTTATTAAGAAATACGTTAAAAGTGTGACACAACTTTAATCATCATCATCAGTATAAATTTAATATGTGACTGAATTTGACAAAATCAGACTTCCATACACATCCAGATTTGCGATTTCGAAGGATCACAACTCAATATAGGAGTAAGCTATCACTTTCAAATTTTGACCTGTTATTGCATAACGCAGTGGCAGACGTTTGTGAAATTGTAGGTCAATAGCATACTGAGTGGTAAAGTTACAAGGGGTTAAAGTCGAAGAATTGGGTGTGGGTGGAAGCCTGGTTTTGTCAAATCCAGTCACATATTATTATTGATGCCTAGAGGTTAAGTGACACACAATAATATAACAGAATGGATATTGTGTTGGTATGTTGGTTATGAACTATTCAACTGGCAGTTGACCATTTTACTAGACCATCAAAACAGAATAGTTGTAGGGTTGGAGGGAATGAAGGCAGGCTGACCCTAGCAGTTGAACTCACCCTTAACTATATAGACAGTCAGGCAGTGAAAGACATTATTGTGCTTAACAGGCAAAGCTCAGATAGTACTACAGGTAGGGTATACAGTTCACACTGGTTAGAACACTGGCCTGTAGTTAGGGGATTCAGGATCAATTAACTTGACTTGTGCTTGTTACGGGTACCATTAAAATTTTTTTCATGAGTCGGTTAGGTTATGTGACTAAGTTTTTTATGTACGTATTGTAACTGCCAGCACAATTTCCACTGAAATGTGATAAAATTATTGAGTGCATTCATAGCTAACACTACAAAGCTATGTGGTTATGTGAAACTTCCCTTAATCATGTCTTACATTCTCACATCCAATGTTACATGCAATTGGATACTTAATACGGTCACCTATAATAGATAAATCTTGCTTATACATGGAATCCAACCTGTTGTACTTTCATCCCACACATGGATTTTTATAACAATCATCGTGTACTGTATTTGGTGATAGGAACTAGGTATGTGGTCATAATTATAGAGACAGGCTTACAGTAAGTCAGCAGTCACCATTTTTTCATGCCTAACAAAATATTAAAAAGACTTTTAGATATAGCTGGCTTATATCCATGTTATAACCTACATAGAGCCGGTCTGGTTGTTAAGTGCATGTATATTAAGTGCATATAAATTATTAGGCGTATACTTATTGAAGAACATGAAGGGTGCAGCCATACAAAAGAAGAAATGCTAGAGGTCAATGCTAGCTAGCCACGAAATTTCACATGGTACATGTCCCAATAATAGCATGGATTTAACTATACTTACCAAGTGAAACAGTCTACTGCAGTAAGGAACTCATGCTCCACATGAAAGATTTGCACAGAAATTGAAGTACAAATATTGGTACATTTGGCGACTGTAAATCATACCACCCTCGCACTCAGAGTTAATCTATAAACACCTTTTCTCATTAGACACATGCGATTAATAAATAATCTTTTGGGAATTAAACTTTAATGTGCCTAACAACCAGACTCTACGGTGCGTATTTAAAAACCTTGAAAACAGTTCTATTATTTACAGTACCAATCAGCAAGACTGACCTGAAACTTGTCAATGACTTGTCACAAACAAATTTGAAGAAGAGAGCCACTGCCAGTTGCTACGTGACACCCCTGTTATAAACTTAGTCCACATGTATTTAAGTTTCCTGAGAACTATTCATGGATAAACTATACTATAGAAGTTTACTATATACAGGTAAATGTGACTGAATCATGTTACTCACCATTTCAGTAGACATTTTTCAGTCTGACAATCTATGACAGCTGTTGATAAAGTACCACACCTAGCCAGCTATGTACAATCACAGTAATTGTATCAGGAGTCATACCATACAAGACCAGTCCTCACAGCTATGTAATGCAAGGTAGCCACAATATTATAGTCACTATAAACACACCTTATGTTGACAACATAAGTGTTTGTTGTCAGCAAATGTAATAATATCTACTGTAACATCATAGCCCGCAACCACAGCCTTGACTTAAACACGAAGACAATCAACTTTGTTACTACAGTACTTCCACACTTTTAAAAGTCCTTCATCATCGTACCACGTGCACCCTGCAGCATCTTTGCCTACAGCACAGCAGAAACTAATGCCTATACACAAACAGCAGATGGCATATCAGCTGAAAATCAAGACCATAAAATACTACAAAAACAGTTTAATTAGCTTATGATCAGTGGTATTAGACACATTAGCTGGCAGTGCATCCAGTTGTATAGCAAACATGGCTACATAACTGTTCATTATATTTGAAGCAACAATTAATGTAATTTATTGCAGTGCAATAAACTGAAGTTAACATGGGGTAGAATAAATACAGTGCAAACCTATGTACCATACCACAGTAAATGAAGCCAACATGCTTTAGGGATAAATAAGAGAATATAAACTAGCCTTTTGTGTATTGTCATAGCACCACAAAATGAAATCAATATGGTTAGAATGTGAGCCAGTTTTGTAGACATGATGATGTCATAATGGTTCACTGCATAATTTGTAAATTATAGTTTGACAGGTTTAAGATCACGAGATCCCTCCCAAAACACATGGTGTGTATAGCTAGGAATACACCTCCTTTCTGTTACTAAGGCTTAAAATTACAGGTATTAGCCCATTGGATGTACATGTTCTTCCCATTTCATGTGTATTTGTGTGATACCAACTAATATGGTAGTATTGCTATAACAGGGTGATAGGGAACTGAGGAAATTTGGGGAGAATTTGGGCAGATGAAGTGCTAATTATCAGCGCATGGCAAAACCAAATCAATCACGCTAAATTTAACTTAAATGATTATTCAGTAGTTGCTGCTATCATGTTGTGTTGCTATGCATAATACTGTGTGTTGTTGCAATCTTGTACAAGACCTATTTGCTTCATGGTAAACTGTTAATCCAGTTCTGTATTGTGCCGTATCCACAATGCTTATCTGCCTGGCTTGTGCAAAAGTTATTATACCCTACTCCAATGATTTCCTTAGTTGCCTTTTCCTTGTGTATAGATATTTGTATGAGTGTTTATTTGTTTTGTGTTGTTATGTACACTTTATGGCATTTGTACACTGTTGTTGCATGCACTTTATGGCTTTGTGGAATATGTTATTATGGTTTGAATTAGGGTAAAAGTAGGCAATAGAGCTAGGTGTGGTGGAAGGGTGGTGTGTATAACTAGGAAAAAAATTTTGAAATCCATGGTAAGTGGTGATTACACCCTGGGGGTGTGCACTGCTTGAATCTGCCAAGTGTACACTGCAGGCCATTGCCACACCAATCAGCATGTTAATATATTATACATACTTTTTAAAAACTTTACTACTTTTCATAGTCTCTTACTTTCCTGGCCAGTGCCATCAATTTTGTACAATTAGCTATTCCCATTAACTTATAGTCGGTAAAGAGTCCTGATACTATAATAGTCATAGGGACAAAACACTATAATGTGACCTAGTAATTTGCACAAAGGTACCTCAGATTGAAGTATTCAATTGATCATAGTATGACAGTGGCTAATGTTGAAAAATTGTGGCTTTCAGTAAAAACCCTTCAAAATGCTCAAATTGTTTCAGGTGTTACTCTACCACTATAACAAATATCTATACAGCTTCATTCTTAGTGAAGCAGTACAGTGGTGGGTGATAAGGGGAAGAAATGGACTCAATGGAGGGGAAACAAAAGTGGGTCAGCTGTAGACCCTTTATCCACTAAGAGTAGCTGTGACAGTCCTAAAAAGCACTCAGCCAACTGGTGCTGTCTGACTGACTGCTCATGTGACATTTTGCTTTGTGCAACCAGATACATTTTGTAAATGTGGTTACAAATAATCTTCAGCTCATGTGTGTAATCACCCACCTACTTAACAGTTCCAGTCTCAGTAGCACACATCCCATATATATATATATATAGCAAGTCCATCAAGTTATCACCACATACACACCTGATACCTATTTGTCAAATAATATTTTATTACCACAAGATAGTGTATGGTATACTGACCATATGTCCATAACCACACAGTCTTTGGGGAATACCCATGTTGATGTTATGCAAGAAGAGATTATTGGCTGGTATACACAACAAGGACAATATGCAGTGTATATGCACATTAACTGTTAACATGTTTACTGCGTGTTTCCATCAGCATGAAGTACAGCTTGCTTTTTGGTTTCTATCAAACACAGTTTTTGAACAAATAATTTGGGCAGGTCAAAATGCTAAATGTTTTGGCAGGTGGATTTGTTGTTATTAAGCAAGTTATCAGGTGATTGTCTATACCACTCCCTAAAATAGCTGTGTGGGGGAGAAACTGTTTTGTAATATAACAGAGAGTGGTTAATGGTGTGGTGTGGTAAGTGGGTTGTTGGTGCTATTGAATATAATTGACATAGCAGTTGTTACAATACTGACCATTGGAAAGACAATAACATATGTTCACTTCTTAGACTTCAGTAGCACAGTATAGTTATTCATACATAACCCAGTAGAGAACATAAACACACACAACTTTTCCATGTTTAACAACTGACCTGTAACTACTTACTTATGTAGTGTGTTCCAACATTGAGGTATGTGTTAAGCACCTAAGTGATGATACTTTGGTGGTAAGCATATTAGTAAGAATTTAAAAATTGAAAGTAAAATTCATACAATGGATTTACGTAGTAGTTGCAATTTTAGCTACAGATGTGCCAAGATAGCTTGTGGACAGTACATAGCTATATTGTGTTCCTACATAGATGTATCTCCCAGTCAAACATCATTATTAATTTTAGAATAAACTGTATAATTGTCACTATAATTACATTACTAGGGAGTGTTGACCACATAACACAATATTCCTTTGTCAAATTACAACTATCACATTACTGTTACATACACTACCATACAAGAGCTGAACAGGTGTACAATACTGTGACCACTGATCAAGGAACTGAAGTGATCATAAGGTTTCCTACACTGACCCACAAAACAGTTCAACACACACTTAACCGATCAGATTGATATGATAATTTATTGCAATGTTCAACTAGTATTCACATTGTGGTAACTGCCTTAACCTGCAAAGTGTAAGCTGGCCACAAAACTGAAAAAAAATGAACCGAGTACAAGTTTAGAAAGAGAATATGCAGCACATTATTACTACAGTACCTCTATTGTTCAAGTGTATAGGTACACAAACCACAATAATATTCATAAAGCAATGAAATCATTAACATCATGGTTGACTTAATTCACTTTCTTGGCATTATTGGCAGCCGGAATAAACAACAAGCACAGGATACACTAAACTCACATATTATACAGATACAAGGTGGCCAATTCTGGCATTAACTTGGGCTACAATGATTAATCATTACGACTATTGATTAAATGAAGTTTAACTAGTTAAACAAAGTTAATATAGCAACGGAACACCAAGGGTGTGTGCGTGTGTTAATTGGCAACTGACCTGGTAAAAAGCGGGCAGTGCAGGGAAGTGGAACTACAGTTAGGAAGTCAACTGGTGTCCACAACAGCCATGAAGAAAAGTGGGGTGGCCACTCATCAAGGGGGAACCTTAATTGGAATATGAGTGTTGTGCATGTGTTACCAAAAGGTGACCACATCTTGATGGGTGGACATTAATAGGAAAACAACTTGTTACGCATGCATTATCAGAAGGTGCACAGTGAAGTGTGAAAAAACGTGGAGAGCTTGTTCCCTCCCAGACTCCCACCCTCTCTGGACAGTTGTATTTGTGAGGGTCTATACTTACGGGTAGGGTAATGGAATTGTATAATGGAACATGGTCTGGATTGGCTCGTTCCAGAGAGGTTGGAGTAATAAGTATGCACCACAGGCAGTCTCAGGGGGAGACTACTTAGGAAATCTCCTTAATTCCTCTGTGTATCCATCTTGAGGTTAGCTCAGGGTGTGAAAGTGCAGGTGTTTCACCTAGGAGCCCATATGGCCTGTTGAATTCTTGTGGCTTCCACAGAATGCTACAACTCTCCAGTATTCCGACCTCCAAGCCATCTTAGCAAAACATGCAGTGATTAAAGTAGGGAGTAGTCAAAATTCAAAAAGGAGAGAATTGACAATGCATGGCCCTGTACTAAGGCTTATAGGGGAACCTGTGAAACCCTGCACACCTTTCCAAAACAACCACTATCAGCAGACGGTGGTGATGGGCCAAGGGGGTGCTATAAGGGGGATGGTTACATCATGAAGGAGTGGTATTAATGATTATTACACAAAATTCAGATAAACTTTCAGGGACACACTGTACATGTATTGGGATCTATTAACTGTGAGCATGTAAACGATGAAGTTAACTCTTCATGCATAAGTTAATGCATTAATACTTATGCCATGTGATTTTCACTATTTACTTGGAGCTCACTCAAGACATGTAGTTTAATGTTCATAAAGCTCCTAGCTTAAGAAAGGGATATAGTTTGGACATGATGGCAAAACTGAAATAGTGGCCTTACTACATGAAATCAACAAGACGGAAGTATTGCACACAGTTAGTTATCAACTAAAGGAAATGGTTCACGTACATGTACAATCAATTTCATTGACAATAAGGAGGCTTCTCAAAATGAGTTTCTCATCATTCATATTGCTATCTCCTTATAAGGCCAATTACTTTTAAGGTTTCACTGTAACATTACTAACTAACCACATATATCTGCTAAGGTTTCAATCTAATGTGCCATTACTAGTTGCAATTTACCCATTAATTACAGGTTAGCTTTACTTAACCACAAAACAAAATTATGTGATATAATCTTTATGGGTGCAGGTTAGCTACAAGGTGTCCGTTAAGTGATGGTAAACTACTCAAACAAAATAATGATAATACAAGTCATACTACGTGCACATTCACTAGTACTTTGTCAGTTCTGGCCTATGACACACATAGGCATCAGTATAGTAAGAATTGACATGTGTATTATTTCTGATTCACTCTCTTCACTCCATTACGTATTAGCTAAAAACAATTACTGTATGGGCACAAAACTCCCGTATTTATAGTTATATTCACAACAATCAAACTTAATTGTCTAGTTCTTCCAGTGTTGTGGGTTAGCCAACTCCAGGACTGTTATACCTAGTCAATTTTCAGTGGTCAACCAAGCAAGTCAAACTAGGCCTTGGTTCATATGCTGTTACTTCTAGTCACTCTGATGTACAAGACTATGGCCTCATTACAACATGACCGAAAGTGACCAGAACCACAAATATTAAACCATTCAGTGTATACTGTACTGCCTATAGTAGGAGGGATCATGAAGGTTTGCATTTCCTACCAAAAGTTTTGACCAGAAGCCTCAGTTTGCCTTATGCTACCTTTGACAGTACACACTTACTGTTGTCCTTTTTGTGTCCCATTCTTTTTGTTCGTAGTATCATACAGTACGATAGTACTGTATAGTAGGGGCCACAAAGATTTGGGCATGGCCCATGAAAAAGCATCACCCAAAAACCAGCCTCACTTTTCCCTGACAACGATGAAGCAGCATTGGTTTAGGTAATGAACTAAGCCTAAACAAGCCTTCAGATCGATCTGAAATACTTTCAACAAGTTGCTATAAAATTTTTAAAATTTATTAAACAGAATTTTCTAGTGATTGACTGATGCTTTCAGACAAGCATAACTCAATAACAGCTAAGGCTATGGGTAGGCACCTAGCTACGGGCTTGATTTTTCACTGTTCGACATCGCTTCAGCCAGACATGTGCCTTTTGACATACCGCAGTGCGCACAATACATTCTTCATGGACTTACCAGTGTCCTCCTTTGTGTCCCATTCATCTTTGCTGACAGCAAAAGGTGTTTATTTGGCAGTAGCGTGTGATAACTTCCTTTCGTAATGGAAATCATCCGTATTGTTCATAGTGGCTACTTTGACTGCAGAGGTGCTTATCGAACAGTTCTTGATTCGTACTGCTGTGTAACGGATTGAACATAGATTACAATGAAGAGTAATGGATATCACTTTTCATATCGATGAAACAAGCTGGAGTAGTGCACAACATTAAATCACAGTAAAACAATAATAAGCCCTACTGTACATTTCCATTATAGTATCTTGAGCACAGTAGGGATATAACACTTCTTATCGTTTTACTGTGATTTAATATCATGCACTACTCCAGCTTGTTTCAGTACTTTTTATCGATGTGCTATGGTCCCTACTCTAGTTGAAAATTCCAAATTTTTCTGTGTACTTGTTTGTGAACTTTTTTGAAATTATTATTATGCCTGTGGTGAACCCACGCATACCGCATCTGAATTTACGCCCCGCACCCCAGGGGCGTAAATTCCAATTGAAAATTCCAATTTTTTTGTGTACTTGTAAGGGTATATGAATTCACAGGGGTAACATGTATGCATGGTACTGTGCGTTGATGATCTAGCAATCATGTAAAGAATAAAGCATGAGTTGTCCATAATATTTCTACCATGTTTTCAACAATCAGAGTATAAGCAGATTGAATGTAGTGCATGCACTTTACATATCATTCTGCAGGACTGTAGCTACACCAGGTAGGACATTGTGATATATTGTAATGGGAGTTGTGATCCTCTAGAACAACGTTTTTTTGTGACCAGTAAGTTATCAAATATTATTTACTTTTCAGTGATCAGATCATTATAAAGTGAATTAGCTTTAGACGTTCTGGTATTGCTGTCAATTAACATGCCTGCAAGATCTAACACTTTATGCTATAAGTATATTGAAACATTAAATTTTGGTAGTGCCAATGACAATAAACTATAAATAAACATCACATGCCAATCAGTGGCAGAAACAATCTCAAGTCACTATTAATCTATTCTGTATAACTGTGCTCTTAATTGTTACAATTCTTGCTACTTGACAGTATAAAGGGATTTGCCATACTGAAGAGGTCTTCCCTTTTACAAAATCTTCAATACAGGCCTATTAAGTTATTGATTCCAGACTTCACAATGTTCAAAGTTAATAATTCTGATATAGAAAGAAAGCCTCTAAACTGATGGATCTGGTTTCTAGAGCAACTATGTTATATGCTTGGAGGTTTGGTGTCGTTCAGTAGCTGCAATTAGCTGCTTTAAAGCACAGAAAGCTGGCTGATCTCTTTCATCAACAGTGGAGAATGATTTGAGTGTTGCACTGAGTGAAAGCAGAGCTGATAGGAACTCAAAATTTGGCCTTTGACCCCATCAGTATATAGTATTCTTGCTCCATTTTTACTACTATAACTATACCCACATGAAAAGCAGTTTTGGTCACCAGAACACACCCACACAGTGATAACTAACTAAGATCGTTTCCATAGCCTTTATAAGCACTGGAAAGTTATAACACAGTGTACTTATGAATCAGTGTTGTAAGTGGGCCGGGTCATCCGGATTATCCGGGTCATTTGGGTCACATTTTGTCCAGGTCAAGTGGGTCTTATCCACTTTACTGAATATCTGGGTCTGACCCGGATGAGATCACGTGTGACTATAAGTTAACAAGCTTGATTGTATTGATAAAAATGCAGTTGTAAACACTCAAGAAACTTACGTGGAGCCACACCCACCATTCAGGAATATGCTTTGCTGTCTGTGCGGAGTATGTAGAGCCACGTCCACTTATCAAAATTGTAACAGCTGTGCTCTGTGGGCATGCATACATCACCAAATCCGTGTTGCTACTTGAAATGTAGGTAACTAACTTCTGGAGATTCTGTAGCTGCATGTAAACTTACGTGGAGCCACCCCCACTTGATAATACGTACGTGGAGCCACACCCACTTGATAATACGTAGCTACTCACTTCTTGCAGACAATTTTTATAGTGTAAAAAAATGTAGTGGAACTTGTGGACTTTTAATCTAGCTCTTGGGGCACGCCTCTATTTTAATTAAACCGGGTCACATGCGGGTCAGATCCGGATTACTATTCGGGTCAGTGTGTCAAACGGGTCAACAGTACTGACCCACTTACAATACTGTTATGAATATCGCAAGATTGTTTTTTCAAGGGGAACTGAGGCAGGGTTTTTGTCAAATCCATGGCCAAGTAGGGTATACATATAAATAAATGCACCGAACACAGTGAGGAGTTATTTGGTAGCTGAATATTACAGACAACTTATTATTCAGATTCAACTGGAGTACACATGCACCAAAATAGTGTGGAATCTCTTCATAACACACCAGCTAGGTGATGTTATTTGGCAACTTATTAGCTATTGTTAAAAAGTGCTGTAAATGTTTTCTCAAGGAGGGTTGAAATCCATACGGATGGAACCCAGATCTGATTCGGATGTGACTCTTTTACAGTGGCGCATGTCAAGAGCTATTATTTCGAAATAAACAATAACTGAGTGGTGTAGTTGATGTATGCCAGTCTTAATACTATAGCAGTTAGCTGCATTTATAACATTATAGAAGTTACCAAGCTACACTATTGTCTGGAAGATGAAATAGTGAACAAAAAAGCTACAGTGCAAACAGTAGGCTATATACTGGCTAAATGGGGCTGGAAGCTTGGCGACCATTTGTGCTTATTATGTGCATATCTTAACCAAGTGTAGCTGGAGTAATAGTACTCATAGACCTTCCACCTCCACCTAACTGATATTCAGTGAAACATCGAGTCTCTCATTCCTTTCCCTATATAGTTGTTCAGTCACATGACAGTTAACTATATAAACAAGTTCCAACACACATTCCTATTCTTGTTTTCTCTCTCCTCCACACATACTTCAACAACCTCAAACAGTTAGTAAACATTTAGCTAAATGTTATATAGATACTGTAACTGCATCCATCATATTTAGCCACTGGGCTAGTATAAAGTGAACATACAATGACAAAACAGACAAGGCATCTTCAGTGCTTAGCTACACTGATGCCCAGTTACTGATAGCTATCAGCCTATCACCATAACTCCACACGTGTGTGGGATCATAGCCTATCTTACACCATAGATAATATGTGTAACTAAGTAATCGCTTACCGCTCCGTAAGCCAGGTACACACGTACGTCATAGCGGTCTATGGTCTTTGCTATGGTCACACACTGATATCGCACGCAGGCTTAATCGGCTGTTGACAGTCATCAGGTAATATATGAGACTTGACCTCGGAGGCTACTTGTACACTGCAGGAGATACGACACACTTGTCCAGCGTAGCTACTAAAAACCGAGTCAGCAAAACAGCAACTTAATAGACCGTATACTTTCTGCACATCTCCGGAACTATCATATGGTAAACAATCGATTGTGGGTTTACACTAAAGGAATGCCGGATTCGGTGTTAGAGGAGACTAGTAATGTGAACTGTCCAGGGGCGGATCCAGGGTGAAGGGCACAGACAGGCTAAGTGGTTAGGGAGAGCAGATTATCTTGTTATTTGTATATCTGAAAAAATCTTGAAGGTAGCTATTAGAGTGATGCCATTATCAACACTGAACTGAGACGACGATTTGTAAATGGCATTTTCAATACTATATAGACTAAGTGTATGGTAGTTAGCAAGTCTAGGAGTTTAATACATGACTTTACACTTGGTGTTTTAGTGATCCAGTATCTACTCCAGACACCTCAGCTATCACCCATTATGAATGAGACACACACTTTTGATTGTTACCTCACGCATGGTTTTCCATGTCACACACTGCTCTCGCGTGATTTAATTTCATTAAAGACCTGTAAAGAAGACACTAAACACTGTATGAAAGTATTGTACAGTGAGCCCCTGTATACATTAGATACACTACAGTATCTGTATTAAATTTATTTAGTAAGGTGTCCTGACCTGATTTCAGGGATCTAAAACTCTGTACACTAATCATTAGTACAAATGAGACCATGGAAAAGTGTCTTGGTTATTGAGGTGTCCTCATTAGTATTGAGCAAGGATGGGTGTGGCTGTGCCAAATACTTTATCACTGTGCACTTCACAGACCTTATCAAATTGTTTCACAACATCTCCTTCCCTCATGGATCTATACGTACACTACACCAATAAAGTGATGTAGCTACATTGCACCACTGAATTTACTGATGACTACATAGCTACTGTCTGGGTGCATTATTTTTGAACAGGTAAGTTTTATAATATTCCTGAATTTATTGCAGTTACTAATTTGCTAGTATCTATGTATTTCTAGTTTTGTATACAGATAGCTTACTATTTAGTACCACGTGTACGTACTAAGGATTTAGCTATAAAATTTTAGCTTACAAGACAATTATTTGTAAACTTTACAAGCAGTACATAATGAAATTTGTAGCATTTGAGATAGGTATATCATTTGTAATGTTAGTTTACAAAGATATTGGGGAGCACACACACTAAACTAAATACATACATTTTCTCTTTTTGTAATGCTTTATATGGGTAGAGTGTCACGGCAGACACAGATAACAATAACAGTGGACTGTCACATCCCTAGTGTACATTTGGTTTGCTGGCAATGCATGGTTATGGCAGAATCTAGAGGACCCATTGAAACTCCAGCAGCAGCATGCATGTGCCACTGATATTATGCTAACCACACCGTTACTATCTTAAGCGCAAACCTTATCACCCCAGAAAAGATTGCAAAGTTTAGCAATTGATTGGGGAAAATTTCATGCTTATCTCACAAATGACACAGATTTTGCACTGTGCTACTCTACTGAGCTATTAAGAATAATAACACACATATGGAATGTCCATGGTGTTGCACATGCCTTAACAGCTGCAATACATGTATTTTCAATACATATACAACAGGTATCACAGTGTTGTTTAATTGGAACACACTAAACTGCATCTTTCACAATCTATATCTGTGAAATGACCAGAGTCCATGAAGGTTAATGCTGAATTTATGCTACTAGTGATTGAACTTATTATCATGTGCTATGCATGAAGTCATACAATAGTGTATTACATAACATGATCATTATAATGGAGTGCACACAAGTTATTGAACACATGTCTTTTGACAAAAAAAATTCTATAGTCTAGTCTCTGTGCTGCATGTGCACAAGGATTGCAATTTTGTTTGTTCCAATAATGCACACTTGTTGTCAACATTGTGTATGGCTGCAATAAGGTACATGATGTGTAGGATGATGTGACTAAGGCTTCTGTAGGGAGGAGGATATGCTTGCTTACAGGGTGAGGTCTATAAATGCTAAAATTATTGGTTGTTTCTGATAAACAACAGTTTTATATATGTAAGCATAGATCACATAGACCAAGTTAGTGTATGTGACAGTATTGATGAATCTGAGACTAAAACTGTCTGCTTGTCTTGGTTGTTGAATGTGCATATGCAACTTCAAGCCAACAATGTCATTAATACAGCTGTAACTTCTCATGATAACAATATTATGTATAGCTGTAAAATACATTAAGCTAATATATTTCATGGGTATTCATGTCATGACATAGTGTGCTCACAGCGTAACATGCACTACTAATATCCATGACTGAATTGGCTTTCTTACATAAGTTTGAGATTTAACAGCTATCAATCTTACTGGAAAAGTATATACTACTTCTGGTATTGTGTACAATTCATTTATGTCATGATATGAAATTAATGGCATGAGTTCTGCTCTATTGCATCATGTTATAATTATTTCAAGACTATGTATTGCGGCCTCTGTATTGCAAGCATGTATGTGATGTTGGTGTCCACTATATGTAGGCTAAATATTGCTCTGCTAGCCAGAATATAAGGTCTGAAAATGTGATAGTCAGCTAGTGTCTCCCTTGGAATATATACACCATTAAAAATGAAGTGCTATGGTAGCACCTCTATAGGTTCTATTTTTGACTGGAGCAGTCAAAATTTAGCACTTTTAGGTGCTACCATAGCACATCAGTTTTAACAGTGTAGTTATAGTCAACTGGGTTATTCTTAATCATAACAACAACATGGCAGGGGCTGATCCAGAAATAAATCAAAGGGGGTGGCTGGCATAGTTTCATGCTTTTGCTAGTTTGTTATACAATGAGCACTGCCATATAATGAGCACTGCCATATAAGGAAGTGGGGATTCATCAAAGGGTTTGTGTTAATAGGTATAGTGTGCAAAGCACACTCAGCATGCAAAGTATGTTCTTACTAGTGGGGTCTGGGGGCATGCTCCCTCAGGAAAATTTAGAAAATTGCCCCCTTGAGATTGAATCTGGAAGTGATTTTGACTGAAAATTATAAATGTAAATTTGTGCTGATCTGAACCTAAAGAAACACTGGTACTTGTAAACACTTGTAATTGCCACAAAATTATGTATCATCTTAAAATCTAAATGGAATCATTTACTGCAAGCAGATGACAACCTTGATAATGAGCTTGCTAGATGGAAAACTCACTGCAGTAATTCCTGCACAACTTTAAAGGATAAGTCTATAACTCATTTGTTGAGTGAAGATGCAGATCCTATTCTTCTCCAATATACAAGAACTCCTCTGCACATGCATATTGGCAATACTACCCTTCGGAAGCACTGAGGCAGAAAGGACCTTTTCTTGTCTCAGGCAAATCCATTCATGGCTGTGCATCACTATGAGTGATAAAAGACTGGGTAACCTCGGTGAGTTGGCGATGCAAGGATTTAGTTTCCTGCTGAATGTTGAGCAAATATGCAAAGAGTTTGTCACTAAACATTACAGAAAAATGTGTACTACAAGTATTTTATGTGATTAGTATGAGTACTTTAGCTATTAATGCTTTGATTTACATGTGTAAGTGAAGTAGTTCAATTCATGGTGGGTGGCTAGCCACCCCATCCACCCCCCTGTATCAGCCCCTGCATGGTTCCTATAATATACCATCACTCCACAGAAACCACTGAACACGTCATCCTCCACACTGTTGTATAATAATACTGTCAATAAGAATAATATTGTGGACATCATCTGCAGTATACACAACACTGTGTGGAGGATATAGTGTCCAGTGGTTTCTATTATATAGTTACATGATAGAGGGAGACTATTGTCTTCATGTATAATGTGAGTATACTTACATAATATACATTCCATGGCTAATCACAATCCTGTTAAGAAGATTGTGTCCATGCAAAATGCATCTAGTTATATGTACACATGGAAAGGAGATGGATATAAATTATGCACATTTCATCTTTCTGTGTTGGTGATGTCCACAATAAAGTTCCATTAGTATTATATATGGTTGTACTACACAAGAAAGTTAAGGTCTGTTTCATGTATGGGTATGCTGTTCTGTATTACAATACATTCTCTGGCTTGGTGTGTCCCAAATATACATGTATGTAGTATATACCATTTCATGCACGTTAATTGGCTACACCGCACAACTGGCACATTTGAAAAGAATATCTAGACTGTTGATGATTTATAATCCCTGGCTATAGTTTCATTATTATACAGACAAACAAAGTGACAAGTGTGTTCAAGGCTATTAGCTAATTGCAAACTTGAGTTACTGTAGCAACATTATTATTTTAATCATATTTGCTGTTCCAGATCTCAGCTTTTGGTACATGCATGGACTGGAGGATCAAGTCACCACCTGCATATGTATGGTCTGGGATTTTTCCTAGTAGCCTGTGTGTTATATAGCTAGTGTACAGGCTTTAGAGGTCCCTAGTATATGGGATGGTAGCTACACACTATAACTGTTGCACTGAATACTTGTGATGTCAGATGTCATGTCTCATATGATAGGGAAATTAATATAATAGACTGTCCATCTTTTAAATCACAACTAGCTATTGTGTAGAGTCTGTGTCTCCAACCCCTTCCTGTTATTGTAGATCTTGCATTTTACGAAGCATCATGCACTCAAGCTCTTTATTGGTGTGCAGTTCTGCTATGTCGATTCTGCAGCAGGGCACAGATTGAATTCAATTGTGCCAGTTAAAAACTCTACACATATGTAGTATGGTTTCTCTCAAACTGTGTTGACTCCAACAAGAAACCAGAATTCCCCATATTCTTCTGGCTCCATTGTTGTTTGGGGTTTTCCCTGGTCCTTTCCTCTGTGAGATGCTTAAGGGGTTCACATTCAACTTCTTGATCTCCAGTAATCCCTTTGCTATCGATTTTGCTGTTGTTGAGGGGAGGCTTGCTCCGACCTGATCCATAGGCTTGCAGGCTTTGTTTAGTCCTTTTTCTGTATAGTGTTTAGCATGAGTTTACTTCGTTAGAGACGTGGAAGTGCCATTAGAGCCGGAATAAAAAATAACAAGAAAACAGGACAAATATGTTCCTTACTAAAATGAGGCTTTAAAAATATCCCATACATTTAGTATAGATGCATGATTCAGGTGTGCAAACATGTTATCAACATGGAGAACATACTTGTTCCAGTATGCAAAACTATTGGAAGTGAATACATGCATGTTTACCTCTTTGGCTGATATTTCTCTTGATCCGTTTTCCTGTTTCAGCAGTGTTAGCTACCGTTAAAAAAAAAAGGCTTTTAACCAGTCACCCTCGTGCAGGCCCTAACCTTTTGGTGCCACCCCTTCCTATTTGGATGAATTAGATAAGAAATAAAAATAAATAAATAAAAAAGTCTTGGTGCGCGCACGTGACTCATTACTGTAACGTGCACGTGATGCAATGAACTAGTCTATATATAAATTATTCTCAAGCCAGAAATACACAGTTGCAAAGCAACGAAGATATGAATTTTATATAAACATGTTTCGTGTGACCGTGCTTACTTTAATAGCTATATTAGCAGTCTTCCAGCAAGTTGGAACAGTCCTGACAGAGCTACACAACGGTACGTATACGTACGTAGCTACTAGCTAGTATCTGTTAAACTTATATATAGTAGAATACTGGTGTATGCATACGAATTGGCCAGTTAGCTAGCTAAACTATGTCTAAACATATGGTCATCGGCCCAGTTTAGCCATATGTATAGCTATGTGTCGGCGTTGGTAGCGTTATTATTATTATTATCAATTTACCGTCCAAAAAGGAAGGCATACACAAAAGGCAAAGCCTGTACAAGGTGTCCGCCTACAAAAAACAAACATACATATACATATACCTACAGTACACTACAAACTAAACAGTCAGTAGTGCGTTGCACGTACTACTGACGTCTCAGTTAGCTATCCATTATGCTACTACGTAGCTATGTTCCAGCTGTTTAGCTACATCATACTGAATAGATAGTTAGAGAGAGTGAAGCCAAGAGTGATAGCTACCTTGATTTGTTATACACTGTAGCTCGATGTATATACTTCTGCAGGCAGCCATACCCAGCGAGGAAGTAATGGAAGAACACAGTGCGGACTTATTGGTGATTTCAGACAATTCCTATTCAATGGAGTACTACCGTAACATATTATTTCTAACGAGACAAGTATTTGATCAGCCACCAACTTTCACAACTCCACCAGTTACTGTCTGGGAAGATTCTATAGAGACATCAAGTGATCATGATGTATCAGAAAGATTAGAACTTTGTGACACTCCGCCACACACCGAACTACCGTATTTGGTTTTGCTGCTACTGTTGTTGGTGGCAGTATTTTGTTTGTTTGTGTTTTTTTGTCACTGAGATATTACCATCACTGAGATATTACCGTCACAATAACCATTGCATGTTAGATCAGTATAGTTGCTGCCAAGGTAATACTGGAGGTTTAGCATGTTATTATTAATTATTTGATTTATTATTTCGACTCAGCAGATAGAGATAACAAAAGTTACAGTATTGCACATGAGACTGTTTATTTATTCAAAAATGAATTAATGATGAAAAGTTACAAAATATAATCATACAGTGCTGTAATTGAAAATGACATATAGACTGTGACTCATGTGTAGCTACACTGATGTCAGGCCTCCATATCCATAAGTTAAAGTTTGCATGTGTAATGCACCAGCTGAGCAAACTATGGACTGGAGTGTTGTAAGTACCAACCAGCATAACACCTCTTATGAGGAATGTGAATTCCATTGATCATGAGTGGATTTTTGATTGAAGTTTGAATAATTCTTGGTCGCATCAAGCAAATCATTTCAGCTTTCCATGAAGACAACACATTAGTAGCTCATATGATATATACATGGTATATCTGTACTTATAGTATGCATGTACTCTCCAGCTATCTATTGAATACACAAATACAAGTGCAATTAGCTAGTTCATGATATCACTACAGAATATCAATATGAATTCATGTGTAGGTTAAGAATACAAATTCATATAGTAGTAATGAATTTAGAGATCTGACACTTGCATAATACTAAATTGCAAACTAGTGTAATAGTCCATAATATTGTAGCCATGAATAATGACTTTAAGTTTAACACCTGACCCATTTGTATGGCTGTACAACATAGCTATCAAAGATTTACATGCTTAGCCGGCTACAGCCACATCCACACTCAGATCTACAAAATAATATCACTATATAGTCCTTAGTTACATATCAAAGTCTTGCTTAGCTACAGTAGGTACATTCAAACTATACTACCAAACACTAATCCATTTTGGCACTTGATAAAGTCATCTCACCTATATAATCAATCAGTGTGGATGCTTGGAGTGATTAATTAACATTTCTGTAGGCAAAATATTTTGTTTTACCTATGCACTGTCATGAGATGTGATCAAAAGTATGTGAATGTACATCAGGGGAGAACTGTTGATATTAAAGTTTTGCAGTTTGCACAAGCCAGCCACACTACAAGACATGATATTCATTCTTATGCTACAACTACAAAAGTGCAACACACCAGAGCACTGTAGCTGCCAGCTTAGAAGAATAGCAGAAATCATAAGACGTTGCTTGATGGCACACTCCAAGAGAAGAAATGATAAAGGAAGATTTTAATTAGCAGTAAAGCAGCTCACATGACCATACATTACAATATTATAGCAAGAGCCTAGGGATGTATCTTACTTTACCATTTTTTCCTGTATATAGTAGCAGGTGTACATGATGAATTATATATTTATTGACAAGGTGAGTCACTTTCATTTTTAATTGGCAGATCAACCATACTCCATTAGCAACCACCTGTGTGAGTTTGTGTAGTACTGCTAATAAAATTAAAAGCTTTTGAAAAATTATAATATTATACTCCTTTACTAAGCCATACAATAACATATGTGCACTATTTGCTGACTTGCGCAACGCTTATATCCTAGCTGTTGTTCACACCACAAAATGACATTCAAGTACACTGGGTTAACAGATGAATACATTAAATTTGCCCATTATCCTCACATCATAGAAAGATAACTTTATATCATCAATGAACAACAGCAGAAGTTGAATACCTATCCACTAAAATAAATAACAAATGATATAATATAAGAAGCAGCTATATGTATGTATACATGTGTGTGTGTGCGTGCGTGCGTGTGTGTGTGTGTGTGTGTGAATTTAAGTATGTGTGAACATACACTTGTACTAATTATTCTTATTGCAATTGTCTCTGTATCTATAGTACACTCTAAATATGTGACTGCACAGTCTCGATCACCAGTATGAATCAAATTATAATGACAATTAGCTACTGGTAGCAGGTTTATCTGTGAGGTTATGACACATATGTACAATAGTTATGATTTCCATGACTGTTGTCATACCACACATGCCATGTATATAGCTAGGTGAACTTGTATCATACATTCACTCCCAACACCACAAACATGTAGCACAGGAGTTGTATTGTCTGCCTAATGGTTTTGTATTGTACAAAACCCACTTTATCAACATGTTTGTTACATAAAGTACCCCACAAAAAGTAAACATATAGGAAACTTTTAAAGTATGGCTCATCATGATTGCATCTTGAAAAACAGTTCTAGTATTTGCAAGGCTTCTGAAAAAATGCAAACTTGACATGCGTTATATTATAAGCATGGATAATCTGTAAAGCCAGCATCAGACACAGCATCACTCAACAATAGTACTTGGTGGATTAATATTTGCCGGGCCATCATAGAAATTTACTACTTAATGTAACCGCATCACATTACACACCTTTTCACCAGAGATTTTAAACTTCTCATCCTGGTAAAACACATTCTCTACTGCAAATGTTGACAAGGTACTCCTAGTCTGCTGCAACTGCAGCAATCAGTTGTAATAACAGTAGTCACACCCCACATTGCCGGTATAGTGCTACATACATTAGGTAGCCACAATTATAGTAGTGAGATAAACACACCTTAGTCGAGTAAGTAGTTGTTTTGTGCATTAAACATATCCAACATCACCCTTCACTTGAGCATATATACCAACAATCGCACCATCCTTTGGATCACAATAAAACGTCACTAAATGACACACAATATGTCACACAAGTATATACTACATCATAATACTATAGTCTACCAAAAAACCTCAATATACACGACTGTTTGGCAATAAAGGTATTACACATATTATGCATTTGAAACAACAACACATTGCATACCGTATGCCACTGTATGCTGCTGTATGCTAATTTTCTTCAGTCGTATATAGCAAACTCCAATTAAGTTTGTACAGTGGACGGAACCAATAGACACCATAATTATAATTATGTGCAGCAACGAGGTACCTATTTCACACACTGTAGTTTAGAGTTGCACCGATATGCATTTTTTCACATTTGCCGATACCGATTATTTGCCTATTCCTGTAACCGATATGCCGATATTTACCGATATTCTTCATTTCTTCAGAACAGAGGAGGAGGAGCAGAAAATCACCTAAAGTTTATGCGTATAAACTGCATTTGTAATGATAATGTAATCAATGTAATTAATTACGTGGGCGGCCGACTTTTACAATGTTTTACACAGTTTTGCTACTATCTCCTTTCATGGAAAAGGAAGCCAAGTAGTTATAAAACAGCTAATCAAACAGTGTTTTAGTGGGACTACAGACTCTTTGTGAAGAGTGATCAACTAATTGCGTGGGCGGCCGATAAATATACACAGCCTACTATAGCCTTGCAACCACATTTGTGCAAACAAACAAACTCAAATAGTTACAAAACAGTTACAACAAACCACTTACTGCTACATTCACCACCTTCTTTACTTTCACCTGTTCATTGTCGTCAACTTAACGATTGATTGTGGGTTTCGGTTAACCGGCAAGTTATTCCGCTTCGTAGCCGATACCGATACTTGTAAAATTAGCTAATATCGGTTGTTACCGATAATTCAACCGATTATCGGTGCAACTCTACTGTAGTTGTAGATGGAGGTTTGAAGTTTTCATAGTGACTAAAGTGTCCACAAAATTTCACCACACAGCCACCAGTGCTGTATAGTCATCTATTGTATTGCTGGAGTACACCGTACAATTATACCATCTGAAATTTGAAGGGATTTTTTTCATTCCAGCTAGTATCTCAGTATGACACAGGTGGAGAATAAGCTGGTGAGTGGGAAACGTATAGAAGTAAAAAAAAAAGAAAAGAAAAGCAAAGGTTTGAGGCCCTATGGGAGGCTCTCTATCCACTGAGAGGCATTGCGATAGTCACAGAAACCATTCAGCCAACTGCTGCTATGTGACTAACTGATTGTGACAAAAAATACATTTTGCTTTTTCAAAATCATTGATCTGTGTAGTTGATATTTGGCTTCACACATCCCATAAAACAAGTCTCTCAAGTTTCACCACATAGACACCTAACACCAATTTGTCGAATTATGCAAATCACCACAAGATAGTCTGTGGTAAAGTTGCACCATATGTCCATGATCACACAAAGTCTTTGGGGAATACCCACATTGTTATACAATAATGTACAAATGTACTTATGTTACAATGAGCTTCATACCAAACATGAATGGATGAAATATACCTATGTCCTCAATAACAATAGTCTCAATTTATCACTTAATGATTACATGATAGGCGCTCATCACAGATGTGTACAACAGGAACAACATGCATAGGCTAATAGCCATAACAACCTGCATATGCATAATGAATCAAAATGTGAAACATCTATACTCATCCTTAGGCAATTTTTAGGCATAAAATGGCTCTCATAGGTAACAGACTAGAGTCACAGGCCAGTTTGTAATGCAGTGTTGTGTAATATTCATTGGTGGGACACAGAAGACAGTACTGTTGTAGACCACATAGTTCACCAGCTGCACTGTAGCAAGCCCTAACAAAAATTCATTACTTAACATGTAGGTTACCAATCTAATGGAGTCAAACAACTCAAGCAAGTAACAACCAAGAGTTGTGATGTGGTAGAAGGTTTCTTATGGGATTTAAAATTGAAATGATAGTAGCCATTTTACCACAACATGGAGCTATAATGGAATTAGTATTCAGCCACATCATACAGGCAGCAGAAAAGTTGGTCCTGGTACAAGTGCTAAGTACATATAATTATTTCAATGGCAATTACCTCAACCACTTTCTGATTGGCATTAAGGATAATTAGATAAATATCATACCACTGCCTAATAGATGAAAGTTATAGGAATGAAACTCATTATGTCTTGCTAAACCATTTTGTACTTCACCATTATTGTTCAAATATGTTTGATACAAATCAGAAAAGGGACATCTGGATTCAGTACAATGGAATGGTGATGAGCTGGAACGAAATGATGCATTAGATAACCCTACCTATATATAGTTGGTTCACATTCACCTGAGCTCTTGTTTCTTGTTAATAATCCTTGTTACATGAGCCAGCTGCCCAATTACATTATGAACTGTGACAAGTGAGAAAATATACCATACTTTTAGTACAGATGATTCAGGTGCGCAAATATGTTTACAACATTAAAAAAAGCTCATTCCAGTACAAAATAATTGGGAGTGAACACATGTTCACCTCTCTGATATGACTATAATGATTTGGTGGGGGCTCAGGTGAATGCAAACTTACTAAGCTTTGTAAATCCAGACCATCTCCTAGAAGAGATCACTTCTTTAATTATAAAGGTAATTATAATGTAATATCCAAATTGCTGTCTTGCTGGTTCAATTGAGTGGTCTTTATGTGAAAGTAGTCTTTGCTAGGAGGTTCACTTATAGCTAATGGCATAATGATCATGGCCTTTATATGAAGGTAGAGGTGTTCTATAGAAATGACTACCAGGTAAAATATATTCCCTTCTCTTTGAGTCCACCATTCCATTTCACTGAATCTAGATGCCTGCCAAAAAGTGAAACATCTGTATGATGGGTCAAATTTTTGGATTGGAACATGTTGTTAACAAGACATAGTTAGTGATTGTTACAATACAAAATGACAGATGATGTTCACTTCTCATGTGAGCAGACCATATCATGTGTCATGGACACAGCAACAATCTGACACATGGTCACAAACATATTTTAATATTATTGCTTCTCATACCTAACAACTGGCCTGTAACTGACTGTGTGGTGTGCTCCACTTTAGTAGGAGTGGTAGAAAACAAAGTTCATACAATGAAATTAACAGTTGTGGTTTTTATATGGTAGATGTATCCTAGCCAAAACTGACTATCTATTAAATTGTCACTATAATTACATATTAGTAAACCATATGGGAGGGATGACCACATAATGCAATATTCCTTTGTCAAATTACAACTATCACATTACTGTTACGTACACTACCACACAAGAACTGAACAGGTGTACAATACTGTGACCACTGATCAAGGAACTGAAGTGGTCAAAAGGTTTCCCACACCCCTGTCACCAAACTTCAAGGGAGTAGTAAGCTGGCCACAAAATTAACAAGAATATTATATTAATTTACTGTTCAAATCTAGTGTATATTTAATCCCTATAGAAGATTAAATTAATGTCAACTGGTACATCTGCAGGTGTATGGGGATCTATTTTGTTTCACTACTTTCTATTACTATGATTGCATATCCCTAATTGAACTTAAAATTCCTAATTTTCTTTGTACTTTCTTTTTTTACTGATAGTAACATAATTAACACCTTTGAACTCCCACATGCTTCATGAAACGAAATTAATGATGCCAACCATAAAATTAAAATTTCCATCTCCCAACTATCAATTACCAAAACGTGAATTGGCCATTATCGTTCACTTTCAGCTATATATGCTTAGCTGGTTACAAATGGTAAAATAGTATAATAAGCACCTCTGCAAACAATCCAGTCATTATGGGAAATATGATGATTTCTGTTGTAAACACTCAGCACAGGATGCACTACCACCAATCAAAATCTTGGTGGTATAAGCAAAAAGAAATTAGACACAAAAGGAGGACAAAGGTAAATCCATGATGCATGCATTGTACAATGTCTGCTGTACAATGTATCATGTACTGTGATGCACTTTCACCCAATAAAAAAATTAACAACTTATTGGAAGTATTTCTGGTCACACTAAATTAAAGGCACTGTTGGGCTTGACTATACAACCGATACTAGCAAGGCACTAGCCATGAAGGTATTGTGAGGCTGGTTTCTGATCAACACTTTTTTGTTAGAAAGTGCAAACCTCCATGATCCCTAATATACAGTATTACAATATACGGTATTATGCACACGCACTTGTATACTTAATTCTTTAGATAATCAGGAGACCTTTCAAATTGATATTCTCACAATTCATACAGCTACCTCTTTATTTTGGCCTCTTGCTATGACGTTATCTTTTAAGGTTTTACTATAACATTAGCAAATAATATTAACTAACCACAATTATGTTTGCTAACAAGATAAGGTTTCCACTGATGTGTCATTATTAGTTGCAATTTATCATCAACTGCTGATTAGCTTTAATTAACCACAAAACAAAGGGGTGAAGTAGTATAAACGGTTACAAGGTGTCAATGAAAACTACCCATGCAAAACAAACATAAGCTACAGACAAAAAATAGCACAGCTTTGTCAACTAGATCTTGATGTTGAAGTCTTCATAAGAAAACATCTCATTCTCTGCTGCACAAAAGTGACCACATTCGCAAAATCTTTGTTAAAATTTACTGAGGCTGTTAAGCCATTTGATTCAATGTTCCTTGCAAACCCAGTAGGCCCAGTAGGCCCAGTAGGCCCAGTTGACCCAGTAGGCCCAGTTGACCCAGTTGACTATTTTAAAGCATTCCTATTAACAGGGGCGGATCCAGGAGGTGGCAAGGGGAGAGGCACAAACAGGCTAAGTTGAAGGTGGTTGGGGAGAGTCGATTCTGCTGTGATTTTAAGTAGCAATGACCACTCCTTAGTAGGTTGATTTTTTGTCATTATGGCCTTTGCAGATGGTAGTGGTGTCTTAAAATCTGTTTAAAAGGTCTTAACATCAACACAATAATTATTTTTAGAGGCACTTAGTACGTACGAAGGTGCTAGATGACAGTTTTACAGCTGTTTTAACTTTGTTTCAGGAGAGTTAGCAGTAATATACAGTTTTCATGAGTTATTTTGGTCTGACAAGGTGTATAGTATTTCTATCAAAAGAAGTATGGCTCCTTAACAGAGTGGGGGGGACCATTTGCCCCTAATGCCCCATCCTGGATCTGCCATTGATTATACACGTTTTGTGCATCCTTGTAAGAACAACATCAATACTTAGAATTGATCATGTGCATTTACAAATTGTGATTCACTGTCTTCCCTCCATAACTTGTTGGTTGAAAAATAAATGTCTGCTTAAACACAAAAAATTCCCAACAATTACATTCACAACAGTCAAATTGTCCAGTTCCTGGTTATCAGTTAACATACCGTACTAACCAAGACAGTTGAAGGCTTACGTAGTTATACAGCAGACAACACCAGGACTGCTACCTTACTAGTTACCAGAGCAAATCAAGCCAGACAAAGTGTGACCCCAATAATCTGGACAATACTGTACCCATATTCAACCTTCCTCTCTAGTTCTAACTTGCCCAAATTTCCTATAATAGGAACTTGTCAGGCTGAAGTGATTCGATGTCTAATGGTGAAAAAATCAAGCCTGTATAGCATTAGCTGTTATTGAGTTACACTGTTCTAAAGGCATCAGGCAGTTAGCTAGTCAGTCAGTAGAAAATTTCACTCCATAAAAAACTTTAGCAACTTATTGGAAGTATTACTGGTTACACTAACTACATGTTTGGGATATCATTATATGTACCAAACCAAAAAGTGTATTATATGTGCGCACATGTACACATGTAATTCTTGATTCTTTTGATGATCAGGAGACCTCTCAAATTGAGATTATCACAATTCATACAACCACCTCCTTATTTAGGCCACCCAGTATAATGGTATCTTTTTATTGCTGTACTGTAATATTAGCCAATATTACAATATTAGCGCCAATGTTACTAACTAACCACAATTATATCAGCTAACAAGGTAGTTTCTATCTGTTGTATCATAATTAGTTGCAATTTACCAATCAATTATGGACTAGATTTAGTCTTTAATTAGCCGCGGAATATAAAATCTAAATCAAAACAACCAAGCTGTAAAAAGGTGTGGTCCCTATAGTGAGAAAAGTTGTGAAATCGAAAGTGGTGGCCAAGAAATTGCTGTGATGGTAGGTTAATTATTTTGCCATATACCTACCATCACAGCCATTTCTTGGCTGCCACTTTTGATTTCACAATTGTTTCACCCTGGCCTTTTTGGGAGCCACGCCTTTTTTTACAGCTCAGCTGTTAGTGGTGGATCTAGCAATTTTAAATTTAGAGGGGGTTTCAGGTTAAGTCAATAACTGCGATCCCAGGGTGTCCAGCTGGAGTAAATGTTAACTGGATAACTCAGTAGCCTATAGCTAGCTAGCTACATAGATCTATGGTGTAAACTAACTAGCAATGAATCAGTAAAAATCACTCCACAACATTGTTTCACAGTTGAATCTTACTAATCCAAGCCTTTTTGCAGAAAGTTTTGAAGCAAAACAGCACTTGTACTCATTAAAAATAATTACTTTAGAGGCGCTTAATAAGCTTAAATGCCATAATGGTATTTCAGTGATTTCAAAGGCAAAATTGTGAAGTTTGGCCAGTAGAAAAGTCCCAATGCAATACACTATGTATAAGTCTTGGAGATTTTATCACCCACACAAATCATAAATAAATTTGGGGCGTGTGCACTATTTTCAGAGGGGGTTTCAGCTGAAACCATTGTAGCTCCCCCATATCCGCCACTGATATAATTCAAGTTTTGAACTATGAAAAAATCCTATAGAATCAGTATAATTTTACATAAACTTATTCTAGCAAATAGTGATGTTATGAGCCTCACTACGGGACCAAGCACATTTCTGTTTCAATTATGGTGACATTTGGGTTATATCATACTTAAGTCAATGGGTCATCTGGGTCAACAACTATTATGACCAATCCCACAAATGTATTATTGTGCATGGTTATTAAGGGGTCTGCAGCTCTCTTGAAATTTCGGTCAACCTCTTAGAAATCTTCTGAAACGAAAAAAATTCTGTCCATTTTGAAATCTGCAATCCTGTAAAGTTTCCCATGTTTCCTGGTATACACATCATCACCCTGCCGGCACTCTCACAAAGTACAGTAGTTATCCGCAACTATTTAATTTTGTACAGTTTGCAACAAGGGGGCCACAACCGAACAACCTGTATAGAGGTTTCATCTTGCTTTATTGAAATCTAATCAAAAATCATATTTGAAATGTCTCACAGCATTCTTTGAGTTGCAAATACTTTATTTCGCCGGCAGAGACTTTCAAATTTGATATCTGTACCGATATACCAGTATTCTGGCTACTACAGATTTTGTTTCACTTTGAAATCTTACCAAAAATTCCAAGTTGCGGACTCCTTAGAGCCATTTTGCAATTAAGTTGAACCTCAGACTAAATTAATATTTCCCTTGCAGCATTCACTGTTCCTTTCTAAGTAAAATGACAGTAATACTACACATAAACAAGTTCCCACACATTCCTTGTTACTTCCTCTCATCTCCTACACATGCTTGAAATGCCTCAACCACACATGCAGTAAACACTATAGCAGGCACTGAGTTCAGGATCCATTGAAAGATACGTAGCTTACTGTAAGTTACAAGAACTCAAGCTTGATTTACAAATAAAATACTGGGACTTGATGTTTACATAACATCCAGTTATAATTAGTCACTGCTCACCTTGCTGCCCCAATCAGTAGCTAGTCATATAGCTACGTGCTTGGAGCTAGACTGATGCATGGATGCAATACGCACAGAATACTGTAGTCTTCACTTCAGTCAGCGTTAAACTACTCATAGCCGGCAGATAATATGCGGTGGGAGAAACGATCGCTTATCGAGATGTAGCTAAACTGAGTCAGCAACATAATCATCCGTATACTTTCCGTACATCTCCGCAATATTTAGTGATGAACAATCGAACTATGGGTTTATACCAAAAGCCAAATTGACGCTATGTGTCTCGAATTATGCAGTGTTGGAGGAGAGTAATAACGTGGTTAGTGTTACTAAAATGTGGAAAATATTTCACCAGTAGTGACTATTCAGTAGAAATATAGTCAGTGATCTTTACTGAACACATCTCATTCCGGACCTTGTCCACTATTCCGTACTATACCGGATATTCCATTCCATGGTGCGGAGGTTTTATACTAACCCAGGTATGGTTTTGTTGTGTATTGTGTGTTACTGTGTCTCTGACAGCTGTAGTTCAGAGGAGGTGTTTGATGTAACTGAGGGGAGCTGAGAATGGACTTTATCCACAATGACGTCATGAGCACAAGATGGCCACGTTTTTTGGTGAACTAATGTACAGGTGAAACTAATGTACAGGTGCCTTTGGAGAAATTGTTTTGATCAATCATATTTCAGTTTCAGCTAAGGAAGGAGATATCGAGTTCTAAGAAACAGGTACGGTTATAAGACAATGCATTAAATGAATTGTATCACATGCTGAATAATTTTTTGAGATAACAATAGTTTGCAATGTATTTTGTTATACTTTATACCCATATCTGTTGGCTACTGGTCGATATATTGCTTCATGACTGAAATATGATTGATCAAACTAATTTCTCCATAAACACCTCTACATTATTCTCCCAAATACGTGAAATAACATGGCCATCTTGTGCTCCTAACATCATTGTGGATAAAGTCCATTATCATTGCAGTATTCTAACAATGGTATATAGGCAAACCTTAGATGTTTAGAACTGCATTACTATTGCATCATTCTAAGTATAGTATAGTATATCTGATAAAAATGTAGTTGTTGAATCGTGTTGCATGTACTTGCAGAATTACCAGCCATAAGTGTCAATAGCTGTGCATGTTTTGTAGTACATAACTAACAACAGTTCCTGAAGGTATATGTGTCACACCAGAATTAATGGCAATGTTATAGTCTAGAGCATACACACACTTCAGTATAACCTTATATCTTTGTTAATCACACAAAATCAATTATAATATACTTGACCAGTTTCTGGAAACCTCAGAAACCCCTGCTGCTGCTGCGTGACTTTTATAATAATTTGCTAAATTCTTTTCAGAATCACCAAAGAAATCTTAAAGCCTGACATTTTACGGAAGTAGTAGATATATATAGGCAGTTTATGCTTGCTTGCTTCAGCATGCATAGTATTGGGTATGTGAAGTTTGAAATATACAACAGAAATGGATGTCATTCTTGGCCCCAGGGAAATTTTAGACATTACACACTGAGATATGATTTTAGGCTATTTTTTTACTGTGTTGGTAGTTAAACAAGTGAACTATAAGCAACTTTTTAAAAATATTAAAAAAAGTGGCTGCTTTATTAGAGTATCTCGATCTGATCTTTCAAAATCAATTTAATAGCCTGAATATAGTTTGGAACCTCAGAAACTCCTGCTGCTACTGCTGCTGCTTGACTTTTATAATAATTTGCTAAATTTTCTGAATAAATCTTATCCTTGAAATCAATTTCGTATGTACTGAAGTGTTCATGAACTCTCAACAATGTTGTTGTGTGGAGATGGAGAACAGTACTCCAAAGTGGAGGAGCAAATCATGTAGGGTGGCTGTTAGTTAAGAAACATTAAAGATTATGAACTGTACCTTAATATGTGAAACACACTAGTTGGGCATGCTTCCACTGAATGCTTGAAATTGAATCTGATATTTCTGTGGTAGCTGCATGTGTACTTGTGTTGATACAGAATATTAGCACCTTGATATGGTTTCCTTACATGAAAAGATGCCAACCACCCTGATTGAAGATAAAAGGAAAGGCAAGATGCAGCTTGTTGGAACCCTAAAAGGCAGCAGTGATTCTAGACCTGACCTACAGGGGGGCCAGTAGGGAACAGCTTAACTATTGTTGTTTGGCTGTAGAATTTCAAGGAGTCTGGGGATGTAACTCCCAGAAGTTGCAGGATTTTTGCAATCTGAAGGCTTGAAAACAGCCTAAACGTTATGCTAAAAACATGAAAAATGTTAAAAATAACAATGCCAATCTATGCTGCAACTTCTCCCCAAGATTTTTAAAAAGTAATTTCTCAGCAAGGGGGCCATGGCCCCCCTTAGAATTGCTAATGCTAAAGGGTACATTACTGGTGAGTTTGTAATTGTGGCATAAAATAGTGGCCATGCACTGCTCTGTTTGGCCTCTAGCCTTGCGAATGTGGTCAGGCAGACCAAATTTTGAGTTTGGGCAATTATTAAAAGTTCTATATCCAGCCACCCTATTAGTGTTTTCTTCTTGTTTTTAATGCTGTACTTGATGTGAAATGGACTACTGTAATATTATTCTGCAAAGGTGATTGTTGTCACGTAAGATTTCTGTAGGATGATTTTTAAAGGTGGGATTTTAGACAGTGTTTTCATGTTAGGGCCAATTCCTAACTTAAACAGTATTTGATAAGTTTTGAACTATGTGGTTACGTCCACCAACTATGTACATCTCTGAAGCTTTGACCAAGAATGTATAATCTTATACTTTGGAATGTTCATATGTAGGAGAATATAGATGGTATAATATACTTAGTGTTTGAAAAACTCATAGGTGTAGTGTTGCTGTGTCGCTGTTGTGTAGGTTTGTGAAGGAAAGAGATGTTGTGATATATAGTTTAATAAGATCTGTGAAGTGCATAGTGATAAGGTACTACCATAAAGTCGGATTGTTAAGTGCATGCGCTTATAATTTTTCAGAGAACTCTTTTTGTAAAAATCATACCATCTGTTAGGGGCATATGCCTAATATATATAGTGAGTGTGACATGGAATCGCTACGTTGTAAGTAATAGCTTATGGCTATTTTGTTTACACCACACCAGTGTATAAGGAAATTAGACTCAATTACTGGGTGAAATCCTTTGTGTTGAACAACAATATCACTATCCAGATGGCTGATTTGCTGTATACATAGTGAAGGGAGACCTCAAGGGAGGTATAAGTGCTTGAAGAGACATTACTTTTTCAGTACTTTCAGCTTTTCTTCCCGTGTGTAGCTTTGTTGTCGCATTTGGCCATGTGTGCTTATCAGCCATGGTTAATCACAAGAAATCTGTATGGACTTAACAAATAATATGTGCTTAATAGACACATGCGTTTAACAACCTGACTCTAATGTGGTACGGCCACACCCACAAACACTTAAGTATTCTCCACTGGGAATGTCTCAGTATCACTTGTGTGGATGCATGACAACTGTACCCTTTTCAATTGGGTGATATTAAGTCCGGGTACAGAATCTGGGGAACCCTAGACCTATTGTACATGTAGCTGGCCATACAATTTTCAGTTGTACTAGTTGATGCCTTTTTGTTTACCATTTGAAATCCTATTTGTCTCCCTTCTGGGTTAGATATTCACTATATGTTACGTTTCTTTGAAGTATGTATGTCAGTGTTACGAGGTTCACTTGATATATCACATGTTATATCATGCCACAGGCAACAGTGGAGATCACCAGTCATTATGATGTAAGATCCATTATGAGGTTGATGACATAGCCAAGGTGGGGAACCCCCTAGTGGATATTGAGCTGGAAGGTGATGACTCTGAAGTTAATGAGTTTACTACTTCTAGTGGTTTGCTAACCTGAGGACCTGATTATTGTAAATAACAATAGCAGATTCCCTGTAGGAGCCAAGTACTTACTAACTTGTGCTGTATATTTCTAATTGTGACCAGTTTGATTATTCTTTTTATGATCTACATAAACCACTACACAAGACCAGCAACTTATGAGGCTAGCCCTCCTATATTGTACATTGTTTACCAGCTATGCTGCACCATCCTGGCATGCTTGTTTTCTTTCTAGACGTAAATTAATGGTGCAGTCAAAGCATGCTTCTTGATTTGTTATTCATGGCAACGTATAAGTCTGACTGAATTTGATGTTGATTTTTGATCAGACATGTATTTTGCAAAACTTGGTACTTGATTCTGTTCTACTATTTTCTATCAGGTTTTTGCAAGACTAGCCATAATAATAATATATATGATACTTGACTAAGTAATGCATAAATAATTTCTTTTCATTTCTGTAGGCTTACTATATAAACCTGTGGTGAGGTTGCTATGGTACAAACTTAATCCAATGTCACATTCACTTACCAATTGTGTGAGCATGACGGCCTTCAAGTGCATGCTATACTGCTCATGCTCTTGAGTTTTGTTCATGTTGAGCATTTGTGTATAAAAGTCCCTCACAGCATCCAGCCCAATACTAAATTTTGTAATGACAACCAGTATTCCTATTGTATACACACAACTACATAGTTAACCAACTAAAATAATGTGACTACTTCTATTCTGTTTAGTATTAGAAAACCAGATCAGCTCTCAAGAAAGCTTTTGTATGAAGAATTTATGCTCTTCAACTGGTGGCACTGACTTCAGACCTGAGAGTAAATGGTTTCTGTAATCCAATTTCATACAGGGGTGCATGTATACAGTAAGTTATGTGTGTTGTGTTGTTTTCCTCTACATTTTGTGTGCAACTTCTCTTTCTGACCTAATCTTCATTGACCTTGTCAATAACTCCTGTACCTACAGTAAATACACAACCACATCTATGTAGTAACACCCTTACCACATATTTATCAGTGATTGTTGTTAACTAATCAGCGATATGGTATCCAGAAGTAGAACATCAGGCCTGTAGCAATAGTGTAATAGTTTTAATTTCAGTAACAACAACCAGTATTCAGTCCAGACTGACTTACAGCCCTTAACATTCCTTAAAATTTGTGTAGATTTCAATCAATGACTCGTTTCAGTGTAACTCTAACCTATCAAGCACTGACACAAATTTGATTGAGTGTTTGATTTGAATGCTTAGCAAAATATTGACTGGAAATTGTCAAGCTTTTGACCAGGACTGTTTGTTGAGTGTAACGCTGCATTAAATCTGTAGCATAATTAATAAACCGTGGACAAAAATTGATGTAAAACAAAATCATAGTAGCCTAACTCATTTCTGTTATTTATCATTCAGGTTCATCTGGTAAAGAACCTTCTTCTGATGTTTCAAAAGACAGTGGCTCCTGCTTCTTCAACATCACTTGCTGCTATGGCAACTGATAACAAAGTGCAGGCTACTCCAGCTGTATACAGAATGAACATATTATG
Organism: Dysidea avara; assembly: GCF_963678975.1. NCBI lineage: Eukaryota > Metazoa > Porifera > Demospongiae > Dictyoceratida > Dysideidae > Dysidea > Dysidea avara. Next base: position 37,029,206 of record NC_089276.1, read on the forward strand.
AGGAAATGTGAGTTCATTAAACCTGTTTACTAGTATAAGGAAAAAGTAGGAATTTAAAGTTTGATTGGAGATCATAGAAATAAAAAGTAGGGAAACAAGGGAGGTCACCGTCACCTACACCTGCAGATATACTAGTGGGCTTTTAATCATTTAATCCCTACTCCCGTAACTGAATTAGGGATTAAATGTCCACTAGTGTATCTTCAGGTGTAGGCAACCTCCCTTGTTTTCTAACTTTTTTATCTCTATAATCCTTAGTGGAACTTGAAATTCCTAATTTTTACTTATACTTGTTTTTTTACTTTTTTGTAACATTATTTTGACTGATGAACTCATGCATACTTCATCAAAAGAAAGGATGGTGCCAGAGTTAATGTTTCGTCTGAACTTGCACCCTAGGTATCAATTACTGACTCAAAAGTAAAGTAGCTATTACACTTTGCTATCAACTACATTCACCCTGTTGTACAGCGCTATAAATGAAGAACAATAGGAAATGCACCACTGCAATCAATCTAGTCACTACAAAAAATATGGACAATTCACAAGCCCCTATCGTGGCCATCACACTTTGCATTCACCTATAATATTATTTCAATCCATTGCTACACAGCATTACAAATAAAGAACAGTACAAGAAGCATCTCTGCAATCAATCCAGTTGCTATGGAAAATACCGGTGAGATCAAGAGTGAGATACCAACACAGCCACAGGGAAGTTGCATCGCACTATAATGAATCGACACCTTGTCAGTATCATTAGTCAGTGAAAAGAACTGGAACACAAAGGAGGACAAAAACAAGTTTATGATGTGTGTATTGGACCTACTGTAGTAGGCAAAAGGGCACATGTCGGGATGAAGTGACATCGAACAGTGAAGAAATCAAGCCTGTAACTATATCCATTGTTGAAATATGCTTGGCTGAAGGCATCAGTTAAAATAAAATACTATGAATTAGAAAACTTTTTAGAAGGGTTTGGGGGTTGGTCTGAAGACATTTTTGGGCTTGACTATGCCTAACCAATACTGCAAAGTTGTCATGAAGGGAAATTGAGACTGGTTTTAGAGTGATGTTTTTAGTTTGAAAAAGTCCAGTTCTTCATGATCCCTAGTATCTTACCAGGTCTGGTAAAATAGAGCATGTGGGCACATAAACGTTCCCTACTTTTTCAAACTTTGATGTGTCATAACTTGTGTTCCATTATTGCTTTGCCATGAAATTTTCAGCAGTTATTAAATATTTAGTTGGCTTTAAAATACAAGTCACAAAATAAAAATATTCTATCCTGGTACTGAGATATGAGAGACTATGTAGCGGGATGTAGTTTGTGACCGCTTGTCCTATTTCTGCAGGCCTGGTCACATATACAGTACTACTGTAGAGTCGAGTTGTTAAGCACATGTGTCTATTAAGCGCATATCATTTGTTAAACACTTAGTGACTAACCATGGCTGATAAGCACACACGGCCCAATGTGAAGCTTACATGCCATGAAGCTATGAACAGGAAGAAAAGCTGGAAATAATGGAAAATCATTGTCTCCTTGAGTGCTTACATCTCCCTTGAAGTCTCCCTTCGCTATGTATACAGCAAACCAGCCTTCTAGATTGCAATATTCTTTCATCATGAGAAGGATTTAATCCAGTCAAATTTCCTTATACATCGGCGTGGTGACCACGACCTACTCAATTACAACCTATCGATTCAGTGTTAAACACACCATAATTGTTAATTAGGCATATGTGCTTAACAGATAGTATTATTTTTACTGAAACTTTTCTCTGAAAATTATAAGCGCATGTGCTTAACAACTTGACTCTGCGGTACTGTACTGTATGATACACTAAAATGTGCTCTGACCTGGGAAGCTATGATTATTATACATGCATAAGCCACACTTTTCTGGCCTTATACTGAGCAGGTAACTACATTATGATGTCACTTTGTATCAAATGAGACATTTTAGTTGCTGGCTTAGAAAAGTGACCTCACTCATATGTATAACACGGTGACCTTATTAAGACCTTGTTGTACAGTTTGTATATTTGCAACAGTGGATTTGGTGACACTCACCTTCAGAACACTTGTCATGTTTTAGTATACACAGATTTTGACTCCTGAAATCAGGTCACCTTATGGACACCTTGATAATTAAGGCACTTGTCCATGATCCCATCTGTATTATACATATACACAGGAACATTTGGAATTTTCAACTAGAGTAGGGACCATAGCACATCGATAGAAAGTACTGAAACAAGCTGGAGTAGCTATAGTGCACAATATTAAATCACAGTAAAACATTAAGAAGTGTTATATCCCTACTGTGCATTTCCATTATGGTATCTTGAACACTGTAGGGATATAACACTTCTTATTGTTTTATTGTGATTTAATACAAGTAGAATGAAAATTAGGAATTTTAAGCTGGATTAGGGATCATAAAAAACAAAAAAGCAGAGAAACAAGGGAACAGTCAAAAAGTTGTGAAACAAGGGAGGTTGCCTTACCTGCAGATATACTAGTGGACATCTAATCCCTACTCTTCAGTCTATAACCATGACTGAATTAGGGATTAGATGTCCACTAGTATATCTGCAAGTATAGGCAACCTCCCTTGTTTCACAACTTTTTAGCTGTTCCCTTGTTTCCCTGTTTTTTTTTTGTTATTTTCCTTCTACTTGTTTGTTTACTTTTTAAATAACACAATTATGACCACTGAGTCCACTTGTACCACATTAAAAGAAAGGATGGCACCAGGCGAGGTGCCAGGCATTCCATAAAATAAAATTGTATCTGAATGCGCTCCCCAATAATCAATTACTCACTGAAAAGTGAGGTGGCCATCACGCTTCTTTTGTAGCTATACTCCACTCATTACACAGCATTACAAATGAAGAACAGTACAAGAAACTTCTCTGCTATGAATCCAGTCGCTATGGAAAATGTGGGTGAAAAGTATGACACAGACAGAGGGAAGCCGTATTGCACTATTGCAAATTGACACTTTGCGTTATCAGCAAAAAGAACTGGAACACAAAGGAGGACAAAGGTAGGTCCATGATACATGCATTGTACATACTGCAGTTTACGAAAAGGCACATCTCAGGATGAAGTGACATTGAACAGTGAAAAAAAACATGCCCGTAGCCTTATCTATTGTTGAGTTATGCTTGGCTGAAGGAATCAGTTAGTTAGTCATGCAGCAGAAAATTCAGTTAAATAGGAAATTTTATTAAATTCCATAGAAACAGGTTTAGGGTCACTCTGTAGGCACTTTTGGGCTTGGCCATGCCTAACCAATACCGCCAAGCTGTTATGGAGGAAATTTGAGGCAGGGGTGATATTTTTGGTAAGAAAGCCTAAAACTACATGATCCCTAATATACAGTACTACTGTACTGTATGATTGTGCACTACTCCAGCTTGTTTCAGTATTTTCTATTGATGTGTTATGGTCCCTATTCTAGTTGAAATTTCCAAATTTTTGTGTACTTGTTTGTTTACTTTTTTGTAAATAATTTTTATGACTGGTGAACCCATGCATACCATATCTGAAATGGCGCCACACACCAGCATTGAAACCGGGTCACTGCTGCTGACCTGGATGACCCACTGACCCAGATGTGATCCGGATTGACCCGGATTAATTAAAGCCGAGGCGTGCGATAAGAGCTATGTTTCGGGTAGTCTCGAGCGAGCGAGACTATGTTTTGAGCGTTCGATTTGTGTTGAGTAAACGAGTAGTTATGTGATAACTAAGCCGGTAAGTTTATAATTTAAAATCAGTCAGTGGGTTTGGTTCCACGTAAGTACTGCGAGTTTACAGACAGCAATTGGGTATGGCTTCGTGCATACCTAGTATTGCAATTTCCTGGTATATTAAAGTGGGTGTGGCTCACAAAACTACTTATCCTGCTGCAAGACTTGACTATACACAACTCTTACAATAATTGATTGGTGGGCGTGGCTCCATGTAAGCTTGCAGACAACCAATGGAGTTTCGTGCTACAGACTACACTTACAAATAAATGGGCGTGGCTGAGCGTATGTTTGCAACGTGATAAGTGGGCATGGCTCACGAAAGAGCTGTGCGATAGCGTTTATGAGTTTCCACGTCGTCAAACAAACAATTTCGTTTCTCACGTGATCCAATCTGGGTCAGACCTGGATAATTTGTAAACCGGGTCGGACCCGGATGACCCGGAGAAAATGCGACCTGGTTGACCCAGATGACCCGACCCGGTTTCAACGCTGCCACACGCCCCAGCTATATCAATTATTGTCTAAAAGTGAAGTATTCATTATGCTTCGTTGTCAGCTATGTTCAACCCGTTACACTGCATTTCAGATCAAGAACTATTCGAAAAACACCTCTACAGTCCATGCATACTGAAAAAGAAATGGTGCCGCACACCCCAGTTATATCAATTATTGTCTGAAAAGTGAAGTATCCATTACGCTTCATTGTCAGCTATGTTCAACCCATTACACAGCAGTAGGAATCAAGAACTGTTCAAAAAGCACCTCTTTGTAATCAAAATAGCCACTATGAAAAATGTGCACGATTTCCATTACGAAGGGAAGCCATCATGTGTTACCGCCAAATTGACACTACATTGTCAGCAAAGATGAATGGGACACAAAGGAGGACACTTGTAAGTCCATGAAGAATGCATTGCACGTACTGCAGTATGCCAAAAGGCACCTGTCAGGCCAAAGCGATGTTGAACAGGGAAAAATTAAGCCCGTACGTAACCTTAGCCATTATTGAGTTACGCTTGTCTGAAGGCATCAGTCAGTTACTCAGTTAATAGAAAATTCCATTAAATAATTTTTTGTAAAATTCCGTAGCGACTTGTTGAAAGAGTTTTGGGTTATCTAAAGGCTTGTTTGGGTTTAGTTTACCTAACCAATACTACCTCACCATCATCAGGAAGAATTGAAGCTGGTTTTTGGGTGATATTATTTCGTGGGCCATGCCTACTCCTTTGTGGTCCCTACTATACAGTTACTATCGTACTGTATGATTAGTGTTGCCAAACTGCACATACAGTACTTAGTAACAGCGAGACACTGATGATATGGAGGTGTCTTCAAAGATCAATAATTATCAAGGCACAATGGCGTCCAAGTTAGTTAGTCTCATAGACATCAAGGGTATTATATGGTAAGTTCCTATAGCTACCTCAAAGATTAAAATGGTCATGGCAACTCATGGAGCTGAAGTGATAATGGTTTGTAAACTTGATAAATAATTGAGGCTAACAAGTATGTGAGAATGGGAGTGAATGTGAAGAGCCAATACCAACATGACTGTCTAAGTCTACAGAATGATGTTATGATGAATACTAGGAAGAAATTAATAGCTTCAAGTATTAGCCAGCTACCAGCAATGATGATTTGTAGAGTGCATTCCAACTACACAAGAAACCAGCTACACAGCTACCCAAAGGATTTCTTAGATGCAATCACTTTTTTATTAACATTATATATAGGTGTCACATTCCTTGGTGTTTAAGAAGTTGTGGGACTCATTGTGGTTGCATGTAAACAATTGTTTTATTGAATCAGATGTCTTGTGTACATGTAATAAGACACCTGCTATCAGGCTCCTTCATAAATGAGACATGGACATTGTCTAATGTTGTGTTGATATAACAATGACTGTTGAAATTACCTCCTTCCTGTCACTGTGGCATTTTGCTAAGAGTTTGTGAAAGAGAATACCACCAGATGCTCCTAACATGCCATGTAATTATAATAATGTCTTCTTTAATAGTGGAGAAGAGGTTGAAGTTTATGGATAATGTACCATGGGATATGTGTATTGTTTTGGTAGTCAGTACAACATGTTAGTTCCTTTGAATTAATGTCAGTGTTAAGAATCAGCCAATTTTGTTGAAAAATATGCTGATAATGGCAGTGAGCACAATGTTCGTATTTTTCACACTGCAGAACAGCAACAAAGCACATTTTGTATGAAAGAGATCAAGATACTCTAATAGAGCAGTCACACATGCTTGTAAGCTTAAGGTACTGCAGTGCACTTCTATTGATTCTGAGCATTATAGATATGTTTTGAGCAAATTAAATTATGGAAGGAAAATAGGTAGAAATAGGCTCCTCCTTAGTCAGTATTATGAATTCCTCACACTGTTGAAGTACTTCCTAAACACATTAAAGGAATGTTATAGTCATTTACACTAGTATGTATCCTCTCACGCTATGTGTTCTCCACCTATGAAGTGTTAACTTCTGTTACACCTGTAGTATTCAATAGCTATTTGTAGGCACCGGCTGATTATGCCAGCATAATTTAAAGCATAATAGTTGACCAAAAAGCATCAAGAATAATGTCAGCATAATAGGGACGATATTTGAAAATTTAACATTAAAATGCACAATATACGCATGCCAAATATTCACTGCCAATAGTGAATATTTAGTGCATTTCATATTTAAAAACACGTAATATAGCTTATTAAACTGTTTCTTTGTTGGTTATTCACACTTTTCAGAAATAAGATTGAGATACTCTAATAGAGCAGTCACTTACTCTAATACAGCAGTCAGGAAAGGTTGATATACTCTAATAAAATAGTCAGTTCTAGAGCATCATCTAGCATAATTTTAAGCATAATAGGCTTAATTTTTTTAGCAATGCTCAAAAGCATAATAGGTAAAATTTTGGGCATAATAAACTGGAGCCTAGCTATTTGAAGGACAATATTATTGGCCTGTTATCTATGCTTCATGACACATGGTGGTGTGCCGTGCCGCCAAGAAAGCCAGCACACCTCACCATGAGTATATTGACATCAAGAAAGAAAACAGCATTTTCACGCATGCATGGCTTCAATTCCCTTCACCAAAACACACCACTTTTGCATTAAAGCTCTCTGCCAGGTAGGGTAGACCATACTACAAATTTGATTAAATTATTACCGGTTATTTGAAAAATATGGATGTTCAAAGTTTTGACTTAATTTCTTCATTTTTTCCCTTTATTTTCGTAAGCCATAGAGGGCTATGGGGGCTATGATTTATTGTCAAACATTTTGCAAATCTTGCTATAAAATGTAAACACGTAACTCCATTTTCTCAAACTTTGGCACAAATGAAGAGCATATAAAGATGACTTCGTATGCCAAATGTGCTGTGAATCTGATATGTATCCAAGAAGTTAAGAGCATTTATTCATGTAAAGGAAGATCAACTTTTGTCACAGCTACGGGGTAAACCAAGTATGGAAAATTGATGTGTACATAGGCTGATCATTGTAGCAGTGGCTTGTGGTGGTTTGAAAGGCAATAGAGTTACAGATGAAACAAAATCCAAACAAGTGTACAATCACCAGATTGAGATACTCTAATAGAGCAGTCACCATGGGGAAAAGGTGCACAAAAATGTATAAAAACTACTTACCAGATTTCAAACTAGGGACCTCTATACCTACCACCAGCGTCATTAACCACTGAACTGCTGCTACAGTATCTTGGCTGATCACCTCACTTAATTTCTTTATAAATGTCAATTCTAGTTTAGAATCTGCTGATAATTTGTAATTTCGTACATAGATCTACCAATAGAAATTCTAGTTTGCTCTAGAACATCCATGTATGTTTTACTAGAAGTCCTCAAAAGATATACACCCTATTTTTACAGCTTGGCTGATTTTTCACTTCTTTTTGCACAGCCATTATTAAATTTTATTAGCATCAACATCATTATAGCCATTAATTTCTTGGCCACCACCTTTGATTTCACAACTTTTTCACCCAGCCTTTCTTCTTTTTTGTGAGGCTGCACCATTTTTTCACAGCTTGGCTGTTTGTTTGTGTTGTCACATTTCCACCTTACTATCTCATAATTAACACAAAGATACACAAGGAACATGCATGGATAGTAGTGTTGCACCGATATGGGATTTTTCCAATATTCCGATAACCGATATTGGATAATATTTTCAAGCCGATAAACGTAACCGATCCGATATAGCACAGCATGTCTATCTTTTAGCAATTTTTACTAGAAGTTTGATTATGAAGGGTCAATTTAGCTTTTTTATAGCAGCAGTATTGCTATAACAGCAACTGACAGTAAAATGAAGCAGTAATAACAACGTTTTAATGCGGGAAAATACGACTCAATGCATTTGTAAACATGACGAGCATTTATTTCTAAATACATACACAATATCCGTATCTGCTGCTTTTTTCATCATGGCGCCGATCCGATACCGATATCCAAAAAAACAGCCGATACATGGCTTTTCCGACAAGCGATCCGATTATCGGTGCAACACTAATGGATAGTAATACAACACATATAATTCAGTAATGTCAACTGTTCTTGTCTCTTGTGGTTTTCATTTTGTATTTGTAATCTAACCAGTAAAGATCACTTTTGATTTTGGGTTTAGAAATTTCATGTTATTACTGATGCCTACAGTGTAACATGTTCCAGGTTGATGTCATCTCACTAGTCACTATAATATGAGTATCACACACAAACACACACACACACATCTTTTGTGGCTATGCAAGCATGAGATACATCAGCTGCAGCGGTATCATACAGTACGATAGTAACTGTATAGTAGGGACCACAAAGGGGTAGGTGGCCCACGAAATAATATCACTCAAAACCCAGCCTCGATTTTCCCTTATGACGATGAAGCAGTATTGGTGAGGTAAAACTAAGCCCAAACAAGCTTTCAGGTCAACCCAAAATGCTTTCAACAAGTTGCTACAGAATTTAAAAAAAAATTTATTCAATAGAATTTTCTATTTACTGACTGAGTAAGTAACTGACTGATGCCTTCAGACAAGCATAACTCGATAACAACTAAGGCTACAGGCTTGATTTTTTCACTGTTCAACATCGCTTCGGCCCAACAGGTGCCTTTTGGCATACCGCAGTATGTACAATGCATTCTTCATGGACTTACCAGTGTCCTTCTTTGTGTCCCATTCATCTTTGCTGATAGGGAAAGGTGTCGATTTGGCGTGAGCACGTGATGGCTTCCCTTCGAAACGAAAATTGTCTGTATTTTTCATCGTGGCTATTTCGATTGCAGAGGTACTTTTCAAACAGTTCTTGATTTGTACTGCTGTGTAACGGGTTGAACATAGCCTACAGCGAAGCGTAATGGATACTTCACTTTCAGACGATAATTAATATGATTGGGGCACGGCACAATTTCTTTCTTTTGATATGCGTGGATTGTAGAGGTGCTTTTCGAACAGTTCTTGATTCGAAATGATGTGTAATGGGTTGAACATAGCTGACAACGAAGCGTAATGGATACTTTACTTTCCAGACGCTAATTGATATAGCTGGGGCGCGCGGTGCCTTTTCAGATGCAGTATGCGTGGGTTCACCAGTCATAATAAAATTATTTACAAAAAAAGTTAACAAACAAGTACACGAAAAAAATTGGATTTTTCAACTAGAGTAGGGACCATAGCACATCAATAAAAAGTACTGAAACAAGTTGGAGTAGTCCATGATATTAAATCACTGTAAAACAATAAGAAGTGTTATATCTCTACTGTGCACTTCTTATTGTTTTACAGTGATTTAATATCATGGACTACTCCAACTTGTTTCAGTACTTTTTATCGATGTGCTATAGTCCCTACTCTAGTTGAAAATTCCAAATTTTTTCGTGTACTTGTATCCATATTATGCATGGTGAGGTCTTTGGTATTGCATAAAATTATATTGTATAAATTTTTGTAACGATTCCAGTCTACTAGCACATGTGGATTATTCCTGCATGACTATAGTCAGTACACGTTCACTTGAGCCCACTTGAGCCCCGCCAAATATAGTAGTATCAAAGAAGTGAACATGTGTTCACTCCCAATGGTTTTGTGCTGGAACAAGCATGTTTTCATGTTGTAAACATGTTTGCACACCTGAATTGTCCATACTAAATGTATGGGATATTTTTAAAGCCTCATGACTCACTTGTTCTTGCCCATATCAAAGTGCTTTTTTGATTAACAGTTCTGGCATTAAAAGGGCTTCACAGCGCTACTAAATGTTAGGGCAGCTGGCCCATGTAACCAGAGTTATTAACAAGAAACGAGGGTGAATGGAACAGACTATAGATGGTGAATAATCAAAGAAATATGTTGATATACTAAACCAGGGGGACATTGGAAACAGTGGAAATTGAAAACTGAAACTGAAAAACTGAAACGGAAAAACTGAAACGGAAAAACTGAAACTGAAAAACTAAAATTGGTCAAAACTTCATATTAACAGGTACCTCTTAACAAAGACCACCTCTATAATAGACCACCTCTATAATAAGACTGCCCCTAAAATAAGACCACCTCATTATAGTAGTTATGTCAAGTAGGTCCAAAAATATAGCTAAGGTGTACTCATAATGTAATAAAGTATCAATCAATCAGACAGTACTTAAAAGTTGAAATGACAGCTGCAGGGTTGTACAAAAGGATATACTATCTTATCATGCCAACACCTAAAGTCCATGGTCATGTCACAAATGAAAATGGAGCAATTGCATGCATAATTGAATTTGATAATGGATTTCTCATGATTATTATTGTGCATGATTTAGGAGTTGCATAGTTACAAAATCAACATTAATGATTCTTGATTTTGTGTCTTAATAATTGTTAGGTACACATAATAAGCATCCTCGAAGATTTAAAAACCTGAGGTGACATCAGTAATTACCGAGGCGCAGGTAATTATTCACAGGTTTTTAAATCCTCAAAGACACCTATCACGAGTGTCTAACTATTACCAAGACACAAAGTCCAAGATCATTAATTTATCTATGCAACTCTTAAATCATGCACAATTCATGAGAAATCCAGTATCAGCAGAGTAATTGTGCATGCAATTACCCCATTTTCATTGTGACATGACCATGGACTTCAGGTCTTGGTATGATAAGATAGTATATCCTTTTGTACAACCCTGCAGCTGTCGTTTTAACTTTTAAGTACTGTCTGATTGATTGATACTTTATTACATTATGAGTACACCTAATGGCTTTTTTGTTGGACTTACTTGACATGACTACTATAATGAGGTGGTCTTATTAGAGGCGGTCTTATTATACAGGTGGTCTTATTACAGAGGTGGTCTTTGTTAAGAGGTACCTGTTAATATGAAGTTTTGACCAATTTTAGTTTTTCAGTTTCCTTTTTTCCTTTTCAGTTTTTCAGTTTCAGTTTTCAATTTCCACTATTTCCAATGTCCCTAAACCAGGTGTTCACTACAATGTAAACACCCTAGCTATAAAGTGTTTGTGCTTTACCATTGCAAAATTGAGGATTTGTGTAATACCACTACATGAGTGTGCCAGTAGCTACACTCTACTATAATTATATACTTCAGTATGAATATTATTATACATGTTATACTACACTACAGGCAGCAGTGGAGATCACCAGTCACTATGATAGTGTTGTATGTAAGATCCATTATGAGGTTGATGACATAGCCAAGGTGGGGAACCCCCTAGTGGATATTGAGCTGGAAGGTGATGATGTTAACATAACTGGTGAGTTTGTGTATGTTTTGTTCATTAGTGCTGTGAACCTGCAGAGTTTACTAAAACCAGTTATTGGAAGGTGAATAACTGGATATTGACTGGTTAAACATTATGGCACTAAACATGCCTGTTGGAAGCCTTAGGGTGGTACCAAAGTGACCATCAACACCCTGTGTTACAATAACAGTTATTACAATCACATATTTACACATGCTTTGAGGTTATGTTATGATGTTAACACTTGTCAGCAGGGGTAATTTATGGTTTACCAAGTGGGTGGGCTAAACCAGTTTAAAGGCTTCTTAGCCAATAATTAGTTAATAAAGGAGTTAGTAAAATGCGGAATACAGAATAAGCAAATCTTATCTTTTGCAGATTGTACAAATAGTTACATGCTCTATAGCAATCATACTTTATTTACACCTTGCAAAAGCTCTGCATGGCATGCCACAGCGATGGATAAACAGCAGCTGGGCGAGCATTAAATGGGATGAGCACACAACCATTCACCCTAGAACGATCTACCTTCGTTAAACTTACTTATCTATACTCCTTAGTTGATATAGCTACCAAACGCCAAGACCTAGTTCTATTGTTAGGTTAAACTAGCCACCCTTCATGTGCATACGACCGAATTTATTAGAGTCACACTAAAGTTCAGCAGGGAAGTCCAGTGGTTGTGTCTTTAAATGGATTTCAAAACTCTTCAGGTTTGAATCAAGAGTATAGGTAAGTACAGTTAGTGAAGGTAGATCATTCTAGGGTGATTGGTTGTGTGCTCGTCCCATTTAATGATCGCCAGTTGCTGATCTATCCGTCACTGTGGTGCGCCATGCAGAGCTGTTATAAGGTAAATAAAGTATAATTGCTATAGAGCATATGACTATTTGTACAATCTGCAAAAGTTAAGTTTTGCTTATTTTGTTATTCCGCAATTCCGTATTCTACTAATTTCCAGTTAATAACAGGATTTTCCATACTGGTTCACAACACTACTGTTCATTAAACTATCTCTAAGTTGTGTATATCAAACACAATAATTAAATTTTGTTATCTTGTGAAATATAATTGTAGTCCCTCTTGATCATGATTATCCCAAAATGTACTAGTTTTATATTGTTTTATAATTACAAATTAATTAATCAAAATGCAAAATGAGGTGTGTGGTATAGTGATAACATAACAATGTTACTATGGTAACTAGTACATACTTACAGATAATTAACACAATAAAATATTCAATTACACTCTACTAATTCTCCAATCATCACACTGGTGAGGGTGGTAGTATTACGAGTCTCTATAGTCCTATTATCACTAACCCCACCAGCCATGATGATGGATTGGGGTAATGTAATAATAGTTGAGTAGCAACATTTGATTGGTAAAGATGATACTGTCCTCCAACTGTTAGTACTGTCATCATAAGCCATGATGTCATCAGTGGTGTTACCTTGTTGAGATCCCCCTACAATAACAGGAGGTGTGGTGTGGGGGACAATGGTAGTCCTCCAATATGGTGTATCAGCTAGTATTGTCCACTTGTTATCATCATCAGAGCTACTGGTGGTGGAGTGGTCTATTATATTGTCCATTGTAGTAATGTATACTCCATTGATAGTTTTATTATCTTTGTTATTATATCCTGTGATGACAAGAGAGTTATTGCAGTTTGTAGTACTAATGGCCCACATTGGTTCAGGTAGACATGTTTTACTGATTGTCCATTGGTTAGTACTAATATCAAATATTTCAATAGTGTCTAACACTACATCATCATGATCCTGACCACCAGCTACAATAGTGTAGTGCTGGTGTGATGATACTGCTGGTCTCCACCTAGCACTGTTCATGTCACTGTATAGTGAGGTCCAGTGATGATCTTGTAGTGTCAGTACTTTATTAGTCATCCTGTTAGTAGTAGAGTCCTGTCCACCTATTATTGTCAAGTTGTTGTTAATGTTAACTACAACACCATAACACTGTGGTAGACGGGTTGGTAGTCTAGTCCATTTGTTCTCTTTCAGATGATACATGAAGATGTACCACATGTCATTACCATCTGGACAATACCCTCCACCAATATAGATGACATCATCAATTAATGTGGCATATGCTAAATACATTCCAACTGGTAGATCATGACATTTGGTCCACTTGATCTTGTATTTGCCACTTGCTAGGGAAAGTCCCAACTCTGGAGAATCCTGTAGAAATGAATTATACAGTGTACAATGATGTAAGTTACTGTACCTCCAGTTGTTATGGTAACATTAAATTACTATTATCACATAATTAACAATTGTGATACAATGTCAGAAATTTATTGTATCCGTTATAACTAACATTTACCACTACTCTGTGTATACTGTATATATAGTACTGGGACAATGGTGTACATTTGAAGGGTACACAAATTTTAGGAAGTGATGTAATAATTGTAAGGAAAAAATTACAAGCTAGTAGTGATCAGTAGAATAAAATGTGTTTAAACATCACCTGAAGTGGAAATGAATATCTAGCCCATATAATAAGCCATCATGGATAAAGCAGACAATTCAAGTGATGATCCTCCTTGTATTGTAATGATCACTAATGACTTGTAATATTTGTATACTTGTTTGGTAACATAATTCTTACTACTGAACTACAACACATCAAAGGAAAGAATGACACCAGATGGATGAGACTGTACATGTATGACAAAAGACATGCCCCCAATACTAATTAATAAGCAATGAAATCGTTTATGAGTCTTACACACAGAAAAAAGGTACGTAACATTTGTCCAGAACCAATCTGCTTATGTATATATTACAACTGATGGAGGGATGGTACAAAAGTCATCAATAATTCCATGTATGTGAAGCCATTAATGCACTACCATAAATTTATGGTCAGCCAACTTAAAACGTGGTTCTTGTAATGTTTCATCATATAACGGAAACCCACAATCACATCTAGTCCACCATGACCAGGTTTTAAGTACAATTTGAATATCATTGTATAGTGAATGTGTTCAATGTTAGTAGGTCTGTAACTAAGTTACTTGTCATGATGTGTCATTGTCACTGTATGTCCCGTTGTGTCATTGTTGCTGTATGTCCTTTTGTGTCATTGTCACTGTATGTCCCATTGTGTCATTGTTGCTGTATGTCCTTTTGTGTCATTGTCACTGTATGTCCCATTGTGTCGTCACTGTATGTCCTGTTGTGTCATTGTCACTGTATGTCCCATTGTGTCATTGTCACTGTATGTCCTGTTGTGTCATTGTCACTGTATGTCCCATTGTGTCGTCACTGTATGTCCGTTTGTCACTGTATGCATGGCCTATAGAATTTGGATAGGAGCTTATTGGATAGGAATTTCATAGGAACTTTTTGAAAGTATTTAAGGTTGACCTGAATACTTGTATGGGCTTAGTTTTACCTAACCAATACTGCTTCATTGTCATCAAGGAAAAATGAAGATGGTTTTGGGTCATGTTTGTCATAATCCATACCTCACTTTTGTCGTCCCTACTGCTATTGTACTGTAAGATAAGGAAAAACAGACAAAAGGATATTACAAGAACAAACTTCTCCAACTAAAAGCAAACCACTATAGTATGTATAAGTTGAACTGGATCCTAAAAAAACAGCTAAAAATGAAAAGTGGATTTTTTCTCAAGAAAATTGATATTTCAGTCAACCAGTGTGTGGTTTGGCTCCACTGCAATTTCAGGAAAGGTTGTAATGGATACAACGTTTATGGCTTCCCCACAGGAAACGTACAGTGGAAATTTAGATTGACCGTGAATATTGTGACACTAGGCATTTGAATGAAAAGATTTTGAGAAATACTTTTAGCAGGTCAAGCAGTGTTACAAATGAGGCAAATTCAAGATTACATCCCAAATGTTTTCGAGGATCCAGCTAATACATACTATAACTGATAAGCTTATAGCTAGCTAGGTAACAGTTTTAGCATGCAAAGCATGCCAACCTAGAGGGGTCTTGGAGCATGTCCCAGGGGCGGATCTAGGATTTATAAAAGGGGGGGCTAACTCAAGGTACTAATCTATTAGGTAGAGGTGTGCAAAGCACACTTCCCAGCATGCAAAGCATGCTGGAACTAGGGGGGTCTGGGGGCATGCTCTCCCAGAAAATTTGTGAAAAGTAGATGCTAAAATACTGCAATTTGGAGACATTTCCACATAAAATTCATAATATTTTCTGCCTGTAGATATTTTATATACTGCCTTTAGATTATAGGTATGGCTCTCTGAAGCATTTTGTTAATGGAAAAGTTTGGGTAGGTACAGACAACCAAGTACATGATGCACCCCTCTCACAATTGCACAACACTGAATAGGTGCATGTTAGAATAATAATGTTGAAAGTGGAAAATTTTGAAATTTGAACAATACAAGATTGAATCTGAGAGCATTTTCAATGGAAACTGTGCACCTGAATTAAGTATTGCCATACATATTAACTACACAAGTAGATGAATGAAGCCCTTTAAACAGACCAATGTACTTCATTGTATGTATAGGTGCAGGCAGATTTGGAAAAATTCCATAACAGAACCAACTATATGCTTTCAGTGAATGTTCTATTAGAGTAGTTAGCTGACTGCTCTATTAGAGTAGTTAGCTGACTGCTCTATTAGAGTATCTCGATCTTGTACACCTCCAATGCTGATCCGGGTCCTTGTTGCATAAATTTTAGCATAAATCCACTAATAATGCCTTGGAAAGATGTTTATAAGGTGGTTTTATGAGTATTTGTATTATTAGTGATCATAATTATGCTAAGACAAAATTTCGTTATAATACTCAGCATATTGATCAAGTAAAGCCTAAAAGTGAAGGGGGGGGGGCTTCAGCCCCCAAAGTCCCCCCTCCTCCGGATCCACCCCTGTGTCCCTCAGGAAATTTTTAAAGATTAGACCCTCTGACATTGAATATGAGAGTAATTTGAATAGTTTATTGCAGTATAATTATTAATGTTTATTTGACTGTTATATTAGGGTGACTGCTCTATTAGGGTATCTCAAGCTTGAAATAAACTGTTAAAAATCAGTCTGGTATAGCAATCAGTCTGGCATAGGGTATAAAATTTCCTAGGTGGTATATATTTTTGGCAGAAAAGCTTGCTATAATTTTTTTTGTTAGATTATCTACTACAACTGAATATGTGCCTGACAGTTGTATTAGGGTGACTGTTCTATTAGAGTATATATCAATCTTATATAAAAGTCACAGTGTCTATATAATATAAATGGTTTGCTGCCACTGGAAATATACTCGTTGCTAGATCTAATTGAGCTTGCTGGCTAATAGATGGTATGCCTTACTGAGGCTTCCTGTGTCTTCAAGTCTTTTGTACGTTTGTTGTTTGTATGTTTGTTTTGTTGTATGTGTGAATAATATAGCTGTGGAGCAGCTACAACTGTATGAGGCTTCTTACAAAGTGGCACCCAGGGTTAAAATACTCCAGTTGCTGACTGTATATGTTTGTGTCATTGCCACTGTATGTCCTATTGTGTGTCATTGCCATGTTATGTAATATACAGTATGTGTTTTTAATGACATGTTCTGTTGTCATGGTAGACTCCATTTGTCTTGGTATGGTGAAAGTGTTAGGAGAGAGAAACCACAAACCTGAGACTATATTGTACTACTTAATTTGGACTATTTATACAAGCACATAGTAAAGAATTTAACCGTCTTATCTGCCTTTGGCTATGAGTGAGTTTGGATATACACACAGTAGTTATAGCTGTATTGTAATTGGATCTGTGAAAACCTGATATATTGCATAATGATGCACTTTTCGAATTCTTTATTCTAAGTGTATGCTCGGGTGAGGTTTCAGCCTCGTATGTCAATAACTTTGGAATCACAGCCCTACAAAGTAGCTAGTAACAACAAAAAATGGAATTACAAAAACAGTTGTAATCTATTATCTTTTGAGTGGGCGAATAAGATGGTATCCAGATTTTTACCGTTAGTCCCTTTCTTTACCAAGAACAAAGTGTTTAACTGAATACACAAGTGACCCATTGAATCAATGTAAAATATTGGCTTGTGCCACTATGTCAGGTTTTTTTACAGATCTGGTTGATGCAATTTCATAATTTTGAATGCCATTTAGTTAGGCCTGAGTCAAATATGCTTAAAATTTTGCCCAAAATGCTTTCAAGAGTTTCCCAAAATTTTCACCCTTACTATGCTCTTTAATGTTTCCATTATGCTTGTATTGTGCTCCAAGGTTAGCAACATTTCCTACAATTATCTTGGAATATTTTAATCAGTGAATGCTCTATTAGAGTATTTAGCTACAAAGTGACTGTTCTATTAGAGAGTATTGATCTAAGGTGTACAATGCATTTGATTCTATTGCAGTTTTCCGCTGATTGCTCTATTAGGGAGTATCAATCTATTTGTGACCGGATCTGCAAATTTAGCCCCACTGACTCATGTTTGTTCCTTTGTGTACAGTTTCTTTTCAGTGACAGCACAATATGTTGATTTGGGTAGTCAATTAAGTGTCATGTCCAGTGTCACTATGCAGGTGTGACATTGCAGCAGGTGTTAAAACAACAATATATAAAGTACCTACTTTACTAGCCATGAAGTAGTGAATATGTTTGCAGTAATGGCCAAATCAATTAAGCGCTACACCGAGTGTGTGGACATCTCCACGTGATTAGAATGCAATCACAACAGCAATATAACCTAACCTGTGACCTTCTTCATTCAGTAAAACGATGAACTATCTTCTTCTCCAATATCTATGCTTAGGCTCACTTTACAGAACTAAAACCCACTATCGATCCAGTGAACTGTCATTATATTAAAGCAGAGATCACACAGTTTCATCAAAGAAATCGGATGATTTCTGTGAATGCTTGGTATGCATCTCCTAGGACGAATATGAGGGATATAACTTGTATATACTACCTCAATTTCCTGGTAATGCATTCCTGAGCACTGATAGCAGTGCTATTTTATCACTTATATGCCTTCCTTCCCTTTGAAGTGAGGTATGAAAGTGGCATATATGTACTAGATAAAGCACTGCCGCGAGTGCTGTACGGGAAAAAAAATCTATAATTTTATTCAATGCCAAAGTACGCAACTTTCCCACCGAGCTATGCTGTAATACCGTCATTCATCTCTTGTTTCACTACTTTTTATTGCATAGATCCCTACATTTTTAAATTAACAATTTTTAAGAATACTAGTTTGTTTAGTTTTTATTGTTGTAGCACAGCTAATTACACTGTAACTTGTGAACTAGCTATGGTGCACCTATCAACGTCAAGCCCCACCTACCCCAGGTCGGGCAGAGGTGGAGATTGGTGGGGATTTACAAATGTTAGATGACAAATTCCCAACCCCTGGGGACAACTTTGAGTTACAAATCCCCTACTAATTCGAATTATTTATCCCAGGAATCACTAACAATATGACCAAGTGTGGCTATTTGTGTTACAAATGCCCCTACCCTGGGGATGAGTTTGGGTGAAGAATCCCCTACAAATCCCCACCCACTGCCTGACCTGGAGTAGGTGGGGCGTGACATTGATAGGCACATTAAGTTCCTGTACAGCTTATTAAAGTATGTACTGTGCCAAAATTGGAAGCACATAGGCCTGTAGTAGCATGCATAGCTTACCTTTGATTGTAGTAGCAGTGGTGCTCAGATCTATGACCTGTCTCACTGGTATGATGGTCCACATTCTATACACTGGGTCCAGAAGTTGATCGAATGAACAGACCCTTTCGGTTATCTAGAGCTTAGTATCGACTAACAGGATGAAGTAGTACAATTTTCACTAAAGTACTATCCAGTCACTCGCTGATCTCGCTGTCAGTGTGTTCAAAGGAACAAGCCATCGAGTCTCAATCCGTCTACAAATCTCTTTGTCAATTGCAGTCCAAACGTTGGCAAAAGTCTAAGTGGCAACTCAGCAGCCTTAATGTTTCACCAGATTTCACGTGCAGCCCTTGAAATTATAAGCGCCCCGCTATTTCAGCAGCATAAGCGCTTTCTGAAATAATTTTGTGGTGTCTACAGAAAAAAGTTGATACAGAAAATTAATGCCTCGGTATGGTTTTGATGCTTGAAGAAGACAACCAACCTGACTGAAGATAAAAGGAAGACAAAGCGCACAGGGTGTACACTTGTTGGAACCCCTAAAAGCACATCCCACTAGTGAGTTTGTTGTTGTGGCGTAAAATGGTGACTGTGCACTGCTTCATTTGGGCTCTAGGCTTGTGACTGTGGTCAGGCAGTGAGTGAGTGAATGAGTGAGTGAGATGAAATTTCAAGTTTTGAAGGTTTTTAAAAAATTCTCTATCCAGTCACCGGTAAGTGTTTTCTTGTTTTAATGCTGTATTTCATGTTAGATGGACTAATATTATTCCATAAAGATGATTTTCATGGTGTAAGATGTCTCTAAGATGATTTTTAAAGGCGGCATTTTAGGTGGCATGCTTCACTTTTGATGCAACCCCTACTACTACCGTACTGTTTGACTGAGTAGAGTTATCATTGATAGAATAGACATTGCACCTGTGTTTTGCCTGTGTTGCACTGTGCTGTGCCTGCATTAGTCATTGTGTGAGTCTAGCCTGTCTTCTCAACAACTAAAAGTTTTTGATTGTGGTACTTTATTAAGCATATTTCCATGATATTCCTAGGACTCGTCTGTTTATGTGAACAAAACATAGTAAGAATGTTCACTGTTGCTGACCACAAGCAACCATCATCGAAATCTTCAAGTGTGTCTATAAATTAAATCCAGTATTTCTCATCTTACTGGTTGGGCTGACTGGTCAGCCAGCGCAGTAGCTCCTGAAGGATTTAATGATCAACTAAAATTAATGTTTTACACTTTTAAAATTGGCTAGGAAAACCTTTACATGGCTAATATGTGTCTAACTTAAATGATGACAATTGTGCCCACTCTTGTATGGCTTGTCTATACCGATATAAAGATTGAGAAACTGAAAGCTTAATTTTAGCTACTCAAGATCAGGTACTAAACACTAAGTATTACAATGCATCCATCTTAGGTGGATCTGATCCAGCATGTCGCCTGTGTGGATCAGAGATTGAGACTGTGGCTCAATTGTCTCAGGGTGCACTACTTTGGCTGGCACATTGTATAAGTAGCATCATAATGAAGTGAGGTGGCGCTTACACTGGTGTTTGTGCTCGCAAATTGGTTTCTTATAGTTGTGAAAATTTTATGGGACTTCACTGTTATAACTGACTGAACTATCCATGCCAATCATCCTGATTTAATCTTATTGTTGAAAAAAAAGACATGCTTTTTTGGTAGACTTTTCTTGTACTTTTGACTCTAATATTATTAGTAAAGAAGTTGAAAAGATTGACAAGTATCAGGACTTACTAATTACTCTGGCATGTTAAAGCAGATGTAATTGCAATAGTTATTGGTGCTCTTGGTGCTCTGAGCGCCAGGTTTAATGACTGGTTAAAGAGACTTACTATTACTTTGAAGCCCTGTGTCTAACAGAAATCTGTTTTACTGCAAACTGCTGGACTGTTGCGTCGAATACTGAACATTCATCTTTGAACCTTAGTTAGGTTTCGATGATTGTTGTAGTTAGCTGTGTACCAGAATTAATTATTTTGTTTTCTATGTGTATTTCAATAATAATAATGATAATTCTAAAGTTTATGTGCACCCATCATCATCGGAGCGTTAGGGTCTATCCCTAAGAATTTGGCAAGTGTATTAGAGAAACTTGATAGTTCAACATCACTTATTTCAACTTTTCAAAGATTTGTGTTGTACAGCACTGCAGTGATCATTAGAAGACATATGGACATTTGACTATCATAGCAACCTAAGCCATTTTCAGTAACTATACGTATATGTAATAGGACGGATGGCTGTGGTATTCGGGATTAATAGTGCGAGCATTATAAACAGGAAGGAGTAAAATAGTGCGAGGCGAAGCCGAGCACTATTTCCTTCCTGTTTACAATGCGAGAACTATTAATCCCGAATACCACAGCCATCTGTCCTATTGCAAATTAATCCGACAACCATAGCAACTGTTACTAGGCAACAGAAATTAAAAAAATAACCACTGCAAAAGGCCAATCACACTTAGCAACCGTTGCCTGGCAACCGTTGCTATGGTCTAGAAATGAGTTTTGCCTTTAGCAACGGTTACCTAGCAACCGTTGCTAAGCAACCATATTGTGTTATACCTTGGGGCATCTATCACTATGGTAACAATAGTTGTCAAGTCGGACATTTACTTCTAATAGAAACACACCACACTATTCTAGCCAATCAAATTAGTATTATAGATTTTTGTCAAGGGACCTTGACAAACAAGTGTAATACTAATTCTATTGGCTAATCGCTTGACGTATATCAATATAATACATCAAGCTGCTATTGAGAGTATTATACAGTAACACATTCAGATGTTGGATTATGTGTATATTACTGTGCTAAAAGAATTTTAAATAATAATAATAATGTCTGTAAAAGAAAACCCTAGCTTGCACCAACTCAGGATTTGAGCATCATGAAAGGTCTGTATAATATTATTGTTAATCTAACAACTGAATGTGATACTGTATAATACTCTCAATACCGTATTATATTGAAATACGTCAAGCGATTAGCCAATAGAATTAGTATTACACTTGTTTGTCAAGGTCCCATGACAAAAATCTATAATACTAATTTGATTGGCTAAAATATTGTGGTGTGTTTATATTAGAAGTAAATGTCCGACTTGACAACTATTGTTACCATAGTGATAGAAGCCCCCAAGGTATGACACAATATGGTTGCTTAGCAATGGTTGCTAGGTAACCATTGCTATGGTAAAGTCATTTTAAGACCATAGCAACGGTTGCCAGGCAACGGTTGCTAAGTGTGATTGGTCTTTTGCAATGGTTATTTTTTGAATTTCTGTTGCCTAGTAACAGTTGCTATGGTTGTCGGATTAATTTGCAATAGGACGGATGGCTGTGGTATTTGGGATTAATAGTTCTCGCATTGTAAACAGTTACTCCTTCTTGTTTACAATGCTCGCACTATCAATCCCGAATACCACAGCCATCCATCCTATTACATATACATATACATCACATGTCAAGGTTTATTGTTTACGTTTATTAAAACTTTACAGCACTCACCTGGTCCTACATTTTTACACACAGTGCTGGAGATAGAACAAGAATGGGCAATATAGCACTTAAGTGCAACTTACTGTATCTGATAAAAACTCAACTTTTTACCAATTAATATCAGTACTGATACTAATATTTTGTCAGTGAACCTCTATAGTTGTACAACCATTGCAATTATATATTATACAGTAAGTGTTATTATACACTTGTGATACTGATATTTTTAGATTCCTAATGTTTTCAAATTTATTTAACTGCCTCGATATTCCTAAGTTGTTACAGTATTTTTGGATCCACTAAATTGATAAAATTTCAGTTTACTATATACCGTAAATATTGTTCACTAATGTAGGGTGACATGGTCTCACCTTGACATGATGTAAAGCACCAGAAATCACATTCTGGGGACTATGTTTAGCAATGTTGATACGACTACACAATTTACCAATAGAGGGCCTGGCTGGTAGGATGTTAAGACATTGTATTATCACTGGTAGTAGAGGATTGTCAGTAATGTCATCTAGTTGTGGTTTGTACCGCTGCACTTCAGTTAGTTCATCATCCTCTATTAGAGTAGGAGAAGTTTGAGTGGCCACTTGTAGAAATAGTATTCCTAAGGAATATATGTCAGAAGGTCTGGAACATAGTGAAGTGTTCTTTTTTGCTTCAAGCGACATATAAGCTTTAAATAGTGGAGTTGTTTTCTCATTTAGTTCAGTAATTTGTGGACAGACATAATCAGATATCTTGGGTTGTCCATCTGTTGTGATCAGCACATTTCCCCCATGGAGATTGTTATGTATCACTCCATCATCATGTAAGAACTGTACACCTCTAGCCATACCATAACAGAGGTCAATTTGTACATGAATGGGTAACTTTCCTTTCATCTTTGCAGTAAAACTGTTGAGGTTATCAGGTAGCAGTTCAGTTAACAATATGGGAGGTCCATCAGCAGCTGGTTGAGCTACTGTGAAGAATTTCTCTATATGAGGATGTTCATAAGAACTAAATGTGGCAGAGACACTCTCAATGTCAGCTACAAACTGGTTTATCTGGTCTACACTCATATCAGGATATCCTGGTAGGAGGGTCTTGTGGATGATTTTACCAGCATATGTCTTGTCACCATAACTCATCCTCCACACCTCCCCATATCTACCACTTCCTAGTAGCTCCTGCTGGACCAGTTGGTCCTGTAGTTTACATTTGATACATTTATTCAACAGTATCATATTAGTAGGAACACACCTGAGGTATTGTTTCTCTCCTCTTCCTGTCTTTCCTCTCCCTGAACTGCTTAACTAACAATTTGTTGTCCCCTTTTTGTTGTGATAGTTCCTTATCCTTCATCATCAGTTGTGAGGTCATCTCTTCTTGTTGACTCTGTAAAAATTAAAAAAAGTTTGTTCATCTTGCATGGTAAGTGATAATCATTTTACCTGTTGTAATTTTATTGTCTCTTGTAATTTATAAACTGTTCCTTGTGTCAGAGTAAGCTCGTCTTCCAAAATATTAGTTTTTTCTTTGCTCTCAGATAACTCAGTGTGTATCCAGTTGACAAATCCTGACCATTTCTGTAACATTAGTGTAGAGTGACTAAATGTTTATAAAACTAGCCTTCTGAGATAAAATTTGGTAACAATTTTGATTGAAAAATTTAATTAATGGATGTTGAAAGAAATAGTAAAGCAGTATAGTGCAAAATTGCATTTTGTGCACTTTGTGATATAGCTATGAAACTTTTAACACAAATAACACTTCTTATGACATTTTTGTGGTGTTAAATGTTTTGTCTCTTACATGATCTGTCAAAATGACAGATCAACATGCAACATGGTCAATTATTTGTACATAATAGTATAAGCAGTTTCATACACAATGCCATTTAGAAGCTTTGTTATGATAGTTTACGTCAGAGTATTTTCAATTTGGCCAGTGATTGTGGCTACAGATGACAGGTTGGTATTTTTGTTTTTGATATAGTGCCAACCTTTGATGACCTACGTATGCAGCCATATTTATATTTGTAATCATTTTTGTATCTTCCTGAGGCATTATCTTGTGACGCTGAAGCATGGTTGCAAATGACTTTAAGTGAATGGCTCATTCTACTCCAAGGTTTTGATCATTTTATCAGTCACAAATTTCTTTGAGATCATGTGCCCTTGGGGTGTAAATTCCCGGTAACCTTTTCTAGTTTCTTGGCTGATATAACTTTGTAATGAAAGTTATTGACTTTAAATAAAAGCAAAATTGTTTCATACTGCAAGACCTTTCATCTGAAATCATGTTCTATGTCTCAGACAAAATAATGAATTTTCAATGCAAAAAATGGCTGCTAAGATCACCAAAATTTATGTCAAATCTATAACGGAACTCAAGGTTGTAGCAGCTGTAGCCAGAAAATGTTTTGTGTTATTGTGGTACTTATATAGAGGCCCCAACGGTGTGTGGAAATTAGCCTGGAGCTCGCAATTACAACACTTGTCCATTTTGACCCCAAGTGTTGTCCATCTCACCACCACCTACTCTATACCCTCAGTGAGGACTCGTGATACAGCAAAACTTTTTTTATAATAATGGTGAAAATTTTACATGCTACTTCTTGTAATTCTAAAAGGCCATCTTTAGGGAAAATTTCACTTAAGCTTTGTAAGTTGGATGACAAAAACACTCAAATTGATACAAACTAACCATGTCAATTACGTTGCTATTCTCAATATCTGTCAAACTTTATTTCACCAGGATGAAATTTAGAATTACATATGATAAAGAATTCCTGTTATAACTCATTTGTACATTATTAATCTGATGTTGATAAACAAATGTGACCACATTAAAGTTGTGAAAAGGGATCTTCCACACACATCCAATTTGCCAAATTTGACAATTCATAACTTCAGATTGGAAAGAGCTGTTAACTTAAAATATAGTTAGCAGTGAGCACCAACAAGGGTGAATAACTTGAGAAAATTTCAGGTTAATATGTTACTTGAACATCGAGCTATGGTCTCCCAAGTGTACAGAATCAGATGTGTTTGGAAGACCTGTTTTCGGTTGCAAATGATTATGATAACAGCTAACCATACTCCAGGGACATATAGTAGCCAAATTAAAGTGGAGGGCTAATGGTAACTAGTTGTGTGATTATACAAATGTTCCATATTCACAAATTACCGTGTATTCGTTTCCATTTTTGTAGGGCAAAGAAATGCGACATCAACTGTTACTGACCTACCAAACTATGATAAAAACAGCCTTAAGCAGGTAATGTGAGGACTAAAACTATTAATAAACTTGAGCATGGAATAATCAGTTACTTTTCACAAGCTAACAGTAAATTTTGGGAGGTGATTTAATTTTGGGTTTCATAAATCACCTGTACAGAAAAGTCATCCTACTATTCTTTGTCAGCAAAGCCCACGTATTGATAAAGTATGACTACAAGGTGTCTATTTCAAGTAGTGATTAATTGATGCTTTATATAGTGAGCAGAAGTACTTCGAAGAATGTTTTCCTGCATTGATTTTACTGACCTTTTTGCCGTACACAAATACAGATTCTGTTACGTAAATTGACGTATTGTAGTGCCACACCTTCTTGTTAAACCCATATATATACAATTTGTATCATAATAAGGATCACAAAGGTTTGGGCCACAGTGGCCCATGAAAAACATCACCCAAAAGACAGCCTCACTTTTCCCTGATGACGGTGAGACAGTATTGGTTAGGTATGTACCAAAATGCTTCAACAACTTGCTATGGATTTTTTTTTAAATTATTGAACTGAATTTTCTATCAACTGACTGACTGAGTAACTGACTGACTGACTGACTGACTGAGTAACTGACTGACTGACTGAGTAACTGACTGACTGACTGATGCCTTGAGACAAGCATAATGGCAAAGCTAGGCTGTAGGCTTGATTTTTTCACTGTTCGACATCACTTCAGCCTGACATGTGCCTTTTCGCATATCGCAGTATGTATAATACATTCTTCATGGACTTACCCTGTCCTCCTTTGTGTCCCATTCATCTTTTCTGACAGCAAAAGGTGTCGATTTGGTGGTAGTGTGTGATGGCTTCTTTTCGTATTGGAAATCATCCATATTTTTCATAGTGGCTATTTTGATTGCAGAGGTGCTTTTCAAAAAGTTCTTGATTTGTAATGCTGTGTTAATGGGTTGACATAGCTGACAACAGAGTGTAATGGATACTTCACTTTTCAGACAATAATTGATAGTTGGGGTGCATGGTGTCATTTCTTTTTGCATGGGTTCACCAGTCATATATAATTTTATTTTACAAAAAAAAGTTAACAAGCAAGTACACAAGAAATATGGAATTTTCAACTAGAGTCAGTGGCAGATACGGGAAGGTTGTAATGGTTTCAGCTGAAACCTCCTCTGTTAATAGGAAGCGAGCCCCATGCAGTTTATTTACAATTTGTGTGGGTGATAAAATCACCAAGAGTTATACATAGTGTATTATATTTGGAACTATTTCTACTGGCTAAATTTCATACTATTGCCTTTGAAATCACTGAAAATGCCATTACAACGTTTAAGCATGTTAAGCTCTTCTAAAATAACTATTGTTTTAATAAATGCAAATGCTGTTTTGCTTCAAAACATTCTGCAAAGGCTTGGATTGATAAGATTCATTGGTAAGGTTCAACTGTGAAACAATGTTGTGGAGTGATTTTTTTTACTGATTCACTGCAAGCTAGTTTACTAGATCTATGTAGCTAGCTGTAGGCCACTGAGCTATCAAGTAAACCAGCTGGACAGTCTGGTAGGGATCACAGTTATTGTGAACCTGAAACCCCTCTGAAATTTTCTAGATCTGGCACTGAGAGTAGTGACCATAGCACATCGATAAAAAGTACTGAAACAAGTGCACAATATTAAATCACAGTAAAACAATAAGAAGTGTTATATCCCTACTGTACATTTCCATATCTTGAGCACAGTAGGAATATATCACTTCTTATTGTTTTACTGTGATTTAATATCGTGCACTACTCCAGCTTGTTTCAGTTCTTTTTATTGATGTGCTATGGTCCCTACTCTAGTTGAAAATTCCAAATTTTTGTGTACTTGTAAAGTATTTATGCTCTCGCTATAAGGAATTGAAAAGTACTGACCCACAGGAACTTTAAACTTTTAGCCTTTGGAGATTGTGTTAGGTAACAACTTAGGCTTATTGAATAAACATTTTGAATAATTACATGTTGATTCTGCAGCTGAGTCCTAGTGTTGCACCAATATCCAAATTAGCCGATCATTCCGATAACTGATCGTAAGCAACAGAATTAGCCGATACCAATAACCCATCCAATATACACTAATAACACTAACACTCATCTTCATCATTATTAAATATAGTAGTGATATAAGTATTGATTAGGGTTGGGCGATATACCGGTATGACGGTAACAAGGCGATATTACAGCTGGCAATAACCGATACCGCCTAGTTTTTGAAAAGCCGCCATACCGGTATAAACGGTTATTGCGATATCATAGCGGGAATACAGCTGCAACTACACACTTACACGTGTTAACAACGCCATGTTGTACTTGTCAATCAGTATTTTAGCCTCTTTGTACTAGCAAACAAGCCTAACCCATGCGCTACTACACGAAGCGACGCACTAATTATTAGAATATATGCAGGCGAGGCACGTGTACTGGATGCAGCACTACCGTGATTGTGGGATAACAATTCTGGCTTCACATTAGTAAGCCTTAGTAAATTATCTGCTAGCTATATACATAGAAACTAGCTATGTCTCCTTCAAAATTTATATGTACTCCATGCTCTATAAGTTAGGCTGGTTTTTCCAAACTCCTTGCGGTTGTGGTAGCTGGTCGCCCGTAGCTGGTAAACAAAGTTCACCCATGCAAATATACTGTGTAAACAGTTTTGAGTGTACTTGCTATAGTTCATTTCAATACCGTGATATTTGCAATAATCGTGATAATAAGCTCCACAATAACCGTGGGAGGAAATTTTCAATATCGCCCAACCCTAGTATACAGGCTAAAATGTAAAGCTAGATGTATACCACAAGTAAAAGTTACTCATGTAAACAGGTTTTAAGTGCATTTTACTACTGCTATACAGTTGAGACAAATGGCTGGTACTACATTATACAGTACGATAGTTACAGTATAGTAGGGACCACAATGGAGTAGGCGTGGCCCATGGAATAATATCACCCAAAACAGCCTCAATTTTCCCTGACGATGATGAGGCAGTAAGCCCAAACAAACTTTCAGATCAACCCGAAACACTTTCAACAAGTTGCTACGGAATTTTAAAAATAATTTATTTAATGGAATTTTCTACTGACTGAACGACTGCCTGATGTCTTCAGACAAGCGTAACTCGATAATGGCTAAGGCTACGGGCTTGATTTTTTCACTGTTTGATGTCGCTTCAGCCCGACTGGTGCCTTTTGGCATACTGCAGTACGTACAATGCATTCTTCATGGACTTACCAGTGTCCTCCTTTGTGTCCCATTCATCTTTGCTGACAGTGAAAAGTGTCGATTTTGTGGTAGCACGTGATGGCTTCCCTTCATAACGGAAATTGTTTGTATTTTTCGTAGTGGCTATTTTGATTGCAGAGGTGCTTTTCGAACTGTTCTTGATCCGAAATGCTGTGTAACAGGTTGAACATAGCTGACAGCAAAGCATAATGGATACTTCACTTTTTAGACGATAATTGATATAGCTGGGGCATGCTGCACCATTTCAGATGTGGTATGTGTGGGTTCACCAATCATAATAATTATTTATATAAAAAGTTAACAAACAAGTACACAGAAAAATTTGGAATATTCATCTAGAGTAGGGACCATAGCACATTGATAAAAGTACTGAAACAAGTACGATATTAAATCACAGTCAAACAATAAGAAGTGTTATATCCCTACTGTGCTCAAGATACCATAGTGAAAATGCACAGTAGGGATATAACACTTCTTATTGTTTTACTGTGATTTAATATCGTTCCTACTCCAACTTGTTTCAGGACTTCTTATCGATGTGCTATGGTCCCTACTCTAGTTGAAAATTCCAAATTTTTCTGTGTACTTGTAGAAACCTAAAACCTCAGTTTACTGTTGGGCATGGCCTAAAACCTGATAGTTTACTATGGGCATGGCTTGTAGTCACTGCTAAACCATCAACACATAACTTAATTAAAATGCCAAATAACTTATGTCTAACCTCCCCCACATCATTATACTACACAGTGCAGTGGAAATTAATATCAGCTTTGATTTCATCAAAACCGATTAATCGGCTAGTAGCCAATATCAGCTCGATACCAATTATTGAACCGATTATTGAACCGATTATTGGTGCAACACTACTGAGTCCTACTACTACTGGAAACCCCCTGTTAGAAATCGTAGATCCACAAATCGTAAAAGGTTGCAGTGTACCTCAGTTTCCTATCCTTCAACAATGTTGAATGATAGGAGTCTGAGGTGCAACCCCCCCAAATACTGTAAGATATTTGTATAGTTAAAAACTGGAGCTAACTATAGCACAAAGGTAGCAACTTATTTTGTAGCATTTCCTGGTCTATAACACTCAGTCATACTGTGTATATTGATTATATTCCATAATATGTGACCGGATTTGCGAAAAGGGGTCTTCCACACACATCCAATTGTATGAACTTGGAAGACCATAACTTTGTGTTCAAGAGAGATACAGGTCTGAAATTGTCTCCATCTAGTAACTTGTGTTGGTGCTAACTACCTCCCAAAGTTCAAGGCAATAATTGTTTCCTATCAGAAGTTATGAATTGTCAAAGTTGGTAAATTGGATGTGTGTGGAAGACCCCTTTTCGCAAATCCAGTCACATATTTGTAGAAGGAAATCCCAGCATTTGAAGGATCCATGGTACATTTTTGTTGTTCATAATGATAAAGCATTCGGCTATGCTCTCTAGTGCATGTGATCTTTTTATTACAAGCACATGATTGCAGTATTTGAATAGCTGACTTCTGTATTAAGAGTATCTTGATCTACTCATTGATAGTCTCATGCCACCACCAATGCCACTTATGGGTGGATCTATGGTAGCGTTTCCAGTGGTACATAGTAGGACTCAGCCAGTGGCGTAGCCAGACGTTTCGCCATGCCTGGGCAATGGGTGGGCAAGCCATTTCCCATGCAACACACGTACACATGCCCATCTTCATATGGACATCAATATAACATTTAAAAAATGCATTATGTATCATCCTACACTACTGCATGCAAGATGACTAATATCAAACTAATAGAAGCGAACGCCTAGCTAGCTATTGGCCTTCTAACATATTACATACATTTAGCTACATGTGTCTTAATACCAGACTACAAAGATTCTTGAATTAAAGCACGAGGCGCTCTATCACGTGATGACTATGCTCTGCCACTACAGTTGTTAGCCTAGAAAAGTGGAAACAAAAAGAAAAGAATTGCTGACTGAACAAGTACTCCATACCGTTTGAACTGAACAGTATCCACATGGATAGATGGGTGCTAATTTCACAAATACCTCTAGACTGCTTTGCCTCCCGAGTTTTTACCACACCAATAGCTACCGTGATCACTTAATCCAAATGTAAACCGTCCATTCTTTGTCTTTCACTCCTTACGACAATGCTGCACGGTTTTTTTTGTAATCACGTGATCTTGCTTCTATTTATTGCCTCCTCTACTTGTGCATAATCAAGTTACTCGTAGGGAAAATCCCTTGGATAACCCATCTCTGTTTAGCCAAAAAGAAGGAAACCATCGGCGATAATGGCATGGTGAGTGTTGTATAAGTTGTGCTATACTTATTCTTGTACAGTGACTAGTTAAGTAACTTTAGCAAAATCTCGAGCTATCCAGCCCACGTCTTTATAATTACTCTAGGAGCTGATGGTGGGGCAAAGAAGTCTGATGCCCGGGCAATGCCCTGGCTTGCCCGGGTTTGGCTACGCCACTGGACTCAGCTGCAGATGCAGGGATCTTGTGAGCATGGCATGGTTTTAGTTTTATAATGTATGAATTTTAATAGAACTTGCTCTACTATTCTTCACTACTATCATCTCATGCCATCAGCTTCTGAATGTTTACCAGAACTTCTGCAATGCACAAATACTATGGTGTCTTGACTATAGCTTATCAATTTACCAAAATCTTAGAAAGGGTACAGTATTTACAGTACTTACACTCTATCTAGTTACATGTGGTAAGTATGCAATCCATTCACACTCAATAAACCAAGTTCAGTTAAAAGATCAAGGCCTTCCATATTCTACATCGCTAATCTTGTAGGAAACTTAAAAGCATAATGCAATGGGACTTGTTGTGTTTAGTGCTTTAAACTTCTTTTCATATGAGTTACAGCCTTCTTCCAATAAAAATACTGATGGAAGTCATTTGCTGCCATTGTAGCTACTCACTGTACCTGCAAAATAAATTGCAGCCAGGCTACTATAGCTAGTGCTAGCTGACCAATAGTTATAGCTGTGCAGTTGAATATCAATGTCTAGGATAGATTATAGATAGGTCTATCTATCTACTGAATTCGTACTGTATGGTTAGCTTATTTAGCTAACTTTACACTAGCTATAGCTCACTAGGCTAGCAACATTTTTTTACAATCATCTTGGAACATTAATCAGTGAATGCTCTATTAGAGTATTTCACTACAAAGTGACTGTTCTATTAGAGAGTATATATCTAAGGAGCTAATCAACTCTTTGCCTCTTCATCTTGGCGTTTGTTCTTCGTTATCACTGCTACCATCACCACTATTGTTTGTTTGAATTCTGCATGTAGTCTTGGAAGGTTTGCTACTAATAATGGACAATGATTAAACAATGGTTAAACTTGAGGTGTAATCCCTGAGTTTTACTGCAAGAAAAAGTAATAGTATCAGCTGTCTGATTAATATTGGTGAGTATGATTTGTGTGTTATGCCCTATGGGATAGTTTGGTTGTATATAGTTAGGAAGAATCAGTATAATACTAGCTAGCTAATAACTAGTTTCCTAGTGGTTGGACAGCTGTTCTGAGGCAAGCCAAACCCAAATGGATTTCCGGAAACCTTGGAAATTCTCTAAAAGCACCCCTGCCACAGTGCCAACAAGGTACCTGAGTGGCAGTAAAGGTTAACCATGTCATTATACACAATTAATGTGAACATATTTTTACTATCATGTAGCACTTTGCTACTAGTCTGCCAACTACATAAATTCGCCTTCTCCGTTAACTAATTTCACAAGTGTGTGCCATTTTCAGAAGGTGGTTTCAGTCAAAAGTAATGCAACCCCCTGTATCCACCACACATTATTTGTGGTATATTTGGTCAAAGGACAATTTGCTACAGGCAGTAAATATTACCCTATTTGTATTTACCTCCACATCCAATAGGTTTAAATTTAATCTCTGAAGTTTAGTCAGTAATGTATTCTCTTTGTCTTCTAATTGTACTACTGATGATTCACCGGCATCCTTCACCTCTTCATGATCCTTCACTAGTAGCTGTAGACCTTTAGTAGCCTGCAATGAGTATATATTGCAATTTACAATGGATGGATCTATATAATGTTACTAGTATTTTAAAATATTGTTCATTTAAAAATGAAGTAGGGATCTATACAACAAAAGGTAGTGAAACAAGAGATGAATGATGGTATTACAGCAAAGGCGGAATATTGGGCAGCGCCAAAATTTTCAGGGTGACCCCTACTTAAATGGTACTACCATACCATTTGATACTGTATACTATGTGTGCTGTGGCGATACATTTGACTGCAACTAAAAAAATTTGTACACATCACAATCCTTCACTAGTACCTGCAGACCTTTTGAAGCCTACCATAAATCAGGAAAACTTTACCATCAAAATTTTGTCATTGACTGTATTGACAAAAATTAAAACAATGAATTTTTACCAACATTCCAAGCATAAAAATGTTGGTTAGGCTATGATGCAGTTACAGTTAAAATCCATCACACTTCAACACAGTGGATCCACACTGAGGAGCTTCATATCATCAGGTTGAGCAGTGGGCTTACAGGCATAGATAGTTACTCTGATGTGGCACTCGCTATCTGTGCTACGGGCAAGATGGTATAGCTAGCTATCGCTATACACTATTGATCCAGCAGAGCTGCTATAGCAGGTGTGGTTGTAGTGGCTATCTCTTTTCAAACATACAAGTATACACGACCTTCGACACTGACACGGTGCCGCTGTGACATTGTTTTGCTTCTAGTTACACTATGTTTTATATTTGCTGTAATCAATGGTAAATGACGAAAATACGTTGCACTGAAACTTTTAACTATGAAAATTTTCAACATTGAAATTTTCCCGATTTATGGTACATAGTATAAGTACATTGTGTGTGTGTGTGTGTGTGTGTGTGTGTGTGTGTGTGTGTGTGTGTGTGTGTGTGTGTGTGTGTGTGTGTGTGTGTGTGTGTGTGTGTGTGTGTGTGTGTGTGTGTGTGTGTGTGTGTGTGTGTGTGTGTGTGTGTGTGTGTGTGTGTGTGTGTGTGTGTGTGTGTGTGTGTGTGTGTGTGTGTGTGTGTGTGTGTGTGTGTGTGTGTGTGTGTGTGTGTGTGTGTGTGTGTGTGTGTGTGTGTGTGTGTGTGTGTGTGTGTGTGTGTGTGTGTGTGTGTGTGTGTGTGTGTGTGTGTGTGTGTGTGTGTGTGTGTGTGTGTGTGTGTGTGTGTGTGTGTGTGTGTGTGTGTGTGTGTGTGTGTGTGTGTGTGTGTGTGTGTGTGTGTGTGTGTGTGTGTGTGTGTGTGTGTGTGTGTGTGTGTGTGTGTGTGTGTGTGTGTGTGTGTGTGTGTGTGTGTGTGTGTGTGTGTGTGTGTGTGTGTGTGTGTGTGTGTGTGTGTGTGTGTGTGTGTGTGTGTGTGTGTGTGTGTGTGTGTGTGTGTGTGTGTGTGTGTGTGTGTGTGTGTGTGTGTGTGTGTGTGTGTGTGTGTGTGTGTGTGTGTGTGTGTGTGTGTGTGTGTGTGTGTGTGTGTGTGTGTGTGTGTGTGTGTGTGTGTGTGTGTGTGTGTGTGTGTGTGTGTGTGTGTGTGTGATGGTACACATACTCAATACAAACAGGTCTTACAACAGTGTGCAAAATAACATTTCAGACATGTGCTGACGTACTGTCAGAACATTGTGAAAGTTGAGTGGACATCAAGCAATTTGACCGGACTTCTTAACTTTTGTCTCCTTTCCTGTGTTTTGACCAACTTGGATGTTTGCTTTTGTGTTTTGACCAACTTGGATGTTTGCTTTTGCAAAACATTGGGGCCAGCTATGCATTACAGAGCTGATTACTACTCAACCACTCACTGACACTTTACCCATGTTACATCTAATTTATTTCACTTGTGTGATGCACCTGCAAGTGTGGTAAACTGCAGGCATGCTTTGCGAGTGTACTGTACTGTAAAGTAGGGATCCCCAAAGAAGTCACATGAGCCACTTAAAATGCCACCTTTAAAAACCATCCTAGAGACATCGTACGTGACAAAAATCACCTTTATGGAATAATATTAGTCCATCTAACATCAAATACAGCATTAAAAACAAGAAAACAATTACAGGTAACCTAATACCCATCCAAAAACAGCTTGTAGCTGTAAAAAAGTGCACGTCCAAGTAAAGCAGAGTTAACTGCGACAAAAAGTAATGATATCATAATGCGGCCATGTGTGAGGTGTGCAAGTTGTAAAAATTAATATTGCTGTACAAAGGAAAGGCGGCCAAACTCAAACTATTTATTGCTATCAGAGAATCTATACACATTGCTTTATTGAGAATCAAATTTATGTGGCATTTATGAAGATGCTCACACACTTAAAAACTAGCAGTATCACATAGTTCTCATTAACACTTTAACAATAATATTGTATTATCTGATTATAGTATGTTCACGTTGAGCTGAATCCTCAAAAACATTTAATAACTCATGGATGCAATTACACACGATCTTGAAATTTGGCTCATTTGTAGTACTGCTTGACCCGCTAAAAATATTTCAAAATCTTTTTGTTGAAATGGCCAATCAAAATTTTCACAATACATTTCCTATGTGGAAGCCATATAAGTACAGTGTCCAGTACATCCCTTTCCCGAACTTGTAACGGAGCCAAACCATACGTGTTTGTTGTTGACACCTTTGTTGTTACCAATAATCATCTGGTTGGCTGAAATGTTAACTCTGTTGAGAAAAAATCCACTTTTAATTTTTAGCTGTTTTTCAGGATTCAGCTCAACGTGAACATACTATAGCTAATATTAATTTTTACAACTTGCACACCTCACACATGGCCGCATTATGATATCATTACTTTTTGTCGCAGTTAACTCTGCTTTACTTGGACGCGCACTTTTTTACAGCTACAAGTTGTTTTTGGATGGGATTTCAATACTTTTTGTTAGAGTAAGCATATACTGTTGAAAACAATAGGTGAGTTTCCATGGTTTTGACAGAAACTCCAGATTACAGTGATAGAATATTAAAATACAACTGTAATTTTAGTGGCATGCAACTGCAGTCAACTAACACTAGCTAAACCCTTAGTAACACTTTGCCTTTCATCTTGTACTGCATCAAGATACTCTAATAGAGCAGTCACAAAACAGCTGTAACACAGCAATCAATATTACAGCATATTTACGACTTCTGCCTAACACTGGATTGTATAGTTTAAATCACTAGCTACTTACAGACTTTACAATATAAAAATACAGCACTTATAGAAACGTGACTGTTCTGTTAGAGTCATTGACTGCTCTATTAGAGTATCTCGATCTACTTCACACATTGACTAATTCAAGTGGAGAAACCACGCCTTTGTAATAGGAACTCTTGTGAAATGAAATAAGAATAGTAGAGAAATGGCAAGTATGTACAGAGACAATAGAGGAGCACGTAATTATGTCCTGTTGTAAATAAACGCCGTTAAAATTTATATTACTACTAAATAAGCGCACCAGAATAGGCTGTGATCTTTGAGAGGCTGTTGTCTCATTGCTTGCCTTTTCATGTAGAAGGGATTTAGTGCTACTGAGACACAATTGGTGAGTCTAACTATACATGTATTTGTGTTGTAAAACTTAATTGTAAAAAGGCAATTAGCGCATACTGGCATGATAAAACATGTGTTTGTATCTCGGTTTGTACAGTAGAGTCTCTCACGATTATTAGAGATAGAGTGGTAACACCTGACGTCACAGTCATTACATAATCACTTCCCCGGGGTAGAAAATGTACGCATGCCATTGGGGCACGAGCTTACTTTGCCTGAGGTTTGTTGAGACTGTCTTTCTAAATGAAACCACGTTGTCAGGAACAAAGAAGAGAGTAGTATAACAGATATTAAGTAGTGCAGGTTAGTTTGATCCGTGCTGGGTGAGTTATGGCTGATAATTGCGTGGGAAGCTGTTTTATCCTTTTAACCTGGGTAAAACCAACCTGGGCAGAGTTTGTCTCTGTGCCCACTGTGAGCATTTATTATTGATTTATATTATTATCAAAGCTACTAGCTACCTTTTAAACCAACCTGATGCCCAAGTGATGTTTTTCATCATGTTTCCCAACTTCTCATCTATGTCCTGAGTAAGTTTCATGCCGAATGGAGCACCAGAAGCCAAGTTGCAGCCTCTTGAAGGTGCTCCGCCATTGAATTTGCCCCGCAGAAGTTGCGGTTACACATTTTAATGTAATTTTGTGAGGTAAAAGTTATTGCTCTATTGGACCAGGGTAAAAATTTTACTGCTATATTTAGAGGTTGTAGCATTTGTATATCTTAGTATCTTAATAAATAATCCTCCATGATCACTAATCGCTAATAGTACAGTGAAAACTGGTCATTATTCAGGTACAGACAAAATTTTCTGACCTAGCTTATTAAGGAAGTGGCTGCATTTTGCGGCCTTAAAATGGTAAGAAGCATGCTGTTCTAACTGGCTATAGAGATGGATTTAGTGTGAACAGTGTATGAGATAGTGAGTACCGGCAGCAAGGGGGCAGCCAATCTGTTAGAGCACCAAAGGCACTGCTTCAGACATAGGCAGTTGGCTGTCAGCCCAAAGTGTAAAAATTTTCACTTTTGGTCCTTATAAGTGAAAGTATATTATATTATATTTTTCAGAGTATCCCTTCAGTTCTACCATATAGTAGCCAAGCATAAGATGAACGTAACACAGCATTCCAGTGGTTTAGTGGTGACCACAACACTGCCTGAGTTAAACTGTGGTGAGATTTGAGACTACCAGAAGCCCCGGAATGCCTTGAACACATGAAATACCAAATATCTAGTGCCTGGCTTTCATCCACAGTGGACCTGTCTTGGTGGCCACTTGTACAGAAGGGGAACAGCTGCCACACAGTCTTGCGAGCGAAACAGTTGCCATACCCCTTAATTATCAATTTTTAAAATTTTGAGCAAAATTGTGCGTGCAAGCGAGTGCGATGTTGTGCTTTGG
Organism: Dysidea avara; assembly: GCF_963678975.1. Lineage (NCBI taxonomy): Eukaryota > Metazoa > Porifera > Demospongiae > Dictyoceratida > Dysideidae > Dysidea > Dysidea avara. The sequence goes on from NC_089276.1 coordinate 37,067,445, forward strand.
CAGTGCCGTGTATATGGTAGCCATATCAGATACTGCCTCGTGTATATGGTAGCCATATCAGATACTGCCTAGCAGTGACACATCATGAGTATTTAAGTCATAATGCGTTACTTTATCATCCATCTAAATACTATCCCTGAATGTGTCATTTTGTGTACAGAGCAATCTGCCACAAGAAGTGACCTGAGTAAAGTTTCAGCATATTATTGTTAACCATTAATATTGTTCTTGTTAACCATATGTATAGTGAAACCTCACTTAGTGTCCACCTCTTCAATAAGACCACTTCATTATATTGGCCATCTATAGAAGGTTCAAAATATAGATAAACAATAGTTTATGACCTCATTAATAAGACCACCTTGTTATTCAGGCCAAAATTTTTTTTGGTCCCAGAGCTGGCCCTATAAATGAGGTTTCACTGTATTTTTGTGCATTTTTATTTTTTGTAACTTTTCTTCAGGTTTACTGATGGGCACTATGAAATTGTTGACTGGTCCGTACATAATGTGGTGACTTGAAATGCTAAAACGGTACGTAGCATGTCTTGTATACACATGTTGTAATGTGTTGTAATGTGTCCACACATCTTAGAAATAATTATAACTGTATTCTCTATAAATACTCAGTTCCATTGTGCCACTGGGTCATAAGTGGGTTGAGTATGGATCATCCAGGACATTTGGGTCATATTTTGTCCTGGCCAAGTGGATCTCATCCACTGACAGAATATACAAGATCAGATCACTGCATAAATTACGGTGGAACTTGTTTATTGCCACCATAGATAATGTATGCGTTCCTACTGGATTGGAAACGCCAGTTAAATTATTTTCCTACCCTAGTTACGGTGCGCCAAACATTGGGAAATTTGTTGAGTGGCTGTTTGGCTTTCTCTTGCTTGTTTGAAGGCCGGTTCGAAGGCGTGGACATTCCTTTTACATTGTTTATTGTGTTGCGTTGTGTACTGAACAAGAACACAGCGTGTCTGTGGGTACTGGGAGAAATATTGTTTGCGACAGGTGACAATGGCAGGTACGCACCAGCTAATAATTCAACAGCAGTACTATTAGCCAACTTCTCGTCACCTCATTTACACAACCAAAGAAATGTGTGATACATTGAAATAAATTTTATGCTTCAGTACTGCTCAGCTTGAGCTAAACAATAGCACAAAGTAGTGCTTGTTTTCTGAAGTTTTATCGAGGCAGTGGAAATATACAGTGAAGCAGTGAATATCTAGCTAGCCTACTACACTCTACCTGCTACAAGTGGTGTAAACAGCAGCAAAGAAACAATGCTACACTTTCTGTTTCTTTAGGAAATTTGCACAACCGTTTTGAAACACCATATTTCACCTTTGAACCTGAATTTTCTTACGCTATTGTTTACTGCCCTCCAGCGTCCCTACCCAGTCCAGCCTCCAATTAGTGTAGGTGATAACTAACCCAGCTGTAAACAACAAACACTAATTTGCTGGTTACAAGAACAGCGAAATCTTCCACCTGTCGAGGCCATAAAGTTTACGCGCAGCGAAACGAGGATGGCCTATGACGTCACTACGTAAATAATACGGGCGTTTCCAATCCAGTAGGAACGCATACATTATCTATGTTGCCACCTTCACTCAATAAGCAGGTAGCAGTGTATAAATTCTCAATTTGGAATTGGCTTTTCAAGAGAGGTTGTATTTCTATACTGGTGGCCCATTAAGACAGGTTGTACTGATGGAGTGTACATACTAGAGATGCAACAATATCCTCCACTTAGTGTCGTTTGATAGTGATACAATGGAGACTATGTATTGTTGTAAACTATACTATTATATTGCAACTCTAGCACATATTTATAACAGGAATGTTTGTTAGCTGTTTAGACATACTGGAGCCACACCCACTCATCAGGATTCGACAAATGGAGTCATACCAACTTGTGACTGCACTTATTACTCGTTACTCCCACTGTGTTTGGATGAATATACATGCCGTCGTGTGAGACTTGCTACCATGGTGGGCCACTGGAGAAGATTTTCATAGCAGTTATATCACAGTCATTGTTGTACAATTCTTACATTATTGTTGTGAAAACTATTTGGTATTCATGAGTCCTCTGTATGTTGTAATTTCATGTGTAATTTTGTGTGGGGGTGCTATAAAATGCATGGTGACAATTGTAAAATTTTCAGGTGGTTTTGCACACTTCCTTCAGCTACATGTGCTAATTACGTACAGCTTGTGTCAACAACTGGTAACAGCAGTTGTGCTCTGTGCCATTCTTTAAGCTGCGCCCTTAGAGAGCAAATTACGTGGGGGCGACTAATTTCAAAATCGAACGATGGCATGCAGCACCATAGATTATAGACTATAATCTATGGCAGCACACTTCTCTTTGTGGCTACATGCACTGATTAACTACACACAGCGCCAGTTCATCAATAACCAGTGACCGCAGTTGTGTTCTACGTCATTCTTTAAATTCCGAGTTAAATTCTTACAGAGAGTAAATTACGTGGGGGCGACTAAATTCAAATTTCAAACTAGCCATTCTCGAAAACATATGTTTCAATCTCAATGAAATTTTTAGAACAGTTTAAAGACACATTGCCCTACATTCCAAGCGAGTATTGTGGAAAACAACAATATGGGGCTTGTATTTGGCCTCTAGGTTGACTGAGGACAACTGAAACTTCGTTTGGTGCTGAATTTACGACTGTAGGGTAATGATGTATGGTGAAATCAATGATGTGAATCTTGAGGCAATCGAGATAGTACTGAAGTGATAGCAGGGCAATCAATGTTCGGAATGCAGGCTGGGTCATGCCAGCTTAATCTCTATAACACTGAATTGGATTTCTAGAACACATGTACAACACTATATGGTCTTAGAGTGCTTCGCACATGCGCTTATAAATGGATAAACGCGATGACAAGATCGAAGGCTGGGTCTGGAAGTGAATGCTGCTGTAAAAACAACAGCATGTGCAGGCAGGCAGTCAAGCATGAGCAGGCAGGCAGGCACAGGCAGACAAAAATTCAATTTTTAGTAATTTAAAAAAAGAATTATCAAGAGTGACGGTAGTGAGTCGCGCGGCCAGTAAAGCAGAAACGCGCGCCGCAGACAATAAATGACGCGACCACTACATGTGAGGATTTTACAGGAACGAACGTTGTCAAATTTGGCTTGTCTATAACTCACTCGTCTTTTACGCTATCGCTCTGAACTATAGAGTTAAACTCATCGTGTCACTAGTAACTACCACACAAGCAGTGAAGCAAATTCATGCCGACTGTTTCGTGATCGAGATTGCCGACATGAAAGGGGATGTTTCGTTTTTTTTTTGTTTTTTTTCGCATGCGGTTAGACGCAACCGCAGGTGCATGCATTGCGTTCCTTTGTAACCTCGTAGGCCAGGTCTTTGAAACCCTTAACGCTTGGTATAAGCGCCTGCGCCTTATACTAAAAGGCATAAGATTGTGGATTTGGCCTGCTAAGCTAAGTCGCATGGGGCATACAAGCTAATCTTTACAATTATATAACTCTGTATTAGACTTTAGAGCATGTGTACAACACTGTATGGTCTTTGGCATTCTGTGGAGTGCTGGTCTAGTCCTTCGCACGTGTGCTTATAAATGGATAAGCGCTATGACAAGATCGACGCCCGGGTCTGGAAGCGAATACTGCTGTAAAAACAATGTTAGGTATAAAAAATAACTGTTGTATAAATGTAAAAGTGCTTTTTGAAAATGTCCACGTCCACGTACGTGTCTGCGTTCGATCGTATCCACCTTTTCCAATTACCCCACTAGACTGGCCAAATGAAACAGCACACGGTCACCATTTCATACCACAATACCAAACTTCCCAGTGTCATGTCCCTTTTGGGGTTCTGACAAGTGTGTACTCTCTGCGCCTTGTCTTTCCTTATCCTTTGTTCTGTTTATGTTGTATACATAAGTACTATTATAAGCCAAGCAGTTGTACAAGTGAATTCATAGTGCAGTGGTAACTACTGAAATTCTGTGTGTGGGTGGGGATTCTGCTATGGCTGAGGCGTGTGGGTTTAATTCCCAGTATAGGACGTGATATTTTTCTTTACTAGAGGTTTTTGGCACCACCTTTTTGTAACATCTTTTTTGTACAGTTGGCTGTACTAACAAATTCAGACCAGAGTCTTATCAAAATGCTTTACAAACAGTTACTAGTTACTAGATACAGTATTTAATTGCTGGAAGGCATTTGAATTAGCCATATCAAGACACACAATACTGCGAAATGCGGCCAAGAAAGCTGGCGTACCACACCATTAGTATATTGACAGGAAGAAAGAAAACAGGCTTTTTCATGTGTGCATAGCTCCACATGGTTCCTTCTCCAAAGCACACTACTTTTGCATCATAGCTGTCCACCAGGTGGGGTAGACCACGCAGCAAATTTGATTAAATTTGCAACAGCCATTTGAATTGTGAGATATGGGCATTCAAAGCTTTATTTCAATTTTTTCTTCTTATGCCGTAGGGGGGCTATGGGGCTTTGATTTATTTTCATACACTTTGATAAATTGCTATAAAACACAAATGTGTAACTCAATTGCCTTGAAAATGAAGAGTACTATAAGGGTGGATTCACGTACCAAGTTTGCTGTGAATCTGAGGAATATAGTTATATGTGTTTATTCATGTAAAAGAAAGATCTTTTCTCACAGCTGCAGGCTAAACCAGGCATGGAAATAACTTGAAAATTGATGTGTACATAGGCTGATCATCGTAGCAGTGCCTTTTGATAGTTTGAATAGCAATAGAGTTACAGCTGCAAAGTTATAAAGCAAAACCAAGCTAGTGCTATTAAAAGTCCTTGAAAAATGTGCACTGTATTAGAGTATTACAATAATATTACCAAACATTAAAGTAAATCATGCAATACTCTGTCTTCAAAAACAAACCCCAAAGTCAGACATAGGCTGGTTTTGGGGCCTTATAAAGTACAAAATGTAGTTAAATCCACACAAAACAGCTAAACTGTGAAAAATAGTGTGGCCTTAAAAAGCCTGTGTGAAAAAAGTTGTGAAATTAAAAGTTGGTATCAAAGAAATGACTGTAATAATGTTAAACTTTATTAGCATTACATAGGTGTAGGAAGTGGGGGAGGGAGGCCCAATAAATTGGCTACCTGTTTCAATTAAGTCATCTCTTAAGTACTCAAATGTCTACTTACCATAAATGTTTCAGATTGCTCTATACTATTCAATCAGTAATTCATAAAGGATTTATGAAACTATCAGCTTGCACAGGAATCCTCAGCAACACTTCAGATCGACAATTATAACAAGTGCCTCTAAAATTTGCATAAGCAATGTTGCATGTTTGTGACTGACATAGAAGTACCAATTACACAAGTAAGAATTTACTGCTAGAATGATTCAATGGAAATACTCTGAAATTAAATCTTAGAACGTTTAGTATTTTAAACATTATCTTGGGGGGGGGGAGTCATGCCCAAGACCCCCTATCTCTGCCCCCCAACCACGAAGTGCTTGCTACACCTATGCATTAATATCATTGCAGCCATTTCTTGGCTGCCACTTGATTTCACAATTTTTTCAATCAGATTTTTAAGGCCGCACCACTTTTTTCACAGCTTAGCTAGTTTTGTGTGGTATTATAATGGTATAACACTTGTATATCAAAATAAGGGATATCGACTACACTTTCAAAGTATCTGCTGTTTCTGTAACATCAGTTCGTCAGGAAACCTGTATTGGTATTTGATAATAGATATCAGATATCAGATCGGATGTAAAATATGTGGTATTAGTACAGCCCTAACAATGATGTTTTCAGTGTGCTAAACCTACAGCACTTACTAGTCATGAATAAGCTGAAATATACATGCTAATTCCCAAAGTACCATGCCCAGAGCTATACGTATTCCATAAACACTGCTTTCCCAAGCTCCCAGGTTAACTCAAGCTCACTTCTAAAACGTCCTGTGAACCCAGAAGAGCAACTATATTAAAGCAAAGGAGATAACACAGTTTAATCAAAGAAATCTGGTGATTTCTGAGAATGCCTGGAGTGCATTAACAAGAAATGGAGGTACACTGTAGTATAATAATTATTAATATCAAAAATGTACTTCCTTCTAGGAGGGCTATACTTTTGACAAGTAAAAGAAAAATAAATAATTTTTAGTCTAATTAGGGATTGTAGCTGTAAAAAGTAGTGAAACAAGGGAGGTCACCTGCAGATATACTAGAACATAATGATGACTAATGAATCTGCACATACCACATCAAAAGAAAGAATGATGCCAGTCATGCCTAGTATATCTGCCAACTATCTTATTATTACTAAAAAGTGAAGTGTCACTGTGCTTCATTTTAATCTATTTTACAAAGCGGTACTAACAAAGAACACCACATGAAGAACCTCTGCTATCAATCCAGCCACAATGGGAAAACTTGGACGATTCCCATTACGTAGGTAGCCAGTGCGCTGCACTACCATGAACTGACACCTTTTGCTGTTGGCAAAGATAACTGGAACACAAAGGAGGATGCATAAAGCGTGCATTAGACGTACTGCAGTATGCCAAAAAGCACTAGTCAGGCTGAAGCAACGTCTAACAGTGAAAATCAGGCCTGTAGACTTACAAGTTAAGCTGTCTGAAGGCATCAGCCATCCGGCAGGCACTTAGTCAGTCATAGAAAATTCTGTAAAACATTTATTTTTATTGGAAGCATTTTTGGCCGCTTTGTAGACAATTTTGGGCTCACTTATACCTCACCAATGCTGCCAAGGTGCCAAGAAGGTATTGTGAGGCTGGTTTCGGGGAGGTATTTTTGGCCAGAAAAGCCCAAACCTAAGAAGACAACTAGAGTCAAATAGGTGAATAACTTATAGTCCTAACTGCAGAACTTAATATAATAACTTGCTTACTGTCCCAATAGCAAAGTTAGTAGGCTAGCAAACTGGTTCCTACAATTGCAATTTTTCTGGCATTGTGTGTAACACATAATGATGTATGAGCAACATTCTGAAGGCTATTAGCCAGCACTATAGAAACTACTATCGATCATGAGATACCGATGTATAAGAAATAGGATGAGTGCTCTGTAGTTCTTTCACCTATCAGGTGAGTGTGCCTGGAGTGACATATATCACTTATACCATGACTGCATTGGGTTTTGCTGATATATACACTCTTAGCCCTCAGGACTGTAGCCCTCATGCTTTGGTTGTATATATCAGCAAAATTCCTTACAACCATGGTATAACTATTACATATATACATATATGTGCTGTGTTGATACACATTAGATTGCAGCTATGGTACTGCTTAAACGTAACGTTGCACTCGCTCGCACCGCTCGATTGTGAGTGATCAAAAAACTTGCTAATTATAGGGTGTGGCACCCATTTTCTTCACGAGTATTCATCCAATACGACACGGGATGAATACTCGTGAAGGAAACGGATGCCACACCCTTTAATTACCGTTTTGTAATCACTCGCAATCGAGCTGTGTGAGCAAGTGCGACGTTACATTTGAGCGGTACCATAAAAAATTATTTTATACACATCAGAATCCTTCACCATTACCTGCAGACCTTTTGAAGCCTACATAGAATATGTAGATATGTGTATGTGTATGTGTAGCATGTGTGTGTTTGTTATGTGGTGGTACACATGCACCAGATCATAAAAGTTTGTAGATAGCAACTATTCAGTGTACTGTGAGACAGGGAATTTTGACAAAAGAACAATTTGATGAATTTGATGAATCAGTTACAACCATCAAATTTTAATTTATCAAATGTCAATAAGCACCTCAAAAATCAGCATTTAGATTTCTGATATTTTGTTTAACTTGTCAAATCTGATTAATTGTGAATTTGTCAAATTTTACTTTTGTCAATATTTCCTGTTGTATAGTACCTGTTCCCAATATTTCATTACAGTGTTAACCTTCTCCAAACTAACAGACACATCTTCCATTTTTGTCTCTAGTTTGGTCAGTTCAGTGATAGTGTCTTCATCAAGTGACCTTGTTGAGATTTGTAGCTCTTCACTCTTGTCATGATCCTCTTGTTGTGATGTGTTCACTAGTAATTGTGATGACTCATCTGTTGACTGAGAACTTTGTAACTTCTCAAGCTTATCTGAGAGCATAGAGTGTCGCTGTTTCTCTCTAGAAATCTTCTTCTGTAGGAGCTGCAGATCAGTTTGTAGTCTGTTCATTGTTTTAGGAATCTCCTGTGTGTACAAGGTATATATGTCACTGTTTATAGTACACAAGTTAATACCAATGTGTATAATCCTATGCTAACTCATACAGTATGTAAAACATTATTAGTTACATACCTCCAACTGGCAGAGCTGTGTATTAAAATGGTCACTTGCATCATTGGGTACCTGTAGTGGATGGTGATTAGTGAAATACAGTAAGCGTGAACAACTCAGTTGCAAGGGGTAGGAATTCTTTGGTAAAAGAGCAACTGTAATCATGATCAGCTGAGCACAAAGCTGCCATATTTGTACATTCCTTGAAGTACTTCTCTGTTATTTATAGCAACTGAGGAGTGAACTACTAAAGTTTCAGCTACTTATAAAGATATGGAGTTAGATGGTTGGTAGCAATAATTTTGATTTGTACAACAATACAACAAACATATTATGTATGTGACTAAATTTTGGACAAAAAATCCAAATCGCACATTAGAAGTTCAAGATACACAGCTTCAAAGGTAGTAAATATGTAGCAACAGTTCATCTATAAAAGAGAAGTAAGTGCTTTTCAGGGCATCTAATTATAAGTGATGCACAAGGCACCAAAATGTTACAACGCAAGGAACAGAACTTTTAAGAAGACCCTCCAGTTCATTATCAACAATTATATTAGACTAGAGCCATCACAATCAAACCCAATTAATTTGCTTTCCCTATCACTAACGTCCATATAATTAAACACTCCTTTAAACAAATCATACAAGGCAGCTGCTGTTTCATCCTTTGCTTGACGAACAGCAAAAAATTACTCCAAATGTGAACTTCACCCTGATCTGTTTAAACTAGAAACAGTTTCTCTTCTTTGTTGCACTACCAACTGCCTGTATATATAATGAATTTAGCTCTTTTCAATTGTTTCTGAAGCACAAAAAAATTGCTCCATAGTCTAATAATAATTATATTCGATGAATAAAGAACAGGCTTAGTACCATGTCTCCAGTTGTATATCATGTTTTGCAGTTCACACAATGGGGTCATTTTGGTGAAAGCTAGATTCTCCTTACAAATGAAGTAAGCTAGGCCAAGCTTTATTTAAAAGTATGGCATTCAAAGTACAAAGAGCTCTAGCTAATGAAGAATAGTTTGTAACATTTTCCAGCTGATGCACAGACATATCGTTGTCTGCATGGTGCATGCCAGTATTTCTTCATTGCTAAAGAACAAGGATTTTGAACCATATAAAACTTCAGCACTCTGTATCTTATCACTAAAACTAAACTTACAGTGTATATATATGCTTTGTGCTTTATACTGAAGCATACTCTCATTTCCTAGCAAGAGATTACTTCTTGTATTGCCTAAATTTCATTGCCACAAAATAGTGCATTTCATACGGCGTAGATGGAACTTCAAAATAATCTCCTAATGGTTTTGGGACTGATTAATATTATACACACTACTATCATGCATCCAATTAAATGATGTATTTACTACTATATGTGTTAATACTCACTTTAGTAAAGAATGAGAATGGTCCAACAGTCAGAGCACTGCCAATCACAAACGCTGTTCCAGGGTAGACTGATACTTGTTGTATACCATTCTGGTGAAGGTCACTCTGGTATTGTTGAACTTTTGAAGTTATGAGAGAAGCCACATGTTTAGGAATAGTCCAGTAGATGATTGTGTGGCTAGTCTTTGCTACTGCTAGTAGTTGTAAACAGTGAGGAGTGACCTCACATTTCTCTTGTATCAGTGACCGTATATCTATTACATTTTGGAGAGTTGACTGATGCAGTTTCAAGTTAAGCTGAACAGCCAGTACAGTGTGTGTACTAGTATCATATGGTACCATGTGATGAGATGGTGGTGGTATGGGGTACTTCATGAGTGGCTGGGATGGATCAATCCCAGTATCAAATTGGCTGAGGAGTGCTGCAGCTTCAGGAACATTGCAAACTTCAACTATTGAGTTGAGAATGGAGTGATCACTCCAACTTGTAAAAAGAGCTATTTTGTGCATAAAGCCTGCAGTATTTTTGCTGTGTTTTAGACCTTCCACTATCTCTGTAGTAAACAATGGAATATTAGCTTGATCACTAGCTCTCAATGACCCACACTGGTCAGCAATCATCTTAGAATCATATGACTGCAGTAGCTCTGTTAGCTGAACCTTTATATCTGAGAACTTCACAACAAGAGAAGATGGATCAAAAGTGTTACTGGTAGTGTCAGTATCTTCTCTGTTCACTACTTCACTGGTAGCCACTGAATTATCAACTTTAGTGTGGCCACCAATGTGTGTGGTACTTGTCAAACCTGAGCTTTGCATTGCTGAAAATACATAAATAATTAACTTTGTAACTAACTAGTTGATAACTAACCATTTAACAGCATTTCTCCAATCATTCTCTGACTGTCATTTGTTTTCAGTGTTTCACAAAAGGATACCAGTGTTTGCACATCCGTGATTCGAATTTGTTCCAGAATAAGACAATTCTTGGTGTACAGACTTTGAGCTGTCATAGCAATGTCTTCACTGAGCAGTTGCCGGGATATCATCAATTGTACAACCAACTCAGCATCCATGTTGACTGACAAGTAACCATGGTAGTGGTCAATGAAATCCTTAACTGTTGCTATATACATAATAATTTTAATTATTTTATTTACTATATGTGATAAAGTTATACTTACCAGCACTAGCAAGGATTTGTGCAGCAGCAGTAGGTGAAATTAATGGATTATAAATTACTGGGTAGTGTGCTATCTGAACCCAAAGCAATTGGACTTCAGTGAACATATAACATCTGACAGATGCTGAGTGATATGCGCTATCCACAGAATGGGTAGGAATGTACCAGTGGACTTCTATACTGCTGGTCTGTACATGATCTAGTATGCAAACTCCTTTATTGATATCTAAGATCACTTTCTCCAACTCTCCTCGAAAATCCAGCAAATCAGCAATGGTTATTTCATTAGCATCTTTATTTATTTTGGTGACTATTTTGCTGTAGTATTCTTCTTTAACTTTTTTACTGGGAGCATTTGGTATGACATCAATCAGTTTTCTCATATACACTGATCTTTTGTAGCTTGCAAGAAGTTCTATGATTTCCACAAGACCAGAAGCAGCTGCCATGACATTAAGGATTCGTATGTCAATCCAACTCCAGTATGGAGACTCTGCTAGGGCAATAAACAGGTCATCAATAGTTTTACTTGATTTCACTTTTGTGATAAGATCTGGAGTAAGTTGAGCCCCATTAGGATTGTTTGTTTGCTCAATACATGCCCTCTGCATATCAAAAAAATCTGCAGTGGTCAACAGTGACTTCACTTTTGAGGTGAGAAAGCTAAAAGCTTCGCTGACGGCTTCAAAGTGTGCAAAAGTCACAGCAACAGTGATACTACCAGTGGTTACAGTTGATGGAGCTGTTAAAGAGACATCAAAATTTAATGTATATATGTAACTATACTGATGATACAAACTGTGGTCCTTGAAGGATGTATATAAGTATTATGGAAGATATAAACAATGGATCTAGGGTCCAAGGACTAGGGACTGGTGACGTATGGGGCCCAACTTTATCACAATTTATATAGTATTCTATATATGTACAACTATAAGAAAAGGTTTGGAATTTTAAACTAGAGTAGGGGATCGACTAAAATATAGTGCGCCAATAAAAAGTACTTAACTAAGCTTGAGTTAGTATAATGACAGCAAATTACTGTAACAAAAAGGAAGTGAATATCCATACTGTGCTGTGGAGTTTCTGTAATTGAAATGCATGGTAGGTATATTCACTTCTTTTTGCATTACAGTAATTTGCTGTCATATAATATCTAAACCAAAACAACCAAGCTGTAAAAAAAAGAGTGCGGCCCCCAAAAAGGCCAGGGTCAACTCCAAGGTGGTGGCCAAGAAATGGTTGTGATGGTAGGTTGATGGCAAAAATTTTAATTACGACAATTCAGGTGAATTTGCATTGCATTCAGCTCCAAATTCACCTGAATTGTCGTAATTAAAATTTTTACCATTAACCTACCATCACAGCCATTTCTTGGCTGCCACCTTGGATTTCACATCTTTTTCACCCTGGTCTTTTGGGGGCCATACTCTTTTTTTTTACAGCTTGGCTGATTTGGTTTAGATATCACTTTTTGTATTGCAAGCCACAAAGCTGGCCATAAACTGGCTTTGGTGCTTCCTTTTAACTTGTTTTTTTTCCTTAACTGCTGGAATTGTGGAACAAAAGCAATTGTGTGTATAGCTTTTTGTATGATTGAAAATATTTATATATTTAACTCTGAATGATTATCACATACTGTAGGTAATAGGGATGTAACAATACAGTTAAATACCATATTGTGTATTGCCTTTAAAAATATTGCTGTATTGCAATATTTGGATTAGGGCCTTTGGTGATGTTGAAGTGCTATACTTGTGTAAATAACTCATGGATTTAAACTTCATAAGATACAGCAGATAGCATTAGTGTCATGTGGTGTACACCCACCAGTCAAAAGCTGCTTATAATGGCCAACAGTTATTAAATAGGTATTACAGTGCAAGTAGGCAGTACTACAACCAGTACTGTTTGTTTATGATATGTGGCTTCTAAAACATCAACAATTCCATTCTGGTGGCTTTGATGCCCGCCCTCCAGGAGGATGGCAGCTGAATAGGCTAATTATCCACAAGCCGCAGCCCATTACAACCCTGCAATATTACGCAATATATTGTAACACAGCAATATATTGCAATACGCAATATATTGATATGTTTCATCACACATATTGTATTGTATTGTGATAGAAAATATTGCAATATATCGATATATCGATATATTGTTGCACCCCTAGTAGGTAATAAGGTGACGTCTTATACATAACTGAACTGTAGCTAGAACTCTCATTGTTTGTAGCTGAACCCTTTTCAGGGTGACTTGTTTCTAGTTGAACTCTCTACATGGTGATTTTTTTCAAGCACATATTTCTACAGAGTAACTTGTTTCTAGCTGAACTATCTACTGGGTGACTTGTTCCTAACTGATCTCTCTACATGGTGATTTGTTTCCAGCACATATTTCTACTGGGTGATTTGTTTGTAGCTGATCTCTATACGGGTTACTTGTTTCTAGCTGATCTCTCTTCAGGGTGACTGCTCTATTAGAGTATCTCACACTTGCTACGCCAAGTTGGATTTCGTGTTGTAACTTTGTGGCTTTAAGTCTGATTCTTCTATACCAATGAATAGCCTTTCTAAAATGATTACTTTATCTGTACAGCGATTTTCAAAGCATTATTACTCCAAACGGTTTTTCTGGTAGCATGAAGTAGTCGTTTTTTTATTAGCTAATCTCGATAGCATAATTGTTACACACTGTTGGTTTTTTCATTGTATCTTCATGGTTTTTAACTCGATTTCTTTCAAAGCACAAAAGGTTTGAGGTTCAATAGTTAACCTATTCACCCACCGATTTTCAGCTTCTTCCCATAAGCGGTTTACCCTGTAGGTGTGACAACATATTGGTGTTACTTTTTGTGAATAATCGCTAATATCTCCTTCACTGTTTATCGTATTTCAGCCAAACTTGGTACCAAGATGTGCTTTTATACCCCCCCCCTCTGTGTGTCAAATTTCAAGGCTATCGGATATGGTGTTTGCATTTTATGGCAGTTTTTGTAAATGTGCAAAACGAGGAAGAAACATAAGAAGAAACTAAGCCAATTTTTGAAGTCGCATATCTTGGGAGTGCTTGAAGCGATTTTGCTCACATTTGGTATATGGAGTACTGAAGTTGGCGGGTGTTTCCACAGCAAAATCTGTCTTGTTTTGTAAAGGCAGCACAGAACTACAGAGGTGTGATAATCACGCTTTCTTTCTTCCTGTCAATATACTCACGGTGTCGCATGCTGGCTTCTTGGCCGCACGACACACTACTTTGTGTCTTGATACTAACTCAAGCTTGTTTCAGTACTTTTTATTGTTGCACTATATTCTAGTTGATCCATACTCTAGTTTAAAATTCCTTATACTTGTTTCTGTTCTTTTTATAAAACTGGTGATCTATGTAACCAGTTTGTTTCATAAAGAAGCTATAGAAAGTCAGGTTGTGAAATACACCCGATGAGGTTTGTCACATGTCATCATACTACGATGTATAGCTATGTGTGATTGTACAACCAAACATGCATCCAGTGTTGTGTTATTCAATGTTTTTGAGGGCCAAGCTCAATGTGTATATAGGGAATAGAATAAAGACACCAAAATTGGCATGCATCAAACATGATCAATCAAAGAAGACACCATCAATTTTTTCATTGAGCATAAACTGTGATTTTGCACATAGAATGGTGTACTGATATTCTACAAAAATTGATTTAATTGATTGATTTATACGTCTTATGGTGTACAGGAAATAAATAAGGGGCCTAGATGCCATACACACACACACAAAAAAGAAACAAAACACACACGCCTTGTCAGTCATGAATTTAAGTCATTAACTCTAAGTCCTTGAAATTAGGTTAGGTAATCCTAGGCTGCAGCACATGTTGCTGTCAGACCTTCAGTGCTGGTCACTGTAAAGTGTTAATAATAATAAACATACATCAATTATTAGTTAAATTAATTAGTTAAACAGATCTGACAGATCCCACAGTTCTGAGGAGCGAGCACCGAAAATTCTGTATGAGTAGGATATTGCAATTCTGACAGCTTGATCAAACAATGGCTTAGTATATAGCTCTGGATGGTAACTTGCATAATTGAGATGCATTGGTCAGCGTTGCAGGTGTAAATTAAAGTGCCCTAAGCAACCAATCTCAATTACAACAAGCTGGGCATACAGGCCAGCACATCAGTGGTCATAGAATAAAATACCTTAGTACAAAGAACTTACACAGCAAAGCAGTACGAAACCATGCCAACTAATCAGCATATCCCTGTTCTACTTTGCTAAAAACGAGTACTTATCCCATCGTCTGGAACAGTCAGTTGAACTCAAACACATGAGAAACAAACAGAATGAAATACCTTAGTACAACTTACACAGCAAAGCAGTGCATCACGAAACCAAGCGATTAAATCATGCCAATGTTCTACTTTGCTAAAAACAAGTTCTTACCCTACACCCGTCGTCTGGAATAATCATTTGAACTCAAACACACGAGAAACAAACGTACTAGCCAGCACAGAAAATCGAGCAGTGAGTACCATATAAATTATTAGCAGGAAGCCACTAATGCGCTATCACAAATAAACGAACACCTTGCATTGTCAGCGAAAAGAACTGAGAACGGCCTGTAGCTATATCCATCGTCGAGTTATGCTTGGCTGAAGGCGTCATTTAGTCAGAATAAGATTCTGTTAAATAGAAAATTCCATAGAAACTTTTTGGAAGTTGGTCTAAGACGTTTTTGGACTTGGCTGTGCCTAACCAATACCACCAAGGTGTCATGAAGGAAATTGAGGCTGTTTTTAGGGTGACATTTTAGCTAGAAAAGCCCAGTTCCCCTACTATACAGTACTACCATACTGTATAATAGTTCTGCATGATATTTTAGTCTTGGAGTTATCACAGCAGACTGCTCCCAAGACTACGGAGAATTTAGTTGTCCATGGTCTTCCTATGGTGCCGGAGTTATTTCACAGTTAACACTGCTTGCCACTAATAGGATACACAAATTGGCTTCCCTAACATAGTAACTGCAAGCCTGTAAGGCTTCCATGCTAACCACATAGTAGCGCATGTGTCACTGTAAAACCATTAGAGACATGCGGCTTAGCCACATAAGTAGCACATTATCACGCTATTTATTTTTGTACATGTTAGTTTACTGCAGTCTACGGAAAGCATGAAGAACAAGGAAGTGGTTATCTGAAATTGAATGCTAAGTGTAGACTTGGAGAGCCAAACGTTAGACCTACTGGGTGGCATAATGAAGGTGCGTAGACTCAAGGTCGCATTGACTGTTGCATTTCAAATCTTGTCATGATTTTTTGACATTTTAGTTCAGTGTGGACCGCTTGTAAATGCTTAGAGTTCTAAGCACTATAAAAGTAAGCAGTTACATCAGGCTTTGCTTTACTTCACTGTTATTTTTGAGTATGTTGCATTGAACAGGTGTTAGTGAGTTGGGAAACATTGGTGAGCACTGATTATAGCTATGCCTGAGGTACGTAGAATATGTGTGTTAAAGATTGATGATTTTAGGGATCCACTAGTGCGATTAACGAGATCAGCCACAATGAACTACAAGAGAAAACTTACAAATCTTCAAGTTAGTTCTGTACAATATTGATTTGATTATTGCTAATGGGTTGTGAGTGTATAGTTTAATATTTTCCTGCATGGTAACAGTACTTATATTTAAAGTCAAGCTGCTGAAAAAGAATAATGTGTGCAGCTTTTGACTAGTAAGCTTTCAGGTACTGGCCAGTGTATGGTGTGTAGCTTTTAGCTAGTAAGCTTTCAGATACTGGCCAGTGTATGGTGTATAGTTAAATCTCTTTGCATATAGTCATATCACTTTTTTGATACAAGTCTCAAGTCCTGTAATAAAACAATGTCTACAGTGACTGAATTTGTACTACATTCACCACTACTGCTGTGGTGATTTCCTGTGGTAGCCATGGTCTGGCTCCGTTTTGAAGTCTATCTCTTGCCCACCCCACTACCCCCATCCTCCTCCCCTTTGTGAGCACTCATGATACTACTTTGCTCATCCAACTGCTCAGATTTTCCATCTTATTCTGCAGGAAACTCCACAAGCAGCCACAAGTACTGGAAGTAGTCTGAAAGGTAATAAATTGCTGCATCTCTTGTGTAAACTTCATACGCGTGCTTGCTATCCTTGGCAAGTTATGCTGTCTTGAATTGTTTATCTTGAGACCTCTAATGTGCGATTTGGTCCAAAATCCAGTTACAGGACAGATTACAACAGATAACATACAAAAATGGCCTAAATACATACAATTACAGTAACAACATGGAAATGACAGACAGTGGTACTCATACTGCAATTACAAAATGTAATGTAAAGTCATAAGATGTGTACAATGAATTCAGTGATAGCAACATATGCTGAGTGGATGAGTAGCAGAGTATAATGATCTAGTTGCCGAGTTAGGGTTGATGGTTCATGGCTGAATCACTGTTGCTGACTGATGGTGCTACTGCAATCTTATTCGCCTACTCGTTGTTACAAAAGAATACATATGTTATGGGTATTTGTTTACATCTGGTTGAAGTGATAGTGGTCAGCTTATGTTTCTTTACTGAATTAACCTTTGTATGTAGTGAAGAAAGGTGATACATGCGAAAACTTACCTAGTAATGGATTTCCCTCTTCACGGCAAATATAATGGTGCTAATTTCAACTCTGTATTCATAAGTTACAA
The DNA here is from genome assembly GCF_963678975.1 of Dysidea avara. Classification (NCBI taxonomy): domain Eukaryota; kingdom Metazoa; phylum Porifera; class Demospongiae; order Dictyoceratida; family Dysideidae; genus Dysidea; species Dysidea avara. The sequence continues at coordinate 37,085,085 of NC_089276.1, forward strand.
CTGTTTTACTAAGCACCAGGAATTTATTTTTCCTGTACTAGCTGTACAAAGTGATGATACTACTTTGTAGGGCTTTAACTCCAAAAAATGATTGGTGTATCAGGCTGAAACTTTGCCAGAGCATACACGTGCCTAAGTAGATTTTGATAACCAACAATTCGAAAATGTGCGATTGTGTCAGGTTTTTGCAGATCCAGTCATATATGTGGGTAAAAATTTGTATGCGACTGTACGTAGCAGTTCATAATATTATTATTGTATGAACTCTTGATGGTAGTGATTATCTGTAGATTAAGCAGCACCATGTTCAGCACTCTAAAGGAGTGCTTGGATACAGATATTGATTATTCTGCAGCACAACACAGATTTTTATTTCATCTAATTCCTGCTGAGTTTTCTGAAGGTCATCTTTTGTGATATGAATGTGGAAGTCTACAATGGTTTGGAGAGAGAAGATATTAAACAGATATTTTACTGTACTGTACATTGTTCTTGTATTAGATACTAGTAATGTCCCCATTTAAAATGCATCTACAACTCTGCTACTATGGTGTGCAAGATAAACATCACTTGTGCGTACCAGACAAATCAAAGGCTTGAGTTTGTTTCCTTAGATCATGTCTCCTTGGCGATATACCGGTATTGTTAGTAATCTGTGTTATTTAAGTCACACCGATTTTGATACCGTCAGTTTTTTTTATTACCGCCATACCGTCTGGGCATTATGGCCTCCCTTGGGCTTGTTTCATCCCATATTTAGAGGGTAACCAGACATGTGACAATGTTTGTAGGTAGGTGGTGACAAGGGCGTGAGAGTAGGTGCAACCAGTTAGGCCAGAGCCTCATCACTTTTTTGGCTCCTGAAATAAAACTTGATGAAACCAAAACTAAAAGTAGTTAACATGCAATACTTGGTATTAATGTGGCAACAATGGACAGAAACAACACTTGTCTAACTTGTCTTTCACTCATAACAGCTCAGGGAACAGCTTCGTGTCGACTTCATACGTAGTAAGCGCCTCTAAAAATAATTATCGTTATACTTCGCTTTGACTTTGTTTCACTTTGTAGCTGCTTTGGATACATTCCTTACTGTTTATTAATAGACTCATATGATAAGGTTAAGTATTATGGAGGTGTTTTTTCATTGAGGTAGATAGCTATTAACTAGCACCTTGCACACAGTACTACAGCCCAAAGAGTGCCTCCAAATAGCATCTGTAAATGTGCAATTCTAAAGTTTTTTCTTGGAGCATGTCCCCAGACTGAGCCTAACCACTTTCAATTTTACTCTGACGCCCCTGGGTGGTGATGTAGCCAGCTAACCAAACAATGTAAACAAGTTTGTTTGTGGTAATTTGTACCTGAGGCTTGCTGAGCTACCATGGTGCTTTTATTGAGGTAAACGGCAGTTACTTTAACCCTTAAACCCGCATAATCCAGAAAATTGGATTTGATAAAAAACGAATTGAAAATGCACAATACTATTGCCAATTTACATAGGCGGTTACAAACAAGCATATCTCATGAAGCATTCATCTGATCGCTTCAACAAACAGATTTTATTAATTGGCAAAGAGTAAGCTATCTGCCTGTATATAAAATTTCCACATACAAACAAGGAACTCACCCGCTACAACGTGCTGAATCATTATGCATCCTTCCACATTCATATCTTCATTGTGCTTGTCCGACAGTGATGTTATCACATGATATCTATATATCAACTGAATCGCCATCACGTGAAAAGTAACATGACACCAAGCAAAAGTCGATACAATGAAGTACGGCCGCGTTATGGCCTTTTGTACATCGTTATGTGAAGAGGGAAGACGGAAGGATAATCCTTTTACTCTTTCAAAGTGAAGCAAGTATCTCTGGGTTGGATGGATGCAACGAAGTATGGGACCATTCAAACCAGAATTTAACTGAGTAAGATGGTGTTTGTCATTTTTAGATAGCTTTAACAGTTCTTGTGTTATAGAGTTTAGTTTTACAAGGCATGCATGCGATCCAGTTTACTGGATTATGCATTTTCAGTGCTTGCATTTTATAAAACAGCTGCGGGTTTAAGGTAATGGTTTTTACATTAATACCGTGATATTTAGTAATGTCGTGATACTTTTTATGGAAGGTATACTGTTTGCTATTTTTCAATAGCGTCCAGCACTATCCTTAACATGTCATTAGCTAGCTAAGTGAACTAAGACATTTATACTATGTGCACTGCATGCTTTATGTTATTGTACTTCGTTACTTGTAGGAATATTCCTGCCAATTTTCTGTTGTCCAGTCAGTATGAATTCCAGTTTTATGCAGACCCCCCTAACAACACATCTTGCAGGTATGGTAAACTGTAGTGATTGGTGAAGGTTGGTGTGTCAGCTTACTTTGCAGGAGACTTCTATAATTACAGAAGCATAAGGCCCAGCCTGCAGTGGTAACCCTAGGAGCTAGTGCACACATGTACATTTTTTCAAACAAAAATGGGCATTAAATAAAATATCAGCAATAATGAATGAGTCCATTGGTAACGGGATATACAAACAGTAGGGTTGGTTGTATACAGCCGGTCATCTGGAGGTTGGGTGAGGTTAATAGACCAATTAGTGGTTCATATAAACTCCCTGTTATAGGAGCATTGTGTGGCTTCACAACCAATAATACGGTTAGCCTTACAGCCACCCCAGAAGTTTTTATCCTGTCATATGCTGCACACGCAGTGATCATTCAATAATTAATAGTCTCACAATGGATGCATGCAGATTTCGTATGCTTTGCCTTCCACAGTAACCCTGTGTGCCCTTTGTGAGAGGAGAAGACGCCGCTCATACGAGTCCCTAGTTAGGTCACAATCTGCTGTGTATAGCATTAGACAGTTGGAACAGGAATATACTCAATTTGTACAGCAACAATACGGCAAATAAATAACATGCACTATATTTAATTCACGATTGAAGCAAGTTATGAAGACAGAGTTTGGCTCAGTCTGTTCACCATGAACTGGAAAATCGATCAAGGTATAGTGTGTCCCTGTGCATCTCCGTAGACAAAGAAAAGGGCCATTCCAGCAATGAAATAACAATGGTAACTTTTTTCTACCACATCATAAATAAGCACCCATAACTTGCATGACATTTGCACTGTACAAACACGAAACAAAATTTTTCTTACTCACCATGAAAAGGCAAATCTGATGGTGTATAGGTTTTTTTAATTGGAGCTTTGTTTCAATGCATACTCAAATGATTAAAATGTGTGTGTTGTTTTATGTAACACATGTATTTTTACCCAGTTTATTTAAATGTGTTTTTATTGCAAAACAAAATTTTGCTAAATGACTAGTTTTCACTCAGCAGGTCACAAATGTCAAAATACTCTATAAAATTTATGCTACAGTAGATACATCCAAAATACACAACATAGTATCTATGTATTCACTCACAGATTGTGCTAAACTCTTGTCTGACTTCAGTGTACCGCTTAACTACTTCTCCACCTCCAGTAATTTTGTTCACCTCAATTGATGCTGTAGGTTTGCCATAAATTACAGTATATAATGTACAATAGTAGCAAGGGTATCATACTTTATATGTGGTAATAGGGTCTGCATAATGCCATAAAATATCACTTGACAAAAAGTCATCCTGTGGAGAGTTTTACAAATGACCTTATTGATTAAAGTATAGAGAGGCTACAAGTCTCTCTGTACAGAGTTCGGCTACAAAACAAGTCACCTAGTAGAGAGTTCAGAACTGTAGATATACAAGGAAGTTGCCCCTCTAGAGAGTTCAGCTACAAGAAAGTCATTCTGTACAGAGATCAGCTGCAAACAAGTCATGCCATAAAGAGTTCATGATCAAATTGATCAGCTAAAAACAAGTCACCCTTTAGAGAGTTCAGCTACAAACAATATTTCTTGTAGAGTTCAGCTATAAATAAGTCACCCTGTAGAGAGTTCACCCTCTCAACGCCACAACCGCCATATGGCGGTTTCGATATATAAATGCCCATAGCATCTCACATTCTAAGAGCCCTGTAAATTCAGTCAAGCGTTTTAGTAGCTCCTGCGTTTATCCTGTAGCGGCCACACCCTTAAGTGAATGGGAACAGGGATAACTGGTCTCTTACGCACTATTGCGCAGTTGGATCGTACTTTTGGAAAGTCAGTAACAGGCATTGTAGATGATTCTTCGAAGTGATAACGGCACTACTAATGAAGAGAAACAGTAAAAGGAAGAATTATTATAGGTTGGAGTGGCGTGTTGCTACATTTTTATGCCTCAAAACAGTGACCTCGTGTCTGTATACACATGCGCACTTTCTCAAATGCAGGAAAACCAGACTTGGTGATCATCGCTTCAACTGTAAACAGGTTAGCGATGTTTATTGTGTTATTATAAACAGTCCTAGCATGTAAAGTAGTGAAATTTCACGTTTGGTTTCACTTAGGGCGATTTTTGCATTTTGAAGTTATATAATGGCTTTGTGGTTGCTCTTGTGTAAACAGTAATTCGATAATCGAATTCCTTGTTCTATAGCGAGTAAATTGATATATAGTTTTATAGGATTATATGGTATGGTGTGTAAGTTATAGCAGTTTAGAAGCAGTAGATTGGAGGCCTCTACAAATTTGTCGGTGAGGGGGTTTTAAGTTACAAACAAATCATTGTGTAGAGAGTGTTCAGCTCTGTTACAAGTCACCTTGTAGAAGCCTTGTAGAAATCAGCTTTAAACAAGTCACCTTTTATGCAATTGTATAGACAATTGCAACAAAACAGTCACATAATCACATACAAATAACAAAGTATTTCTTTTTTGTTCCTGTGGTAAAGATAAAACTCGAGTAAAAAAGCCTCAAAAGCTGACCTATTGTATGGCCAGCTTTGTTACAAAATTAAATACAAGTACCAAAACACAAGGGTACAGCCTCCCCCCCCCCAAAAGTCCTGGGTGAAAAATGTGAAATCCCAGGTTAATTGAAAAATAATCAAATAGTGACAATTCAGTGTTGCCTTCTCCTATATTGCCATTAACCTACCATCACAGCCATTTCTAGGCCACTGCATTGGATTGCACAACTTTTTCACCCTAGCTTTTTAGAGGCAATACCCTTTATAACAGCTTAGCAGTTTACTGTTGTAGGCATCCTACAAAGTTACAGCAATCTGAGCAACTTTTGACCTTTGTAAAACAGAAATTATAGTGAGTTCTTACTATATGGTAACATTAACTTCCAAACTACCTTTATTCATGACTCTTTCAAGCAATGTTGTAAATCCAATGTTTTGCAAACCCATTCCTAATTTTTCCTGGCTTGCTTGGGGGTCTGACTGAAGCCAAAGTTGATACATCTCTGTACAGCACTGTTCCACATTTGCTGGATTATTAGTCTTTATGGTATTCAATTTATTAACATCCAGTTTCAACTGTACTCCAAGATCATGCCATTTACTACCAACCACAGGTCTGATGCTTCTGTTAAACTTGGCTAAATCTGGCAGCAAACCTGTATAGACACATGGTGTAAGTAACACTTGTGTAATAGTTATTATTATGTTATGGCATTAACAAGCTGGCTAAGTTCCAAGCTGCTACCTTATTTACAAGACAAGTTATGAATTGTCAACTTATCCTTATTGGAAAGGCTATAAGACTAATTTTGTCTGACTGGGTCACAATGTAAGTTGTATCATGGACCTGAGTGAACACTTTCACACCTCAGATCAAAGGAACCGTCCAGGCTACATTTTGTATGTAGCTTAGTTAGCTGGGCTACATATGAAATGTAGCCCAGGCTAAATCTGAGCAGTGATTATATAGACGTTAAGGCTAAAATTGATTGTGGGGATTGAGTAATACTTACATGATTAGTATGCACAACTTGAATTTCGCCTTGAAAAGCACTCAGATGGAGAGCATTTTGTTATCCTTGCTATCCCATGAGTTGAAAAACAATGGTGAAAACTAGTGCTATAGCTTATTCACCAATTGCTTCTGCATGTTTCCGAATACAGACCACATCTCCATCACGAAGTTACCACTCTGCACAAAACAACTGCTCTACAAGCAAGCTTACCTACGTATGTACATAGGTAAGCTTGCTTGTAGGTATGACGTAGGTATGACGTAGGTATGTATGTGTAAAACGTAGGTATGCATGTGCACACCTACGTACGGGAGTCTTTAGTAAACTCCTGTAATTTTTCCAAAATCGATTCAATAGCACTGATTAAAACATTAAACTCACATTCTCCGTAATATCTCTAAGATTTGATCATAACTGAATGCTGAATGTAACCAGAACATACTAGCTGCTAACTCATAATTGAAATTTTTAGATATCAAACAGTATGGTAGTACTATTTAAGTAGGGATTTCCCCAAAAATGACGTGCAGTGCCTAAAATGCCACTTTCAAAAATCATCCTAGAGACATCTTATGCCATGAAAATCACCTTTATGGAATAACGTTAGTCCGCATTAAAAATAAGAAAACATTTACCCGTAACCAGATATAGAATTTTATTTAAATTGCCAAAACTTGAAATTTGGTCTGCCTCACTCACTCACTCACTCACCGACCACAGTCGCAAGCCTAGAGGCTAAATGAGGCAGTACACAGCCACTGTTTTATGCCACAATAACAAACTCACTAGTGGGATGCGCCTTTTGGGGTTCCATTGAGTGTAGGCCCTCTGTGCCTCCTCTTTTCTTTTATCTTCAATCAGGCTGCTTGTCTTCTTCTTCATCCAATGAAACCATATCAAGGTGTTAATTTCCGTATCAACACTTTCTTTCAGCAGCATATTTAGACACCACAGAATTATTTCAGAGCTGGATTTCAGAAGCACCACTACTATCATACACTACGATAGTAGTGTATAGTAGGGACCACAAATGAGTAGGCGTGGCCCACAAAATAAAATCATCCTCAATTTTCCCAGATGACGATGAGGCAGTATTGGTGAGGTAAAACTAAGCCATAACAAACTTTTAGATTGACCGAAACACTTTCAAAAAGTTGCTACAGAAGTTTAAAAACAGTTTATTTAATGGAATTTTCTACTGACTGACTGAGTAGATAAGTAAGTAACTGACTGATGCCTTCAGACAAGCGTAACTTGATAACGGCTAAGGCTACAGGCTTGATTTTTCACTGTTCAACATCACTTCGGCCTGACAGGTGCCTTTTGGCATACCGCAGTACATACAGTGCATTCTTCATGGACTTACCAGTGTCCTCCTTTGTGTCCCATTCATCTTTGCTGACAGTGAAAATTGTCGATACGGCGGTAGCATGTGATGGCTTCCCTTCGTAACGGAAATCATCCGTATTTTTCATAGTGGCTATTTTGATAGTAGAGGTGCTTTTCAAACAGTTCTTGATTCGAAATGCTGCGTAACGCATTGAACATAGCTGACAACGAAGCGTAATGGATACTTCACTTTTCAGATGATAATTCGGGTGCGTGGCACCATTTCAGATGCAGTATGCGTGGGTTCACCAGTCATAATATTTATTTACAAAAAAAGTTAACAAACAAGTACACAGAAAAATTAGGAATTTTCAACTAGAGTAGGAACCATAGCACATCGATAAAAAGTACTGAAACAAGCTGGAATAGTGCACCATATTAAATCACAGTAAAACAATAAGAAGTGTTATATCCGTACTGTGTTCAAGATACCAAAATGGAAATGTACAGTAGGGATATAACACTTCTTATTGTTTTACTGTGATTTAATATCGTGCACTACTCCAGCTTGTTTCAGTACTTTTTATCGATGTGCTATGGTCCCTACTCTAGTTGAAAATTCCAATTTTTTCTGTGTACTTGTAAGAGATATACTAGCTAGATATCTACAACTTTGCGATTGGGATCTGCCAGCTGTACAGTTAGTTGTTGGCTTAATGCATTGTCTATTCCCTGTGTTCCTTGCTTCTATAAGTTGCCTACATACCACTGGATCAAAAAGAAAAAAAACTTTTTCAAAAGTGCCAAAATTTTGGATGGTATATGACCATTATATTAACTAGTGGGGCAAAAAAATTATTAATTTTCAACAAGTAGAATAGGGATCAAAGATTTGATTTTGAAAAAAACTGCGTAAACAAGAAGTAATAGGGATGATAATCCACAAAATTCTATGCATCATCAGTTCAAAGCAAGTTATTTGAATAGTGTACACTCAATTTGCGATTCCTATTTCAACATTTTAACAAAATTTAACCACAAGTTGAAATAGGAATCGCAAATTGAGTGTACACTATTCAAATAACTTGCTTTGAACTGATGATGCATAGAATTTTGTGGATTATCATCCCTATTACTTCTTGTTTACGCAGTTTTTTTCAAAATCAAATCTTTGATCCCTATTCTACTTGTTGAAAATTAATAATTTTTTTGCCCCACTAGTTTCATGATTTTTTTCATGTCCATGCACATGGACTACTTCTTAAATATACGTTCAACAGTACATGATTGTTTAATAAAGAAACCCATTGTAATATCAACTGGCAATAAACAATTACATAAATAAGTTTAATAAACAATTACATAATTAAGTTTAATCATTGTCCTCTTCCTCTTCCTCAACACGAGTAAAACACACGCTTGACAAAACGTGGTCGACTCCAATTAAAGTGCTGAGTATACGGAGTATCCCGCTTTTTATTTTTCAATCGCGTACGGAAGGGACACACCCCTTTTCAATTCGAAATTTACCAGTGTGTTCCAATAGCTTACAAGCCTTGTTATGTCGACTCTTAGCTGGTAAACAGCTGAAGAATATAATAGAAAGTATACACGAAAGGCGTACAGTAATAGTTTAAGTGACGAGGTGCGGGCCACACCCCCTTCACTGTCTCGTAATGAAGGAAGTCTAAAACCCGAGTTTCAGTGAACAATAGTTATGTTTAATGTTTAGTGTGATACAACTTGATGCATTTTAGTCCTGTGAGCTAAAGCAATGGAATTTTAAACAATTCTATATTATCATCTGTATGGCTTCTCGATCGAATGGCGTCTCGAAGAGTGATTCTTGCTCTATATCTCGCAATCGCATTAGAGAGGTAAGATTTTAATACCACACAGACCTGGATACGAATGTTTTTTAAATACGCCATACGTTTTTAGGGCTGATATCTACTTCCTACGAGCTGTAGGCGCGCGAAACAAGAAAGAAAGAAGAAGATGGAGAATCTAACCATTTTCAAAATTTTAAAAAACACCTAAAACCATTTCCCTTACTTTTAATACTTGTTGGCTAGTGTTGTAAACACAAAAGAAAGGTCTAGAATGTTTTAGAAATAAAATCTAAAGCCCGGAAGGCTGCTTTTGGCGTGCGTTCTATTAGAGTGTTTTGAAAAATTTCTGCCTGATCCCTATTATGTACCACTACCGTGGTACATGATACAGTAAATGCCTAATAGTGTGTGTGCATATATAACCCCATGAAAATATGGTGGGCACATCAGTAACCAAACGATACTTACTACTTAAAGCACTGCCATGTGCATGTGTATATCACTTACAAAAAATACAGCATGATGGAACATGCCAAGAGACAACATAATGCCAAGTGCTGTACTAGCCTTGAGACATATGCATTACATATGTTCAGTGTTACGTATATTATGCTTTCTGAGAGATGTTGTTCTTGAAAATTTATTTATGACCTGAACTGTTTTAGCTACTGTAGTTAACCATTTGACAGTCAAAATCCAACATGTTGCATACCAGCACACATACTTGTATAAATATGTACTCAAGAATATTGTTACATGCTAAATAGGTATTTTGTGATAACTTAAATTTTGAGCTAAATTCTTGTCCATCTTCTCCATACAACATTTCTGCTTTTCTGCTTGGTGCTGTACATGTATAGAATTAAGTTGTGAGTAGCAAGTTGTGTTGGTCCTCAGTAAAATACAGTAAAAGAAATTACCTTCATACATAATAGTAATTTCAACTACTGGGTCTGCATTTGATAACTACCAAACATTTATTTTAAATACAATATGCAATAGTTGTAACACGGGCATGAGGGCTTTGCCTGAAAAGTATGCCTGACTGCCCAAGGACCACAGGCCCGAGGGGCAGGGCATACCTTTTAGGCTATGCCCAAATTCCCCATGTTACAGCTAATATGTAACACTACCCATCCATATCCTGCACAGGGCGATCAATCACCCAAGCCAACATGACTTAAACCAGTGGATATACAGTATTGTAATAATATGCATGCCTAAAAGTTTTGATTATGGGTCAGCAGCTAGTACATTCTAATTATGTTATAAACGGACAAATCCTAGATATCACGAAAATTTGGGTTACGTGAATTTAATGTTCTACTATAACCAGTGTAGATTCATTTATGGAATAATTAAGGAGTTCAATATACGTAGGCCTAGTTAAGTAAGCTTGCTTGTAGAGTGACTACCTCATGCAGAGTGGTAGCTTCGTGATGGGGATGTGTACATATTCAGAAATGTGTGGAAACGATTGGTGAATAAGCTGTAATACACTACTTGTCACTTTAGCCCAACATTATTCAACTCGTAGGATAGCAAGGATAACAAAATGCTCTCTGTCTGAGTGGTTTTCATAGCAAAATCCAAGTCGTGCATACTGAACACGTGAGTATTAATCGATCCCCACAATATATTTTGGCCTTAACATCTATATAATTACTGCCCAGATGTAACCCAGGCTATATTTAGTATGTAGTGCGGCTAGCTGGGCTACATATTATGAAATGTAGCCTGGGTGGCTCCTTTTATCTGAAGTGTGAAGGTGTTACATCTGTGTAGATATTACTCCTACTGCACTCCTAAACAGTTCTAACTGCATATACAAGATATCTCAAAGCATGCAACAAAGCGGGTAGGCAGGGTAGACAATTACTTTACACAATCTCTTTTTGACAAGAAAATAATATATTGAACTATAGCTTGATGTTTCTATTGCATTTAAATACAATATAGGGAATCAAGCCATGCAACTGTACATGTCAATCCAACAAGTGATGTTTCTCAATCAAATACATAGCTTACAATTCTTTTGAACAAACTCCAACAGTGAGTTAGAGTTAGTGTACTTGTGATGAGATGAAAGAAACAGAGAACTTATATTCTTATAATTGTATAGGCATTGTTTGTAGTAATAGATAATGTATACTGTCAAGAACTGTATGATCACCAACTTGTGTTATGTATATAGTACTTACTCCAGTCACCAAATATGTATACTTCACTGCAGAACAAACTATGTGTATGTAGAAAAATACACTACTATACCATAGTATAATATAATGACAAGGCATATAAAAAGTATACAGCAATACAGGGAGGTAAAAAGCTGGTACCCTTTAGTTTTATGATCCATAAAATTAATGATTGAAGTACCATAAATGATTGAAGTACCCAGAATAGTTAGTTGCTCTAATGGAACAGTCAATGGGTAAAAATTCTTTTAGAATTTTGATCCTACAGGATGTAATGTTGTCTTTGCAACTGACGTTATGCGTGAGTTGAACATGCGTGTGTTTCCCTGTGGTTTGTGTGAAAATAGCACAAAGTGAATCCTGCATTTCTCTGTGGTTTGTAATTGTGTAAAAATAGCGCAAAGTGAATCCCACTGACCTGTTACCAGTCGACCCGGCATTACAGTTCAAGTGATGCCACATGGCAACACTATTAACCACATTTCATTTGTTTTGAGTATTGGTAGTACTGTGAGTCAGTTTTCGGGTTCAAACACAGTCACGGTAAGTGTGAATGTAAACACAGGTGCATTAAATTGTTGATTGTTTTATTTTATCACATTATCTGGTACAGTCATGAGCTGGTTTGCTACCAAATCACACTATACAATACCCTCACTCATGTGTATACGTACCTGGAACAGTTAGTTGAACTCAAACAAACAAGACTAATCAGCAAGTGCCTGTTTTACTTTTCTAAGAACAAGTTCTGATCCCACACCTGTAGTCAGTTGGACTCAAACACACAAGGAACAAACATTTAACAGTGCTCATAGAATGAAATATCTTACACAGCAAAGCAGTGCATTAACTGGAAATGCAAGCAATTAAACCGTGCTTACTAATCAGCACGTGCCTGTTCTACTTTGCTAAAAACAAGTTCTTATCCTACACCCGTCGTCAGGAACAATCAGTTGAACTCAAAACAAATGTACCAGCTAGCACAGAAAGTCGAACAGCGTGTACAAAATAAAGCATTAGCAGGAAGCCACTAATACGCTATTGCAAAACAAAGAAAAGTCCATGATGCGTATATTGTACATGTTGCAGTTGGTGAAAAGGCACATCTTGGGACGAATCACTGTAGGCCTGTGCTGATTATGCCAGCATAATTTGGGGCATGATAGGTAGCCAAAAGCATTGAGCATAATGCCAGCATAACAGACACAGTTTTTGTGCATTGGTTATCAGAGAAGCTGAAACTCTGCCTATTTGCATAATGCAGAATGGGATAGTCTGAAAACTCGGTGAAAATAAGATTTACAGCTCCGTTGTGAAGAAAATATTAATTAAAGATCGATATACTCTAATAGAACACTTAACGCATGTTGAAATATCCTAATAGAACATTCACAGATGCATTAGATACTCTAATAGTCAAGACATAATTTTATATAAGCATATTTGGAACATAATGAGACACAACTGGGCATAATTTGAACATAATAGGGGAAAGTTTGGAGCATTGTTCAAAAGCAGAATAGGCAATTTCAAAAGCATAATAGGCTCAGGCCAACAAAGCAATGAAGAAATCAAGCCCTTAGTTATATCATATCCATTGTTAAATTATGCTTGGTTATAGGTATCAGTTAGTAAGAATAAAATTCTGTTAACCCTTTATTATCCAAGGGCTATACAGTACATACCGGTAGAAGGAATTTTAAGTTCAATAGGAATCATAGCCATAAAATTAGTGCAACAAGGGAAGTTGTCTACACCTGCAGATATACTAGTGGACATTAATTTAATCCTTAATTAGGTAATCCTAAGGCTGCAGCTGCTGTCAGACCTTCAGTGCTGGTCACTGTAAAGTGCTAATAATAAATACTTTAGGTTTAAGGAAGAAAATCCATCCCTCCTGGAGGAAGACTGAGTATGGCCCCGACTAGACATTGGGTGACCTGCAGTTTGAATCCTGGAGCTGGAGGGATTTTTTCCTTACTTTGTCCCCTTTTCTGTTACACCTTATCAGTTAGTACGTCAAGTCATTAGGTCTAAGTCCCTGAAATTAGGTTAGGTAAGCAGCACAAGTTGCTGTCAGACCTTCAGTGCTGGTCACTGTAAAGTGCTAATAATAAATAATGATAATAATTCAGGTTTAGACTGAAGTAGGGGTTAAATGTCCACTAGTATATCCATAAGTGTAGGCGATTTCCTTTGTTTTACTACCTTTTATCTTTGATCCCTATTCCAACTTAAATTTCCTAATTTTCCTTCTACTTGTTTGTTTATTTTTTGTGACATAATTATGACTAGTGAACCAGTGCATACTACATCAAAAGTAAAAATGTCACCATAAATGATGTTTTCGTCTGAATGCACACTCCCACTATCAATTATGAAAACATGAAACAGCCATTATGCTTCATTTTCAGCTGTTTGCTCATTACACAGCATTTCAAACAAATAACAATAATAGAAACATCTCTGCAATCAATCTAGTCACTCACTACAGAAAGTACAAACAATTTCTATTACAAAAGAACTCCCATTACAAACATAGGGAAGCCATCACATGCTAGCTACCGTGAATTTACACTTTCCACTGTCAGCAAGAAGAAATGGGACACATAGGAGGACAAAGGGAAGTAAATGATGTGTACAATATACATGCTGCAGTATGCTGAAAGGAACTGTGGGCTGAAGCAGCATCTAACGGTGAAAAAATGAAGCTTGTAGCCTTAGCCATTATTGGGTTATGCTTGTGTGAAGGCATCAGGCAGGCAGTTAGCCAGTCAGTTCACAATTCCATTTAATAATTTTTCTGAAACAACATCTAACGGTGAAAATATTTTTAAAGTTGTGTAGCAACTTATTGGAAGTATTTTTGGCCACTCTAAAGAGACTTTTTGGGGTTCATTCTGCTTAACCATACCAGTCAAGGCACCATGAAGGTACATATTGTTAGTCTGGTTTCTGGTTAATAGTTAATATTGTATTGTGAGAAACTGCAACCCTCTAATGTACAGTTACTATACTGTATGATAGATACACATACTGTAGGTACGGTTGTACCTGTATGGGTTAAAGTTAAGATTACAATTAGACATCACTTGATCATACTCCATGTTTCGGCACATTATACATTCCTAACTACCTTTAAAAACTTAAAACATGGAGACAAAAATTGCTGGAAAAAGAAACAAGGGTCAAGCCAGCATGTTTAAAACACAGAGATCTGTATTTGGACTCAATGGATATGGTATAGAGACTAAGGAAAACACAGGTGTTTCTATAAATCAGGAACAGATAAGTACTAAGATTCTGAGAATACTTTTGTATAAATGTTTATTTGAGTCCAAAGAGAGATCTTTGTGTGTTTAACATGCTGGCTTGTTTGTACAGTAGCTGTTAGGCAGTCAGCTAACATCATTAAAGTTAACAAACACCAGTGTATTGTTTCTTACAATTGTACTCAACATTGCTGTTCTGGTATGAACTTGATATACTATGGTTAGTATAGGTAATAATATCTAAGCAAAAACAGCCAAGCTGTAAAAAAAGGGTGTGGACTCCAAAAAAGCAATGGTGGAAAAAGATGTGAAATCCAAAGGTGGCTGTCAAGAAATGGCTGTGATGATAGGTTAATGGCAAAATATTTAATAAGGAGACAATTCAGCTGAATTTTCATTGCCTCCTCCAAGTTTCACTAGGATTTGGCACCAAATTCGCCTTACTTATTTTTTTGCCATTAACCTACGTACCATCACAGCCAGTTCATGGCCACCACCTTGAATTTCACATCTTTTTTACCCTGGCTTTTTGGAGGCCACACCCTTTTTTACAGCTTAGCTGTTTTTGGTTAACTACAGCATGCCTGGTCTTTTTTGTAATTGTGACTTACCAGTATTAACGTGAGGAACTGGTACAGCTACAGCAATGTCATGTGATGTTGATGGGTCATAGATTGCTGGATAGTTTCCTATCTGAAGGTGCTGTAAGCCAATGCTCTGAAACTGGTCACAGTTTTGTAGAGCTGACTGATATGCATGATCAACACAACAGGAAGGAATGTACCAGTACACCTCTATGCAACCTTTCTCCAAGTGTTCTAAGATGCAAATTCCATTCTTTATATCCATAATCACTGTCTCTAGTTGTTGACGAAAGTCTAGTAAATCTTGCACGGTTACCTCATTGGGATCTTTCATCAATTTTGACACCACTTTAATGTAGTACCTATCTTTGACCTCTTTGCTTGGAGAATTGGGTAGCACATCCTTCAGCTTCTTTGTGAATATGGCACTTTTGTAACTTTCAAGCAGGATATCAGCTTGTTTGATATTTGAAGACACAGCCATAGCCTCTAACAGTCGAATGTCAATCCAACTCCAGTATGGTGATTCTGCTAGTGTGTCGAATATTGTGTCAATATTCCTTGATGCCTTAATATCATTAACAGCCTTTTGAGTAAGCTGGGCACCATCAGGGGTATTAATTTGCTCTATACAGGCTCTCCGTACTATAGAAAAATCAGCAACTCGCAACACTTTGGTCATGTTTGAAGTAAGACATAAGAATGCCTTTGAAACACTTGAAAACTTATGAAAATCTACTTCTTGAATATCTTGGACTATATAGGGAGACACACACTTACGATTATTTGGTTAGCTACCAAACAGCGAATAACTGTAATTTCAATGATATTATTGATATACAAAATACATAGCAACTAAGAGTGCTGTTGCATTAATACCCCCCTAGTATCCACTGCAAGCTACATTTAGTGTAACCTAGCCTGCATTTACTTCATAAAGCAAAATAAGCGGTGTGGGGGCAAGCATGATAACAACTATAAATTCAATGGCTCTTGTCCCATATGTGTACGGGAAACCCATATGCTTATGGGGCCCCATACATGTATGGGTAGCACATCCACAAATGGGATAAGCCAAGAGCTTTATATATTAATAGGATTCTGTTGAAGTAATTTGCATAAGAGTTGTATCTAGGAATTAACTAATAGTATGTATCATTTTCCTGGAAGTAATATATACACACTACTTTTCATTTGCAATTTGAGAAACAATCGATATACACAAAATCAAGATACTTCAAAAGTCAAATTTAATAACGCATAAATGATTGTATTACTAATATTGCTCTATTATACAGTATCCAGGCCTGATTTAAGTTAACAAAGTTTTGGGGTTCAAGTTAACAAAATTTTGGGACTGCTATCATCGTTATTGCAAGTAAATGAAACTTTGTTCTTGATATTATTCCCACCTCTTCTAGAAACCATTATGCCAGAAATTATGCCACCATGATTACTATCAAAGGTGGGTTTTTATTTGACGTTGTAAAAATTGGTCCTACCCTGAGAAAATATTAAAAAGCAGAATACACAACACAAAACATTGTTCATGACAGGAAAACACATAATTATACGTATGTAAAATATGCATGCTAGATACCTAATACACACACGCACAATTAACACTATAGCTGTAACTCACAGTTTGCACACAATTAACACTGTAGCTGTTAACTCACAGTTTGCAGTAAACTCTTGTCTAACTTCAGTGTATTGCTTAACAACTTCTCCACCACCAGTGAGTCTGTCCATTTCACTTGATGCTGTGGGTTTGCCATAATAATTACAGTATCATACAGTATGCTAGTAAGGGTCATGAAGATTTGAACTTAAATCCTATAAAATATCAAATTACGTGGCAAGCCTCTTTTTTCATCAATAGTAATGATGGTTTTTCTTTCTATAGTTACAGAATGCATTGGGATTGTATCATATGCTATGGTAGTACTGTATATGAAGAACTGGGATTTTCCAGGCAAAAATATCATCCATAAACCGGCCTCAATTTCCACTCATGACAGCTTCGCAGCATTGGTTAGGTGCAGCTAAGCCAAATTCAGACCAACCCAAAACCCTTCAAAAAGTTTATATGGAGTTCAATAAATTTTCTATTTTATGATGACTGACTAACTACCCAACCCAGTGATGCCTCCAGCCAAGCATAACTCGACAATGGATAAGGCTATGGGCTTGATTTCTTCACTGTTTGACATTGCTTCATTCCGAGATTTGCCTTTTAGCCAACTGCAGTACATACAATAAATGCATTGTGGACTTGCCCTCCTTTGTGTTCCAGTTCTTTCGCTAACAAAGCAAGGTGTCGATTTGCGATGGTGTGATGCAGCTTCCCTGTGACTATGTTTTAATTGCCTGTAATTTCTGTAGCAACTGGATTGATTTTGGCAACGTTTCTCGTACTGTTCTTTATTTGTAATGGGTGAAGCGTAGCTGAAAATAAAGCGTAATGGCCACATCCCTTTCCATTACGTAATTGATTGTTGGGGCACACGGTCTGATGCAAAATTACATTTATGGCATTCCTGGCACTATTCTATCTTTAATGCGACATGCGCCGGCATAATTATGTTATAAAAAGTAAAGAAGCAAGCAGAAGGAATGTTAAGTTGGATTAGGGATCAAAGAAAACAAGTTGATGTTTTGCTACTTCTAGTATCCAGGTGCCATGCAGCAAACAAACCTAACTGGAATTAATTAACAATATACTAAATGAACATTTATTATTACATACAGAATCAATTGAATCATATTGATCTGTATTTTGCAATTGATAAAAATAATTTTGTAATTCTGTAATTATGTTGCTATGCATTGCTAAGGAAGCGTACCTTGAACAAACCAATTTAACCCACTAGTAATGCACAGAAGTATCTTCTGAACTATTTCAGTTTGTCTATAGCATTATCTTATGCAAATTTCTCAATGCTGCTATTAATTTTCGTTCACATTGCACAGGCACGTTCCCTTTTTGACTTGAAGAAATTTGTCATACCTGTTAGCCTAGGAGGCCAGCTGTGTTGTTTTTTGGC
The DNA here is from genome assembly GCF_963678975.1 of Dysidea avara. Taxonomy (NCBI): domain Eukaryota; kingdom Metazoa; phylum Porifera; class Demospongiae; order Dictyoceratida; family Dysideidae; genus Dysidea; species Dysidea avara. The sequence continues at coordinate 37,103,216 of NC_089276.1, forward strand.
TGTTTGACACCCATTGAGAAAGGTCTTCACCGTGTCAGTATAAACTCACTTCACCCATACTCAAACTGGCATGTATTAACCACCTTAACCCAAAGCTTACTTCCCCAGAAGTTTAATACAGGCTCTATTGTGATCTTTATTTCTTACATAAAGGCTGTTTTTAGTAAACCGAATTTTGGTAATGTGGGTGCGGAAAGACAAACAAATATACATGTAATAGTTGTAACATGGGCAGGCTTTGCCTGATGTGTATGCCCGACTGCCCTAGGGCATACATAACTGTGGTGTCATATCAACTGATGAAACAGCTTTGGTCTTCCCTGACCTAATTGGTGCTCACTTCTCTAATTCTGGCATTTTGATGGAAGATTGCCCACCTGGACCACATTGACATCAAGCCATTATTCATCTAACTGAACACCTTCACTGGTTAAAGAGTGATTTGAGACACTGTGGCTCTAACCAACATATAACTGTTGTTCGTTTACACAACAAGAGTCTGCATGCTGCCAAAAGAGATTCGTTACATTGTTCTACTGTTAGAAAGAGAAGTCTTTTCGTGAAAATCCTTGGAAGTTTGCTCAGGAAGCCTGTCGACCACCTGACAAGATCACTCCTGATTTTCTGCACAGATGCACTTACAATATGTGATGTCATGTCCTGATTGGATTTCTGAGGTTTGGCAATTCCCAAATCTTACATCTGACTTTGATATGTCTCCCATTCATCCAAGTGAAGTCAAATGAGTTTTGAAAAAATGTTTATAATTGTCTGTGACAGATCCTGATGGAATCACTTATTTTCATTTGAAGAAACTTCTTGGTTGTCACAACTTTCTAGCTACTCTTTATTCCAAGAACAAATTACTAGAATCTTCTATCCAAAAAGGTTTTCTTTTAGGCATTAATGGCACAATGGAACACATCTTTAGTATTGAGTCTCTGTTAGCCAATGCTAGGTTCTCTAAGAAGCCCATTGTTATGTCTTTCCTGGACCTGAAAATGCTTTTTGTTCAGTTTGCCATCAGTACCTTTTTTTATGATGCTTGGATCTACCAACTGCTTTTGTTTCATATAATTATTAGTTGCTATTCTTGTCTCTGTGCCTACTGTATGTTTCTACAGGTGACTGGGACACTACAACATCCCACATTTGTAGGGGAGTATTTCAGGGTGATCCATTGTCTCCCCTTTTGAACCTAGCTATCAATCTACAGTTTGTTTTCCTTTCAAAGTCAGAACATTGTGGATACTCTGCTCAGTCATTTACTCCCAATTCAACCAGTTTACCTCCACCTGGCATTCCTATTCATGTTATTTGGCCTGATTCTTCTACAGACTCTCCTGCTGGTTGGTACAGAGCTAATGTCACCTTTTATCACTGTGATGATTCCTGTAGTTTACATTATGACAATGGTAATATAGAGCCATCAGTGGATGTACATACTGTCGAGTGGTGTTTTGCTGGCCGTTACCATAAGAACTTTTGAGTTGATAAACCCATTAACACCCAACCTTCAGCTTCTGTTAGTGCGGCTTCTGCTGAACCAAAGACTTGTTTTTCTACGGTGTTAAATTCTCTACAAGACATAGATGAATGCTTTAATAGAGTAATTTTTTCTTAGCTGACTGCTCTATTACGATGACTGCTCTATTAGAGTATATTGATCTCACACAGATGAATTTCATGTTATAACACTGTGGCTTTAAGTCTGATTCTTCTACACCATTGAAGGACCTTTCTAAGATGCTTAGTCCATCTGTACACCGATTTTCAAAATCACTCCCTTAAGTGGTTTTACTGGTAGGTGTGGCAAGTAATCTTTTTTATTAGCTAATCTCGGTCGCGTAATCATTACACACTGTTGGTCATTTTGTTGTATTTTCGTGGTATGTAGCGCGATATCTTTCAAACCACAACAGGTTTGAGGTTTAATAGTTAACTTATCCATGTTCTGATTTCAGCTTCTTCCTGTAGGCGGTTTAGCTACCCTGTAGGTGTGACAACATATCGGTGTTATTTTTCATGAATAATGCCACTAATAGTAGATTCCTTGTTTCCTGTCACCTGCCCGCATGGTAATTTTAGAGCTGCATGCAAATTTATTATTGCATTTGATAGTCACGTGACCTGAATATAAATACTGGCAGGGAGTTCAATTGTGTGGTCACGTCATTGGGATGAAGACTAAGTTATTGAATAGGTGGAATATGATGTGAGTTTCTAATGTTATTTAGTGCATGGCATCCGGCCTAATACTAGCAGTGAATCCTTCAAGTAGCCATTTGTAAACTTGAGGCGCACATCAACATTAATCCAATTCTCAATCTGTTATTAATGTGTAAAACATCCGAAAACTTCGTACTGTTGAAGTTGATGGTACAGAGTCAGGCTAGTAAGTACAGTACTACAGCTAGCACGTGTCACCACAAGCATGGCAAACCCAGCAGCTCTATATGTAAATGCCTTTCTTGCTGCTCAGGAAAGAGTGCAACACTTCAAATCTAACCTTCTAGAGGTTTGAATCTTATCAAAATCTTTGTAAGAATTTGCTACAAGCGTTGCGGTTCGCTACAGTCAATGGTGCCCTAGTGGATAGAATTGTAGTTAATAAATTGTGAACAGTGTGTTTTCATGCGTGGCTGCCACGCCAGAAGATTTTCTGATGCCCAGGCAAGGTAAGCTAATTCCCGGGCAAAGAGAGCTGGCAAATGCTCGGGTATGCCCAGGTGTAGATACACCACTGCTTAAGAAGCATAAGCACTGGTATATGGTAGTATAGCATGCAAAACACGTCAATCCAGAGGGTCTGAGGGTATGCTCCCCTGGGAAAGTTAGACTATCTGAGCTTGATTGTGAGAGCGATTTAAGTAGTTTATCAAAACTACTATATTAAAAATTTGTTTGACTGTTGTATTAGGGTGAGTGCTCTATTAGAGTATATCAATCTTGCTTAATCAGTTTCTCAGAAACCCTCCATGAAGCTGCCCCTGGATGGACTCTTACTATATACAATAAGTTAAACTAAATAGCATTATTAGCATATTATAATCTATGTTAATGCAAGCTTTCATGATCAATGCATCTAAAAGTTCAATGTAGCTCTCAGTTCAGTCACTAATATTCGGTGAGGCTTACTTCACCTGCCTACATTGTAGCTACATCTCTGATATTAAAGGGAGCCCATTAACTCCAAATTGCTTTTTTCTCTTAATTTCAGGAGAGCTAGAGTCAAGGTTAGTTGTAATTTAATGAAAAATAAGTACTGCACATTTAATTAAGAGTCGGACTTCTAATATTAGCTCCGTAGATTATGAGTTGCTATATTTAAATCTGAAAAACAGAGTTGTTCCTGCCCAAAATGAATAGTACCAATTTGTTCGAAGTGATGATAGTTTGGAGTTTGCCTGTATATAGACCGTGTGAAGTGGAAAATACTCAAGACGACTAGCTGTTTGGCTACTTAATTTCAGCAGGTAGAGGTCTAATGCTGAATAATTAGGTCCTGGATTTATTGTGATACAACTACGACGAAGGAATGTCAAGGGAATAACGTGAGAGAATTGCTGACCATACTTTGTTAGACCACTCAGCAGGGTGTGAAACAGTTGGCGGGTGTTGCAGGGAATGAATGCCCCTACTGAGTACATAGATGAACTGGTGTCATGATGATTTTGTGGTTCACACAAGTACAAGTCAGTGCAAGAAATCTATTGGTTCAGTAGTATTGCTCATTATGAATAGGAAGTATCCTTTTGTGTGGCACATGATGCTGCAGTCCCACAATCGATACATGCATCGTTGCTAGAGAATAGTATGGAGTGATTGCAGACTGATGAGCTATTCTATATGCATACAGATAAGAGTTAATAACTGTAGCTAGCCATGCCATGCACTTGAAAACAACAATTTGATGAGTGCATGTATGAATCCACACAGGTTGTTCACTGGACTAGGTGTACAGGTAATTGGCTTACCTGGACATCATGTTTGGGCTATATACGCTCCAGTTCTGGAGACAAGGTCTGAACTAGCTACGTACATAAATCAATACCATAATATGTGCATTCTTTGCAAATAATAGGACTAAAATTATCTCCAGATTCAATATTGCAACTATTTTTCAAAAATTTCCTAGGGGGCATGCCCCCAGACCCCCCTAGCTGGAGCATGCTATGCATGCTGATTATACTTACACACTAGAGTGCATGTATCATTCATAAGCATTTCAAGGTCTGCCTCGTCTGTTTAAAATTCCTAGCTATGTCCCTGAATATCCTTAATATTAAATAATATATTTTAACAATATAATAAATAATAACTGCCCACCCACATGGTATTTTTTGTCTGACTAAGACAAGAAACAAGGCATTTACAATTGTTGGCCTAATCGTCAATAACTCCTTTGTATTCCAGCCAAACTTGGTACCAATATGTGCCTTTATATTTTCTCTCTCCCCCTATTCTGTGTGCTAAATTTCAAGGCAATTGAATATAGCATTCTCATTTTATAGCAGTTTTTGTAAGTATGCAAAAAGAAGGGAAAGCTAAGCCAATTTTTGAAGTCTCATATCTCCAGAAGGCTTGAAGCAATTTTGATCAAATTTGATATCTGGACTACTGATGGTGGAGTGTGTGTCCACAGCTTCATTTTGTAAAGACATCACGGAACTGCAAATGTGTGAAAATCACATTTTCTTCATGTCAATATTTTCATGGTGTTGCGTGCTGGCTTCTTCGGCCACACGACACACTACTGTGTGTCTTGATATAAATAAAAAAAGGATATCTATACTAAACAGCCAAGCTCTGAAAAAAAGTGCAGCCCCCCAAAAAGCAAGGGTGAAAAAGATGTGAAATTTAAGATAGCAGCCAACAAATGGCTGTGATGATAGGTCAATGGCAAGAAGTTTGATAACAACAAATCAGGTGAATTTTGTGCCTGCCCTGCTTTTGGTACCAAATTCACCTGAATTGTCATTGTAAAATTTTTGCCATTAATCTACCATCGTAGCCATTCATTTCTTAGCCATCATCTTGAATTTCACATCAAGACACACAGTAGTGTCGTGTGGCCCAAGAAGCCAGCGCGCCACACCGTGAGTATCTTTACAGGAAGAAAGAAAACGTCATTTTCACACCTTTGTATCTCGGTGATCCCTTATCCGATTGGAACCAAATTTGCTACAGAGTTGCCCGCCAGCCAGGGGAGTCTACATTCCATATTTGAAGGAAATCGCTCAAGCCATTTCCGAGATACGAGCTGCCAAAATTTCGATTTTTTCTTTGTTTTTTTTCTTCTTTGTGTTTGCACACTTACAAAAATTGCTATAAGACGCAAACGCGTACTCCGATCGCTTTGAAATTTGGCACACAGAAAGGGAGTCCAAAGGCGAATCATAGCATCAAATATGGTGCAAATCCGATGAACGGTGCAGGAGTTATGACCGATTATTCGCGTAAAACAAGATCGATTTGTTGTCACGCCTACATGGTAAACCGCTTCATGGAATGAGTTGAAAATTGCTATGTAGATGGAGTAACCATTGTAAGAGTGCCTTTTGGTGGTATGAAAGGAATCGAGATATAGACCATGGAGATATGACACCAAACCCAACCTGTGTCACAATTACGCGATCGATTTTTAGGAATAAAAAAGTATTAGTTTTTATGCCTACTAGGCAAACCGCTTAGAGCAATGAGCTGAAAATCGGTGTATAGCTGGAATAATCTTCATAGAAAGTACTTGCAGTAGTATAGAAGAATTGGATTACAAACCACTGAGTTATGATTCGAAAGCCAAATCCATGTAGCAAATGCGAGATGGAGATACTCTAATAGAACAGTCACCCTAATAGAGCATTCGGCTAATTTATTTACTCTATTATAGAATTCTATTACATTACAACTACAAGTTATTCTGTAGGGAGTTCAACTGCAAACAGTTAATCTTATAGACAGTTTAGCAAGAAGCAAGTCACCCTGTGGAGAGTTAAGCTACAAATATATCACTGTAGAGATTCAGAACATTACAAGTCACACTGAAGAGAGTTCAGCTATAAACAAGTCATGCACCATGTAGAGAATTCAGCTACACACAAGTCACTGTGGAGAGAGTTCAGCTACATACAAATTACCCTGTAGAGAGATCAGCTATAAACAAAACACTTTGCAGAGAGTTCAGCTATAAACAAATCAACCTTTAGAGCGATCAGCAACAAACAAATCAACTTGTAGAGAGATCAGCTAGAAACAAATCAACCTGCAGAGAGATCAGCTACAAACAAACCAGCTTGTAGAGAGATCAGTTACACACAAATCAACCTGTAGAGAGATAAGCTAGAAACAAATCACCCTGTAGAGAGTTCAGCTACAAAAAAATCACCCTGTAGAGACATCAGCTAGAAACTAGACACAACGTAAGGAGTTCAGCTACAAGCAATCACTCTGTAGAGAGTTCAGCTAAAACAAATCAACCTGTAGAGAGATCAGCTACAAACAAATCACCTTATAGACAGTTCAGCTACAAACAAATTACCTTGTAGAGAGATCGGCTACAAACAAATCAACCTGCAGAGAGATCAGCTACACACAAATCAACTTGTAGAGAGATCAGCTACAAACAAATCACCCTGTAGAGAGATCAGCTAGAAACTAGACACAATTGTAAGGAGCTCAGCTACAAGCAAATCACCCTGTAGAGAGTTCAGAGCAACCTGCAGAGAGATCAGCTACAAACAAATCACCTTATAGACAGTTCAGCTACAAACAAATTATCTTGTAGAGAGATTGGCTACAAACAAAACAACCTGCAGAGAGATCAGCTACACACAAATCAACTTGTAGAGAGATCAGCTACAAACAAATCACCCTGTAGAGAGATCAGCTAGAAACTAGACACAATTGTAAGGAGTTCAGCTACAAGCAAATCACCCTGTAGAGAGTTCAGCTACAAACAAATCAACCTGTAGAGCGATCAGCTAGAAACAAATCACCCTGAAGAGAGGTCAGCTGCAAAAATCACCCTGTAAAGAGATCAGCTAGAAATAAATCACCCTGAAGAGAGGTCAGCTACAAAAAGTCACCTTGTAGAGAGATCAACTACAAACAAAACACTTTGCAGAGAGTTCAGCTACAAACATTACAAATCAACCTTTAGAGCGATCAGCAATAAACAAATCAACTTGTAGAGAGATCAGCTAGAAACAAATCAACCTGCAGAGAGATCAGCTACAAACAAATCACCATATAGATAGTTCAGCTACAAACAAATTACCCTGTAGAGAGATCGGCTACAAATAAATCAACCTGCAGAGAGATCAGCTACACACAAATCAACTTGTAGAGAGATCAGCTACAAACAAATCACCCTGTAGAGAGATCAGCTAGAAACTAGACACAATATAAGGAGTTCAGCTACAAGCAAATCACCTTTTAGTGAGTTCAGCTACAAACAAATCAACCTGCAGTGAGATAAACTACAAAAAAGCACCTTGTACAGAGCTCAGTTACAAACAAATTACCCTGTAGAGAGATCAGGTAGAAGAATTCACCTTGTAGAGAGTTCAGCAACAAAGAAACCACCATGTAGAGAGTTCAGCTGCAAACAAATCACCCTGTAGAAAATTCAGTTACAAACAAATCGCCCAGTAGAAAGATCAGCTAGAAGAAGTTACCTTGTAGAGAGTTTAGCTACAAAGAAACCATTTTGTAATGAGTTCAGCTGCAAACAAATCACCTGTACAGAATTCAGCTACAAACAAATCACCCTGTAGAGAGATCAGCTAGAAGAAGTTACGTTGTAGACAGTTCAGCTACAAACAATTCACTCTGTACAGAGATCAGTTAGAAGAAGTTTCCTTGTAGAAAGTTCAGCTACAAACAAATCACCCTGTAGAAAAATCAGCTAGAAGAATTCACCTTGTAGAGATTTCAGCTACAAAGAAACCACCATGTAGAGAGTTCAGCTGCAAACAAGTTACCCTGTAGAAAATTCAGCTACAAACAAATCACCCTGTAGAAAGATCAGCTAGAAGAAGTTATCTTGTAGAGAGTTCAGCTAAAAAGAAACCATTCTGTAAAGAGCTCAGCTGCAAACAAATCACCTGTACAGAATTCAGCTACAAACAAATCACCCTGTAGAGAGATCAACTAGAAGAAGTTACCTTGCAGTGGCGTAACCAGGAAAAAATTTTACCGAGGCAAAGTTTATACATTGATCTAATTGAGAGGGTCTGCTTCTGACTCAACTGCAATGTTCCAGCTTAGTTAATGCTACAGTACACCATGCATGCTTCAATTATTAGACTAGTTTAATTGCATTCAACTGGCACTAAAAACTGACTTACTCTGGAGATATTTTGAGTAGCTAGTCTGGCCACAACGGAGTTGCGGAGGTCATATGGTCATGCGCATGCACTATACTGATCTGATGTGATATTCAAGTCAGAGATTATCTCTCATGATTATCAGCTGCATTTGCTGAGCATGCCAAGCTAGGGAGTCTGAGGGCATGCTTCCTCAAGGAAAATTTTGAAAATATATGCTATGAAAAGGCACGTGGAGGCAATTTTTTGATTGTAGCTGCTAATGCATAATATACATGATCAATTAGCTCAATGCAATGCCATGCAGTTGACTCACTGGAACTTTTGAAAAGTAGTTTAATACAATTAACATAAATGTAAATGATTTAGACCAAGCACTGTAATCAGAACAGTAATCTGTACTGAATGCTCTATTAGAGTTTATTACGTTGACTGCTCTATTAGAGTAACTCGATCTTTTTACAAATTCAAGTAGCAGAAAAGTGGTTTAACACAGTGTCATCGTGGGCTCCGGCCCTGCTTATTATACAGCCATAAATTCTATTATGTATGATACAGTAATGCTGTCTAGTAATGTTTGAATAGAAAATCCGGGGTGCCAATACTCAGGTCTGCTCAGCCTGTTGTGCATTTTTACTGAGGCAGCTGCCTTGGTTGCCTCAATGGTAGCTACGCCACTGCCTTATAGATATTTCAGCTAACCCTGTAGAGAGACCAGCTAGAAGAATAGTTACCAGTTACCTTGTAGATAGTTCAGCTGCAAACAATTCACCCTGTAGAGAGATCAGCTAGAAGAAGTCACCTTGTAGATAATTCAGCTACAAGCAAATCACCCTGTTGAGAGATCAGCTAGAAGAAGTCACCTTGTAGAGTGTTAAGTTACAAAAAAAACCATGCAGAGAGTTCTGTAATAAATATATGTATTATATATCCACCCCAAAAACATCTTCGCTGTAAAAAAGGTGCGCCCAAGAAACTACAAGTACCTGGAACCCAATGTAAAAAAAACAAAAAGAAAACAGCTCAGCTGAAGTGAAAAGTAACTGGTAACTTAAAGAGCTGATATCTGAAGCGGCCAAGAATACAATTACTAAAGTTTAATCTATGCAAGAACACCTTGGCTATAAAACAGGTGTGTACATGAAAGTAACTGGCAACTGAAATGGCTGATATCTGAAGCGGCCAAGAATGAATGGTCATATACAACTAATTCAAAAATTTAACACTGAACCTTTATAATTCAGCTGTGTTCTATATTCACTCTTGCTGCATCGTAAAGTAATTTCTTTTAACTCTAATTGGCTGGTAATTTGGCCGCCTTTTTTAATAGTCAGTATAATAGAGCAAAAAAGGCGGCCAAATTACCAGCCAATTAGAGTTAAAAGAAATTACTTTACGATGCAGCAAGAGTGAATATAGAACACAGCTGAATTATAAAGGTTCAGTGTTAAATTTTTGAATTAGTTGTATATGACCATTCATTCTTGGCCGCTTCAGATATCAGCCATTTCAGTTGCCAGTTACTTTCATGTACACACCTGTTTTATAGCCAAGGTGTTCTTGCATAGATTAAACTTTAGTAATTGTATTCTTGGCCGCTTCAGATATCAGCTCTTTAAGTTACCAGTTACTTTTCACTTCAGCTGAGCTGTTTTCTTTTTGTTTTTTTACATTGGGTTCCAGGTACTTGTAGTTTCTTGGGCACGCCTTTTTTACAGCGAAGGTGTTTTTGGGGTGGATATCACTCATTTTTGTCAGTGATAGACAATAATAGGATTGAGCCTTACTACCACTTTCACCTTTATTCTTGGCCCGGATGTACATATCGGCAACATAATACAGTAGCTGTAGATAATGCCCCTAGGCAGAGCTATAGGGGTGGGAATTTTTCCCTACTATCACACTATCACAGTAGTTCTTCTCGCAGTTCTTTGCCTGGCCATCATCAACTGCTGTCAAAACATTAGTGTCGTCCCCCAGACCCTTCCTCAAGCATACTTACCACACAAAAATAACTTAGTTTAGCAGTGCACAAACAATTATCGACAGCATATGTACACTTACCGCATTGTTGAACTATGTATACCACCAGAATCCACCGGATTGACAACTAACACGTGATCTATTTAGGGGAAATCTCGTGGAAAGTCCCTAATTACCTTAAGCGGACACTCGTGATACGTGGTTTTAAATTGAATGGTTTAAGAATGTAACTAGATGGTGAGGCGTACTTTAATCGGCTCGACTTTAATGAGAAACTCGAGCCCCTCGTGAGAAACTACATCGCTTGAGCAACGCTTGAAGAAGTAAGAGTCAAGAATACTGATCGAGGTACTCTATGATATTTGCCGGTCTTGAATGCTAACGAAACGAGGAGTGAAGTTTGTGTAACGTGTCACATCGCCACACACTGATTCACCGTGTTTGTGCGATAGGGTTTATGGACCTGTCCACCAGATGCTGAAAGGAAATTCATTCCACCACATGTTGAAAGGAAATTCATTCCAACTTGTGAAGTAATCGAGGTACTCTATGATATATGCCGGTCTTGAATGCTAACGAAACGAGGAGTGAAGTTTGTGTAACGTGTCACATCGCCACACACTGATTCACCGTGTTTGTGCGATAGGGTTTATGGACCTGTCCACCAGATGCTGAAAGGAAATTCATTCCACCACATGTTGAAAGGAAATTCATTCCAACTTGTGAAGTTATTGATATACTCATTGTTGGGGTCCACGGGGACATCGATGATCATTTACCAGTCAGCTGTAAGTAATGTCACAACAGAAGGAAAGGAACCATTTCCATACCCCGGCTATGGCATACTGATTTTCCTGGTCAGTTTATGTACACTCAACCACAGATCGAAATGAAGAACTTTGGTTGCAGGTGGAAAATAAACACCTTTTTACTCAGTTACAAGAGATTCACCCAGCTGGGATAACATGTTGAAGTGAATGTCATTAGTACTAACTTGTTCATCAGGTATTGGACAATTCCAAGTGTCCAGATTATGCAGTTGTCCTCTTGTTCAAGTTTACACGTTTAGGCAAGTTCCACAACGTCCTATAATCTATTACTATATCAGTGTGGAATAATGCTTATATAATATTTTTCATATTCCAGGCTTTAGGTGTATTGTATTTAACACCTGCTTGTTGGTTTTTGCAGGCTATCTGGTCATACTGGTTTATCCACTAGCAGTTGAATGTGATCATGGTACATATGTAAGTTGAGACCATGCAAGAACAAAGATACAGGTGTCATGAATTTCAGGTCAGTTAACGTTCAGAGGAATTGTATTATTGCAATTGTTCTTTTTGTAGTTATCAATTATCAGTGACCAGTTTGTGATAGCGTACTTTTGTTTGACCAATGACCTAATGTTCTGGTTTACATGCTTACCCAACAGTTATGTTACTCACTTAACCTGCATATGGGATATATATTTTTTAGTTCATTTTGATTATCCATCCTTTATTGGTACAGCCTGGCATATTGATTTTTTGCACATTCTATTTTTAATTCAGTGTCTGCTGGATTGTTTCGTCAGATATCAAAACAGGTGTCTTTGGTGTTGCGACCGATGTTCCAGGTCAGTTTGCATGTGTGTTTAATTTAAGGTTGACTTCAGTGCCTGCTTATTCTTTTACAGGTCTCGGTATCGAGTGTCATGAATTTCAGGTCAGTTGACGTACAGAAGAATTGTATTATTGCAATTGTTGTTTTTGTAGTTATCAATTATCAGTGACCAGTTTGTGGTAGCGTATTTTTGTTTGACCAATGACCTAATGTTCTGGTTTACATGATTACCCAACAGTTATGTTACTCACTTAACCTGCATATGGGATATATTTTTTAGTTCATTTTGATTATCCATCCTTTATTGGTACAGCCTGGCATATTGATTTTTTGCACATTCTCTTTTTAATTCAGTGCCTGCTGGATTGCTTCGTCAGATATCGAAACAGGTGTCTTTGGTGTTGCGACCGATGTTCCAGGTCAGTTTGCAAGGTTGACTTCAGTGCCTGCTTATTCTTTTACAGGTCTCGGTATCGAGTGTCATGAATTTCAGGTCAGTTGACGTACAGAAGAATTGTATTATTGCAATTGTTGTTTTTGTAGTTATCAATTATCACTGTATACTAGTGATGTGAATTTGCAGGTCAGTCTACTCAGATGTATCGGGTATAGTGTTGATGGGTTCAAACAAATATCCAGTGTAGACTGTAGTGGCATCAAGGGTGTTAATTTCTAGGTCAGTTTACATGTTGTGATGTTAGTGATTTTTTCCTAGTACCCAGATGTTAAGTGTATTGTATTTAATGCCTAGATACCTGTTATGTTTTTAAATTATGGTATATCAGTGTAGACAGTACAACAGTAAGCCTTCTGTGTTGCAGTAACTATTTGTTTCATAATATTATGCTGTTGTCCCGGAATGGCACAATTTTTGGGCAACCAGTGTGAAGTCCAGTGGTACAAACATTGTATTATGACCAAGTTGTGATAGCGTACTTTTGTTTGACTAATGTCCTAATGTTCAGGTTTGACATGCTTACCCAACAGTTATGTTATTCATTCACTTAGCCTGGGATATAATTTTTGTTCATTTTGATTATCCATGCTATTATTGATACAGCCCGGCATATTGATTTTTTATACATTCTCTTTTAATTCAGTGCCTGCTGGATTGTGTCATCAGATATCGAAACAAGTGTTTTTGGTGTTGCGACCAAATGTCAGTTACATGAGTGTTTAATTTAAGGTTAACTTCAGTGCCTGCTTATTCTTTTACAGGTCTCAGTATCGTCATGCTGACATACAAGAAATCATCACTATTGTTGGAACTATTTTTAGTCAAGTCTTGATGTGATGTTGATTAACGTTGTTACACATTGTTGTATGTTTACCATATGGCAAGAAATTTTCATGGCCATCATGAAATTTGAATATTGTGTAAGTTGGGTGTAACAACCCCAACTCATACATGGTCACTGGCAAACCACGAACCACATTCGAGCCACAACACCACCAACCACATTCGTGCAATCCATTACAAAATTTTGTTGCACCATTTGTGTGTGCATAATACTTAATGAAAGCCACAACACAAGCTACATGGTAAACACTACATAGAGGTGGTAACCCCTAAAGGCTTGTTACCTTTTGTATTCACCTTATCGGCCTTTGTGGTTAATCTATTAAAAATTACATGTAAATAGAGAATTGAAGAGTATGCTTAAAGCACCTTCGCTAGTGATTTTGTTCTTCACACCATAAGACAACTGGCGATTTATAAACGCTCGCATGGGGTGTGGCACTAAATTAAATTAAAAAAGATTTCTGCTTAAAACGCCATCTCTAGGGAACTTACGGTTCAGGACGTTGTCACAACTTGTTTATCAGACATTAGAGTTTGTGTCCACGTCGTGCCTTTAAAAGTTATTGTAGGGATTAGAGGTTTGATTGAAGAAAATACGCGTATAGGCAAACCAGGATTGGATAATGTCAGTGCTAGATGGACTATACAAACACGACTATGTTGACTGGTATAACGTGACAGTAGTTGTAACATAAGATAGAGAAATAAAGTGAAATACACCTATTTTTTATTTTGCGATGGTTACTTTTTTATTTTAGCGAGGTCGCAAGAAAACTATGATGATGATGATGACGACTCCTAAAGATTTTTTATCACGTAACGCAATACAAATCTATTGAGAGATGTTGCGTAATCTAGGACTAATATTGTGAAACCGGCCCTACACGTAAATAACTCACAGTAGTGGCCGCGCGTCTTTTAATTGGGCGTGCGCTTTGTAGTTTCTTGGCATATAACTTGTACATTTACTGATAAATTCAGAAATATTTAAAGTACTTAACATCTGCTTCATCTTTTCTTTTTCCTGTGGTAAAGAAAAAACGATAGGTTAAAAAAGCCCCAAAGCCGGCCATAGTTTGGGGTATACAAATACAAAAAGAAGTGAAATCTAATCCAAAACAGCCAAGCTGTAAAAAAAGTGTGCGGCCCTCAAAAAGGCTATGGTGAAAAAAGATGTGAAATCCAAAGTGGCGGCCAAGAAATAGCTGTGATGGTAGGTTAATGGCAAAAATTTTAATTACAACAATTCAGGTGAATTTGGTGCCGAATCCTAGTGGACGAGGCAACGCAAATTCACCTGAATTGTCATAATTAAAATTTTTGCCATTAACCTACCATTACAACCATTTCTTGGCCGCCACCTTGGATTTCACATCTTTTTCACCATAGCCTTTTTGAGGGCCACACACTTTTTTTACAGCTTGGCTGTTTTGGATTAGATATTTTTCACCCAGGCTTTTTTGGAGGTCACACCCTATTTCACAGTTTAGTTGTTTTGGTACACAGTATAGGGCAAATTATTTATGAGGATATAAAATTTAGTGGAAAAATTTTTAGGTTACAGGCAAACAGCGAAATTTAAAAACTGTTTGATCAATGCATGTAGCGCATGCCAAACACTTTCTCGAGATGTGTGATCAATTTTAGTAGCTAGCTAATCATCAGTGATCCGAGGGCACCACATTTACAAGCTGCTAACTGAAATTATTATTATTATTACTAGGACTGCGTCACATACAACCAAGTACATACACCAACGTGACAGCCCCCTGGTGAGGGTATTAGGTGGTGAAGGCACAGTCCCCAAATCAACTCAATATGTCACAGTAGTGACAGATACAACACAATAGTGGCATCGTAACTAAAGGCCACCAGTAGCTAAGTGCCAGTACATTATTGGTGTGGTAATGGCACAGTGATGTGTACACAGGAGAGAACTATACATTATTGCAGTATTGTACGCAACAATACATTATAGGCAACATCACCAGATAAAAAAATTATTAGCTAATATATCAACATCAACTAGAGGTCCATCAGTAGTGTAGCAATGGCACAGTGACAGGAGACACACTATAATTATACATACACAACTTGCAGGAGTTAGCTACACAATACTGTACAAACCAGATGAACCAGATAAAGGAAGACAGCCAAGTCAGCCAGAGCCTAGTAGCTAAGCCAGGTGAAGGCAAAAACGATTAAGCACGTATTGAATTGCCTGACACCAACACAAAGGAAGTTCACCATACCAGCTGCACAAGACAAGATTGTTTACTTGTATTTTATCTGTAACTGTATCGTAAAGAGCGTGGCATGTGTTTTAATGTTTTCTTGTATTGTTTAAATTATATATTTCATGTGAATGGATCTACTGGCAGCTGGCATGGAGACTTGAGGCTTACAAAGTTTTTTTACTTGTAATCTTCTTGCTTACGTGTAAAGTGGCCACTGGCTCTCCTGCAGTCACTCCATGGACATTCGCTAATCTTCTCCTTGCCACAATCTGTAATTAAGCAAGGATGTGGTACTGGGCATTATATAGAATTACACATATGGTCAAGTCATCAGCACGAACGGATGCAACACTTATACGGTTGTGCCTTCGTTCGCAGGCGAATCTATCCCCGGTTAGTTAATGTCTCTAGACCTCGTAGTTTTCGAGAACATTAATTATTTATTTATTCATTTATTTATGACATAATTTTAACCGCATTTCATATTATCTTTAGTATTTGGTTGTATAATTACTATACAGTAGTTTCAGTTAGCTATGCCTAGGTATGGATCCCTATAAGCAGTACTATCATTAACAAGTGCCAATAATGCAGTGATCAGAAAGTGATTTATAAAACTGGCAAATTTTTTAACTTGCTAATTAAAGGACGTGGAAAAACAATCACACGAGATGGTCAACATTGCAATTGAGCAGTGGCTACCTTCGGTGATGGAAAAGGAGTCTTGACCTTTCACTTGAAGCATTTTCACAAAGCCATTTCACCACCGCCGATGGGCACAGAGTCTACTGAGTCCAACCTGTTGTATCTTCTTCTAATGGTTGTCCAGCACATGCCAACTGGTGCTAGGGGTGGTGGCAAGGGCAGACCACTTCACCACAACCTACACAACAAAAAACAAAATTTCGGTGCCACTGCAGTTTTAACCGAGGTTTGAACAGAAGAAAATTTCGATGATATTTATTGTCGTGGTTTACAAATTATCCGCAAAATCCTCGAAAATAATTCACCGTACGGTAGACAGACTTAGCAAAGTCCAGACACAGCCACAGAGCCATGTTTTGGGGTGGGGGGTTCAAGGCATTCGGACAAAACCCTTTCTATATAGCTTGGTCAATTTTTAAAAGCAGCATTTGACAAACTGGCAGATGAGGGAACGTTCATTTGCAGAAACGAGAGGCACTGACATACTCTCTTGAGTAAGGCTAAGCACTTGAAAGATTGATATGTTCTAATAGAGAACAATCAAACATATTATGCTGTGTGGTCTCAGCTTTGAGAATAAGCATATATATTATCTAAACCAAAACAGCCAAGTTGTAAAAAAAGAGTGGTCTCCAAAAAGGCCAGGGAGCAAAAGATGTGAAATCAAAGGTGGCGGCCAAGAAATGGCTGTGATGGTAGGTTAATGGCAAAAATTTTAATTACAACAATTCAGGTGAATTTGTGTTGCCTCCTCCAAATTTCACTAGGATTTGGCACCAAATTCACCTGAATTGTTGTAATTAAAATTTTTGTCATTAACCTACCATCACAGCCATTTCTTGGCCGCCACCTTTGATTTCCCATCTTTTTTCTCCCTGGCCTTTTTGGGGGCCACACTCTTTTTTTACAGCTTGGCTGTTTTGGTGTAGATATCACTTTTTTGTATTGCAAGCCACAAAGCCGGCCATAAACTGGCTTTGGTGCTTCCTTTTAACTTTCTTTTCTTTACTGCAGGAATTGTGGAACAAAAGAAGCAATAGTGTGCATAGCATTTTGTCTGATTAAATATTTGTATATTTAACACTGAATGATTATCACATAAGTAATAAGGTGACTTCTTACATAACTGAATTGTAGCTGAAACTATCATTGTTTGTAGTTGAACTGTTTTCAGGGTGACCTGTTTCTAGCCAAACTCTCTACATGGTGATTTGTTTCCAGCACATGTTTCTACAGGGTGATTTGTTTGTAGCTGATCTCTCTATAGGGTGACTTGTTTCTAGCTGAATTCTCTAATGGGTGACTTGTTCCTAACTGATCTCTCTACATGGTGATTTGTTTCCAGTACATATTTCTACTGGGTGATTTGTTTGTAGCTGATCTCTATAGGGTAACTTGTATCTAGCTGATATCTCTACAGGGTGACTTGTTTCTAGCTGATCGTTTCTAGCTGATCTCTCTATGGGGTTACTTGTTTCTAGCTGATCTCTTTTCAGGATGACTACTTTATTAGGAATTAGGATGACTGCTCTATCAGAGCATATCGATCTCGCACTTGCTACACTAAGTTGGATTTTGTGTTATATCTCTGTGGCTTTAAGTCTGATTCTTCTACACTATTGAAGGGCCTTTCTAAGATGATTACTCCATCTGTACAGCAATTTTCAAAGCATTACTCCAAGTGGTTTTTCTGGCAGCTGTGGCAAGTAGTTATTTTTTATTCACAGTGGATATCCATCCGGCAGTCACGTGAATAAAACAAAAACTTAGACAAAAAAGAGTCCCAAATGGAAAAAAAACCTAAATCCTGAGGGAATCAAACCTGGTACCTCCAGTTTATGAACCCAGGATCGTAACCACTGAGCTACCTGGCTCTCAGTTACCTACCTCCTTAGTTTCTACCTTATATACGTCATTCAAGAAGAAACCTAAAATACCAGTGAAGAAGAAACCAAAGCTGAACCCAACCCTAACCCTAATGCTAACCTGACGCCTGTTAAGTATAATAATGACTTTCACTATCTGTATGAAGGTAAATTTTTGGGTGAATTCAAAGCGAGCCAGGGTTGGAGCAAGTGAAACGAGCATCCCGGTGAAAGCCGGGCCAACCCTAGCTCGCCTCGAACTCACCCAAAAACTTACCTTCATGATACTCGAGTTATGGGTGACACTGCCGGACGGATATCGAACAGAAATAATGTCCGGCTGCCAGATGATTATCCGCTGCATTTTTTAATTAGCTAGTCTCAATTGCATAATTGTTGCATGCCGTTGGTGTTTTTGTTGTATTTTTGTGGTTTTTAGCTTGGTTTCTTTCAAACCAGAAAAGGTTTTAGGTTCAATAGTTAACCTATTCATGCACTGATTATCCCATGCGCAGTTTACCCTGTAGGCAAGACAACATATTAGTGTTATTTTTCGTGAATAATTGCTATTAACTCCTTTACTATTTATCGTATTTCAGCCAAACTTGGTACCAAGATGCGCCTTTACACTAGCGTTGAAACCGGGTCGGGTCATCCGGGTCACACTTTCTCCGGGTCATCCGGGTCTGACCCAGTTTACAATTTATCCGAGTCTGACCCGGATTGGATCACGTGAGAAACGAAATTGTTCGTTTGACGACGTGGAACTTATAAACGCTATCGCGTAGCTCTTTCGTGAGCCACGCCCACTTATCACATTACCAACATATGTTCAGCCACGCCTATTTGTTAGTAAGTGCAGTATGTAGCACGAAACTGAGCGTATCTATGGTGAGGGGTAGCTATTGTCAGTAGGTGAAGACTTTTTTTTTTTGGTCTTCATCCTATAGCTAGGCTGAAGTTGCTCAACACGAGTCGAACGCTCAAAATGTAGACTCGTTCACTCGCCCGAGACTACCCGAAACACGTCTCGGCTTTAATTAATCCGGGTCACATCCGGGTCAAATCCGGGTCTGACCCGGATTGCTATCCGGATCAGTGGGTCATCCGGGTCAGCAGTAGTGACATGGTTTCAACGTTGCTTTACACCTCCTTCTGTGTGCCAAATTTCAAGGCAATCAGATATTACATTTGCGTTTTATGGCAGTTTTTGTAAGTGTGCGTAAAAAGGAAGAAAATAAGAAGAAACTAAGCCAAATTTTGAAGTCAAATATCTCTGGAATTCTTGAAGCGATTTTGCTGAAATTTGGAATGTGGAGTACTGACATTGGAATGTGGAGTACTGACGTTGGTGGGCATGTCCACAACAAAAATTGTTTCATTTCATAAAGACAGCACAGAGCTACAAATGCGTGAAAACCGCATTTTCTTTCTTCCTGTCATTATACTCATAATGTTGCATGCCGGCTTCTTGGGCCTACCGTGTGTCTTGATGTACTTACCAGCATGTACATGCAGTAACAAAACTGCCTAAGAGTCACTACCAAAGCTAAGATCACAGCCACAACTTTGCATATCAGTTCAGCAGCAATAAACAAAATACATGTAATAGTTGGAAGTCACATATGACCTACAGCATAAAGTAATTTTGCCATTTTTGCATGCCACTATAGTATGACAAAAGCTTATATTATATAACAGCATTTTATTGAGAAGAGGACTACTGTATGAGCTATGCAGCTGCATGCATAATATTAATGCTACCAAGCATTATGAAGGGAGAACTGTAATGATTATGTGACTTTCCTCTTTTACCTAATGTATATATAACAATATTATTAATCCAAATGTGTCAGATTTCAAGTGATATAATACCTTTTGAGAGTCACACACATACAAACACACACATACATACATGCTCACGCACTCACACACATGCACACGCTCACACACACATACATGCGCGCACACACATACTAGCTCATATCAGTAGTGAGTACATTCAATGTGAGGCCAGTTGAGAGGAAAGATGAAATATCAAGGTGTTTGTTGTCAACACCTGGAGGCCTCAGACGCCTGCTACTGTGATCACATATCATGTCAAAGTAGACCCCCTCTTGAGAAATACTAATTACAGCCCTGTGACAGTATAGAAAACTGTCAATCTATACACATCAATAGACTGTGAGATATGCAATTGTGAACATTTCAATCCAGCATAGCTTGGGAAGATTGAAAGCTACAAGTTTGACATTTTCACCATGAATGGAGCCAAACACAGTATTTAAGTCATAGCAAGCTAGCACTGGTATGACCAGCACCTTTTGACGACGGTACCTGTAACACAAGCACATCACCATGGGTGGTGGTGGGAAGGCAATTGTTATATGAACAGAAAGTGGCAGAGTAGGTCATATGGTACGTATGTATCTCAAGCTCTTTAATATTGGGCTCTCAAGACCACCTGTACCACTGAAAATAATTACATCGAAATCATCTAGTACATAGAAATCATTTGGGAAACTATCCAAGGCTGTCCATACCTTAGCCCCATGTTTCAGCTGGTCAGTGACATTTCAAGATGGCATAACGTTCCTAGTGGCTGGCACACGTCTCTAGGAAGTAGAAATCTACTCTTAATGGGAATGTATGAACACATATTACAGGAGCTTTTAACGAACACAAGAAGCTGTTAGAAGAGCTATTTTAATGTTTGAAGCTGCAGTAAAAAAAATTGCTCAAAATAGCTGACAGCAGTTCAGCTAACAACAGCAACTTAATAACAGCTACCAGTTCAATTGAAGAAGCCACCAATACCCTGCCATTCCCCAGCTCAATCAAGTGCTTTTACTTTGAATACAATTATGTGCAAGCTATGGGGTAATCATTTATGTTGTACTTGTAAATTCCAAGAGCCACAGTTCTGGTAAGCATGGGCAGATACATAAGGCATGTTGGGGTACAGCTGGGATGATATAATCCACACTGCAATCTACAGATACTGCTGTAGTGCCACTTTCAAATCCACAACAGGAGAATAAAATTTATCCAGTGTTTCAAACCTTACAACTTCCTGAATTTGACTATTGAATCTAATTATTGATTCAACTTCCCCCCTCTCACTTTTGTGATTCCAAAACACATGGCTTGATTTAGACAATTGTCTACACAAAAGTGTTGAGGGCCATCTATCATTGGGCTATTTTGAAACCACAGCAGTGAGACTAGATGACTCCACTAAGTCAGCATGCAGTCATCCTATAAGAATGACAAAGGCTTGATGGTCTGTCACTACTGACAACGTGAGTGCCGGTTCACTATTCAAACAACTATAACTAGGAACAAAAACAAAGCACATGTTACAACTCAACTTTAAATTGAGTGTCAATAATTAGAATCAAACATGTTTTTCTCATTTGTAGATGATGTAACAACAGCCTTACATCACTCGCAATATAGATTGCAACACTCCTGACAGAAATGAGACTGCCTGCTGGGTTGGTCCATTTCTTCATCTCCCCTTTGACTGTCATCAAAGTTGCTAGAGTTTAGCCATCGTCTAAGCCTTTGCCTTGCTTCAATTTGGGCCTTACGAGTAGGACGAATGGTAGGTGTTAAATCATTTTTATCAGCCTCCATGTTACACTCAGATAAATGATCATTATCATCTTCAGTGGGTGCTGATGGTGACTTATTTTTATTCACATTAGTGTCAGTAACATTATTATCTGGATACTTGATGGGGTAGAGGAATTCAAGCTAAGAGGTCTGTTAATAAATTTATTGGGACCAAATGCAATTCTTGCAGACCTGATCCTCTTATCTCGACTTTGGAACAGTTCAAAATATGACCAACCTTCCAAGAACCTCTAGGGAGGTTTTCTTTAACTAAAACAACATTTCCTACCTTTGGAGTGAAGTCTGTAGAGCTGCGAGGTCCCTTCAGTAGTGTCCGAGATCTTTCATGTAGGTTTGATAAATACTCTTGTCGCCAAATAATCTGAAATTAATTTAAGAGTTTCTGTTCACGCTTCCAGATTTCTAACATTTGCTGTGAAGGGGAGATCATCCCGGTAACATTACACTCTGGATCGATCTCTTCAGTGAAGTCCGGAATGACATAGTTTGAGTGAAGTGAAAGAAAATGTGAGGGTATAAGGAGGACCATGCTCGAGTTGATGTCAGCATCTACATAAACCAATGGATGTGAATTAATAACTGCCTCTACCTCTGTCAATGCTGTAGACAATTTCCTCCGTGGTAAAGATCAGGTGCCAATAGTTTTCCGAAGAGCGTGTTTTGTCAATCCCACTAATTGCTTGTAAAACCCTCCCATCCATGAGGCTAGTTCAACAATAAACCTCCACTTAATGTTACACTTGGTAGAAAAATCACATACTGTCTCATCTGTGACTACATCCCTCAACGTCTTGTGAAGAGTTGTGCCTGCACACCTAAATTGTTGTGCATTATCTGAAATAGTCAACTGAGGAGTTCCTCGTCTGGAGATAAACCGGCACAAACCAAGGAGGAACTCATCTGCTTACATGTCTTCCACTAGTTCCAAATGAATGGCACAGGCTGTCATACAAGTAAACAAGCACACTCACACCTTCTTAGAGTTACCTCCATCAGTCTGGTCAGTTACTGCAGCAAAATTCTTGATATACAGAAGGCCCAAATAGTCTAGACCAGTGTACTCGAATGGGAGGGATTTAGCGATTCTCTCTCTTGGTAGATCAGGCATTGGTGGAATAGCAAAAGGGGTGCCCCTAAACTCGTCTGCACATTCTACAGTTTTATAGATCCTTCTTGACTGCTGCACAACCATGGGGTATCCCATACACTTGTCGAATTGTTGCTAAGGTTTGTGAAACACCTGAATGAAGGATTTTGGTGTGCACATCATTAATAACCAATTGAGTGAAATATTCGTCCGTAGGCAAGAGCTTTGGAGAATTGTATTGTTTTTCTTCCTTGTTGTATCTTGTCAATTACATCAGAGTATGACTTCAATTGGATGTGTTTCTCCCACAAAAGCCTTGCAACTTGCACTTCTTTAGCTGATTACAGCCCCGTTCTGTGATCCCTCTTCCTTAACTTGTCAACCAACCTTAGGATCTACACTGTACGTAAAAAGTGAAGAATATTTGTTTTCAATGATATCTTTGAGTGTTGTGCCATGTAGGTTGAGGGAACTTTCTTCAGCTACAAGGTCAGGTTCTAACACAGCTTCTTCAAGGTCACCTTTCAGTTTGAACTCAAACTGTTCTTGGAACTTAGTGTCCAGTTCTGGTGTCTTGGAATTTGGCCATAGCTGCATAGGTTGGCTTAGCCAAGATGGACCGTTCCACCACATCAATGATAACTCATCAGGTGGCTTTCCTCTAGTGGCCAAGTCTGCTGAATTCTCTTCTGTAGACACGTGTTTAAAAGTTACATCATTAAGCATCTAGATCTCTTTCAACCTGTTTGTTTCGAAGGGGAACAATGGTTTCTTAGTTTGCAGCCAGTGTAGTACACACAGGGAGTCAGTAAACACTGCTTTATAGGTAACCAACAAATGGAGCTCAAATTTCAGTGCTCGAATGCCAATGAGTACCCCTAACAACTCAAGCCATTGTATGGTTATATTATCTGGAGCCAAGTATGTCTTGGAAAACATAAGGTCAGCCTTGTATGTGTCATTTAGTTATTGGTGCAGATAAATTGCTGTGGCATAAGCCAGAGGCATCACAGAAACAGATCAGACCATATTCAATGCTTTTTTCATTGCCAATACCAATGTGTCTGGGGATTTGGTACATAGGAATGCCTTCATGATGTTTGCAAACTCGAAGCCATTCTACTAATTGTTTGTCATCAAGTTTAGTATCCCAGTCACACTTTTCAATCCAAAGTTCTTTCATAAAGAGTTTGGCTTCCAACCTACAAAAAAATCTAGATGGTTAAACACTGAGGCAATGGCTTGTAGTGCTTCACATTTTGAGGATATATGCTGAAGCTCACTTACTGGCTGATGGTCTAGACAATGACAATTCATCACCCACCAAGTTCCAATTAATACCTAGTACCTTCTGTTCACAGTTCACAATTCTGTCTTTAGGTGGAAGAAGATCCATTAATTGTTTAGAATTAGATGCCCATTCCCTGATGTTCATGGCAGCACATAAAAACAGACTGTTGGCTTCCTTGTAAAGAGATTCAGCATTTCTAAGAGTGTTGACTCCTGTGATAAGATTGTCCACATACAAATCTTGTTGAATTTCCTTTAGCCTCACAATACGTATCTTTGCAGTATGGTTTGGTATAACCATTCAGTATGACCTGAAATGCTTCCAATAATTGCTACGAAGTTTTTAAAAAGTTTTATTCAGCATAATTTTTCTGACTGACTGTCTGACTGCTAGGCCTTGTAACTCAATAACGTCTAAGGATACAGGCTAAACTTTTTCACTGTTCAATGTTGCTTCAGCCCAGCAATAGGCCGATCACTCTGTTGGAGGTGGTGGTTAATTGTGGCTGCCAGAAGAAATGGGCTGGAGATAACTCCAAATGGTACTCTGCAAAATTGAAACACTTCCAGGTTTTACTCAGTGATGACATTCTTTGGATTCTTCAACCATAAAAATCGTGTGACATCTCTGTCTCGGTCATGTAGGCCTGTATTCAAAAAAGCTTTTTCTACATTGGCTATTACTGCAATGGGGTGTAGACGGAATCTAATAAGCAATCCACAGAGGTCAGGTAGCATCACTGGTCCTCAAAGGAGGCAATCATTCAAGCTCTTACTGGTTTGCCTTGTTTTGGCAGAGGCATCATACACTACCCGTACCTTTGTGATACTTTTCGTTGGGGTAATAATAGCATGATGTGGTATGTAATGCATAATGCCACCTTGCTTAAGACCACTGAGTACCTTCTCAATTATTCCACTTTCCGACTGTTCTTGAATCACAGCAGTATACATTTCAAGTAATTTCGGATTCCTCTTCAGCTTGTTGACAGTAGATTTTAGCCGACCAACAGCCGGTTGGTAATTTTGGAAGTGAAGGATCAGATTTTTTTCCACGGCCAGGACACTAGATATCTGCCATTCTCAAACTTGACTGTATTGTTGAATATTTCCAGATCATTAGTGGTTAAAGGTGAGTCCGTGATCCCAATTGATTCTAGGTTCCAGAAAATGTTCAGATTTGGTTTGCTTGTAAGTGGCGAGTCAACATTGCTAAACATGTGAGTTGTTGTCTTCATACCTTCAGGGGCAATGCCAAGGGTGCTTACCGGCAAACTTGGTGTACTCATTACCAATCAGCAGTTCAATAGATGTGTGTTCAGAATCAATAGGGAGGGTATCAGCTAACTTGGACTCCCAGTCACTCTTGAGGAAGGAAATATTGTCTGAGTTAATAGGAACACGCCTTATTCTTCCAGTAATGTGTGGCACTACACTGGCTTCAATTAGTATTGAGCTTCCATCTTTGAGGGTAAGTCATAATTCAGTTGGTCGATATATACATTATCTGCTTCGGTTTGTCTGACCCAAATGTTGCTACAGTGACACTCTCAAGGTGACTCAACTTCAACTGCAGGCTTTCAGCTAGTTTCTGAGTAATATATGTCCTTTGACTACCCAAATCCAAGACCATTCTGACAAGGATAGACTGATCACCTGATGTATTCAATGCTGTAGTTGATGCCGTCTGCATTAAAACCTGGTTTCCACAAGCTACAATGGCTGCTTCACCTTTTGTTTCTTCTTGAGTGCTTGGTGTATGTACCGACTGTAACCCAGATTCAGATGGCTGATCTTCCGCTGTAAACAGATTAGGGCAGAGGCTTCTATGGTGATTATTCTTGCCGCAGTGAAAATAGGTTCATTGTCATTGGCAATCTTTAAGCCACATGACCTTTCTGTAGGCATTTGAAACAGGACCCCCTCAGCTTCTCCATCCAGGCATGTTGTGTGGTGTATTCTGAACATTCATCGAACCAGCGGCTGTGGCTACAAAAGACACACTTCAAATTATTATGAGTCCTCCTACTATTGCCTGAGTTACTGCTTGCTCCTACTAACAGTTCTCCTGCACCAGGCTTTGACACTAGAGAGGGGTAACGAGATTCTTCGTGCAGGTATCCGGGATTAGAAACCATCTTTGGAGTTGATGAGAGAAGTATGATTCCCCACCAGCCATTTCCATAGCTGTAATATGTTTCTCCAATAATTTCCGCAACTTTTGTACAGTCCAGGGCTCCTCTCCCTTCATCAAGTACAACTGGTAGAGAACTTCTTGGGGTAGTTCTCTGTGATCAGTGACACAAAGTGTCGGTGCTCAACATTCTCACCTAGGGCTTCTAAGCTCACTTTATGGCATCATAACATTGCCTTAACTTCCCAATTTGATTAGAGGCAACTGCAAGGTATGATAGTGAGCATCAATAATCAACTGGGAGTTGCCAAACCTTCGTTTTAACACATCTACTACTACTGAATAATTGTCATGCGACAATTGACACCCAGAGATGGCATTCAATGCCTCACCAGTTAATCTCTACATCAAAGAAGTCATCTTGTCCACAGAGTAATATCTGCCCTTGTCAATTGATGCCTCAAAGGCATCCCAAAATTCTCTCTCTATTTTAGTACACTCCCATCAAAGGGAGTGATCTCTAGTTTTGGTGCCTTAATAGTGGCATGAACATTGGGCTGAGACAACATATTAGCAGTGTTAGCACTTGGAGTATTAATTGAGCTGGTCTGTGTGGGGTGGGGACCCCTACTTTGCAATTCTAAGTCCTTGCATATTCTCTCCAGTTCCTCCTTTAGTACCTTCAATATTTTTATCAGTACACTATCCATCAGTTCAGCATCTTCATCTAAGACAGTTCATTGGCTTGCTCAAAGGCATCAATTCTTTGTCATTTGCAGATTCCAATCTCGTAAATTTCACTTCTAAATTCAGTAACACTTTTCCGGCAGTCATATGAAGGTGCGAGACATCTTCAAGGTTGTTAAGAAGTTTTTCTTGCAATAACTTCTGGGCTTCAGATTCCTCCTTAATTAATTCCCTTTTGTCCCGTGTACGGGCACTCTTTAGTGAGCTGCAGGTCGGCATTTTGCAGCACCTATGTTTCAACTAGAAATAAATTGTTAAAACCATTAAGTTCACCCGCCTTCTGTGGTACCATTATAAATTATGCTACAGTACCACGATTTCTTTGTTTAGGGTTCCAAGAATCAAAAATCAATGATGCTGGGCAAGGATAGTAGTAATCAGGTTGGATGGGTTTTTGGCACCAAATGTTACTACAGACAATGCGAATGCTGGTTCACTATTCAAACAAATATAACTAGGAGCAAAAACAATACATGTGTTACAACTCAACTTAAATCAAGTGTCAATAATTAGAATCAAACACGTTTTTTCTCGTTTATAGATGATGTAATAACAGTTTTACATCACTCGCAATATAGATTGCAACATGGTCAGACGATTACTGATCCTACCAAATTTGGTAGTTTCAAAGGTAGAGCTTCTGCTTCCCACTGTCCTGGATGTACTCGACGTGAAAGTTTTTCAGTCCTGAATTGGGACAGTGTGTTGTTGTATAAGTCAATCCAGTTCTCAAAGATAGGTTGACCTCAAGTTTTGTAAACTTTGCAAAATATGTTTTGCACTAAAGCCACTTGTTAGAGATGAGCTTGACTGCTTTGAAAACAGGAGGCTATCACTGTATTAAGATGGTCCTGATTGGGCCACTCCTGTTGTCATATATAAAAGGAAAGCTGGGCTTCAGTCTTCAACAATATAATGAATTTTAAATGGGTAGATCGTAATTTTTAATTCCCCACATACACAAACTTTGCCTCTGTATACCGCTTACCACTACCTGAAGAACTGTTCCACTCCTTGAAATGAGGAACAGTTCAAGGGCCTGGTTCATTGATCTAGTTCATTGACCTAGTCCATTGAACAGTTCAAGGACCTAGTTCATTGACCTAGTTAATGCTTATACTTGCAAACTGAACTATATTACATGCCTAAACACCTAGTAGTGAATGGACTTGTATCAATATCAACGCCTTCCTTTTGGTCTGAGTTGTGCCCCAGCATTGTTTCAAAAGAGATAGATGACCTGACAATTTCTTGTGTATCAAAAATAATACCATAGAATCAGGTTTTAAGTACATGTGTCTATTAAGCGCATATTATTTGTAAAGCGCATACACATTTCTTGTGATTTAGCCATGGTTGATAAGCGCACATAGTCAAATGCAAGGCTCAAGACACAACAAAGTTACACATGGGAAGAAACGCTGGAATTACTGGAAATGAATGTTTCCTCCAGCATTTACTTCTCCCATAAAGTCTCCTTTCACTGTGTATACAGCAAATCAGCCTTCTGGATTGCACTATTGTTGTTCATTATGGAGGATTTTACCCATAAATAGAGTCAAATATCCTTACACACTGGCGTGGTGACTGGCATGAACTACTAACTCCTCTATCACAATGTAGTGATTTCGTGTTAACATTTATTAGGTGTATGCGCCTAACAGATAGCATGATTTTTTACAAACGTTTTCTCCAAAAAGTATAAGCACATGCGCTTAACAACCCAATTCTAGGGTACTGTAACAGGAAAAACTGACCAGGAACATATTGCTAATCTACAGAAAGCTCTTGAGAGACTGAACACAGCAGGGTTTCATCTCAAATGAGAAAATGTAAACTTTCACAAAACCAAGTACAGTATTTAGGCCAAAAAATTGAAAAAGAAGATATTCAACCCATACTTGAGAAGATCAAGGCAATTGTAGGTCCAACAATTCTTCCTGCATTTAACTATTATTATCACTTCATGCCAGGCTTAGCTTCAAAGTGTGCATGTTTGAATGACCTGCTTTTCCAAGATGCTAAATAGAAGGGTGTCACTAAAAGGAGGATTGGGAAATTAGGAAACCAGAAATGGGAAATGAGGAAATGGGGAACAGAGTATTTCTGTGTAGTGCATTTTTGTCGTATTGGCTGTATTGGTGGCAAGTGAGGGTTTCAGAAGCAGTCAGTGAAGGACATAAAGCCAATGCATGGTCGAAACATGGTATTTGAATCCATTATTCTGCATTTCACAGTCAGTGCAACTTTTGCTAGGAGTAGCTAGAGTGGCAATGAGCAAGACTGAACGAAAGCAGCTCTTCAAGTGTTCTCAAACTCGACCTCATTCTTTGGGTGCGTGATCTCATATTTGTGTACCTCCTCCTGTGATTATGCTATAGTGTGATTACTCTACCCAGTGTCACAAGTTCTTCTGTCGCTGTATCAACAACAGCCCACTGACACAGCATTAGTGCAACTACTGGATTAAAAAAGAATTCTTTGTTATGAAGTCAGCACTATTCAGATTATGATCACCAAAAGTAGCCAATAATGACACACAGCATGGCCACATAATATGATTATATGTACATCACAGTACCAATTACAGACAAGATCATGACATGCATTCAGACTGTTAGAATCATTTTGTAATACTGATACCTACAAGTACTCCTTGATACCTTCTACATCAAGACAATGGAACTTACTACCTTGTCACATTTTGAACCACAGACACTTGACCAGTTCAAATCCACACTACATAATCATCACTTTGAAATTAATATGAAGTTTCACAGTATTGACAAATAAATACACATGTATAGGTTATGACACATGTGCAATCTGTGTGGCCTGGTAGTAGCTTGGAAATCTCACCCACCAGACTCAGTTCCTTCAAAAAGAATTTTATTGTAAGGATATGATGATTCCTGTTGTGATGTCATGACACCAATCCACTACCAGAATATGCTCAGCTCTCTATGCTACCAGTGTTATCATGACTGTATAGTGGGCTAGGTGACTTATAGTATTACAACTTGCAATGTTTGTCCTAGTGCTGAAACGATTATTCTTTATTTGACTATTCAGTCAGCATGACACTATTTGATTCGTTGACACACTATTCGAATAATTGGTAGCACTTTGTACCTCAGATGCCTTTAAACTTAAGATTGTGAATGAAGTGATGTATCTATGCTGTAAAAGTTCTATTTTAGAAATGATAGAATTAGCTCTTTGGCTTTACCTTGCTCCCTGACAAAAAGTTTCAGTACTTATTCAATAGAAGTATAAAGAATAATCGAATATTCGATCGTTTTGTTCACAACTATTCGAATAGTAAAAATTGCTATTCGTTTCATCACTAGTTATAAGCATATTATTTTCATGATACAGTGTATGAGATTCCTTTGGCGACTCATTGTTCTACTACTACTTCACCGACCACTACATCCGAGACTACATTAAGCATGTGGTAATGTCATGTGCAATCATCTGATAACATAATAATTATGTGACCGGATCTGCGATAAGGGGTCTTATAGCCTTTCCAACTGCATGTACTTGGCAATCCATAACTTGATTTGTGTGTACCAGCCTGAAATTTGGTCGCCTTACCCTCCTAAAATAGCACTATTCATGGATGTAATTTTAAGACAATGGGTTAAACACATGATGGGTTATGACTCATCACACTTTGGTAGAGTAATCACGTACACTATACATAGCAGGAGGTGCACAGATATGAGCCAATTTGAGGTAATCTACAGATCCATGCTGGAAGAACAAGGCTGAGTTTACACAATACTGAGAACACTTGAAGAGCTGCTTTCATTCATATCTTGCTCAGCAAAGTTGCACACGCTGAATAATGGACCAAGTTTCGACCATCTATTTGGTTTTATATGTCCAGCTTGCAACTTCACTGATGGCTTATGATGCCCTCACTTGCTAGCAATACCACCAATTTGACAAAAACACACTATAGAGAAATACTCTGTTTCCCATTTTCGGTTTCCTAATTTCCCATTCCTCCTTTAGTGATGCCCAAAATAGAAGCTGACCAAGAAGCATTCCCAAGTTATGAATGTAATCAAGGCTTCCTTCATTTTAACAGATACTTTCAATCACTATGACTCTCAGCTCCCATGGAGCCTGGCCTGTGATGCTAGTTTTGTTGGTGTGGGTGCAGTCATTATTTGTATGTACCCAATACATCAGAGAAACTAGTAGCGTATGCTTCCCACAAGTTGAGTCCAGCTGAGAAACATATGCAACAAGAGGTTTCATCCACCATTATTTTATAATGTACAAAAGTTCACCAGTATTTGTTGGGTCGCAAATTCTGTACATTGACTGACCACAGGACATTGTGTAATCCTGAAAAGGAATTCACAAATGATCTCAAGTAGACTGCAATGTCAGGAAATTACTTTGTCACCCTCTATTGACAAAGCAAAACAACCCTTCTGATCAACATGGCAATGCTGATAGTCTGTCATGGCTACCTTTAGAGCTGGACACAGAATGGGCTGGTGAAACTGTTTGTTTACTTGAACAGCAACAATTGAACCAATTATCTATTAAGGCTTTACACAATGTCCAAGAAACCACTCAAATCCTGCACTGTCAAAACTTTGCAATTCACGTATGGCCAAATTCTGTTAGCTTACTACCCAGTGACCTCAAAAGATTAATTTTACAAACATTGTCTCAACTTGAGTACTTTCAATAGTTGTTTACTGTTGGACCTTAAAGCATTCATCCCAAAGAAGTATATTACATGGAGGACACCTAGAGATAACATGTTATGAAATCCCTAGCTTGACTCCATACAGACTACATGCTCCAACTGTCAAAAAACTGCATGAGATACAGTGAGAGTTCCTCTACATTAGTGGGATATTCCAAGAAGTCCTTGGCAAGGCTGCACATTGACTATGCAGGCTCACATAGAGGTACTATGTGGTTGTTAGTAATTGATGCATGCAATAAATGGCCAGAAATCCTTGCCATTACAGCTCAGCCCACAGTCTAGCAGCTGAGACAGATTTCTGTCACATATGGGTTGCCACTGATAATAGTTTCAGACATTGGTCCAAATTTGCATCAAAAGAATTTGAATAGTTTTGTAGCTCAAGAGATATTCAGCACAACACTATTACTCCTTACATTCCTGTTCCTATGGTAAAGCTGAATGACAAGTGGAGTAAATTACTGACAAGGTCAATCTAAAGACCGCTTCTCAACTAAATAAGGAGATTTCCTGGCTAAAGTCAACCACACCAACCCACACCAGTTTGAAATAGGTGTCATTTGGGTTCGAGACTTCTGTCGTTGGTCTCGAACAAGCGTTACTGAATCTCTTGGTAATGTAATGTACAAAGTACAACTAGAATATCAGTCTGATGTCATTTGGCGAAGACATGCAAACCAACTTTGCACCAGAATATATAGTTCCAATGAACACTGACACTGATAATAATCCTGACAATAATACCCAGACCTGTTTTGAATGCTCCTCATCCACTCTGCAGACCCTCCCGAGTTTGTAAACCAACTCATCAATGGGTACCCAAACTTTAAGCACTGGTATTTGACTGAACTAATCATGCACACACGCACATGTGCACGTAGTTGTAATTGTACGCCACAGATAGTTGTAATTGTGTATATGTTTTCAGTTGTTGTTATTGCTTGTAACCTTATTGCTGTTGTATTGTTGACTGTACGTTGTTTTGTTATAGTGCTATCATCATTGTATTCCTAAATACACTTGATGGCAACTTCTTCCACTATATATGATGTTGCTATGGTATAAAACTATTGTCATTTTGTAACCACACACTGCCTCTACAATTTGTCAGCAGTTCACTACAAACTCTACCAGCAAATTCTCCGCTTCATTTAGTGTTCTGTCATGGAGTGCATCTAAACTCATCTTACAATTACATAGGTAACTTTCACATGAAATGCATGCATAAGACACAGTAAAACGTGAATATACAAATCAGTATCTTGAAGTCACATTGCTATGTACGTTTGACATAGTAATGGCATCAGACAGATGTGATATATTCTAAACAATGTGTGTGGTATAAAGCAATGTTATGTGCTATTAGAACAGGAAGGAAGTAAATGTGCAGGCAAAATAGAGCATAAACAGTGATAATCCAGTTATTTTCCTGGAACAATGTCAGTTAAGGTTACAGGACAAGCTCACAAGCAAAAGTTCAACTGAATGGATGAACTAGACAGGAACCTCAGCCCATAGATGAAGGCAAGTTTGTAGGATAGAATTATGAAAGTGACCAGAACACAGCTTTGAGTAAACCAGACACAAAGGGTAGCTGAATGTACCTTCGAGAAATGGAAACCTAGCAGTGAGAAAGACTTGCACATTGTTACAGTATGAAACCAATTTACAGTACAGAAGAGCAGCAGATGGATATAACACTGGTGTACACCATGGCACAAGGCCTACATAAGTTGTTGTCAGTATGATGAACACAAGAGGCATCAAGTTGACAACGTTACAAAGCAGTATGGGTTTTTAATTTTTAGACTTGCAGATGTGCCATTGCACATCCATAAGTCATGCCATAAATCATGTGTTGGTAATCACATTTTGTCAATGCTTACACTTGTATGGTAGCTATCACTTGAATGCAGCATCACTACGTGCAAGTGCAAGTGACTAAAAGACTTGCTAATTAAAGGTTGTGGCAGCCGCAAGTTCAGCCATTTCCATCGTGAGTTCGCAATTGAAACATCTGTCATGCCCCTTAATTGGTGATTTGTTTAATCACTCGTATTCACATGTAGCAATGTTGCATTCAAACGGTACAGTACACAGTAGCTAAAAAATTTCAGGTGAAGCCCCATTCACCAAAGTTTTTTCATCGATTTTGCAATAGTGGGTTTTCGCCAAACTTTTGAACCGCCAAACTTTTTTACTATACAATAACCTATCATCACAGTCATTTCTTGGCACCAAATTCACCTAAATTGTCGTTATTAAAATTTTTGCCATTAACCTACCATCGCAGTCATTTCTTGGCTGCCACCTTTGATTTCACATCTTTTTCACCATGACTTTTTTTGTGGCTGCACTCTTTTTTCACAACTGCAGCTTGGCTGTTATTGTATAGATTAGAGTGTCTCAAGTCAGTCTTCACCTACCAGAGGCATGTCACTATTTCATATTTTCACTGTGCTAGCATTATGAATATGCTATACCAATAATAAGGGTGCGTGGTCATTATGATCAAGTAAGAGGCATGGTCCCCGTTCTCGGTTGCTATTGATCAACCAAGATCAGTTAATGGGCATAGCTTCAAACCTATCGTGAAGTTACAAGTATCTACTGATTGTAAGTGCTTTAAATTATTTTGTGGTTATGCTGCTCAAGGAAGTGTTGATACGGAAAGTTAATGTCTCCATATGGTTTCATCACATCAAAAAGAAGATGACCAGCCTGATTGAAGATAAAAGGAAAGACAAGGTACAGAGGGCACACACTCATCAAAACTACAAAAGGCACATTCCACTAGTGAGTTTGATTAAATGGTAGCTGTGCACTGCTTCTTTTGGCCTCCAGCATTGTGACTATGGTCAGGCAGGCAGACAAAAATTCAAGGTTTGGTTGTTGAATTGTATATCTGACCGTCTGTAAGTGTTTTTTGTTTTGTTGTTTTTTGTTTTTTTAATGCTGTTTTTCAAGTTTAAGAACTGGTATATATTATTCTTTTTTGTCGCATAAGATGTCTCTACAATGGTTTATAGCATTTAGGCAGCACACTTCACTTTTGAGGGATCCCTACTTAAACAATACTACTGTACTATTTGTTTATCACAGTATGAGTAGAATATCTGGATATTGATACCGTTCCAAAGCAAAGCCAAGCCGAGAACGAGTGTGATATTCTATGATTGCTGTGATATAACTGCCAATTAAAAGACTGTCAGTACTTTCATGCACATGGCTCATATACAGCTAAGGATAATTGTTAATATCTTTGACTGCTGTGATATAACTGGCTTATATCCAAGTAAAAGACTGTAGGGCACTTTGATGTATATGGCTTCATATTCAACATGTGTCATGCTGGGTTTTGCTAATATAACTATACAACCTTAGCCCTTGGACCTATGGCCTTCAGGCTTTTGATTCAAGACACAAGATAGTGTGTCGTGCAACCGAGTACAGCCAGGGTGGGCACACAACAGACAAGTGTGTATTTTACAGGAACCAAGAAAATGCTGTTTTCATGCATCCATAGCTCAATAGTACCTGACTGGAAATAAACTATTGTTTGCTGTGGAACTCCCTTGGGGTGCGGCACCCCCAATTTAAAATGAGCTGAATCCGCCAAGCCATCACTGAGATATATGGTTTTAAATTCGTCTTCTTGGTTTCTTTGTATTTTCTTCATCTTTTTCGCTTACAAAAATTGCTATAATGCTTAGATCAATTTTCTTCAAATTTGGAGGGGGTAAGAATGTAATGCAGTACGTTTATATTGTAAATTGTGTACAGATTGGATAAAGAACAAGGCAAGATTTTCAAATAAGTGCAATAGCAATGGCCACAGGGTAAACCATTTGAAAGAATGACTTATCAGTCTGTACATGGAATAACCATCTTAGTGAAAACCTTTTGTGATCACACTAACAGTCATGGAGTTACATATAACAAAAACACCAATCATGTGTAACAAGCGCATGGTGGAGTATTGTTAATAAAAAAGTATTACTTGCCATGCCTACTAGGTAAACTAGTAAACGGAATCAGCTGAAAATAGGTAGATAATTATTTCAGAACAATCTTTCAGTGGTTTACAAGGAATCAGAATAAAAACCACTACGAAAGTCAACTAGGTGTAACAAGTGTGTGATCGACATACTCTAATAGTGCAGTCACCTTAATAGAACATTCAACTATGTAATAAGTCACTCCATTAGAATGTTTAGCTACAATCAGGTCACCATGTAGAGAGTTCAGCTAACAACAAGACACCCAATAGAGAGTCCAATTGCAAAGAGAGTTCAACTACAAACAAATCACCCCGTAGAGAGTTCAGTTACAAACAAGCCACCCTACCCTGCAAAGAGTTCAACTACACACAAGTCACCCTAAAGAGAGTTCAGCTGTCAACAAATCACCCCATGTAGAGTTCAGCTACAAAGAAGTCACCCTGCAGAGAGTTCAGCCACAAACAAGCCACCCTGTGGACAGTTCAGCTAAATTTTCAGGTGTGTTATGGTCTTGGATATCGTCATTTTGAGAGGTTTTTGTAGTGTGATCACATCATGGACCTGCCTAGGTGACATAGATGACAAGATGAACAGGATAGCTACTGTCCATTCTACCAAATGCTGAGACAAATAAAAAAGTTTGGGTGGTAAAATATAGAAGCACAATTTACAATTTACCATAATAATTTGCCTATGTTTCCACTATATACCAAATCAGTACCTACCACCACATAGAGTAGAAACATGGTTTCTTATTAAAAGTTGTGGCAGTGAGTTAAAGTAGACCACCATCACTTTTACAGATGTATATATGTGACCCAGTCTAAGAAAACCAGTCTTATTACCTATTTTTAGAAGTATTGAGAAATCGCTGGTTTAAGTAGCTCGCCAATGGTTGTAGTTATGTGTATCAAATTTTCACACGTTTTACACCAATTCCTTATCTTCCAGAGCATCCACTGTACAAGTAGTCAACAGCTAAATTCCCTGCCATTTTAGATAATTTTTAAACTGAGGTTGAGTGTATTAGGATGGGGTGGGTAGCGGAGGCCCGGAAGGAGGGCAAGAGGCTGTTTAAATTTGAATATGAAAGTGTAGGGATGAACTAGGCCAAGTTATGGGCCATCCAGGTCTCAAAACTGACTTTACTAAAAGGAAATAAACAGCACAGGTCTTTATTCAACACCACGAAGCTGTACAGCTACATAAAGCTATCTCCAGGCTGACTAGAGCTCCATGAAGGCCCCACACCGCAAGCACTGATTGCCATTGAAGCAGCCAGCAAAAGCAAGTTTAGCTAATTTTGATAATGAAATTTGATAGTTTATTCATGTAGCTTTGTGTTCTTGGTGAAAATGAATTCTACTGACATGGACGATAAGACTGGTTTTCCCAGACCCAGCTGCAGTCACGAAAAGTACTAAATATTTTGAACAATGTGACATGCTTCTATAAACTTAATGGGTATACATGCTTCCTGTACTTATTCATACACTGACTTTGGAACATCTTTTCTATATCAGCTGCTACAACGTATAATTCTACTGCTGGTGATCTTAAGGAGGTGACCAGTTGGTGCCAGCTGGCATTAGGACTAGTCCTCAACCAATGCCAGAACATCTCAGTACAACTCTTTTTGTGATCGCTGCCATAATCTGATTTGATGATGTCCAAATGATTCTCTTGATCTTCACTAAATAACTCAACTCCTAGCTCATACCACTGAGGGGCAACTTGTGGAATAACCACTCCTTGAATTTTCTTCTTGCTTGGCCTGGAGTGTACTATTGTTACAGTCGTAATAATATCATTATATGTAAAGTATTTACATACATACATACATACATACATACATACATACATACATACATACATACATACATACATACATACATACATACATACATACATACATACATACATACATACATACATACATACATACATACATACATACATACATACATCATTAATTTTGTAGTGTACCATAGATTAGGAAATTTCCGAGATGAATTATTTTTTCAAATGTAGTTATGTTATACAAAATTGTATTGCATGATTTTTTTATTTGTATTGAGAAAATTTTATACACTATAGTTTGCAAGTTATCAATTGTAATTAAGTGCAATTACATCTGTTATATGCTTGGTATGTAGCTGATAAATGGAATAACTCTAAGTGCCCCCAGTGTATTTTCACTGTAGCTATAATACGTAGCTGCTACCTTTCAGATCACAAGAAAAGCTAGGACTGCTAGACGTAAATATACACCAACAACACAATGAAGTTAGCTAGGCCTGTGCTGATTGTGCCAGCATAATTTGGGGCATAATAGGTAGCTAAAAGCATCAAGCATAATAGGCACAAATATAGTGTATTGGTTATCAGAGAAGCTGAACTCTG
Source organism: Dysidea avara (assembly GCF_963678975.1). Classification (NCBI taxonomy): domain Eukaryota; kingdom Metazoa; phylum Porifera; class Demospongiae; order Dictyoceratida; family Dysideidae; genus Dysidea; species Dysidea avara. Next base: position 37,141,277 of record NC_089276.1, read on the forward strand.
CCTATTTTGCTTGATGTAGCAGTACAGCTACCTGTGAAGAAAAGATTAGTTAAAGATCGATGTACTCTAATAGAACAGTCACCACATGTTGACAGATTATTCACAGATGCATTAGATACTCTAATAGAGCAGTCAAGGCACAATTTTGTATGAGCATATAATGGGACACAACTGGGCATAATTGGAGCATGATAGGGGAAATTTTGGAGCATTGCTTAAAAAGCATAATAGGCTATTTCAAAAGCATAACACTACAAAAATGGTTCAAGTTTCCATAGCTTTCCTGGTCATTGGAAAGACACTAGAACAGCCTTATTTGCTGCACATTTCCATACCTTTCCATGGAAATATATGGAAATACGGCAGTTTCAGTGCCTTTCCAATGACAAGGAAAGCTATGGAACCTTGAACCATTTTCGTAGTGTAATAGGCTCAGGCCTAAAGTTAACTACAGAATAGCTGGTGTGTTAAACAAGCTATCATAGTATTGTACGTATATTAGGGATCATGAAAGTTTGGGTTTTTCTGGCCAAAACTATCACCCTAAAACCGCAGGCATATCGCAGTACATACAATGTATGTACCATGGATCTGTGTATTAGGTGTCGATTTGTAATAGCACTGTGTGATGGCTTCCCTACATTGATGGAAATTGTCTGAAATTTTTGTTATGACTAGAGGTAGTATTCTTCATTTGTAACTCTGTGTAACAGGCTGAACAAAACTGAAAATAAAGTATAATGGCCACTTCGTTATTATATTTCAAATATTAATTGTTGGGGAGTTCATTCAGACAAAAAAATTAACCATTCCTTCCTTTCTGATGTGATATGCATGGATTCACCAGTCATAACAATGTTACAAAGTAAACAAACAAGTATATTTAATGTCTACTGGTGGAAAAAAGGTGAAAGAAAGAAGGTCACCTATACCTGCTGGACATTTTTTACTCCTAAATCAGTCATGGGTATATAGACTGCAGTAGAGATTTAATGTCCATTGTATATCTTTAGGTGTTGGGATCCTGATCCCTATATAATCAAATATAAAGGGGTTTTTTTCTTATAGGGGTGAAACAAATACTGCAAATACTTGAGTACTTGTTAAGGATTTGGTACTCAGATAGTAAAGTTTGTACTTGAATACTTCTTAAGATCACGTGACCGAGCTCACATGATGTATTATTCATCAGAACGTGATGCAATGAAAGCTGTAGAGTTTGATTGGCACAATTTGTCATGAACAGTAGCATCAATACTTCAATAGAATGTGTGTATCATTGTTGTTACTTTAAAAAGCTGTAAAATGTAGTATATATATATGTATGGGTATGGCTACAAGTAGCTAGTATTCATAAGTACTAGATCCTTAAATCTAGAGGGTACTCAATCGTTAACTCTAGAGAGTACTCGAATACCGTGATCATTTCAGCCCTATTTTCTTATACTTGTCACTTGTGATATTAGTGTAACGCTTTAACAATAGTTTCAGCATGCATGGAAATTGAAAATGAGTTTAGAGATTTATGGTATGCACAACGTGTACATGCATATATGTATATCTCCATGCAGTTTTCACTAATTGCCAGCAAAGAAAGACAAATGATTATTCTAGCAATCCTGTTATCCAGTTTGCTCATCTCTTGTAAGCTATAAAGGATATGCTGCATGCATGTGCCACCAATAGGCATAGCTTGGGACTTTTCCAGTAATTTGTATGTATTTGCAACTGCATGATAGAGCTTTAGTATCCTCAACTATATACCTCATTGCCCATACAAGCAGAGCCTAGGCTGGGTAGATTACGACGATAGTTCATGACAAATCAAAGCAGAGTATGCATATATAGACTATATAAGCACACCAGTTAAAAAGACAAGCATGTAATGTCAACAAAATATGAAGTGAAGTCAATACATCATGGAAGCCCCATAGGCATGAAGCACAATCAGCTATGATGTTCTAATATACTAGTACAACAACAACGATATAACCAAGTCTAGGAAATAACCAGACTAGCACAAAAGTGTCAAACTTGACAATCTGCTATGGCTGGGGCCTAAGAAGCTAGGTAGTGCATGCAGATCCATTCTCATGTATAGTTTGAAGGTAGTGCTCTTCCATCTGCCAAGAGTTTGTATCGTTAAATCCTCCAGACCTGATATTGCTGCAGTTGTGGCTGCCCCAGTCCTGAAACTATGGCCAGCAAAGTTGTCAGCCAGTAGACTAGCTTTCTCCAGAGCTATCTGACATGTGATGCAAGCTTGGTCTTCATTAGAGGCATTCCATTATCCCACTGGAATAGGAGGCCAGGCTTATCTCCCTGGTAAGCTAGCAAAGCTGACAGAGAGTAAGTCTGTCTTCCAATATACTCCTTTACTCCTCCTGGCCTGATCAGTTTTGGATTGTTTGATCAATATTGAGACAACAGAAGAATTAAACAGGTTGTCAACTCCCAGGTCATTGTAGGAAAGATGACAGCCGAGGTCATAAGAGTCTTCTCTTTCAACAGTTACTTCACCCAAACGGCAGAAGGAAAAGAAAACTGTTGTTGCTGCTGCCCAGAGCATTACATTGTCAAAGGGGGGAGGGGCTGCTATCCATCAAACGGCAAAGGATGCCAGGTGTTATGGGAAGTATAGAATGACTGGATTTACCTTCTTTTTCCTTCACAATTTGCACACCTTTAATAATTTGGCATAGTTGTGGCATGTTGTCTATAGATTGGGGCTGAGAAATTTGTAGTTGGCTCACTCTGGAAATGCAGTTGAAGGAGCTAACCCTTGCTTGCCCAGGAAAGCCACAAAGTAGCTTCTGAAATGGGGATGGCAGACAACTTGCACAGAATGATGGATATCACTGCTCTGCTACTTGGTAGGTCATATGGGTAGAAGGAGCTAAAGAACAACAAAGTATATACTATTGAACTGTTTGATCCAGGACATGGACATAAATATTCATGTTATGTTTTGTGACAGAAGGCTCTCCAGTTGAGTGATGGACTGGGCTTGAGGCATCTGTGATAGAAACAGACTTGAGTTATTACTGGGCAGGCATCAACATTATGTGACCCAATATTGGAAAATCTTCCTTTTGGTACATTGGTCAAATTTCTCTTTTATAGCTAAAATGAGGCAAAGGGTGTTTATCTATCTTGTATTAAATTTCAGCTTGATATCCCAGAGATATGGTCAATTTATTGTCTAATACATTACAAACTAACGTTTCATAGTAAAGCATTAAGTTCTGAGTGATTAAGGGTGACAAATGGTGACAAATCACTCTGTTTATTATAATCTAATCCAAAACAGCCAAGCTGTAAAAAAAGTGTGCGGCCCTCAGAAAGGCTATGGTGAAAAAAGATGTGAAATCCAAGGTGGCGGCCAAGAAATGGCTGTGATGGTAGGTTAATGGTAAAAATTTTAATAATGACAATTCAGGTAAATTTTGTGAAGCGGCACAAAAATTCACCTGAATTGTCGTTATTAAAATTTTTACCATTAACCTACCATCACAGCCATTTCTTGGCCGCCACCTTGGATTTCACATCTTTTTTCACCATAGCCTTTCTGAGGGCCGCACACTTTTTTTACAGCTTGGCTGTTTTGGATTAGATTTCATTTCTTTTTGTATTTATATACCCCAAAGCCGGCCTATGGCCAGCTTTGGGACTTTTTAAACCTATGTTTTTTCTTTACTACAGGAAGAAGTAAAGATGAAGTAGATATACTTTAAATATTTTATCAGTAAATGTACAAATTATATATATAATACATATGTGACCGGATTTGCAAAAAGGGGCCTTCCACACACATCCAATTTGCCAACTTTGACAATTGATAACTTCAGATTGGAAAGAGCTATTGCCTTGAAATTTGGGCAGTGGTGATTTCTTTGCAGCTGAACTCTCCACATGATGGTTTCTTTGTAACTGAACTCTCTACAAGGCAATTTCTTCTAGCTGATCTCTCTACAGGGAGATTTGTTTGTAGCTGAACTATCTACAAGGTAACTTCTTCTAGCTGCTCTCTCTACAGGGTGATTTGTTCGTAGCTGAATTCTGTACAGGCGATGTGTTTGCAGCTGAGCTCTTTACAAAATGGTTTCTTTGTAGCTGAACTCTCTACAAAGTAACTTCTTCTAACTGATCTTTCTACAGCGTGATTTGTTTGTAGCTGAACTATCTACAAGGTAATTTCTTCTAGCTGATCTCTCTACATGGTGATTTGTTTGTAGCTGAATTCTGTACAGGTGATTTGTTTGCAGCTGAGCTCTTTACAAAATGGTTTCTTTGTAGCTGAACTCTCTAAAAGGTAACTTCTTCTAACTGATCTTTCTACAGGGTGATTTGTTTGTAGCTGAACTATCTACAAGGTAATATCTTCTAGCTGATCTCTCTACAGGGTGATTTGTTTGTAGCTGAATTCTGTACAGGTGATTTGTTTAAAGTTGAGCTCTTTACAGAGTGGTTTCTTTGTAGCTGAACTCTCTACAAGGTAATTTCTTCTAGCTGATCTCTCTACAGGGAGATTTGTTTGTAGCTGAACTATCTACAAGGTAATTTCTTCTAGCTGATCTCTCTACAGGGTGATTTGTTTGTAGCTGAATTCTGTACAGGTGATTTGTTTGCAGCTGAGCTCTTTACAAAATGGTTTCTTTGTAGCTGAACTCTCTAAAAGGTAACTTCTTCTAACTGATCTTTCTACAGGGTGATTTGTTTGTAGCTGAATTCTGTACAGGTGTTTTGTTTGCAGCTGAGCTCTTTACAGAATGGTTTCTTTGTAGCTGAACTCTCTACAAGGTAATTTCTTCTAGCTGATCTCTCTACAGGGAGATTTGTTTGTAGCTGAACTATCTACAAGGTAATTTCTTCTAGCTGATCTCTCTACAGGGTGATTTGTTTGTAGCTGAATTCTGTACAGGTGATTTGTTTGCAGCTGAACTCTTTACAGAATGGTTTCTTTGTAGCTGAACTCTCTACAAGGTAACTTTTCTAGCTGATGTCTCTACAAGGTGGCTAGTTTGTAGCTGAACTCTCTACATGGTGGTTTCTTTGTAACTGAACTTTCTACAAGTTGACTTCTTCTAGCTGATCTTTCAATAGGGTGATTTGTTTGTAGCTTCACTCTCTACAAGGTAACTTCTTCTAGCTGATCTCTCTACAGGGAGATTTGTTTGTAACTGAACTCTCTACAGGTGATTTGTTTGAAGCTGAACTTTCTAAATGATGGTTTCTTTGTAGCTGAACTCTCCACAAGTTAACTTCTTCTAGCTGATCTCTCTACAGGGTGATTTGTTTGTAGATGAATTCTGTACAGGTGATTTGTTTGCAGCTGAGCTCTTTACAGAATGGTTTCTTTGTAGCTGAACTCTCTGAAAGGTAACTTCTTCTAACTGATCTTTCTATAGGGCAATTTGTTTTTGGCAGAATTTTCTACAGGGTGATTTCTTTGCAGCTGAACTCTCTACATGGTGGTTTCTTTGTAGCTGAACTCTCTACAAGGTAACTTCTTCTAACTGATCTTTCTACAGGGTAATTTGTTCATGGCAGAATTTTATACAGGGTGATTTCTTTGCAGCTGAACCCTCTACATGGTGGTTTCTTTGTAGCTGAACTCTCTACAAGGTAACTTCTTCTAGCTGATCTCTCTACAGGGTGATTTGTTTGTAGCTGAACGATCTACAAGGTAACTTCTTCTAGCTGATCTCTCTACAGGGTGGTTTCTTTGTAGCTGAACTCTCTACAAGTTAACTTCTTCTAGCTGATCTCTCTACATGGTGATTTGTTTGTAGCTGAATTCTGTATAGGTGATTTGTTTGCAGCTGAGCTCTTTAAATAATGGTTTCTTTGTAGCTGAACTCTCTCAAGGTAACTTCTTCTAGCTGATGTCTTTACAGGGTCACTAGTTTGTAGCTGAATTCTCTACATGGTGGTTTCTTTGTAACTGAACTCTCTACAAGGTAACTTTTTCTAGCTCATCTTTCTACAGGGTGATTTATTTGTAGCTGAATTCTTTACAGGTGATTTGTTTGCAGCTGAGCTCTTTAAAGAATGGTTTCTTTGTAGCTGAACTCTCTACAAGGTACCTTCTTCTAGCTGATGTCTCTACAAGGTCACTAGTTTGTAGCTGAGCTCTCTACATGGTGGTTTTTTGTAACTGAACTCTCTACAAGGTGACCTCTTCTAGCTGATCTTTCTACAGTGTAATTTGTTTGAAACCGAACTCTCTACAAGGTAACTTCTTCTAGCTGATCTCTCTACAGGGAGATTTGTTTGTAGCTGAACTCTCTACATGATGGTTTCTTTGTAGCTGAACTCTCTACAAGGTAACTTCTTCTAGCTAATCTCTCTACAGGGAGATTTGTTTGTAGCTGAACTCTCTACATGATGGTTTCTTTGTAGCTGAACTCTTTGCAAGGTAACTTCTTCTATTGATCTCTCCACAGGGCGATTTGTTTGTAGCTGAACTCTCTACATGGTGGTTTCTTTGTAGCTGAACTCTACAAGGTGATTTTTTCTAGCTGAATTATCTCTTTCCATAGTTGCATGAACTCCCTACAAGGTGACTTCTTCTAGCTGATTTCTCTACAGGGTGACTTGTGTGTAGCTGATCTCTATACAGGTTTCTTATTTCTAGCTGATCTCTTGAATTCTCTTCAGGGTGACTGCTCTATTAGGATGACTGCTCTATTAGAGTATCTCGATCTCGCACTTGCCGCACCAAGTTGGATTTCGTGTTATAACTCCGTGGCTTTAAGTCTGATTCTTCTACACCATTGATGAGCCTTTCTAAGATGATTTCTCCATCTGTACAACGATTTTCAAAGCATTACCCTAAGCGGTTTATCTGGTAGGCGTGGCAAGCAGTGGTTTTTTTATTAGCTGATCTCGATTGCGTAATTGTTACACACTGTTGGTTTTTTCGTTGTATCTTCCTGGTTTTTAGCTCGATTTCTTTCAAACCACAAAAGGTTTGAGGTTCAATAGTTAACCTATTCACCCACCGATTTTCAGCTTCTTCCCATACGCGGTTTACCCTGTAGGCGTGACAACATATTGGTGTTATTTTTCGTTAATAATCGCTCATAACTCTTTGCCTGTTTATCGTATTCCAGCCAAAGTTGGTACCGAGATGCGCCTTTATATCCCCCGTCTGTGTGCCAAATTTCAAGGCAATCGGATAACGCGTTCGCGTTTTATAGTAGTTTTTGTAAGTGTGCGACAAGAAAAAGAAAAATAAGAAGAAGAAAAAAACGAAGAAACTGAGCCAATTTTTGAAGTCGCATATCTCGGGAACGCGCGAAGCGATTTCGCTCAAATTTGGAATGTGGAGTGCTGCAGTTGGAGGGAATTTCCACAGCAAAATTCGTCTTGTTTCATCAAGGAAGCACAGAGCTACGGAGGTGCGAAAATTGCGTTTACTTTCTTCCTGTCAATATACTCACGGGTGTTATGCGCCGGCTTCTTGGGCCGCACGACACACTACCGTGTGTCTTGATTCCATTCCTATCTAAAATATATATATATATATAAAAAGACTTCTGATACTTTAATCAAGTGTTCTTGGTCCTTTTCTTTAATTTCATAACATGTATCTTTGTCTAAACACTTGGTTTAACCATTCCATCACCTGAACAAATTACCCCATTGGTACGTTAAGTGGTCTCCCACGCATTGCAAAAATCACTGCATGGTCTGATAAAATCATCCATATATATCTTCTAGAAGAAAGAATTGGTAGCGAAACTTCACAGCAAGAAGGTTCAATAGTTGCTTTATCCAAATGTGCAAAAAATTAATTTAAAAGAATCAGTTGAGTTTTCCTGCAACTTTTGCATGTGATAATTTTTCAAAATTGGGTCACATAATATGTTGCTTTTCCCTTCACTATGAGCAGCTGTAAACCAGAAATTATAAGGAGCAGCAAAGTCTTCTGAGGTGCATCAGGTGAGGCTCTTGAATGTACATTGATCAGATCACATGCACCGCTGTCTAATTGTCCACAGTGAAACAAAGTAGAGTCACTAAACATGCGCTCTTTTCTATAAAATGCAGCTGCAACCACCACAGGGAACAGTTCCATAATGGCAATTCAAAACTCCTGGGTTTTTAGAGGCCACTTTATTTTAAACCAATCTTTATTCCAATAAGCGGTACACCCAGACCTCAGGATTTAGGTACCATGCTACGGATTGTCTGCAAATAAGTGCCACCAAAAGATATCAGCCTGAGATGCTTTGTTCTATCCAACATGGTGTTTCTGGGAGCTACCCATGTTTTGTGCATAAAAATGATGGAGAAAAGGTCTTCCTGGTCGAACCACGTGCACTTTGGTGGCATGCTGCAACAGGCCATTCAGACTCTGCAAGTGCTTTTTGGTTAAACTTTTCTTGTCTGGCTTAGACAATGTAGCAACAGCACTTGACAAGGCTTCTTTAGCTTTAAAAGATTCTTATTAGGAAGACAAATTTGCAAGGAAACTGATCTACCTCAATTCCTAGGAAGGTTAAGCAATCTCCAGTTTAGAAGGCTCCAAAGTGATCCCAACCAATTAAAGGTTTCCACAATGTACTTTTATTGGCCTCGGTCTCTTCAAAGGACCCTGCCATAAATATAATCATCCAAGTAGTGGAGCAGCTTGTGTATCCCCTGTTTGACTAGGATCCACTAGACTGTCAGATTGCTTCTGGTGCATTCTCAGGTGCAGTACCCGAGTATATTAACATGCCACTCCAGAGTATCTTTGCATTTTAGAATCTCATAGATCACTTCTGGTGCATTTTCAGGTACCTGAAAAAGTGAAATGCCACTCCAGCATTTTAAACTTTCTTACACATAGATTGCTTCTGGTGCATTTAAGAGGGGCAAGAATTTGTCAAGGGGTGAAACCCTGTTATAGCCCATTCAGTGGGTGCAGTACAACTGCACTTACCGAGAGTGGGCCATGACTAATAGCATCCGAGTGTGGGGTGAATTCAACATCCAAATGTTTGGGGAGTGTCTTGCTCTCCACAATTAAGATCTTTCTCCCTTCCTAGTGGAGGGGCCTCCATGCTTCAAGTCAGCTCAGGAAAAAGTCCTCTCCTTCATCACACCTCCTGAGTGTTCTAGGCCACTGCAGAATAGTTAAGACCACTATGAACTGGACTAGGGACTTTATTTCATATTTGTATGTCTGCATTTTGCACTTAATCAGTCATTAAGAATTATTGTATAATTTGTATCAGTTGAAGATTCAATTGTTGACAAGTAGCAATTATTAAAAGGTGGGTACAGTGTAGACATGAAATGGAGTCTTCATTATAATCAGTACCACTTACTGTCCATAGGTATCAATCAGCATGGTCAATTGAGACCTCACCAACATAAGAACCTAAGTTCTTGTTGTGTCCCAGCTCCTAAAGCTCTGGAAACTGATAATACAGAAAGTACATTGTGCTGTCAGCCATCCTATAGTGGTACGCCACTTACTATTGATGTGCATGGCCTAAGTGGAGACCTGTTCATTCACTCTGTGCTGCTCCCCTTTCTTACTGTACACATGTTTTTACACATTCCCTAGCATCTTACTTCTCCAATGATTTGGCACATTGGGGTGCAGCACAAGTTAGGGTTTAACTTTCTGTCCTTTGGACGTGACTGATTATCCTATTTTTTTACCCAGATATGGATCTCCAATCTCACTTCAGCGGGTGTGTCTCAGGAGGAACATACCTCTACACTTTTGATCTTCAGGCCCTCAACACTTGCCAACCAAGGAGATTGAGCCATCCAAGCTGTCAAAGGGCTACTGTGCTAAACTCCCCCCTTGTAGTGGAGGAATGGTCACATGAGCTCTCAACCACCCTTATGCTATTTATGTGGACTACCTCTAAGAGGTCTCTGGTTTCAGTCATCAGCATTCCCTAGAGAAGTCCTGGAAGAACATGTCTTCTCAAAACCCTTTCAGCGAGAAGTATTCCTAGGCAGAATGCAAAGACCCAGTCCAGCCTTTTCAGTACACAGTGGGTGCCATACAAAGAAAGACAAGCTTGGAAAATGGAGGTTAATTGTTTACCTTTCCTCCCCAGAAAAGGGAAGCGTTAATGATGAAATTTCAACAGAACGCTCTTCCGTCTCATAATGTTATGTGTCAGTGGATCATCTATTATCATTAGTCCTCGAAGAGGGCAGGGGAATGTAGTGAAAGCTGATCCTATGGGATAGTCCCTATTCATCCTGATGACCAACCCCTGCTGGGTGTTTGTTGGAGGAGTTCTCCCCCTTACTCTGACAAAACTGTGTTTTGTCCCCCTTAGTAATTTCCTAGATGAAGGCCACCTATAAGCCCCAATGACTCCTCCTTAGTGGTGGACTCAGTAGAAAACAATGCTGCAACATACTTCAAGAATGCTTGAGACCAAATAAGGATATCTGATATGGCCTTCCGTTGTCTAGAGAGTCAGTTAATAGTAGGGACTGGCACCACATGGCCAGTGGAGGCTATTGTAATGAGGTGTATCCTCTGACAGTAAGGTACGCAAATCCACAAATTTCTACCGTTGAATTGTTCAACCAGCTTGGTAGGGAGGGGAGGGATGCTCTCTACAACCGCAGATGATAATGGTTTGCCATCATCACCAGGAGTTAAAGTGTTGCTCCCATATAAACTGGCAGCGGTGGGAGTGTGGGTACTGGAGCGGGTTAAGGAGACATCCACCAGAAGATGTAGTAGTATATGTGTAGCTCCTGGTGATGCTGAAGTAACTGCAGAGATACTGGATGCCCCTGTGGGTTGTTGAGTGGGTTTGGAGTATCCATTAACTCTGCAACCATTTGAGCCACTGTCTGAAGATCTACTGGAGACAACTGAAGAGTTGAGGTGACAGCTGAGCTACTGGGCACTGTAGCTGGGACAGAGATAGTAGTGGCTGATTGGCTGGTCATGATGAAATGTACAATGAAGCCAACATTTTTGTAAACGGCAAGGGATCAGCAAAATCAGCAAGCTGCTAAAAGTAGCACTGGACACTGAAAACTCATACACTGCAGCAGTATAGCAGCTCCCAGAACCAGGAATGTGGTATGGAAATGTAGACAAGGTCAGATCAGACTCATGCAGCTTCCCTTAAACAATACCAGAGACAGGTAGGTAACCCATGGGAGACTATATCTGCCCAAAGTAGAGGGACAGAGGTCAACATCTTGATACTAGATGGCTGACTAGTAGCACTGTGATTTACCACACACAAGGAACCCAATATTGTCACACAGTGCACAAGTGGCAACAACCTCTCAATTAAACCTTTTAACCTACAGTGAAATTAGCAGTATGCTAAATAATTTTGTGCATCCTAACTGGGTCTGCAAAAAATATGGCATGTGAGTACCATCACATAACAGGTTGTACTGGATTAGAATATTTGCACTCTGTAACCTGTATTATAAAGCCAAAGAAAATTGTAAAGCCAAAGAAATATTGAATAAGGGTTGAAATTTTATGACCATAGCATGATATGATCATGAGTATAGGCAAATTTTACATGTTTACATTCCCTGTATTCACAGGCCCAGTCACAAATATTTTTATATGGAATTTTTAAAATTAAAATACTCCCGACCACAATCACACAGAAATTTCATAACCCACCGATCTATGGTATAATAACCATGATGTCCATCCACTTGAATAGCTATATGATAATATGGGAGTTATTAATTAGTGAGTGTGATAGACAGCTTCATGCACTTCAACACACTGTACCGGTGGCTCTACATAACAGTATACACATTCCCGAAACATGGGCAGAGTGCACCAAGAATAAACCATGACTCACACAGTACAATAACAACTGATTAGTAAGAATAGTTCCACGTAACAGCAACAGACATGAATTTGTAGGTAGATACGTATACAGTACATACCACTCAAATGCAGCAGCATCTCGAGAGAGTGTGAGCGATTACAAACTCACTAATTAAAGGGTGTGGAACCTGTTTCGCTAGCGAGCATTAATCCAAAATGGGATAAATACTAGTGAGAAAAATGGGTGCCATGCTCTTTAAATGCTCACACTCTTGTGAGACAATGCTGCATTTCAGTGGTATCATACTTACAGAATGCAATAAAGAAGCTGGGCTGCAGCAGGACTATATTATGACATGATAAGGCCACTTCTTGTTCAACAAATCAGGAAAGTTAGCCTAAACCATTACTATTCCCTACCTTAAGAAGAACCCCATTCACTGACAACTACCTTTATATAACATCCATACGACCATACCATCATACAATGATGGAATAATGGTAAGGCTAGGAAGTCATAAAATGTTGATATTTAGGTGTTGAGATATAGCAATGTGGGGAAGGGATCTGAAACATAAAATCAACAATTAGTGGTCTGATATACTTCCACATCGTCAAACTAAATAATGTCACATGTGATCCAATCTCTGGGTCAAACCTGGAGATATTGTCTTATCTTATTACTGACATGTTATACCACTAGGAACCTGTTAGAAGGTTAAAACCCGGAAGCGAAAATCCTTACAACTCCGTGAAATGCAGAAAGAATATCCTAGACCTGGTGGCCTCACTGACCTAGTAGTGACTAACATATAATCTAGGCATGCATCAAAGGAGCCACAACAGCGGTGATTGGGATCTGGAATCTTTTGTACATGACCCTATACTTAACATTGACTTCTTGCCAGCAAAGGGATGTAAAGCAGGTCAGACCAGTGACCCGGATGACCCAACAGAGTTGTACATGTCTATATTATTGTTGTTATCAAAGCCGCCATATTGCAGTTGTGGCGGTGACTGAGAGGGTTAACTGCCTGCCCTGATGCCTTCAGACAAGAATAACTCAATAATGATAAGGTTACGAACTTGATTTATTACTGTTCAACATTGCTTAGCCTACTAGGTGCCTTTTGGCATACCACAGTACAGTGGAACCTCCCTTATCATTATCTGTCATCTACAATGCACAAAGCAATCATGTGGCTTATAGTCTATTGACCATAACATGGAAGTTTCAGTTAGATGAAGACACAAGGAAGTAGCCTAAACATTGCTGTTTACCTGTTAGATGGCTTGTTATTTTAATACCATTTGGTTGCTATAGGTGATAATACATATTTACAGCCCAGGGGAGTGACCACATCTGTTCTGTAGTGACTCCTCCTCTACTCACAAAACTGTATAGCACTAACTCATAACAATAACAACATTACATGTGTTTAGTATGGAATTCTTAGTTATGGACATTTCTGAAGTACGGACAGTGTAGTATGTACAGCGGGGTTTGCGTGAATCTAGCAAAAGAAATTTGCCAGTATTTGCCAGTTGAATGGAGCTTGCCAAGCTAGCGGAATTTATCAGTTTTGAATGTCAAAGTAGCTGCAAGTGTTTTAGTGGTACCTGCATGGCGGCAATGTTTAAGGACAGGAATCACTTCTTCTCATAGCCAAGTGTCAAAAAATCTACATACAATTCATGAATACATGCATGAGTCTTATTCAAATAAGTTTTTGCAAGGTTCATGCAAACCGCTGTACTATAGACTTTCAGGATTAGAGAGGTTCCCCTGTATGTACAATGCATGCATCACTTTGTCCTCCTTTATGTCACATTTCTTTTTGCTGACAGCACCAAAAGGGAGGTCTGCAGCTATACTAGTGGAAATTTAATCAGATTAAATGTCCACTAGTATATCTGCAAGTGTATATAGGCGACTTGATCTCCCTTGTTTCTCTTTTTTCTATGATCCAAATGGTTCTAGAGTTAATTTTTTTATCTGAACGTGTGCCCCAACTATCAATTGCTGACTTGAAAGTGAAGTGGCTTTCTGTTCAGCCAATCACACAGCATTACAAACAAAGAACGGTAGGAGAAGTAGCTATGCAATCAATCCAGTCACCATGGAAAATACCATTATTTGCTACCACGAATCGACACCTTTTCTAGGATCACTAATAAAACTTATTTTTCCTTACAGATCAAGACCTCACTGAATGATTAAAAACTGGAAACTGAAACCATAAATGAAAGAAGCCAGTTAATCCAAAAGAAGCCTTATAAATTTGAAAATGCCATCTGCTTGATACAGTAGCTATAACTACGGATAGACTCAATGCTCGTCACGAGGTTATGTGAAATAATCACGATATCATCTCACCAGAAATTTGCTCCATAGGAGGGCGTGTCACTGTCCGCGAACCAGTCCCTCCAGAGTCAGCTTCCATGTCCAACACCGAGATCAACACCAATCTGTTGAATACGTCACACTAATCGCTGTAATGTGAGCAGCAACGTGATAAACTCTCTTTTATCAACTAATCAAAAATCGCGGGTCCAATTCCAATGTACAGGAGCTAAACCCACAATAGATTTGTTTTATAACACTGAAAGGGGCCTGTGTATGGCGATCAATACCAGACCAGCTATGTAGAAGTTGCACACGTTCACCAGCTAGATATAGCTGGTGGATTTACTAACAAAGATGGTTAACATGGTAGCGGTGTGTCCAGCTCACACAAAGGGTGTGGCTGATCATGACAGTCATTACTCGCATTTTTAAATAACTTATGAGACATCTCAGAGTAGAGCGCACACGGCAGGAGAGACAGCTATTTAGTCTATACATAGAGCTAAATAACAGACTTTGTGCTAGAAGTCTAATCTTTGATACAGACGATCGTATACTGTCCGTACATCTCCGGTACAGTTAAGTCGTAAACAATCGATTGTGGGTTTACACTAGGCACAAAGCAGCGAATGATGCAGTGTTGGAGGAGAGTTGTAACGCCATCAGTGTTTCTACAGTGTGGAAAGTATTTCACCAGTAGTGAACTATTACTAAAGGTTAGTAATAATTTTGTAGGAATAGTGACCTTAGCTTATCTCGTACTTACAGCGGACCTTGTCCACTATTCCGTACCACACCGGATACTCCAGTGTTAACTTGGTGAGGAGGTTTCATACTAACCCAGGTATGGTTTTGTTGGGTATCGTGTTTTACTTTCTGGTAGTTCAGAGAAGGTGTTTGACTGATGTAACCGAGGGGAGCTGCATGAGAATTACCATTGCATCATTATTCCTGGATGTGTGAAGTCTCTTGGGGATTGTGTTACATCATTCTAACTCCTCCTCATGACAGGTGTCATTTTTTCAAAGGGTGGTCACTACAATAGTCCTGCAGAACCATCTACAACCAGGATCAAGGTTTTTGATTGACGAGAATATACCTTTATCTCTTGATTTTGCCTTAAAACAGCCTTGATTGCTTGATAATTTAGCCATATTTTCATAAATTCTTGTTTTGTTTCTGAATCCTTTCTAGGATGTCTTGATCACTTGATTCAGTACTAATTTATCTCTTGTATATTTGATTTTGGTCCCGGTCACAGATGGTTGTACAGGTCTATTGGTAGTGACTACCTCTTGTTTTTTGAGGGCAAAATAAGTGAGGGGTACAATTACACACACAATAGCATATTGTGTGATTTGAATTTTTGTACACACGCACGTGCGTGTGTGAGTGATTTGATGGAATTTTCACATGAGGTAGAGTTTGTTATTTCTGGGGGCTAAAAGACATGGTTTAAGGTTGCTGTGAGCTTGTATTAATATGTTTTCCTGACTGGTTTTCAATCAGCTTTCCTTGGGCGGAAATTTCCTCCTTGATTATTGATTTACTGAAGGGCATGGTTGGTGTCATACCCCCTGAAAGTATGTGACCTGATCTGCAATTATCCGACATACGTAATTGTGTAAACTTTAATTTTACAATGTGAAGCATTGTTTTACAAATGGGTAGAATACTTGTACATATATTACCATGAGTGCTTTGTTTAAGGACCTAACAGGTAAACAGCAATGCTTAGGCTCCTTCCTTGTGCTTTCATTTAACCCAAACTTCATTATTGTATTTTGGCTATCCAGACAATGGAGGTACCTGGATAATTCGAGGTTCCACTGTAATGTTATAGAATAGCAAGTTGTAGTGCAAGTACCTCAGTGCTATACTATTTGAAGGCTTTATCCTTGTTTTTGGGCAAATGAAAATAGTACCCCTCCCTGTGGCACATATGGTATGTACATGTAATAGTATAGAATTCAAAGAATGTTAGATTACACCAAGTCTGGTCACATACTGTATGTACTCTGTGCTGGCAAAACTTTTTGTACTGTCAATGTAAAGGTGACATACTGGAAGATGTAAACAGCAATGCTTTATTTGTTGAATCCTTTATTATATTATCAAAGTATTTTTAGTGTCAACAATCAAGTGCTAGCTACTTGTAGCCGTGATATCCAGGTCATTGACAATTTACAACTTTAAACTTTTTCAATAACAGTACAGGGTGGAAACCAGGTCACTACTGCTGACCTGATAACAGGAGCTGCTAGGCACAAAAGGAGTGTAACACTCACATAGTGAATATAGGATGAGAGCCTTATATGGACTTGAGGTTAAACAAATGTTGAAGCCATTAGTATCATGCTCCTTCACGCCTTCAGAGCTTATATGTAAGCTCCCCTGACTTGGGTCTAGTTGATACCAAGGCTTGCATGTAGAGCTATATTTGGATGGTAGGGTGGCTACAGTGAAATGTCACTTTGTGGCCACCTTGTTATAGTGGCCAGGTCCAGCAAGTACAGATGTGTCTTCCAAATCCATTATAATAGGGTCACCTCATTAGTAAGGCCAGTGGCCACATACTGCAGGACCAAACTAACACAATGTATACTGGCTCAATAAGTCAAGGTATCACTGCAAAAGTTGCTGCTCCTAAGTATGCCTACCCCAAAAGCTGTGCCTGGAAATTTCTTTTCACAGCCGTTATGCCTCAAGCAATGCTGAAATAGTATTCCTACCTTTCACTGTGATGAAACTCGTAGTGTGTTTATGTCGTTGTAGCAACTAGTGGGGTGTTGGTTTGTTGAGAGCCTCGATAATATGGCCACTTTACTTTATGGTCACATTTATGAGATTTTCTGTAATATGACCACCTCACTAACAGAGACTTATCATAAGCTGCCCTATTAATGAGGTTTTACTGCATATGATAACAAAACTGTAATTAATAACTAGTTTACATGTATTATTACATGTGGTTACATGTCAGTCAGCAGACAGCAATACACATATCCTATTAGTGGGTATGACTTCATACTACCTAAGTTTTGTATGTCTACAGACAGTATCACACATTGACAGTAAGCGAGCATGGCTCAAGACAACAGGACTACTGCAAGGCTATGACACGTACATACAGTACACTGATCAATTAGTGAGTATGGCTTCATGTTAATGTACAGGTAGCAATAGAATTGGCTTCATGCATACCTGCGGACTGCAACACATCCTTAATGATAAATGGGCATGGCTCCAGCTTATGCCTACAGACAGTCTTGTACAAGTGGGGTGTGGCTAACTGGACTGCTGCAGTGCTATAATAAAGCACCAAGATACACTTCCACGTAGTCGTTCATTTCACACATAATCCAATCCAAGGTCAGAATTGAATATTCTATAAAGCAGATCAGACCCAGAGGACCCACTATATAAAACTATTTAATATCAACCAAAGTTGCAATTATTTCATATCATGTGAGCTGACAAAAAAAATGAATCACCTGATCTTATCGTGGATTGCACATCCGTAGTCGTAAAACTTTTTTTATTGGACTAAAATAACCAATCAAATGCAAGGAGTCCTAATCAAATGCAAGAAGTCCCATTCAAATTCGTTGTTACTGGTTCATTTTCATGTGGCACCATAGACTTTGACGACCACGGATGCACAATTCACAATAATGAGTATCCAAGTACCATTTAAATTACTAACCAAATGTACAAAATTCAAGCAACACTCAAAAGTTAACTAAGTGATATACATTTTTATGTTGTTATGTTCACATGACTTAACTCTTAACTGATAAATGTGTTGGTTGTCATGTAGTGATCAGTGGAAAGGTGATACCATTCAACTTGTCTGATATTGGTGAGGGTATAGCTGAAGTACAAGTGTTGGAATGGTCAGTGTTTTGTGTGTGTGTGTGTGTGTGTATGTGTGTGGTGTTTGTGTGTGTGTGTGCGTGCGTACGTGCGTGCGTGTGTGTATGTGTGTGGTGTTTGTGTGTGTGTGTGTGTGCGTGCGTACGTGCGTGCGTGCGTGTGTGTATGGTATGTATTTATATTATATTCACATAAAACTAAAGAAGTGATAGTATTAAAGGCAATCAGAGCTTTAAACAGATACATTATTAAATACCTTTTGTTGCAGAACTATGTGTGTAGTCACTCTGTTGTGATATCACTGTTAGGTATGTGAAGGAAGGAGATGTTGTGAAACAGTTTGATAAGATCTGTGAAGTGCAGAGTGATAAGGTACTAGTACAGCCACACCCACAAACACTCACTTATGTACTACCTGGGAAAATATCCCCTCAGTGTCCCCAAGCTTTTCATGCAATTTAGTTGTAGTAGTTGATACCTTCTTCAATATTGGAATACCTTATTGTCCTCCCTCTGGGTTGGAAGTTACATAAAATCAGTGTGTAGTCAATTGTTGTGTACTGTACATGTAATGTGTGGAACAAAGTTGTCCAAGCGACAGTTTTATTAGACTCCCTTACATATTTCCATGCATACAGTAATTAATTAACATATTATGCTATGCCACAGGCAGCAGTGGAGATCACCAGTCGTTATGATGGTGTTGTACGTAAGATCCATTATGAGGTTGATGACATAGCCAAGGTGGGGAACCCCCTAGTGGATATTGAGCTGGAAGATGATGACTCTGCCATCGTGATTGGTGAGTTTGTGTGTGTTCTGTGATTCCTTAGTTGAGTGATTTTGTTAAATTGATGAACTGAAGTAAAACTATTATATGTATCTCAGTGTTTACGGGCCAAGCACTAAAGCTATGTGACACCAATGTTACCATAGTTACAGTATCATAATACTACACCTACGGGCTAATTTGTAGTATGTATCACTACACTGGATAGCACTGATAGTATTGTATTGTTCTACACAAGTACATACTAGCTTCAAATGTGTACAACTCAGCTACTGTAGAGCTTAGTGACTAGAACTATGTTGTAATGTCTTTTGTCCTTAATATATATACAAGACCAAAAAACAATTTCACTCTACATACGTACTACTAGTGCTGGGTGATATATGGGTATGAAATGAATTATGCTATGAGGGAAACATCAGGTCTTTAGCATGTGTTGATAGTTTGGTGGTAACCACAATATTCCTGCCAAAGTAAACTATGAGGTTTCAGGTTACAATACCAGCCCACTTGTGTCAACTGTATATATATAGAGATGGGGTTGCCTTTTTAGGTGATCTTTCCATGATCTGACTGTCTCTGGGAAACTGACCTTATCACTGTTTAGTAATGCTGGTTATACTGTACAGTGGATGGAACTCACAAGGCTAAAATTATGTACCATATTTCCCCCTTTTATATCAATTCTTTGCTTTCCATAGCTTCTACTGTTCAAGTAGTCAATGGCTAAGTTTTATTTTAGTAGTTGACCATATCAGGTGATCTCTAATAGGGACTGATGCAAAGAGCTGTTATAAAATGAAAGAGGGTTTCATAGGGCTAAACTTTGTGAAAATATGGGCAGTTCAAAGCAAAACACTGGCTTAACTCGATGGAAATTCACAGTGCAGGATCTTTATCCAACTCAATGGAACTATAGAGCTACATCCAGCCATCTTCAACATGGTTTATTTTGGAGGATGGGCGACTGCAATGTCAATGAGCCACAGGTTGGCCGCGAAGGTCCACCAATCCTTTAAACTGCTCATACAGCTCGCCACTGGCTTAGAAATATCAGCCAGCAAAAACAGACTTAACTCTGTTTTATTTTGACTGTGAAATTTAATACATAGCATGTTCATGTAACTCTTTATGGTTGTAATGAAAATTCAACCCTGTTCTCACAGACAATAAGACTGATATTCCCAGACCCAGTCACATGATGTACCTGTTGTAAACTACATGGTCAAGCAACCATGTCTGTCATTTTGTTACATACCTTCAGGTTCATCTGGTAAAGACACTTCTTCTGATGCTGCACAAAGCAAAGTGGGTGTGGCTCCTGCTCCTGTAGCATCACCTGCTGCTATGGCAACTGGCAACAAAGTGCAGGCTACTCCAGCTGTACGCAGGATCGCAAATGAGCATAATGTGAGTGCATGGGATTAGTAAAATTAAGGTTACATGTAGCTAGTGGGTATGAGGCCTGCTGTAATCCAGGATGCTATGGGCCACAGTTTTCAAGTTTTATTAGGCAGTGTACACTGTTTATAGACCCCAAAATGAGTACACCTTAGGACACCTTGATTATATTCAAGACACTTGTCCAGGATCCCATACACACATTTAGACTCCTTGCAGTCAGGACACCTTAGACACTTTGCCAAGCGAACAGAGGTCACCCTTTCCATTGCTGAAATTAAAAAGAATACTTTTACAGATTAACATCAGTGAAGTAACTGGTACTGGTAAAGACGGTCGAGTGTTGAAGGAAGATGTGTTGAGACATCTGGAGATGTTGAAAGGTGAGCAGATGAGTTGAGATGACAAAGCGAACCTTCAGTATATTAGAGAGTGAAACCACATAATGCAAGATAGTGATTCATTTAGTAGCTATGTCAGGTTGAGAAGTCTGTCCATCACTAAAATGGTAGGTACTCAGTTTGTGATATACAAGGCTTAGCTTCTAATAATGGTACCCAGTGAGATTATTTGACTATGAGCTTCAGGTACCATATTGTTTTAAGAATCACTGATGGTGGTATCACTTAAATACCTTTATCCTAAATAATTATCTGTATAGTTGGGCTTCACCTGTGTGCCAGCTCAATAGTGAAAGTGTTCAGATACATGACTTTGTCGGATAAATGAAACCCATTGATCTGTTACTTTAATAGAAGGTGCGCTTGATGGATGCAGACCAGTTAACAAAATACTCTATTAGAACAGCTTTTGGTATACAATCTGGTGATGATCATATGGATATTTGTTTATTTGTTTGTGTTTAGCTCCTGCACCATCAGCCACGCCCTCACCAGCAGCTACTCCCACTGACACTTCACCCATTACTATGCCAAAGGTCGCCATATTAACTGAGGACAGGACTATCACCATAAAAGGATACAAGAGAACAATGGTAAAGACTATGACACAATCAGGGGAAATCCCCCAGTTTGGTTATTGTGATGAAATCAACATGGATGCTCTAGTGAGGTGAGAATTATTTCAGATCCTTGTTTTTGCAAAATTCCTGTTCCAAATGTAAAGCATTAATCATTAAAGATTGAAAGTTTGTAAGTCATCCACTGCTTTTAATTGTTACTATAGATAACAGTGGATCAATAAAATGGATGTACGTAATGACTGATTTTTGCTCAGCCAGTCACATACAAACTTACAAATAGAACAGTTGACAAAATGCTCTATTAGAACAGTTATTTCAGTAAATTTTTGTAGGCATGGCACGTACGTAGATTGTTTTGAATGCTTTAAACTTTATTCACCCAGTTTAATATACAGTAGAACCTGCTGGTCACCCATAGGCCAAAACGTCTTTGCCTTAACAAGCAGGTGGTTGCATTACACCAATGGAGTGTTTCAGTTTTGAAATATAAAAATTAACAAGTTTTGATAGATGGCCTTCAAAACAGTTGGTAGATGGAGTCCACTGCACTGCTGTATCACTACATACATGTACCCATCAGTGGTTGTATGTATTGGTCATACTACCTCTGAGTAGAGGTATTGTAGTTTTGGAATAATGATATTGTGACACAGCAGCGCATGTGTATTACTTTTCAGATTACGTCAACGAGTGAAAGAAGATTTTGAGCAACAAGGAATGAAGTTTACTTATATGCCTTTGTTGATTAAGGTGGGTGTGTGTGTGTGTGTGTGTGTGTGTGTGTGTGTGTGTGTGTGTGTGTGTGTGTGTGTGTGTGTGTGTGTGTGTGTGTGTGTGTGTGTGTTGTAGTATAAATTAGGTATGTACATGTACATGCATGCATACACACATGTGGTGTAGTGTGTGTGTGTTTTAGGGCTGAGACAAATAGTTCAAAGCTTCATTCGGTTTCACTATATTCAAATGCTGCTTTACTCCTCCAGAACTTCATTACCATGAATGCTATCATGTCAAACCAGTTGTCCAAGTCTTTTGCTCCTTGTGGCAGCTGCCATTTACACATTTTTGTTGTAGTTACAAACAATGATTGTACTGTACTAGAGCTAAAACAAGTGTAGGAGCTCCCACTACAGTGTATGCTCTAATAACCATCAACTGTGTTCATTAGGTATTAACACAACATTAGAAAATGCTATGCATCGTATGCTTTGATCTTTGGCAGATAATGAAGTCTTTAAAAACCATGAAGAAATCTGCTAGCAGGTCTCTAACTAACTTAGTTAGAAACCTGCTAGCAGGTAGACTTCAGCATTGCAAATCTCACTTTCGATCATTGATTTGCTATGCATACTCTGCAAAGCATATACAGGCTAATAGCCCAAAGACCAACAGAACTTGACCTACTCCATTCCTTTTATAAGTACACCTATGCCAATTCGATTATGGGAGCTAGACTATAACGTTGTAGGTACATTTGCTATCATAAACAGAGAATTCCAGAAATATAATGAAGTTCTATTTAATGCCCGTCAGTATTTCAAGCCTGTATAATACGCTTTTACTGTACTTTAAGCGGACTCCCTATTAAAATAATGCCCGCATTTTCTAAGTCGGTTAGGAACCATGCCCTCGGCTCTTCGTGTTTTAGAAACCTCGCTTCACTCGGTTTCTAAAACCACGAAGAGCCTCAGTCTAGGTTTCTAACCTATACTTAGTAACAAAGCTTCGTTGACACTTCAGAAAGAAGCTCCACTCCAAAAGGTGTATTCATAGATTCGTTCCAGCCCTAGTATCTTTGTAGTTAGCATATGTAGTTTACTCTGTGTGTGGGTGTGTGCGTGCACGCGCGTGTGTGTGTGCATGCCTTATGTATTTGTATAGTGTATGAAATCATCCATGGATTATGCATACTTCTGTTGTGACCAAGTACTTCACATTACAGGCGTTATCTCATGCCCTCTCGTCATTCCCCATGTTGAATGCTGTGGCAGCTGCTGATGCCAGCTCCATCACCTATAAGGTTTGACCAGCTAAACTAGTCTATTATATGTTGTACATGTAGAAAGGATTTGTAGTATGGTGCGCGGGCAGATCAAAGGCTGCTGCCAGTGTTACAAATCATTTGTAAAATAATTGTAACATGGCTAAGTACCTCCTTTTGGCCACGCGGTCTGACCACTAATTAGTTCAAGACTTCAAATGAAACCAAACACCAGGAAGTCACAATACTAGGCTAATACATCAAGGACTGACAAGGAGATAAATTGCTCTGGAACGAATAAACACACAATACTGCACTCATCCGAATGAATGGGAAGCAGCACAACCGCTGGGCTGAGCCTGGCATCTACCACAGGCTCATTCACCAATAAATTAAGCTAACCAAGACTATTATAGCGCTGGTAATTGGCATTGATGATGGCACCTCACTCTTGCATAACAAACATGCTACCAATGAATAAACTAGCTAACAATGAATGAGCCTTATCCACAATGATGTTTTATGACATCACGAGAATAAAAATGGCCGCGATAGTTCGGGGACTGTTATACAGGCGCCTATGGAGAAAAATTTTCGATCGCTCACATTTTAGCTAGGCATGGAGATATCGACCATTAACTGACAGGTATGGTTACAAAGTAACAAAAGCTATTGTAAAAAAAAATTGAAACGCGACAAAACTCGTTCATCATAATGTCTTATATAAAACTTGACTGTACCTGTGGTTTAGAACTCGATATTTTCTTTTCTGGCTGAAATATGAGCAATTTAAAATTTTTCTCCATAGGCACCTGTATAACAGTCCCCCAACTATCGCGGCCATGTTTATTCTCGTGATGTCATAAAATGTCATTGTGGATAAGGCTCATTAACTAACCATCAAGACAGTAATTAGTGAGTATAATTGTTCCTTGTACACAACACTTAGCAGTACTATAGCCAATATTAACCTTGCATTCTTGTTCCTTCCATGTTACAAATAGACGCCTTTGATCTGCACACACCCAATACTACAAATCAGTTAGAACACACCCATTCAGTTTGTATCTGATTTGTAAACACTCCACCCTCGGGCCTGCAGCCCTCGGGTGTCGTGTGTACAAATCAGACACAAACCTCATGGATATGTTACAACTATTTCTTGTATACTGTCTTTTTTTGTTTTTTTAAATACACAGTTTCACGTATGCTCTATTATAGTATTTTAAAATACTGTCTGGAATATTTACCTGTGATGGTATGAGAAAAGTGCTGTTTCTCCCTGTAGGCATCACGTAACATTGGTATTGCTATAGACACACAAGATGGTCTAGTGGTACCCAACATCAAATCAGTTCAGGTAATGATACCCTAACATGTTGTAGTCATACCCTAACATGTTGTAGTCATACCCTAACATGTTGTAGTCATACCCTAACATGTTGTAGTCATGTTGTAGTCAGGCATGGGGTGAAGTACTTTGGTACTTGTACTTAAGGACACTTAAGTACACCTTCTTGAGTACTTGTACTTATACTTAAATACTTTTTGTACAAATGTAATGCACTTGTACTTATAGTTAAGTTCTAAGTAATGTACTTAAGTACTTGAAGTAGTTCAAAGTACTTATAAGTACTTTGAAGTACATGAAATACAATGAAGTCCTTTTACATATGTATAAGTGAAATAAGTTGTAGCTATATATATATTGGCTCAAAGATGATATATTCCAGGATTGACATGGTCAGCTTTTGGTTGAAGTCACAATTGCTGCATTTGCTCTAAAAACAGGATTTAAAAGGTTTCCCATCTTCTGATTCATTTCTCTGTCGATCTTAGAAACAGTCGTACTGCTTTTGGCCTGAAAGATTTAGTTGATCATTATAAGAAGCAGGCAGCTATAGCAGTTAAGAAGAAAGATTATGTCCTGAACAGAAAGTCAAAACGAAGTACACTCACTAAGCAGGTGGATGAATACATTGAAGCTGACGCAGTAACAATGGCCCAAAGTCCAGCAAATAAGATAACCAAAGGAAATATCCTCTGTTTTCAAGGTTGGCAAAAAACATCCTAGGAGTACCATCTTCCTCTGTGCCTGTTGAGAGACCCTTTAGCATTGCAGGAAAGGTATTTACCCCTGAAAGATTTCGCCTTACAGATGGCTGATTTTCACAATTTTATTAGGTGCAACCAAAACTACATAAATGCAATCATGAACACTGTAAGCGTAATCTGTACTTGTACTTAAATACTTTCAAAAGTACTTGTACTTTACTTAGTATTTCTCTTAAAACATTGTCATGTACTTGTACTTGTACTTCAACAAATGTCAAAGTACTTGTACTTTACTTAAGTACTTTCACATGTACTTCGCCCCATGCCTGGTTGTAGTCATATCCCGTATGTATATGCACACGGTATCATACAGTACGGTAGTACTATATATTAAGAGATTTGGGTTTTCCTAGCTAAAAAAATCACCCCAAAAACCAGCTTCACAACTCCATCCTAGCGCCTTAGGTATAACCAAGCCTGAAAGTGCCTTCAGTACGATCCCAAAGGCTTCCAATAAATTGCTACGAAATTTAAAAAAAAATTATTCAATGGAATTTTCTACTGGCTAACTGCCTGCCTGATGCCTTCAGGCAAGCGTAACTCAATAACGACTAAGGCTACGAGCTTGATTTTTTTCACTGTTCAACATCGCTTCATCCTGAGATGTTCCTTTTGGCATACCGCAATACGTACAATGCATGCATCATGGACTTACCTAAGTTACCTTTGTCCTCCTTTGTGTTCCATTTCTTTTTGCTAACAGCCCAAGATGTCGATTCGTGGTAGTGCGATGCATGGCTTCTCTACAGTATGTTTGAAAACGGGAATCAACCATATTTTTTGTGGTGACTGGATTGATTGCAGAGACGATTCTAACACTGTTCTTCATTTGTAACGCTGTGTAATGGGCTGAACATAGCTGAAAGCGAAGCATAATGGCTGTTGCACTTTCGAGGCAACAATTGAGTTTTTTATATAGTTGGGGGCGTGAGAATCGTATTTTCGTGGTGACTGGATTGTTGCAGAGGCACTTCTTCTACTGTTTTTTGATTGTAGCACTGTGTAACGGGCTGAACATATGTAGCTGAAAGCGAAGCATAATGGCCAGTACACTTTCAAAGCAGTATTTAATAGCTGAGGTGCACGTTCAGACGAACTGGTACCATCCTTTCTTTTGATGCGGTATGCATGGGTTCACCAGTCATAATAATGTTACAAAAAAGTAAACAAACAAGTTTAAGGAAAAATTAGAAATTTTAAGTTCGATTAGGCATCATAGAAAAAAGGGAAACAAGGGAGGTCACCTACACCTGCAGATATACTAGTGAACAAATTCAGTCATGGTCTTGGGGACTGAACTAGGGATAAAATGTTCACTAGTATATCTGCAGGTGTAGGTGACCTCCCTTGTTTCCCTTTTTTTTTCTATGATCCCTAATTGAACTTAAAATTCCTAATTTTTCCTTAAACTTGTGCATATACATACAGTACAGATTGATTGTATTTCCAACATAATTATTAGATGCTGAGTTATCAAACAGTACAGTAGAACTACAGTGGAACTCCTCTAAGACAGACACCATTGGGGAAATGAATTATGTCCTTTATATGGAGGTGTCCTTATTTAAGGGGTTTTATAAAATATTTCCAAGTGGTGGAGCAAGATGGGTTATGGTACCATGTGAACCAGATACAATTTAATAGCAACAGAAGTGATGTTATTGAGTATGGGTTACCTATGGTGTGTGGCCTCTACTATACTATCCAGACAATTAGGTACCACAAAATTTTTATACATGCTCCCATAAAGACTTATCCAGATTACTCTGTATTTGATTAGTCATCAAGATGGTTAACTATACAGATTATGTAGTTTGCAGTTTATTCTTAAAATGCACCAGCTACTATTTTCAGAAGACCTGGGTAAGAAAATTAACAGCAGTACATTTATATGTATTCGTATGGCTTCTCGTGACTTCAGCACTTTGTCTTGCACTTTCTGCATCAGCTACATGATGTACTTCGATTGGTTGTTATAACTGGCAATGAACCTTTGTTACTTGTGTCCGTGATTAGTGAGGTGTTGTACTGTAGTGGTTGCCATGTCTGGGAATTGTGCAGTGACCGGTTTACGGAGTAGAGATGTGTCCGCTATTGAGGGGGCAATAATACACACAGGTATTGGAAGTTGCATTTGGGACTTTATTAATTGTCCATTATAAAGAGGCTGTCTGCCATTCAGGGGTGTCTGTTAAGAGGGGTTCCACTGTATTTAGTAGGATTCACCCCTAAAGTGACAGGCATTGTTAAAAATTCCACACCTAATAATCGTCATAGAAATATCATAAGTGACAGAAACCACTGCTACTGAACAGTCTTTCTCCATTCAACTTCAAATACAGTAAACAAGGAAACACTGACAGGCAGCCAGATATAAAATTTTTTAAATTGCTGTATTTGGTCTGCTTGCCTCAGTAACCATACTCGTAAGACTAGAGGCCAAACCAAGCAACACACAGCTACCATTTTATGCCGCAACAACAAACTCACGGGTGGGATGTGCCTTTTGTGGTTACAACAAATCACTGCCTTCCAATTCCTTTTACAAGGTGTATCTTCAATTAAATGGTTGTCTTCTGCATGCCAGGAAACCATATCAATGTGTTAATTTTCCGTATTGACACTTTCTGGTAAGGAGTGTATTAAGGTAAACAAAACTGTTTCATTTGGCCTCTAGCCTTGTAACTGTAGTCTAAGGACAGGACGGAAATATCAGGATTTTAAATGAAAATTCACCATTTTGGTGGGTGCTGTTCACTTTAGGGACGACCCTACTAAACTGTCTTAATATTTGATGTGTTTGGAAATCCAAAACTGAGTATGCATTTAGCTTAGTAGAGAAATACTGTGCTCAAAGTGTAGTCATAGATATGGAAACTGATCTATGGGTACCGTACTGTTTAAGTAGGAATCTCCCGAAATGACGCATGCTGCCAAAAGTTCTGCCTTTTAAAAGCCAGCCTAGAAACATCTTACACAATGAAAATCACCTTTATGGAATAATATTAGTCCATCTAGCATCAAATGTAGTATTAAAAACAAGAAAACACTTACAGCTGGCCAGATATAGAATTTTTTTAAATCACCAAAACTTGAAATTTTGTCTGCCTCACTCACTCACTGACTGCAGAAGCAGCGCATAGCCACAATGTTATGCCACAGCAACAAACTCACCAGTGGGATATGCCTTTTGAGGTTCCAATCCGTCTGTGCCCTCTGCGTTTTTAAGGCGCTTAGACTATGCTACTGTATGGAGGTACTAGATACCTGTATGTTCACAGATACAATAGACTATGTGTCTACATATATCATACAAGCAAATCAGCTGGAGAAGCAGATCAGTTAGGTCAGCATAGCTTGGTACATACTGTGTAGCCCTCTAATCCTAGCTCTCCTCAAAGGCTCGTACTCACCACAAACTTACCTCATAAAACTAGTTTGTTTGATTGAAAAATAAATTTCACATCAGGTATATATTTAGTTACGAGGTTTTAGCAGGGATAGAGAGTTGTCATAATTGCTATATGTATAACATTTAATGATTCATAAAGGTTGCATTGCCACTTGCCTTTATAGTCAGTTTGTGCACTCATGTTTATTTAGAGCATTTGACCACTCTGTTAGTTCCTCATTCTTTATAGGAAGCATGTATTCAGTGGACCATGTGTTCATGTTAAAATTGTGCAGCACTTTGGTAAGAGAATAGTCCATCCTGATATGCAGACCTGTATTCAATAAGTGAATTGAGAGGCTTTGTTGGTTTGTTGTATAGTAAGAAAACGTTTGGTGTTTGTGTAGCAACTGAATGGTAGTTCAGCTAACAGAAGCGTAGTCCAGCTAGTTTACTGTATTGTCTTCTCGTGATACCATAATGTTACATTATTATCATACACTGAGTCATATGACACATGTACACTACACAGGCTAAGAGTGTGTTGGAGGTATCAGATGATATGAACAGACTAACTGATCTTGCTCATCGTGGTAAGTTGGGACCGCTAGATCTCACTGGTGGGACATTCTCTATATCCAATATTGGAGCTGTGAGTCAGCTAGTTCTGTGTATGAGGTATTGGTATTATTGTTACACAGATTGGTGGTACATATGCTCGTCCTATGTTGCTACCACCTGAAGTAGCTATTGGAGCATTTGGGAAGATACACGTATGTATATTGTGTTGTGAAATTCTACCAATGTTGCTGTTGACATGCCAACAAACATATCCCACTAACTGTTATTCCTTTGTTAAAGATACATCCGTGATGCTCTAAATTTTGTTATTCTAATTAAAGTACACTCAGCTACTAGCTTGTAAATGCTTGCATATAACATGCAAGAGAGCCTTGGTCTATGATATGTGACCGGGTCTGCAAAAACCCGACACAATAGTACATTTTCTGAATTAAATATTTATAATCTACTTAGCCAAGTGTATTCTCTAGCAAAGTTTCAGACTCATATGCCAATAGCTTTCGGAGTTACAGACCTACAAAGTAGCAACAACAGAAAAATCAATTTGTACAGCAAGTATTGGGAAAATAAATCACAGGCGCTTACTAAAACGGTTGTAACTTACGAAAGGATAGACATACTGGGCTGAAATTTTCACCATCGTGTTCACCATGAATAGGGAAATCATTTAATGGATAAGTGTGTCCTTTTATCGCCAGGCCCGTAGCCAGGAATTTTGAAAGGGGGGTTCTTTTTGACCAAAAGTGGACCTTTACTTGCATGATGATTAATAAAGGTACTGAGACTGGGTGTGCGAAGCACACCCAATCTAGGGGGGTCTGGGGGCATGCCCCCCCAGAAAATTTTTTGAAAACAGATACTAAAAGGTTGAATTTAGTGGCATTTCAGTCAATAAAAATAACAATTTTTTTAGGTAAGCTGAAGACCAGCTGTATGAATGATATCTGGAAAAATATCTCTACTGCATGCTACTGTAATTATACCATCTGCACATGCATGTATCTAAATATAATATATTGGAATGTCACAATGAATAAGAATGGGAAAGATTGAGCCACTCTGCCATGATCAACAGGGGCAGTGTAGCAGAACAAAGGGTGTCTTAAACAATGAAATTTACACATTGCATGGAGTTGAAGCATGGATGCTATTCGTGGGCTCTGCATGGAGGGGCTTGTCCACCAAAATCTTATATTTTAATGAAAGCTCGGTTTAGACAATCTACATGTAAATTAAGTAGCTTTTAAAAGAAAATGTAATTGTGACTGTTCTATTAGAGTGATTGTTCTATTAGAGTGGTTGACTGCTCTATTAGAGTATCTCGATCTTGCATTGCATTTAATGCAAGCACTGAATGAGTTACTCGGAGCACTTATTTTAGCTTCTTATTATAGTGGTATCTAGTAAACTGTAGCTAATGGACTTTTGCTCCTGAAAATTTGGACTTGTATACTAAAATTGTGGACCTTTTTGCTAAAATTGTGGACCTTTTACTGAAATTGTGGACCTTTTTTCCAAGAGGGCGGTTCTTCAGAACCCCCCGAACCCCCCCTGGCTACGGGCCTGTATCGCCTTTCTTCACTGGATGCAAAGGCAAAATCCGTGAAGAAAAATCAATCGCGTACGATCGCTTCGACGTTGCATAAACAAATGCTCATAATGTGTGTATCCTTGGGTCTACTGCAACGAAACAAAGATTTTCTAATTCCTCTTGAGTAGGCGAATAAGATGATATCCAGGTTTTTATTGGTAGTCCCTTCCTTCACTAAGAAAGAGGCGTTCAAAAAATTTACAAATTTTTTTCAACAATGCAAATATTTCACCAATTGTTTTCAATGCTTTATACTGGAAATTTAGGCTTGTGCTATTGTGATGGATTTTTGCAGATCTGGTCACATATATGATACTTAATTTATAAGCCTGTCCATTTCATATGCACAGTTACCCTAATAGGACTTACATCCTCTAATTGAACAGTTGTTTCATCTTTAAAGGTGAGATCTACTAAAGGATTTGTAGTATAGAAATATGCTTATAGGCTAAATCTGAATATCAAATAGTAGTTGCCTGCCAAATGCTGCTATTGTAGAGATATCGTACATAATATAAAACTCCATTACAAAAGAAAATCTTATAAAATGTACAAGTCACCTTAACAATCATGAATAGATTATAGCCATGAATAACTAACTTATAATCATTCATATTCAATCATTCATGAATATGCTGTGGGTGCTAAATGTGTGTATTGTAACATCAAACCAGGTGTCTAGTAATATAGAACCAACCTGTTAACCCACTTAGCATTTAGGGTAAAACCCTAGGTATCATTTTAGTCTTTGTTACATGACAGCAGAATGATGTAAATTCAATAGCCATAGTACGTACACTTTAAAAGTTACAGTACTTTATGTAAGGCACACATGCTTATGAAGTTTAGATCCAGTTTTCTGAACTATCGGAAAGAAACAGGAGATAAACCTCTCACACACCCACAAAACGATCCATGACTTGATAGTAGTTGCTCCTATCACCTTGCAACAAGTTCTGTTTGCATCACGATTAAATTTTCTATTAGGCTATCACATGAATAAACCCACAATCAAAACTAAACATGTGGCAATATTTTGGATGCAAGTTGCTGTTGTTCATCGCTTCATAACAAATGAACTGCTTTAGTTGCAGTGTCCAAGTAGCCCAGTGAACAGACTTTCAATCAGTGTGTAGTTTTAAGTAATGAAGTTATCCCCCACCTAATGTCGTCACCTTGCATGTCCATATTATGTAAATATACTTTCCAAAAGTTCAATGCGGGTTTAACAGTAGACGAGTAAATACGATGTATATGTATGCGTAGTTACTGTGCTCAAGATATATGAGATACACACCATGTTTTCAGTGCGTATATGTAAAACAGTACATATATCTCAGTGTAAATAACTCGTTAACATTCCTGAGCATTACAAAATGTGATATCTACAATATATGCAGTGAAACAATAGGTGAATGATGGTAGCTATACCGGAGAACCCCCACCTTGGCATATTACCACCACCTGTTCAATGCCAAAGTAAGGATTTCCCACATAACTACCATCATTC
Source organism: Dysidea avara (assembly GCF_963678975.1). Classification (NCBI taxonomy): domain Eukaryota; kingdom Metazoa; phylum Porifera; class Demospongiae; order Dictyoceratida; family Dysideidae; genus Dysidea; species Dysidea avara. The sequence continues at coordinate 37,173,628 of NC_089276.1, forward strand.
ATCTCTTGTTTCATTGCTGGAATTCTGCTTCATTTAATCAAACAGTACTCTAGTACTGTTTAAGTTGGGATCCCCCCGAAAATGACCCACGCCACCTAAAGTGCCGCCTTCAAAAATTATCCTAGAGATATCTTATGCCACGAAAATCACCTTTACGGAATAATATTAGTCCATCTAACATGAAATACTGTATTAAAAACAAGAAAACACTTACTGGTGACCGGATATAGAATTTTAAAAGTCACTAAAACTTGATATTTGATCTGCCTCACTCACTCACTCACTGCCTGACCACAGTCACAAGCCTAGAGGCCAAGTGAAGCAGCACACAGCCACCATTTTACTCCACAATAACAAACTCACCAGTGGCCATGGGATATGCCTTTTGAGGTTCCAACAAGTGTAGGACCTCTGCGCCTTGTCGCTTCTGTTATCTTCAATCACGTTGCTTGTCTTCTTCATCCAACAAAACTGTATCAAGGCGTTAATTTTCCGTATCAACACTTTCTTTCAGCAGCACATTTAAATGCCACAGAATTATTTCAGAGCTGGGTTTCAGAAGCGCTTCAGTGCCGGCACTACTATAAGAGGTACACTAGCTAGATATCTGCAACTTCACGATTGGGATCCCATTCACAATAGGTTGGTGACCACATCCATCAAATAAAGATCTGGGTGGACTAATAGCGATAGAGTGCGGAGACCACACCTCTTAACAATCTAGCTATTTATTTAACAGTAAACAAGGTGACCTTACCCCTTGTTGGTCTGTATAGCTAGCTGCACACCTTGACTCGAGATACTGTAATAGAACAGTCACTCTAATACAACAGTCATGTGTAATATTCTAATGGAACAGTCACAAGTTACACTGTAACTAGCTGTGCTACAACAATAAAATTAACAAACTAGTATTTTAAAAATAATTGTTAATTTAAAAATGAAGTAGGGATCTATGCAATAAAAAGTAGTGGAACAAGAAATGAATGATGGTAGGGGCAGTCATTTTTTTATAAGTGCAGCTACTCTTAGCTATCTACTCCATTAAGCACTTCAAATAACTTTCTTGAATCTAAGTACGCTCCTCTAAGGAAAGTGTTAATACGGAAAATTAACACCTTGGTATGGTTTCCCATAAAAAACATCAAGATAAAAGAAACAAACTACAGAAGGCAGGCACTAGTCAGAACTAGAAAGGGCACATGCCACCTTTATTGTGGTGTGAAATGGTGACCCCTTATGCTGCTTCATTTGGCGTCTAGCGTTGTTACTGGCTGGCTGGCTGGCTGGCAAGAACACTGAAAATCAGTTTTGGCAAATTTTTAAACATTTAATATCTGACCCTTCTGTGTCTTTTTTATTTTTTATGCTAGATTAGATGCATTAAGTGTCTGGATTATGAAGGTGTCCTCAAGTGTCCACATTAACAGGTTCCAGTGCATGGGAACATTTACACAGTACAGTAGTACTGTTTAGTAGGGTTCCTCCTTAAAGTGAATGGTGCCCACCAAAATGTTATTGCTGAAAACCATCATAAAAGTATCATGCGTAATGAAAATCACCTTTACAGAATAGTGTTAGTTAATGTCCTAAAGTATCCCTTAGTACATGACCTAACCTGGAAAATCAGGACACCTTGATAGTCGGGATGCTATTGGTTGGTAGGTGTACATGTTCTAGTTATGCTTTGTTCCCACAACTAGTGACACAGTCTTGTAATGTTTTGTAGGTACTACCTCGGTTCACAGATGATGGTGATGTCAGACCAGCTCATGTGATGCATGTCAGCTGGTCAGCCGATCACAGGCTCGTTGATGGAGCTACTGTAGCAAGGTTCTCCAACTTGTGGAGATCATTTGTGGAGAATCCTGCCAAATTAGCGCTGGAGCTAAAATGACATTTTGTAATCTTTATAGCTGTTTATTATATTATTTAATGGCTTATTAAATTATCATGTCATCACTAATACTTTAAATATGTGAGCACTGCAATAATAACAGGGCACGTGGATACACAATATATATATATATATATTTACAATTATCTACATAACTTATACTGATGTCCATGCTATTGTCATGCAATTTTCGGACCATATTAAATGTTTACTCAACTATAAGTTACAGAAGGTAAATATTTTGAGAATAATTATCTGATAGTTACAGTTTGTGCCCATATGTCCTGTTAACAGGCCCAGTCACATGTAGGAGTTCATACCAAATATCCTGCTCAGAAACTTGTCCTTCACAGTGTACAGAATGTATACATTTCTAACATATAATACATGAAGTAGAGCTGTGAACCTGATAACAAATTCAAAACTGGTTAACTGGTAACCAATAACTGGCGGTTAACTGGTTTCTGTGTAATACAGTGGTAATGATACTCAACATGGCTGCTGGAAGCTTTAGAGTGGTACCAAAGTGACCGTCAACATCCTGTCTTGCAATAACAGTTATTACAATCACATATTTACACATGCTTTGAGGTTATGTTATGATGTTAACACTTGTCAGCAGAGATAATTAATATGGTTTACCAAGTGGATGGTTTAAAGGCTTCTTAACTGGTAATTGGCTGACCTAGACAATACTGGTCAGCACTAACATGAAATACCTAAACCAGGACAGCATGTTTTCTGATGTTAAACATCGTACTAGTAGACAGCAACTTGTACAGTAATTATATAATTTCTTAAATGCCAAACTACCCGGGTGTTGTATGAAGTCACTGTTATTTACACTCAGTTCAGTGATGACTGGTGATGTGTCAAATATGCCAGCATAATAGGCCGGAGTACTATACCAGCATACTATGGTTATTTCATGATACTCCCTGATAGAGCAGTCAGTGGTAAATAGAGCAGATTGTAGTGAAATACTCTAATAGAACATTGCACTGGTTACAATGTTCCAAGATAATTGTAAGAAATGTTGCTAACCTATAGCTAGGAGCATAATGCAAGCATAATGGAAACACTGAAGAGCAGGAAATTCCTGGCAGCATTTTAGGGAAAATTTTGAGCATAGGCCTAGGCTACTGTACATGTATCAAATTGTGTACTGCTCAGTTAGGAATTTTTACTAACCAGACTAAACAGCTTATCCCCACAGGGGATACACTCATGAGTGCTGTTGTGGCTATCACTCGTATAATTTTATAGAAGACAATATTATAGGTTTGCTTTCTAAGAGGAAAGCTTGCTTAAAAATATTATAGGTTAGCTTGAAAATATTAGGTTTGCTTTCTCTTGTCGTCTTTTGTTTAATGGTTATTTTATTATGTTCATATCAACCATCTTTGAATCAGTAAGCCCAAAGCATAGTAGCTATAGCTATTGTAAACATGTTGAGTTGGACTTAAATGCATGTATATAATACATTCTTCGTGACTGGATTTTGGTAAATTAGTCATTAATACAATCATGGAATATTGCTAGCTAGAAGTTGCAATATGAATGTAATATAAGTTATTATTATGGTCCAGTTATAATTTGTTGTAGCTGGTGAACTGTGTCTGCTGTTTCTAGGGATGAGTCAATATGATTTTACCAGTAAACTGAAATTGCCCATTTTCTGTTTCACCTTATATTTTAAGTGTAGTTGTCTTCAGGTCTCCAAATTCTGTTTGCTAAGTTATGTAACCCAAAGACTGCATGCAGCACAAGTTGCTGTCAGACCTTACCCTTCCCTCTTTAAATAGTTTTAATGAAAGTGCCTCAGAATGCATCATGATCTAAAATGAATTTCTTAGCAGGCATGTGGTAACTGAGAATGCAGATAGGTGAGACAGTCTAAAATACAAAAATTTCCTTGGGGGTATGAATACACAATTGCAAGCAATCTATGAAGAGTCTAAAATCCATCATAAAGTAGGCAAACTGTTGCATAATAGATCATGACCCCTGAGACATTTCCTAGACTAAGGCCTGCAATAATATTATACAGTATGTGCACACAGCTAGTTTTATAAAATGGACACTGAGGAACATAATAAAAATAATAAATGAATATTAAATTTTGCATAAAAGAGATGGAGATAGCATTATAAAAGAACCACATGTGGAGATACCCTAATAGAACAGTTCTAGTATTGAAATAAGTCACTAATTCTTTATTTTGCAAGTTTGATAAAATACTAACAAACGCTAATAATCATATGTATGCCTATAAATCAGCTGCAGTTTGTACTTGATCATAACACAATCATGATGTACATCTACATAGAGGGTGGTGGTTGCTTACAAGCTACATAAAATTAAGATAGACTATATGGACATGTACAAAGCCCATAAGAGGCTGCAGCTGCTGCACATGTGACTGGTTTCTTGTTTATTAACCAGGTAGGAGCTTTTCAGCTACATTTCATTTGGTTGATTGTCTAATGTCACCATGAAGAGAATGTGATGTACTAGAGGTGTTATCTATGATCATGTATGGCCTTGTAGGCCATTGGTATTGGAGCTCAGTTTGTCAAGAAAGGATCATATTGTGCACTCCTCAAGTGCATGATGTTAACACAGCTAAGGATTCAGAGCGTATCCCCTGCAAATATTCTTTCATGTGAAGTACATAGCTCAGCAGTATTATTTTTGTGCGGTCAACAGTTCCACTAACAATAAAATCATTTTAATTTGGCACATCATTATTTTTTCAAAGCTACATACTGTAACAGCCAGTGGCGGAGGAAATGGTTGATGTGAAGGGGCTCACCAGAGAATCTGGCAGTAGGGAGTCTGGTAGCCATTTTAGCTTTCAAAGTTCACCAGAACTAATTGATAGGTACAATTTGAAGAATTTAAATATAGTCAATAGTAGGCTATTTGCAGCATACAGCTACAGCATTTGAAAGCAGTACAAAATAACCTTTAGACATCTGGAAACACTTGGTGCAGTGTCTCAAGTAAGAGGTCAGTGGTTTGATTCCACTGTATATAAGCAAGCTTTTTTTTTCCTTTTTTCAACTTTTAGGAACACGTTTTTATGAAGTGCTTTGACTGCTCTATTAGGGTATTTGAAAAACATTGAGCATTCCATTAATGTTTTTCACAATTTATTTTCAGTGGCTCAGTGCCACTCCTAGAAGGATGATTTCAGCTAGCTACCATCCAAAGGGGCTAAGCCCCCATCAACAAACTAAGGGGAAGGTTTCAGCCTCCTAAACCCCCTTCCTTTCCACCACCTATGACAGCTTGTCACTAGTCCAGGACCATCTGATAGGGTCCCATACAATAGTGGGCAGCATAAATGTAAGAAAGATGTGTGTTGTAGTATTGGATGATACGAAACAATAATTTTATTATAGTCTGGACATGGCGTGTCATATTGTGCATACTACTGATAGTGTATAAATCAGAGGTAAACACTACTGGAATATTATAGTAGCAGGATGGGCATGTGCTGTTATACCATTAACACACAATTTTTAATGTATGTAAATCTTTGTGGATGAACAACAACTTTAAGATATTTAAGCTTGCAATTTTATTTACAAGGATCATCCATTATCCACACAGGCTGTATAGACGTTTTTCCAGTATAACGAAGTTGTCCGTAAAATCCGGAATTAGTCACGTTGGTAGGCAACGCAACAATGGCGGCGCTCTGTGAAGCCAAGGAATTACTTTTCCGAGGCCAGGAGCTGGTTGATGAAGAAGTAGAGTTGTTTGCTACATTGTTGCAGAAGCTGAAGGTGCAAGAATTGAAGATGCTCGCTAAGGAAGTTCACGTTCGTTTAACCGGTTCCATTAGAAAGGATGACATTATCGATCGAATTATGGGGATGGCTCGTATTGGGGCTTTGCAGTGTGGAAATCCCGAGTCAGATGATATCACCACCATATCTTACTTGACTGAAGAAACAAAGTGCGTCCTTCGCAGCCTGCCATCTTTTGCGAGTGTGACTTGGTGGGAAAAGAAGTTGTCTGGAATACTGATGGAGTTCACCTTAATGAATTTGGTAGTATATCTTGTGTATGGAAGGGACAAGACGTTTGATATGCAAAGCATGAATGCGTACAGGCAGTTGAAAGCCTTTAAGTTCTTTTATGACGGCTTTGTAAAGAATGTATGGCTGTATCAATGTCCTGTCAGCAATGATTTGAATTTGAGAGTCCTGTACTTCAGAGCCTATGTATATCATTCCCTGTCTTGTGAGACTCCACTTGAGGTGTATGTTGCAGTCAATGGTGACAATGGCGACGTGTATGCTGGGAAATGTTCTTGTGTATCAGGGTAAGTGACCAGTGGGTGTAATGCACCTATAATTGTATCGCCCCACTCCCTTGGGCATAGGTGGAGCTTTACAGGGGAAAAGTATTGGACATCTATTCATTAAGTGCCCAAGTATTTTTTGTTTTTGTACTTTCTATACAGCATCAAATAATCCCCATGTTGAAACTGGGCCTTATGCTATGTCAAATCCCCACCATAGTCCCATATATATATATAATAGTTTAAAGGCAATACAATGATAGGTGCAAAATTTATGTATTATGTACACTATGTACTTTATAGGTTAGGTCAGGCATGCAATCACATTGCAGCTCTTTTGTTTTTTATTGATTATCATGCTAATGATGAGGAATTGCCATCAGAATTATCAAAAACTTCGCAACCTATGGCTTGGCATCAACCGCCAAAAAAAATCGTTTCTCCAGAATGTGCACGGAATATGAAATTTGTGAAACCTAGTCATGGTGACACCCCTAGATCTGAAACACAAGGAGTTAGTGAAATCAAGAGAAGCTCATTTGATCCACGTTTACCAGAAAATCGCGTTGAAATTGATCGAAACCATTTACATTTGTTATTGACAGATTTGCAGAATTCTGTACCCAATACAGGCCTACAGCAGTTTTGGCGTGACTCGCCAAACCCTAGATGTTTGCAGCCTGCTGCAGAGATCAATAACCCTAGTCTTTGGAATCATGTTTTATTCTCACACAAAACATGGAACAGTGAAACACATGCTGTACAAGTTGATCCATCTGTAGTTGATTGTCATCGCTTCATTAGTAGCATGCAGCTTTCTAACAGTCAAGTGGAAGCAATAGAAGCTGCTACTCGTACGCAGTCTGATAGTGAACTGTGGATAGTGCTACATAATGGAAGGCTCACTAGTTCTCGGTTTGGTGAGATATTGAAGAGACGAGCTGCAACAGATCCAACTAGACTAGTTATAGACATTATGGGATATAATGGACCCATGGAGCACATACCTTCTGCAATGCGGTGGGGAAAAGAAAACGAAGCAAAGGCCAGGCAATGTTATTTAGAAAACAGGCAATCAATTGGTGAAGACATGATAGTGCAACCGACGGGGTTACATCTTCTACCTGACAAAAGTTTCCTAGGAGCATCATCAGATGGGAAGATATTATGTAGGAGTACTGACACTTGTTGTTATGGCTGTCTTGAAATAAAGTGTCCATATAGTATTAAGAGTACCATCACAATTGAACTCACTCCCACTGAGATAGCAGAACAGTTTCCTGCCTTTTTCATGAAGAAAGGATCTGATGGCCTCTTACACCTTCCTACCAACCATGGATATTATGCACAAGTACAGGGAGAAATGGCAATATTAGGTGTTGAGTGGTGTGACTTCATTGTGTACAGCAATGGCGTTGTGGTGGTAGACAGGATTTTGGCTGATGCAGACTACTGGAAGAACCTAGAAGAGAAACTAGAACAGTTTTACCTCTACCATGTTGTACCAGAACTGTTGTCGAGGTGCATGTTCCTAGAGAAGTTTGGGGTGACTGCATAAAACTTTGTATTCTCACACCCAGGCTCTCTTCATTAGTGATTAGAAGCAACATAAAAAATTCCTAGCATTATTATTGTTGCTAACAAACTAAGATAAGCCAAAGACCAATGCAATATATTGACAAAGTCCGGTCCATTGGTGCTACAAGGAAAATGCCAAGTGATAAGTGATTTTATCTTATTTGTACTTGTGTATTTTCTTTGTATGTGTATCACTACACTGTTTTACAATATTTCAAATATTACAACATTAAAGTCATTAATTAAACGACCAGGGGATTATCAAAGTTAGTAATATACATACATACTGAGTTAACATCACTAACCAAATCATACATTGTGCTAGGGAACTTTTCATTCAAGACTTTAAAACGACGTCCCCTTCCAATTGCCCTTTCCACATGGATGCGTAGTTCAGCTATTCTCCGGGTCTTCTCGACATCTGAGGCTGGCATTTGTTTTTGCTTAGATTCTAACCGAGGAGGAACATTTACTAGGATTCCTCTAGCTGCTACCATTTCTTGAATGTCAAATCCCTTATCTGCCATTATCATGTCCCCTGGTTCTAGCATGTCCAATAGACCTGACCTTTCAGTTAGTTCTTTGTCAGATATCCTTCCACCCCATGCTTCTGACACAAAGCTTATCAGTCCTGTGGGTGTACATCCTACAAGAATTTTCCAGGTATTACGACTTTTATACTGTGAATAGGTCTTTGAGGAATTGAGCAAGCCAGATGGCCTCTGGCATTCAATCTCATAACAGTCGATGATTACACGGATGTTACTGAACTTCTTAAAACGATCGGGTAGCCACTGTTGCACTAGGTGCCTTGATGGAAATGGAAAAAGTAATCTAAGTTCTTTCGATAAAAATGTTATCCAAGTTGTGAACATTCTACTGTAAGTAGTCTCACTGATCTTAAACCTGATGCTAACATCAAGAGATTCTAGCCCTCGTCGTAACTTGATCAATACTGCAAACAGCTGCTCGGCCACTGGCAATGACGAAAACCCTTTTCTTCGTGAACTCGACACTTCCGCTGAAACAGCTTCATCCAGCTTGGTGGTTTCACTTCCTCGCCAAGGTTGTAAATGTAGAGCTTTGGGTTCAATGTAGTTTACAAAAGCTACAAAACTGTTGTAAGTTGGCATTCCCGTATAAAATCGAGTCAGTTTATCATTTCCCTTCAGTATTGTTGATACACTGAATTCAGGCCTTTGATGTAACAATGTTTCTAGCAGGTTGATCCGCTGTTCAACTGTGTTCCAAGTTACGTCTGTCTGGCACTCTATAAGAAGTAATATAACAATAAATAAAACAAAGCATTATTTACAATTCAAGTTCAAAAAACTAAGGATTGTCCAAAGCTGTTAATAGTTTCAAGTAGTCTCACGTAGCCAGACCTTTTTTCCGTGCAGGGGCTTATCGATTCCATTTAAAGTGCCAGCTTGCAAAAGGGCCTGGGAGATTTGGAGTAGCAAATCTGTAGGGTGTTAATGAAACAAGTGGTTGCAGTGCATGATGCAATGTCACAATATATATTTTATAGCTATAACACGCCTACAAGGGATATGACAAATATATATGCACAAGCACTGCAGGCGCTAGTGCTTATATTTTTGTCATATCCCGAGTAATCGTGTTATAACTGTTATATTCTACAGCCCAGTAGATGAAACGATTATAGATGGCAAAGTATAGTGAAACAGCACCTGTTGAGTAGACATCCTTGATGGATCAGACATTTTAGATTCAACAGTGCCACGCCCATTTACTCATGATCAGTGAAGGAGACAAAAGTTCATTGAAAATCCTCCTTACTCAGGTGAGTGATTCTAGGCTCTTGTCAGTATTAGAGACTTGAAATCCTTGATGGATCAGGCGTTTTATATTATAGACTCTATGGCGGTGCCACGCCTACCCACTCGCGATCACTGAAGTTAGTGAAGGAGACAAGAGTTCATCGAAAATTGCTCAGGTGAATAATTGTTGGTTGATTTAGGTGCTTGTTATTAGATAAGAATTTCGCGGAATGTGTGAAGTTATACTATATATGGTAAGCGTAGCCATGCACAAAGCGTGGGATATCAGTTATATACCACAGTTTGCCTGGTATATCAGTTATATACCACAGTGCGGCGCTTTTGATCTCAACCACAGGTATGGTATATATATATGCAGTCTCCGTTGAGTTCGATTCAAAACTAATTAGAGTCTGCATATAATTATTGTGACATTGCATTGCGACATGAAGAATATAACCATTTAACCATGTAACACCCTACAGACTTGTAGGGTGCTAAAACAAGTTTGTTATTCCAGAATCTTTTACGAGCAGCAGCTTATTGGAATCAATAAGCCCCTGTGTGGAAAAGGTCTGGCTACGTGAGACTAAGTTCCAAGTTCAAACACATAAGTACATAAGAGTATTTAGGTGCAAGCGTGCAATCATTATTACAGTGAAATCTGTCTACTCTAGTCAACTTGGAACTAAATATTTCCTGGCTGGTGCCGGGCTGAATTAGGCAGAAAACACTATTGGGTGCAGATGAGTTGAAATTACCCAGTTAGCTAGGAATTACTGTACTGAACTAACAACTACCATACCTATTTCTGCTGGGATACAACAATCTGTGGCAATATCGTGCTTTGGTTGTAACAATTCTGGCTGCAAATCTATCAGTAAACTCGTGTCGTCTACAAGTTCCGCTACCTCGAGTTCTGCCCCAATGATACAGTCTTCCATCAGTGGTTCTTCCCTTGATTCTTCACCGTTCTCTACTTGACGAGTGTATGGGCCAGTGTACATGTGGTCGTTGTTAAAACCACGAATGCTTCGACGATTCTTCTCCTCCTCCGCTCTTCTAAGCTCCAGCGCGTCTCTCTCTTCTTTCCTTCTCCTCTCCGTCTGTGATTTGGCTCGACGGCTAGCACGTTCAAAACGAGACAGGGTGGCATTACATTCAGCAGTTCGCGGCTTCTTGGCTTTAATAGATGGTACGTAGTCAGGGTTAGTATACACGTTAGACTTTTTGCCCGTTATGAAATGTTCTGAACAAACCCGGGCTCCTTTACCCGGTTTCCAAGCCGAACCATCGCTGTTCTTCCTTGAAACAAAGGCAATCCACTTTCGACGACGCTCTTCCTCTTCTTTTCTTTTTGGAAACCGATAAAAACTGATAAGGCTTTGCTTAGACTTGCGGTTATTACAACCTACAACCACACAAGTGGTTGGCATAGTTGCCTACCAATGTAACGCATTTCCGGATTTTACTAAGTTAGTCCGTTACACTGGAAAAACGTCTATACAATACAGTAAACCCTATAACTATTCTGTAAATACAATAAATAGTTCTTCATGATGAAAATTTGTGGAAGCAAGACAGCTGAAAATCTGAGATATTCATCCCTGAAAATATGTATATATCCAGTAATGGTTGACAGTAAAAGACAAGAGCTTTGTTCTGTTCTATAGCTAGTTACTGTATATGACCATTAATTAGTGAGTTTCCGCCATGATTATTTGAATGGTCCAATGATTATTGTAATATAGAAACACTGCATAACAAACTGTCACAAAAACTAATTGCCATTGATTTACTAAAGTAAATGAACTATCACATATAAAAACTACAAAATTACTGACAGTTGCATAGCTTAAGCTTCATCTCATTGGCTAGTTCCACACAAGTTATATCACCATATTGTTCCATGATAAATAACAACTTTTCAAAACTTCCTGTAAGGCCAGCTTTAAGGCCACCAGCTATCTTCCTCAGAACTACACTGGTTGCTTTAGATCTTACACTAATTTGTTGAATCTCCTCCTCCTCTTCAAAGGTGATAATTCGTTCACTCACAAAATGACTACTCAGTGTCTTAATGGGTAGAACTTTTGATAATCTTCCATAGTAGTCAGTGAACAACTCCAACTTACTACAGCTACACTCAACTATACACAACCATCACACTACATCATATACAGTCTAGCTGCTCACCTGATGTTGGACTGCAGCTAACTATTTCTCCTAGACCAGTAGAGGGAACTACTACACCCAATGGAGTAGTATTGGAGTAGACACCTATACAATTACTATAGTAATATCATGTTTATTAATGTGATGATGGTCACCTGATCCAACTAGTTCACCATAATATCCACCAGCCAGTTCAGCATCATTACACACAGGACAGAAGATGGTGTTACCACTACGTACCTCATTAAGGGGAATATGTAGCTTAGGACAATATGAACAAGGAACAAATGGGGTTGGTCTCTTTGCTGCTGGTAAGAACACGTTCATGATGTCATCCAGTAACTCAGTCACATCATCGATCAGTTCCTTCCTCTCTTGGACACTGGTCACATCATCTCCCACTACAGTGATGGTTAACCGAATACTATGCTTCTCCTCACATCGACTGATGTAGTACTTCTGATGGGATCCCAACTGTAGTCCAACCTTGCCTTGTCTCAACCTGTACAATAAAAAATTAATGTTAACAGTTGAAGAGAACAATACGATACTCACCATAATAGTTGATTATTTCTCTTCACATTTCTACAGATACAGTTAGCTATCAACTGATTTAAGAGACAGTTTGGGATAAAGCCATTGTAAAACACAAAGTAGACATTTTTATCTCTTCTCGTATTAGGAGGAACTTTGTTAACATCATGAGGAACCAGACATGGAACAATAAAGGACTCACCACCCTCTAGTGGTAGTGATGGACAGCCCTCTTCACTAAACCAAGCCTCTTTAGTGATACGAGCAACCAAGTGAAAACAGAGTAGAATATCTACCACTTGTTGGTAGGTGACACCTACCTCACTGGGGTAATCTGAGTGGAACTTGTCCAACATGTGCTGGAGAAGACTCTCGTGAAGAATACCATATTTGGTTAGCCTCTTCTGAGCTTTGTCGAGATCACACCCCAGCGACTTATAGGAGTGAGCAGTGATGACATAGCTAAACAACTTGGATAACCATCGAGGAGACAAGATCACAAGATTACGTAGTGACTTCACCCAACCAAAATGCAGGATAGTGCGTTTGCCATGAAAGTATCTCAAGATCCCTTCAAATTCCCCACTATCCTCAGCCACTGGAAATGCACACTCAGCAATGATATCAAGCAACATTGATCGTGATATTATCTGTGCTTTATGGGCTAACAGAACTCTCTCGATTTTGAGAAAGAAAACTGGCTGCATTCTTTTCAGTGAAGTGGCAGCTATAATGACAGTAGCTTTCAAACGCTCTATCTCTTCATCTCTGTGTTTGTTGCTAATGAAAAAACAGAAGTTTTTGAGGGCTTCCTCAAGACTTTTCCCACTACCAGCTAAGTGTTGTGCATAAGATTTCTCACTGAGCTCTTTCTCAAGCAATGGTAACAGCTTCTTCTTTGCAATCTTACGAGCTACCTTGATGTCAGGATGAAGCTTGTCAATGTGAGTACCAGCTAGTACAGCAGTTGGTAGTAATGGAGACAGGCCACCCTCACTTCCCTTCACTGAGCTCACACTATCAACTACCTGCAGCCAGTAATGGATACTGGAGATACCAGTACAGCTTTCTGGTAGTGGAGAGGAGCCTTCACGAGGAGTCACCTGGTCTGTTAGGTCTACTGAAACATCAAATGTTATCACAGGAATTCCATCCTCTGAAATAAAAATGGAGTGAGTGTTATGGAAAATTATCTGTCCGGCTAAATCCCACACAACAGCATTCAAACCATCACAGTCATATTGTGTTGAATTGGGAGAAGGTGAATGCATATTGTGTGGGGGTGGATACTCAAATGCATAATTGCCAGCAGATGTAGTCATAGACTCAGTAGTAGAATATTCAGTAATACTTTTATCTGCATTCAGAGTTGGACTATTTAAATCTGCTGACAAGTCACTCTCAGTTGATAACAACCACTTTAAGGCACTACCTCTGTAATGGTCAACAAACTGATGATGAAGATGGTTAGTCTTTTCAGTGTCACTGATTCGTTTCCAGTCTCTACAGTAGATCTTGCACACATCCACATCGGTTCCCTCAGTGGCAGCTTGTCCCTCCACAAACTCCTCACCAAGGAAAGAAGCCACAAGGCAGGTCTTCCCAGTGTTCTCTGCTCCAACTAGTAACACCTGTAGGTCCCTGGACTGAGCCTGTCCTTGTTTGATAGCCAGTGAGTAGGCAATCTTGATACTGGCATCTCCAGTCTGACAATCTATGGAGTAGATAAAAATTCAGAGCTATATTAAGAGCACACAGTGTTTGTATAAATATATAAACTAGTGGGTGGCTGGTGGTATCATACAGTAAAGTACGTGTACGTACTACATAGTAGGGATCATGAAGGTGTGCTTTTTCACATGAAAAAAGTTGAGCAGAAACCAACCTCATGGCAGCTTTGCATTATTGGTTAGTTATACTCCAGTCTAAAAGTGCATTTAGCATGACCCCATGCAAATGCTTCCAATAAGTACTATATACATTTTTAATTTGATTAATAGCATTTTCTTTTTACTGCAGACTAACAATTATTGTTCATAAGGCTAATGCTCTTACTGGAATCTTAAAGAGGTTATTTGAGTGTCTTGACTCAATGGCGGATCCCTCATGGAGGAGCTATACTTCTGATTAAAATACTAAATTTTATGCCAGGAAAAAAAATATGCACATTTTATTACAAATTTACTTGAAACTAAAGTGAACCATAGTCAAACTAGCTATGAAATTGTCACCCAGCACCTTACTAAGTGCCTCTAAAAATAATTATCGGGTTGCTGTTGTTTAAGACATTCAGAGCCCTTTAAAGATTTCACAGCGATCTACAAAGGCCATAATGGTAAAAATCAACAATGAGATACTACTGAGAGGTGTATTATTTGCTGATTCAAAAATGCAGCAACTAACAAGAGGATCTGGCTCTCTCTAACCACCTTGTTTGTGCCCCTCCCCTTGCCAGGTCCTGGATCCGCCCCTGTGACTGTACCATGCTTCGAACATTGTATACCAGTTTAATCCGTCTTCACCTAGACTATGCCTCAGTGATTTGGAACCGTTACCAGTTGAGTGATATACATCTGTTAGAGCAGGTACAAGGACGAGCAACACAACTAGTCTTGCAACTCAAGAACGCCCATATACAGAAAGGTTAAGCACTCTTAATCTACCAAGTTTGTTATACAGAGGACACAGAATGGACATGATAATGGTGTATAAGATGGTACGAGAGCATAAGTGGATGTCCCGTTGAAAATTTCTTTGCCATCAATGACTGTATATCTACATAAAACATTATACACCAGGAAATATAGCTTTTCTTAAAGAGTAGTCAATGATTAGAACAGCCTCCCAAGAGACGCAGTCACCCAATGTTTGTTTTTCTATTTAAGGAAAAACTTGATGAACATTGGCAACAGTTTCGTTTTGATTTTCTGTAAATTAGGATTTGGTACATAAGACAATTGTCTTTACCATTTGTACAATGTTTTATCAAAATAATTAATTAATTAATGATTTATTCCTTCAAACAAGTGCAACTCATTAAAGACAAAGGTTACAGATTTCACTGTTAAATGTCACTTCAGATGGAAAACTGCAGTACATACAATGCACTTAACACCTTTGTATACCATTTGCTCTCACTGACAGCACACAGTTTTACTTTACAGTAGTAAATCAATGACTCATGTGTTGTCTATCAAGTAATATTGTTATTATTACCATTTCAGAGACTATACAGAAAAAATAGATGCCCATACAAGGTGATACCCTTACATACAATCCATATATAGTCACAATTGCAATGCAACAAGTACAAAAGAAGATACACAATACCATACAAAACTAAACAATCACAATTCCCTAGAATAAAACTGTTTCAGATCATCTGTGAAGCTTTTACCTGGTCTAAAATACAAAATGAAAATCATACATATGCCTCCAACAGTTGAAGTAACTCAAGTAAGTATACATTAATTCTAGGCTATTATTCCCATGTGTAGGGTTGCGTATCAGGCAAAAACTTCAAAAAATTTGCTTTGCCAGCTACATTTCATTTCCAATTATTCTCTGTGTCATCATCTTCATGCAAAGAAACCTTTCTAGGATATTGATTTTTGTATTAATAGGCTACTGTACCTTATAAGGATTCCATGAAATTATTGTACTACGATAGCTCTACCAATAATTGTAGTGGGCATAAATGCTTTATAGATGACAAAACCAATTACTTAGTGTGGATGCATCACATGATAATACTCATGATTGAGTCATGTACACATCAATAATCAGTGGCGTAGCCAAGGCCTTCAGGGATGGGTGGGCACACTCACCCACAGATTTCTTTCCATGCAACTAACTAGCATAAAATGCAAGTCAAACCTTAGTGGACTTTACATACATTTGGTTTTCAAAAGTGCAAAAATGTATCTATAGTTAGCTAGTAATACGCTACGCTGCTGTTCCTGCAGTTTATTTCATTAGTTAATGCTATTGTATGAATGATATAGAAACTAGAATGAAGACTAACTTACTATGTGACCTGATTTTGCAAAAACATACCTTATGGCACATTGGTCAATTTTCTGTTTTATAGCTTAAATGAGGTACTGAGTGCTCACCTACAGTATTTTACATTATGAACTAACTTTTATAGTAATGCATCGAGCTCTGTGAGTGATACACCTTGTTTACTAATAATTCCATTTCTACCACTTAAAATACTTTAAAGAGATTTCTGATAATTTAATGAAGTATTCTTGGTACATTTCTGGCATGAATCATTGTCTAAGACTTACTTTTAGCCATTCCAGCACCTGACCAATCACCCCCAATTTGTAAGCTAATTGGTGTCACACGCATATGAAATTACTACATGGTCTGATATAATCATTCATATCTCCTAGGCAAAAGACGCTTTGGGTGTGAAACTTTTTTACAGCAAGAATGTTTAATAGTTGCTTTATCCAAATATGCAACAAAATAATTTTTTTTTTGTAAGTTGCAATTTTCATTTGAGTATTCCCAAAAATATTGCACGTGCCCAAAAGGTAGGTTTCCAATATCCGGTCATTGATTTTACTCCTATTTGTCTTGGTGACTTTTAACTCATCTGTACTTGTGCACAACTCTTTATACCCAGCCTGATCATATGGCCTAATTCAGCCTTCACCAATTTTTTTTAGCATCTCCAATTGGATCGAGAGAACTTAATTTTCATCTACCTCTTTAGAGACACTTAATCCTGTCAACAAATGAATTTGTGCTGTTACTCACAAATCAGTATTCTTGGATGTAGAAAAATAGACAATTCTGGATGTTCCTCTCTTCCCCATCTACAATTTTAATCATTCATGCTGTGGATTAAATATAGAGCATTGGATCTTGTGATGTAATTATTGAGTTTAATCAACTACTGATTTACAACAAAAATATTGTGCCACAAAGGAAATTACGTTTGTAATAGCATTAGCAAGTGGGCGCCACTGTCCTAGGGAATTTGGGTGGGAACGTGTCCACCCATACTCACCTTTGACTACGCCACTTTGGTACAAGAAACAGGAGCACTCTGACCACACAGTTTACATCAGGTAAACTGCCACAGAACAGTCACAATTAGTTAAAGTGACATAAAAATGGGGTTAACTAAACAGCAGAATTACATGTAAGCTAATCCAATAATTATCAAGACATGTGCAAATTATGCATGTGGAGCTGTTGACACTGTAATAACATGGTCAACAAAGAGTATTTAATTTATTAAAGGAGTACTATGTGTTGTAGCTATACTGCAAGCAAAGCTTTGAGCAAATTAACTTAACACACAGGTGCACACTTCCTGGCTAATTGTTTTTATATTTTAGGCAAGTAGTTAACATCACAAAGAATTGGAGGTACCAGGGGTGGATCCAGGGAGGGTTCCAAGGGTTCCATGAAACCCCCTTTTGAAAGAGCCTCTCTTACTCGAGATACTCTAATAGAACAGTCAAATCAATATACTCTAATAGAGCAGTCACAGTAGTCTTTTGAGGAGCAGTGTAGCAAGTTATGTATCTAGATATAAATAAGGAAATAATTATAGTTGGTAAGGGTATCTATGGTGAGAGGTAGCTGTTGTCAGTAGGTGATGACCTTTTTTTTTTTTTTTTTTTTGGTCTTCAACTTATAGCTAGGCTGAAGTTGCAATTCCAAAAATGGAACCCCCTTTTTAATAGTCTGGATCCGCCCCTGGGTACAGTAAGAAGGCACTTACTCTAATAGAACACATCGGACAAACACACAGACAAATGAACATGCACCAAATTGGCTTGCTCATGCCTGCCCTATACCTATCAAAATGTGCTACTATATACTTTTCTAACTGTCCATATGCTGTGAAGCAATATCAGGATGCCATGAACGTACTATGAGAAAAAAGTTGAGTTAGAAAAAGTATGCACCAAAAAGGTATACAATACGAAAAAATTAAATAAATCGTCACTGGCAGGAGTTAAACCCTGACCATACACAGCAGTAACCACAGCAACTTCAGGGAAGTACTTAGCAGATGAGCTGTTTATTGTGTGGTTAGTAATACAATGCAGCTGAAGTTTTCTCTACATCATGGCCTTCAACGTGCTGTAGCAGACGTAGGAACACATGTAGAAGCTTGCAATAAACTTTGAAACATAGCCAGATGGTGAGTGTTTCTTTTAGCATGTGAATTTTGTTGATACGTGCACAGATTGCCAAGTAATCGTTGTCAATAGCTGACATATAAAAAGTGTGTGACAAAAAAATGGCACTGAGAAGAAAAAAAAGTTGTCATTAGCAGGAATTGAACCCTGGACCTCTGGGTTAACAGCTTTATGCACCAACGCTTTGTTTGTTTCTTCGTGGTTTTGACAGGAATGTAGCTCAAGTTTTCCTCTACATCAATGCCTTCAACGCTTTATAGAGAATTAACGGAAGTACATAATGATTTGTAACAATAAACTTGGAGTTGCCAGATGATAAGCGCTTAATTTTGTTAAAGTCCCGTGTTGATGCGTGATCTGGTTGTCGAGTTAGCAGTGTAGCGAAGCAGACAGACAGATAACTTTTCAACTCTATATATATATATAAAACCTTAAATAATGGAGCATTTATATGGGTATACAGATGGAATCATTGTAGGATTGGATTAGTCATTTTAAAACTGTCACACAAAGTTAAAATAAGTGCAGAAGACTGAACATGTTTGTGTTGTAGAGCTGAAGAAATCAAAACTTGCACTGCATCCTCATTCAAGACAGACTTGAATCGTAGTGATAGGCATAATGTCGACAAGGAAATTGATGAGCTGTTCAGTGACTATGGTGTCACAGCGGTGTGAAGAACAGTTGTATAAAACAGTTTAAAGATGCAGCTTAATTGAGCTGATTATGATAGCAAATTGTATTTTATGGTGTCACAACATAATGAAGACCAGGCATGACGTCGAGCACAGACCACACCCACATTACAGAAAACATAAAATAACCATTCTACATGGAAGCTTACTCCTGACGTCCTTGGTAAAACTAAATAGAGTGGTATTTTGGACTTGTCAGTTCATCGTAACAATTGTAACTAAATTAGACTCTACCTCCCATAATCAAATTCAACTCACACTGGCTTGGGTAACTGTTCGCCCACTATGGGCTAATATGTTTGGGAGAGCAAAGCAAATTGATGATCAAAAGTGAGATTTTCAATGTTTGAGGACTTCCTGCAATAAAGTATGCAACCATTTCAAACTAACTTCTAGCAAATCCCTTAGAGGATTTTAACCCATTAATGGTGGTAGCATGGCATTATAAATCACATAGGAAATAAAATCTAGCTTCGTTATAAACTGTTCAGTGCATGTAATAATGAGATGCACTAGTGTTGAAGTGGACACGCCCATAGGGGTCCCATTTCTAGGATAACTGGATCCTTCCTGGACTTTGTTTTCAGCTATTCACCCTGTTACACAGCATTTCAAATGAAGTACAGTATGAGAAACGTCAATACAGTCACTATAGACAATAATGTCAGCACAGCCACTGGGAAGCCATAATCCATTACCACAAATCAACATCTTGTGCTATCAACGAAAAGAAATGGGAAGAGCAAAGGTAAGTTCATATACTGCAGTATATGTCAAAAGGCATCTGATAACATCTAGCAATGAAAAATTAAGCCTGTAGCCTTAGCTGTCATCGAGTAAATATGTTTTTCTGAAGATGTTAGTTAGTCAATCAGCAGCAAATTCCATTAAATATATCATGAACTACGATATTGGGTTCATAATAGGGATCACCCATGTTTTCTGCAAAAACTCTAATGGAACACACACCTTAAAACCACCTTGAAAGCATCCTCCAACTCAAAACAACCCTCTGGTGGTTATTTGCAATGAAAGGAAACAGTATGTGCATTTGGGACAGCCGTTATGTTCATCTTCACATCATGAGCCACGATAGTGGGTTTATAACAGGGATCACCTATGTTTTTATGCAAAAGCTCTAATACACACCTAAAACCCTATGGTGGTTATTTCCTGTAAGAACATAATTCCATGACTACTTGCAATTGGGAGCATATACATATGGTGTGCTTGACAAAGTCAATCAGCAGTGTTTGTGTGCTTACACCAGGACTATATAATTGACACTTGATAACATAATCACAGTACTTATTTCATGAAGCTCTTTCAATTGTGTATGTACTTATAAAGAAAATTTACTGTACCATGCAGAAGTCTATATACTCCTGCAGAACTCACAATTTAGTATGTTGTCAATATTTTTAGAAACAAGTGACGTTTCACTGGATCATCATCTACACAAAGTGCAGCTAATTGCTTTATCGCACCTTGGCATGTGCTATCTAAGTGCTGCTGGCATTGTTTCAACTCGACAAATAATCTACTATGTCCATGAGCTGTCAACTGAACTCGGTGGAGTATAGTTTCAGTCACCACTTCATAGATTACATAGCCAAAAAATACACGTCAAATGAAAATCCACAAGAAGCAGACAAAAATGACTCATACTCCAGCAATTGATCATTTGAATGAAACTCTCTCCATTTTTGGGACCACCTCTCGTGCAAATGTAAAGCTCCCAATCTTAGCAGTTAAAGTTGACGTCAACATAATAATGTCAGTGGTGATGTTGGAATGCATAATTGGGAGTCTGCAGCAGTGGAGATAGTGGAGTCCCCTACTGACATCTTGTAATATTGACAATTTCACATATATGGGGATATTATGATAATTATTCAATAGTGATGAAAGGCTGCCACCATCTACAAACTCCATGACTTTGACTAGTTGACCAGGCATTTCACTATGGCAACACACTCCATACATTTTCACTATATTTGAGTGATGCAGCTTACTGTGTAAAAGACACTCTCGTTGGAAATCCTGTACTGTGTACTCATGAACCTCTGATTGTGGTAAACTATGTCCAATTGTACCGACTAAGTGTTGTTGTTTAATAGCGCACGCAATTCCGCCATACACTGCTCGATATACACTAAAACCATATACTCCCTTGCCGACATACTCCAGTTCATTGTTATTAAACTGAATCGCGGCTCCATCCAGCATCAAGTGTTTGATTGGTGGGTCATGATCAGAGTGCCATCGGTGCTCGGATTCTTGTTCTTCAGCCCTCGCTGTAGCTCGCTCACGCCTCTCAATTGTGCGATAACTTATGGTCATAGGGGACTCAGAAATTACAGCAAAGACGTTCGAAGAGGGAATATTACCATGCACGTTGTGTTTACTGGATTGACCTCACCTCGAGCCTCACCTTGTACCAAATGCAAGTTCCGCAAAACGAAAGTTTACGGTGTGATGGTATAGTCCCACCTATTGTCATGGTTGTAAACCATACACAGGGGAAATTACCTCCGTCCCGCTAACCCCTTACTGTTCACGCGTTTTGTACCGGTAACCTGTCGAATGTTTTAGGAGTCCATCACATCTAAGTTCAAAAAACCCAATACAGTAATTCCTTTTTTCCAAGAACAACCAGGGTATGGAACTTGCTACCTCAAGAACTTATCTAACAACCATTATTATCCATCTTTATACAGCAGCTTAAATCATAAATTTTGTTAACTCTCTTAATCATGTTTGGTTATGGTGTACCCTCAAGTGGATAGAAAATTTGCTGAGTGGTAGATCTCAACAAGTAGTTGTAAATGGTGAATACAGTAATCCAAGTACAGTGATATCTGCAGTTCCACAAGGCTCAGTACTTGACCCACTACTATTCCTTTGCTATATTTATGATACTACTCAAAGCCTGACATCTAAAGTTCGATTATGTGTCAACGATAGGTTAGTCTACTGCAATATTTGGATGAACATGATGTAATTGATCTTCTGAATGATTTAAACAGAATAATGAAGTGGTCTATAGATTGGTGGCAAAAATGTCATTTAAAACCCAAACAATTCTGAGATTTTAAGAATTACGAACAGGGTCAACCACATATCATCTGCTTACTACTTGAGAAATTCCCAAATACCCCTAGTGAGTCATGCAAAATATCTGGGTGTGGTCATTAACAAGTTTCTAAACTGGACTGACCAGGTTTACATGATAACAGCTAAAGCAAATTCTGTAAAAGGGTTCCTACAATGTAACTTGTGTAAATATCATTATCATGTGAGCACACGCCTGTTTGGGGACAGAAGAAGTATCATTACTGAGGCCACAACCATCAACAATCTAGCTTCGTAGAAAACAAGGTACTGTATACTGGCACTATACGCGATACCATTACTGAAAACATACTCAATTCCTATTTCATTAAAAAGGTATAAACCTTAATAGCTGATTCTAAGTCTGCAATAAGACTCAGTCCCCCTTCAAAAGTTTTCGTAGTGTAGCTTGTTCGCAGCTAGCCACTTTAGACATATTCAAACATTTTTAGTACAGTATAATACCCAAATCTGTCCCAACCTCATGATGTAGCTAAAAGAGTAGTATTCTGAAGATATCATTGTTATTACACTTGCCCTCAGCTCCTCCTAGGTCTTGTGTAATAATAAAAATATATCATCCCCATACTGGGATATAGACCATGTACGTGCTAAGGCGTGGCACTTTATTACATCATCAAAACAAAGCATCCGCCATTTTTTGAGGGCAAAAAATGTACACATTCTATGCCTACGAAATTTTTTAGAATGATAATATGAAGGAAACGTGCTAAAAGAGAGTAGAGCTGGTATAAAGTAAGTTACTGGGTAAAAGTATAAAACATATTTGCTGCATGGCAAGTTATTCCGCATAGGGAAGGTTTTTGCAATAGAACGTTCGATAATATTGCCCTCATGCACTTTTCTCATAAACTATCGTGAAACTTGAAGCCGTAGCAACTTTTTTCTGGTTTTTGCCAGACCACGCCTTGGCATGCACAAGGTCTATATAGCTATTAACTTACTATCCTACAAGTTTAAAGAAAGCATGTGCAAGCTACTGTAAAATGTGTGAAAAAAGAAGATTAAGGAGAAAATATGAAGAAACTAGAAACTAAGGGGACACATTACTAATTTCTATGGCTTCACATGCAGAATCTATCTGTGTTTGCTTTCCATCTCCTTTTATATCACATGTGTGTGTGGTACTTAACAATCACCATCTCCACTTAGAAATACTGACTTTAACTATCAGTTTAGTATTTTAGACCTGCAGAATGGGAATTCTACAAATTTTGGATCTAGTCTCACAGTTTTAGTTCTATGCTTCTTCAACTTTGTCATCTTGCTACCTATATATGTATATTTGTAACAAAAGTATGGAAGTAATTTTAAAGTACTTGATTAAATGATCTATTAAACTCCCTAAAATTTCCAGCTATCTCCTTTTTTGAAGCCATAGTCTTCATCACTAAAAATCTATTTCCATACTTTTAAAGATAATACTATAACAAGCCACTACAAGAATTTTTGGACAGTTTCGAGGAGAATCAACTGTAACGTTAAAATTACAGTGTTTTGTAACCACGCCATACTATATGCAAATACTTCAGAGGATTTCACATAGACTTGCACTAAACAGAAAATGTCTCAACTAAAGCATAATATGTTATTCATCAAGTGGAGAAAAGTACTTATGTTGGTTTTACAGCTTCACATAAAGCACATAATTTTATTCACAGAAGCCATAGGACATAGTTGCTTGCAGTAAATGCTGGACATTTTCAGCTCAAATCTGCCTCACCCTGAGAGAATTCACACAGCCAAAGTTGTTAAATAGGCAGCACTGATTACAGATGTGTGAAAGCAGCATTTCACTTTGTTTCCATCGAGGGGTCTGTCACCACCCGAAAATCGCATGTAAGTTTCCAAATCTCACCAATTTTTTGTAAAGATTCCAGATTCCAAATTATTGCTAGCCACAATGGTAACATTTATGCACTTGACTGGCTTCCAAGCTAATTGGATCACTGGTGAGGCCAAAGTTGTTCTATTGCCTGTACAAATGTGTCAAGATACATGCACATCTGCAGTGCTCACGAAACTAAACTGATTGCAAAAAGCACACAAGATAATTTACAGAGTAACTAGCATTTGATAGAGCAATTAAAAAGCAAAATCCATTCCTTGTCTGCCCAGATGTGAAACCAGGTGGTTGGTTTATTGAAACACCCAAACGTATCACATCCAGATCATATGTAGGACCAGGTATCCTACAGACCTTCAGCACTTGTGCTGTAAAGTATTAATAAATAAACTAGTATCCATTAGGTTCTACTTGGAGTACTTAGAAATATTGAGTTACTCTCTAGAATTCCTATGGATATAATTAAATGAAAATAACAAGGAGAAAACATCCTGACCACCTGGTAGACTCCTGCATTATAAGCATTCGAGCGTAAATCGGATGGCTGCAGGTTCGAGGCTACCTAGGTCCAGTCATGAATTTTTTCTCCTTTCTCCAACTTTTTAAACACACCTTATGTAACTAAAGTCTTTGAGCAGGCTAAAGGACCAGGTGTCCTACAGACCTTCAGCACTTGTGCTGTAAAGCATTAATAAATAAATATGTAAACACAGCACTCTGCATGCTAATAAACAATTAACTTACCATTCAGTATTTTGTCAACTTTTTCACAAACAAGTGACGATGATGGACGTTTTATTGGATCATCATCTAAACATGATATAGCTAGTTGTTTGATTGAGCCTTGTCTCATGAGATCTAAGTAATGTTGCCGGCATTTAGAATCACATACAACAAACAATTTGCTGGTATTAGGATCTGTGACAAATTGATATAGATTACCAAGTTTAGCTTGAGCCACCACTCGACAGATTACAAAACCAAGTAAATACACATCAAATGAGAAATCATATGAAACAGACAGACCCTGGTGACTTGAAGTTAAATCTAAAATATTCTCCACTTTTGAGCCCACCTCTTGTGCAAATGTAAAGCTGCCAACCTTAGCAGTTAAAGTTGACGTCAACATAATAACATCAGTATTGATGTGACAGTGTAATATTGGGGGATTTTGGGAGTGGAGGTAATAGACCCCTCTACTGACATCTTGCAATATTGACAACTTCACGTACATGGGAATGGTATGGTGGTTATTTAACAGTGATGAAAGAGTGCCACCATCTACAAACTCCATGACTTTGACCAGTTGACCATAAATTTCATGGTAACATACTCCATACATCTTCACTATATTTGGGTGATGTAGTTTCCTGTGTAAAAGACACTCACGTTGGAAATCCTGTACTGTGTACACACAAGATTCTGAGTGTGGTATGGTAAATCGATCGAACCTCTGTTGTTTGATAGTACAGGCACTCCCGCCATACATCGCTTGATATACTGCACCAAAAGTTCCCTTACCAACAAATCTGCGCTTATCAAACTGAACTCCATACAGCAGTAAGTGCTGGATAAGTAAGTCAGAGTGCTGCTCAACGATGGATTGATCATTAGTACTAATACTAATAGCAGGACAAAACTCCGGCGATTTTTGTAGTTTTGTCGTCTCAGTAGTGTTTCTGTTCGACATAGCTAGGGTCCGCAACGCGAAAAATCGATGTCCTCCAATCAACTACCTAACTATTGTCATGTGTTAGGCTAAGTGTAACTTGAATAACACCAGCGTGGCAGCCAGGTTTGTCACTTTCTTCTGGTAAAAAACGATACAAATGTCTTAAAATCACGTGATTTTTCGTTGCAGCAGTTGGTAGGGTTCTTCGTATGCCACGATATTCACTCTCAACATTGTTCAAGTAGTCTATCATCAACTCAAAGTATTGGTGGTTTGATTTTATTGGACAGTTTCTGGTGGCAGCACGATCTGTGCAGCTTTTCGGCGATAGACAAAATGTTTCTTCCTCTGGAGCACAGGACAAGCAGAGCAGCAACTGCGCCGTGGGTCAGCAATGACCAGTACTAGATAAAGTACCTGCATGCGGAGTATGGTTATAATTGAAGCTTGTTAGCCATCTGGCTGAGCCGGTCCTACATATATTTACTTAAAAACGTAATGAATTCCTTGATATATACGGGGGACTTTAAGTAAGGTACTCCATATCTATTACGGGATAACTTTAAGTAAGCAACGCCACTTATATTACGGGGAAATTTTAAGTAAGCAACTCCATACCTTATACGGGGAACTTTTAAGTACTTTTCAAAAGATCACGTGATTCATTAACCTTAGTGTAGACGTGCAAGACAAAATGGCGAATAGTCAGCTGTAGCATGGTGCCTTTGCGGCATCCGGAATAGCTGAGAATTGGTATCACACTAATTCCTGACATTCAGTTGTGGTAAGCTAGTAATTATACACCTATAATTTGTATCACCTAGTACCCAGGGGTGATTTTTTGAAAGGGGGGCTAAGCTGGACAGGGACATAGGTAATTAGCCAGACATCAGAAGATACCAAACCTTCTCACAAGGCCCTAGTTGTAAGATTCATGTAGTATACATGGTAAAATTAGCTATTTGGAATCAAGGGCGGATACGGGGGGGGTCAAAGAGGGCTCTTGATCCCCCTCCAAAAATTATTAGTATACCAAGATCGAGATACTCTAATAGAGCAGTCCCTCTAATAAAGCAGTCACAGTATTAGAACAGTGTGTAGTGAGCTATTTAAGGATTTTTATGTACTTTACCAGCTATAAATGCGTGGTTGGTGAGGTGGGCAGCTATTGTCAGCTAGTTGTGACCTTTTTTTGGTATTACCTTATCAAACCAGAAACAATGTAGTGCCTCAGTTAAATTTTGACCCCCATGCACTTTCCATAAGTCTGGATCTCCCCCTGTTTGGAATAATGACTACATTAGTGTGCAAACCAACCTAGGGGGTCTGGGGGCATTCCCCCCAGGAAATGTTTGAAAATTAGGCCCTCTAAAGGTGAATCTGAGAGTATTTTAGCAGTTTTTCAGTGGAAAATAATGGAAGTTTATTATTTTATCATTCAAATTTTACCTTTCCGTTAAATCAAGACTGATTGCAATATGCATTGAGTATAGCTATCATGCATTCCTTTTTACTTGTAGCTACCAAGCTTTTAGATATAGCTAGCTATATGCCATAATGCATCAGCTCCTCTTAGCCATGCCTAAATCTGTGAAGCAGAAACATGTATAGCTAAGTAGTAGTGGTGTTGAACGTCACAACTATGATGCATGCTCCTTAGCCTATTTGTTAGTCATAAAACCAATGAAGTGTACTGAAAATGGAATGTAATGAAGGGTACTAGTAGCTATTAGCTAGTCCACTGGCAATCCTTAGCAAAGTGCAACTATATTTGCATTTATGGACTTTCTGAATTTATTGTTGTGATAGTCAATTTATTAGATCTGCCAGGTTATGAAGACTGAACTATAGGCTAGTTACAAATGCCAGCACCATAACCCACAGCATGGGGTCATATCAGAAGGTAACTGATACATATTTTATATTTAAAGCAAAGTGGGTGAATATGCTATAGCTACCTTATGAGACTGAAAATTTCCAAAGACTACAGTTTGCTAAATGGCTGAATTGGTAGCTACATATTATACTGAAGCTGATAAATGTAACCAATTAAACCAACTAACACTTTTTGAATCATATAATTTTATTTTAAATATAAAAACCACACTAATCACCTCTTATAGCCACACTGCTAATCATTTGAATAAAACAAAACCCACAATTACAACTTTTGTAACTGGAGATG
Source organism: Dysidea avara (assembly GCF_963678975.1). Classification (NCBI taxonomy): domain Eukaryota; kingdom Metazoa; phylum Porifera; class Demospongiae; order Dictyoceratida; family Dysideidae; genus Dysidea; species Dysidea avara. Next base: position 37,201,614 of record NC_089276.1, read on the forward strand.
CAACCTACAATCGAAACTTGTTTTTGAAGAACTTATAGGAAAAGGAAGCTATATTCTACTGGAATAGAGTTGAACAATAGGTATAGTTACATAGACATTATTTGTGTTGGTAGTGATGTATATAGTTCCTGAAATAATGATACACACAGAAGATATAGGGTTTTATTAGCTAAGTACTAAGGAAGGGGGGCTACAGCCACCTTAGCCCACCCACTCCCTAAATCCGCCCCTGGTACCCACAGTACAGAGGGAATTAGCTATATGGAGATTCACTATTTATAATGGCCTTTGCATTAGTTTTCTTGGCTTCGTGTTGGTTCTTTGGAATTACTTCAAGGTTGGGAAGGGAAACGGTGGGGCATTTTCCACTTCGATTTGTGAATCCCCACTCATTCCTCACCCTGCCCATACTGTGTTAGGGGATAGGCATTATGGGAATAAAATTAATGTATGTTGTGCATTTGATAATCATAATGGCCAATTCAAACCACGAGAAACCAATTAGTTGTAGCAAGGTATCTCTCAGCTTGTTTAGTCCTGTATACCCTTAAATGCACCTATCAATGTAATGTCCGAATACCACAAGTATGGGCTGAGGGTATGAACCTTATACACAATGATATTACAACATAAAAATGGTGGCAATAGTGGGGAACTTGCAATTGTACAGAGAGGTATTGGGAGATGTGGTGATAATGCATGCACTGCAGCAAGTGGGAAGGTGAGGCATATACATCTACTTACAAGACAAATTCTGATAGTTTGTATCCACATCACAACTTTGGTCTGGTTTTGCTTAGTCACATCACTTGATCATACATGCTACCTTATCTAATGGTTCCATGTCGTAAAAGCCACAAGTGAAATTCCTTTTGGCTACTACAGTTGAAAACGTAGTGAAGACCCCACTAACATGGCTATTTTGTCAATTATGATGTCATTGTGGATAGAGGTTTACCGATATGGGTTTTTGCCATTTTCCGATATCCGATACTGATGTCACCTAAAGAAATTAAACCAATAACAGATGGTCGATCTGATATTTGCAAGGCACAGTTTTCAACAAATGTATATAGCCAGCCATAGATAATACTACACCTATCTATGATCTACTGTAGCTCTTTAATGCTAAATGCAATCTATGGTCTATGTTTGTGGTGTCGCTTCCATTGTGCAACCCAGAAGCACCACAAATAATAATATTTTATGCATGCTCCCATCAAGGCTTAAACGGATTACTTTGCATTACTTCACATTTTAATGGCTGGTAGAGAAGACAGATTCTGCCTTCCTTAGTTCTCCTGTGGCTTTTTCATCATCTCTAAAATACTGGCTTTTACTATTTAATTTTAAACAATGGATAAGCACTTCAGCAAGGAAACAATCACCTGTGTTTGTATGGCTTCTAGCTTTGTTCAGCACAGCCTCAATAAACAAGGAGCAGTGACACTAAAAGTGACACTAATTATAAGTAAGAAACCAATGTAATTCCACTGTGTGAATATTGCTAGCAATATCGATTCTTGTAGCACCTTTACCAATTACCGATATGGGCTAAAATTCCCATATTGGTGGCCAATCTGATTATCGGTACACCTCTAATTGTGGATATGGTCCATTAAGGGAAGGTGGAGGTTGTATTGTTAAAATTTAAGGGTGCCCAAGAGCAATACCAATGCAAGATTTGAAACATTCTTTGGATGCCAGCCACTACACTTGTATTACTAAAGCCTGGCTCAAAGTCAGAATATAGATCACATATACATGCAACTGTGTATATCCCCTCCTAGCCATGAACCTCAAGTTTTGCTACATGGGGGTTTATATTGTCGATATGTCTCAGTACATGTAGGCATGAAATTGTAATTTTATGTCAATATCACAATTACATAATAAAAATTTCCTGCTTAAAGCTTGTCATATTCCATTTTAACGTCTGTCTGGAAAAAATCACATTATTGGTATAATCATTATCTTTAAAGTAAATTGTCCACTGATCAATGTCTTTATTGTAGGAAACCAGTTCTCCTGTAAACCACTCTCAGTCATATTTTGCCTTTACTTTTCCTCCTATCTTGGGTTTATAGTTAGGACTGGCACCCTTCTTTTTCTTGCCTGCTTTAAGTCATCTTCATCATTCAAAAAGTGTTGCTGCTTGTCTGGAGGACCATAGATAGCTGCAGTATCTCTTGGCTTCTTTTGCTTTGTAATCGTTTCTTTTTAGCATCCTCTGATCTACCAATAGCATATAACATTAATCATTAAGCTATTAACTAATATATATTAACAGTATTGTAATGTTGCACACACAGAACAGTCAGTAGGGGTCCACAGGTGCTGGCAATCTCCCTTGTTTCCTGACCTTTCTCCATTAATCCAAAGCTTATTAATATTTTTCTTTCTACCTGGTTTTGTTATAACAGAATTTAATAACTTGTTTATCAGCACATGTTACATACAAGACTCTAATTACAGTGATAATTGTGTTGCAAATAAGTAAACAAATGTAATCGTATTTCTTGTACTTGTATGGTGTGCTTAGATAAGAATCAGTGTGCTGGTAATCCTGTGCATAGCTCATTTGGAATAGCTAACACAGACATTATTGTCCGAATGTGTGTCCCTCCTATTAATTTGTAAAAGTTTGTTAGCCGTATCATTATCATTACAGCTATGTCCCCGTTACACAGCGTTTAAACAACACTTAGTAGAAAAGCCATTCTGTATTCAATCCAGTCATTATGGAGAAATGGACAATTCACTGGGAAACCATAAATGCCACTGTGTGGCCAGAGCTACAGAATCAACACCTTGCACTGTAAGAAATTGGACAAAAAGGAGGACAAATGAAAGCATGTGAATGGCATGATGTGTGTGTGCATTGTATATACTACAGTATGCCAAAAGGCAACGGTCAGCATCTAATTATAACAGCGAGCTTGTATCCTTAGCCGTTCTGACTGAAGGCAGTCCGTCATTCCAAAATTCTGTTTTTAAAAATTCTGTATCAATCTATCCGAAAGATTTATTGGCTGTTCTGAAGATACTGTTAGGTTTGTTACTACCATAAACACCGAAAGTTTAGCGTGGTTTAAGCAAATTTGACAAACAAAGGAAATTTGCCAAACTTTATTTGCCTATTAGTTATTTTTATACTGTTCAGTACTGGCCATATACAGTATGTTTGCCAAACATTTCCTGCTTTGCATGCTGATTCACCAAAATTAAGTCACCATCATTTATGGTACCTAACTAGTGCTGCCCATAGTTGCTACATACCTACAATATTTTGCTAGGGTATATTAACACTTGCAAATATTTTACTGACCCTGTTGATAGTGCATTAATAAGCATAGAGGCTATTCTTCCAGCCAACTTAACCAGTCTATTTATTTAATTCTTCATATGTTACCACTAATATTTATCAACAGACTTCAGTATTATCAAACACACTAGTATAAATTTTGGTTAGGGTCTGCTCAGTTATTTACTTCAATCCATGCTTGCCTTGAGCTCAGAAAAAATTACCTTCGTACGGACAGTGAAAGTCATTATTTTGCTAAACAGGCAATACTAAAGTTATGGTTAAGGTTGACACAGATTAACATATTGCTATATAAAGACTTTTCATATTTCCAGTAGATTGGATAATGATTGTGTTCTTCATATCCAGTACAGCATCAATGATGGACTTCTGATACGGATAAAAGGAGAGAAGTGAAAAAGATTCAACTAAAGTTAAAACTTTACTGGCCTCGGCACCATCCAAAGAATCATTACTGTGATGGGAGCTCTGAGAACTAAGTGTTGGTGCTGGGCAGTCAGGTGCTGGGACTCTCTTCTACAGGCACCTATGCACACAACACAGTATTATTTAATTTTGCATGAAGATTCATGAGGTATGACTCACCAGTGAATGTCCAGTTCTTTTGGGGTTACATTGTAATAATTCTGAGCAACTGCTGCAAAGAGGCCTTCCTTCAGGACTGCAGTCATAGCATAGAAAATCTGCAGCCTCATTACAGCACACTTCATAATCCATGTGGTTGAACCGCCAAAGTCACGTGATCAAAATCAAGTGGTTAAGGGCCGCTAAAATCACGTGATACTGGCTAAGGCAACGAGTGATCATAGAGGGTGTGCGCGATGGTACCACAATTGATTTGGAGTAGCCCAGTAATAAGCTAATAAATACGGTACTGTAGTAGTGAATTCATGGGACGGATTGCGTGACAGCGGGAGGCAGACACGTCACAACTACAGATAACTAAGATCACGTGACGCAATGACTTAAAATTCTCCCGTAAAGATGACGGAGATGATTACTTAAAGTTTCCCCGTAATGAAGACGGAACACATAACTTAAAGTTACTCCGTAAGTATGATGGCGCTGGTTACTTAAAAATTTCCCGTAAAGGGTATGGTAATTTTTGCGTTTTAAGTAAATTTCTGCAAGACCGGCTGAGCCATCTATATGCTGAAATTCGGCCAAAATGACGCGATTTTTGCAAACAAATACCACAATGGTTGATACATCAGTGAGAAAGTCTCCAACAGCAAGGATACAAAGCCTATAAACACCTAACAGTATGGCTATCTCGCCCAGTAAACGTATAGAGCAATCCAATGCATGAAATAGGCACTCACATGATCGATATTCAAATCTCGGAAAATACAACCATAATCTATTCCAATGACCTTAAAATCACTTGGAATCAAGTGACAATCAGTTTGTGTGCATTAGGTTCAGCAGTCTGAGACTCTCCCTATATGATGCCATCACAGCATAAAACACACTTGCACTGGCCCAGACCACGCGTTTCGATCGTGAAGCAGATTTGTGTAATGAAGATAATTCATGGTGAGATACTGTAATGCATACAGCTTAATAATGTATGAGCATGTATACAAAACCAGTTTATCCATGTATGCTATAAAAAAACAACAATTAATTAAAAACCGCTTTAAACCATTGCAAACTCAAACAAATTATTACTGTTACACACTACTGAAATGGCTCTCCTTTGTTTGATACGTATAGAAATTTGCTAACTACTTTCGTATAAGTGTAGGACACAATCACAAAGTCGTACCAATGTAAAACTACATAGAAAAAGCAAAACCTATTAAATTGAGAAAAACCAAATTAAAGGACTGACATTAACTAATTTTATTGTAAAGCCTTAAAAATTACTATGTAGCAGACAATTTTTACTCTATAGTAAAACAAAAGATCTCTATACTTGTCAGGAGTGTTACGTTCAAGTTTTTATCCCATATGATTGTAGTATATTCTCAAAGTGTCTCTCCACATGTCCCATGATCATGTATTTTTGGTAATGCAACTTACCATTGCTGAAACTGCTCTTACAAGTTATCAGTGGCATCTCCAACCGAGTCCAGCGGGTGATTAAACATAAGATAAAAACAATTAAGGATCGATTGTGGGTTCTTGTTGGTTGTCATTAGTAACGAAGTACTAATTGCTGTCTCAGTGATGTTCATCCATGGTTTATCTACGGATATATCAAGAAGAGCACTTGTTCTTACTAGTATGTGAGTTGTTTTACTTATTTTGACTTTAGAAAACGGCTTTTCAAGTCATAAATCAGTATACTGAATGCAACTATACTACAAGCAAAAAGACACTGGTGACAGGAAAGAGCCAGCTGAATTAAAACTTGACGAATTTTGTGCAGTGTGTGAGGGGCAAATATTTCAGTAGACACCGCAAGGAGGCTATATATTCTGCAAACATTATTAGGCCACTCCAATTGGTAATTATGTTTCTGGTCCACCGCCCGCATCCTTTTTTGGAGAATGTGAAATTTCAGAAATACATGGGGAAAATTCCCACATCAGATTTTTAAAAAAGCCAGATTTCAGAAACAAATATTGGGCTGCAACAAAGATGCTAAATCAAACTGCTGACGTATCATAAATTGCCTTTTATTAGTGAAAACCTGCAAGAAATGGGCATAGTGTATAGTACAAATCGATATACTCTAATAGAACAGTCAGTAAATCACAAAATGCTCTAATTGAGCAGTCACTTCATTGTTGCTTTGTTGCTGAATTCCGCCCTCCGGCATCTAAAATTAAACTTCAAATGACCAGAAACATAAAAACAAATTGGAGTGGCCCTAAAGTGCATGTATGGAGTTATTAACAGCTGGTGCAGTGGACTGATGCCAGACATACGGTATTCAGTATTTCTGCTGCACAAATTCAAGGATGAGTCTGACTGCCATAGCCATGAATCAGGCTAAATGCCAAAACTCCAAGATCAACTAGATTTCAATTAAGCCTTCCATGCATGTGATATCATGCCCATATCCACCAGACAAATGTGATTTGGACCAAGATGTATAAAAATGTGATTTCAGTGTATCTAGTCAGACCAGAAATATAACGCTCACATACCACCTAGGAATCCTAGGTGTAACATTTCACGTGCTTCACTTTATATAAACAAGTTAAATTTGTTCGTCTATTTTCAAGTGATTCCCAGTCCAGTTGGTCATGAAATTACAGTAGGATCACACGTGTTTGTTACAAAGCGGGCTGCTCTATGTTGGGTAGTTTTTTTTTTAGATTTCAAGGTAGACTGCCAATGTTATGTTTAACTGGAGGACAAATGAATACAGTATAATGCTTGATTATTTACTATACAAATTATTCACAATAAAGCAAATTGATATCCCATTTTGATAATAATTTGTACCTCCACTTTGCAACATATTCAAGAACAAGAAATTATCTCCTCTTTTAATCTCCAACCACTGTCATCAATCAAGACCTCACCGGTCTTTGTTTATTCCATCTATGATTTTGCTTTGGAACAATTTATCTAAAGATTCTAATTCATATCAAGTATTTAAATCTATAATTCACCTTATTGTAATTGTACTATATAATTTTATTGATTTGTCTGTGTATACTTTCTTCATTTTCCTTTGAAGCTGTACAGTTTTTGTAAACAAAAATTTTTCTTTTCCATATTCTAGGATTTCTAGTGACTGAGAAAAAATTGAAAATATAAAAGAAAGAAAGTGAATTACTATATAGTTATAGTTAGTTTGCTTTTGGATATTTAATGTCTCCAACTACAACCAAAATTCGATGAATGCATTTCATCACTGGTCATCTGAACATTTCAAAAGTGATACCTCCTCAATCAACTATATAATTATTCTGTTTGTTAGACTGAATCAGAAGTCATGCCTTTTCTTGTCACCATGCATTCTTGTCACCACATTATGCTCTGAAACCAAAGAAATTGAGTGGTCTTCTATCTTGTCAAGATCAGCAGAAACAATTGATATCCAATCAGCTTCTGTATTGTAGTAACAAAACTTGCCTTGGTCATGCAACAAATGAATTGAAGAGACCTGCTTGATATATCAGGTAGGAGAATAATCTATTTTATTACTACCTTATTCCATTTTCCTGGAGGTTCCACTGATAAAATGCAATTCCAGCGATGATAGCCAAGCTGCAAGTTTTGATTCAGAAGGATACTGATGAAAGCCGGAATGGAACGGAACGGAACCAATAGGGGCGCGCGCCAAGTTAAAAATCGTTTTAACAGATTGTGCACTGTTTCCAACTTACACATAATAACTAGAATTGTGCTAGAATTGGTTTGCTTCTGCTATAGACATGCTAGAAGTCATTTGCTCGATGGCTCTATTTAATGCCCACTGCAAGAATGCGTTGTACAATCGTCTAAGCTGAACAACGATCATTTAACTAAGCTGTTAACCTGTTTTTTTGTAAGCACTGTTAATATAACACACTGTAGTTTGCTAATTCTTGTAAATCGCTGCCAATAATGGTAGAATTATAGTCGCTTCAGAAAACCAGCGACACTTGTACTAAAAAGGCTTGAATACTGCTACAACATGAAAATACTACAGTAGTTCACCTTTTGGAATGGTAAAAAAGTACTTCTACATCAGGATTAAACTAAACTGGATGGATTTTATTTACACACACCTTGCCACGTGGTGGGCATTTAATAGAACTTTCGAGCGAACGATTACTAGCATGCCTATAAACAGAAACAAACTAATTCTAGCACAATTCTAGTTATTGTGTGACAGTTGGAAACAGTGCACAATCTGTTTTAAACGATTTTTTAATCTGGCGTGCGCCCTGATTGATTCCGTTCCGTTCCATTCCGGCTTTCATCAGTACCCGATTCAGAAAGCATTCCCATCCTGAATTCAACCATGAGATAGCTATCTGACATTAGTCCACTGCACCGTTAATAAATCATTGATGTTAACTACACAATATAGCCTCCTTGTGATATCTGAATGTCACACACAAAATTCCTTTAGATTCTGCCGGCTTAGACTGAGTTGATTCAGCTTGTCACCATACTGCAAGAGTTTCTTATAGTGTATGTTTGTATAGTCACAAATAGTATATTCTCCGTACAGAGAATATACTATCTATGGTTGCTACATAGCTAGTGATTTATGCCGATTGGAAAGGCTAGGCCCCGGCCCAGACTGTGCATTCTAAGTCAAAGTAAGCAAAAAAACAACTCACATACTAGTAAAGCCAAGTCCTGCATTAAGTTCCCTACTTGATACATCTGAAGATGAACACACTGGGTCAGCTGTGAGTACTTCGTTACTAATGACAACCAACAAGAACCCACAATCGATCCTTAAATTGTTTCTATCTTACGTTTGATTACCTGCTGGGGGTGCCACCGATAACTTCTACAGCAATGGTAAGCTGCAAGCTTCAATTTGAGAAAGTATTCCGTTCCGTCGTTTAGTCCATTGTTCCTTTCCGTAGAATAGACCCCACCGTAAATGTATTTTATGTCATTTGAGCTTGCGAATTAGACAGAAAATAAGCTCCCGCCGTAATATGATGTGCACGTGCAGTAGGTTGGCACGTGAGATATGGTTATTTATAATGCAAATGTGTGAACATGTGTCATTCTAGGCTGCCAGGCACAAACGTGATGGCTACTGTTTCCCTTACGGACTTACCGACGTTGGAGAAGTATTTTTAAATGCGGTGCACTTGCTTAAGCAGTCCCAGGAGACGAACCGGCCAACGCGACAGAACTGAGCTACCCGGCGGACAGGAGAAGACCACCACGGAGTGCAGCTGATCACCAAAGAATAAAGTGGGCATTCAAGGAGCGAAGAGTACCCTCTCCCTACCGACGTCATCATCAATGGCATGGCATTGTCTGGAACGTCATCTGAAAGCCCCTTGGTCACTTTATATACTATCTATGGTCACATATTGGACCAGAGGTCCCTCTTCTCGAAAAGGGCTTCAAGGAACAGCTATACAGGGCTCCAAAGCCTTACCACTGGCACAACGATCTCGTTGCTAAGATTAACACGAAGTGTATGGAGTCTGAGGAGGAATTTAAGCCACTGGAACAAAGTTACTGCCTCCAGCTATCTGCATCAAGTGTGACTCACCCAAGTTTAAATCCCACTTGCTGGGTCCCTGTTGCAAGTGTGTGCAAAAGGAGTAATGCATACTGCCCCAACAAGATAAGTAGACCATGTCATGTCACAGAATGTCAATACTTTGTGCTGTGATGTTAGTGTTGATTGTGTCTCATAAATGTTTGCCATGTAGTTGTGGTTTGCTATGTTGTGACAGCAGTCTGCCACCCAGTAGTGTTAACCATAACTAAAGGGCAGTCAGTCAATTGTGTTGATAGGGGATGGTAACATGATTGTATGTTCAATAGTACTAGTGCAAAGCCAACTGGTGCAGCTGACCCAGCCTTCCAGAACCAATTTTCCAAGCAAGTGGATGGGAAATTTTTGTGGGGATGCCATTAACAGTGACTAAAATGCAAACTGGGGCAAGAATTATCCCACGTCAGTTTCTGGCAGGTGCTTAAGGCCATAATTCCTCTTTTATCAGTACCCAATACACTAAAGGGAAAACCATGCAAAAGGCTGTCATCAGCAATAGCTGAGTTATTGAACAATCATTGCAGGCATATATTATGGAGTCTCTCATAAGCACTAATCTGTATAGTCCACTATTAGTATAGGCAACCTCTTAGTGGTGAATGTATGATACCTCAACCAGTACCTTCTGAAAGACAAATTTAAGCACAAAGGCCTTTAGGATTCCCATGCACATGATCCAGCTAGGTAACCTTAAGTATGTTTACATTTAATCTCAAATTGGGTACACATAAATAATCAGTATGGACATTATCTAGGTTTCCTCTGGGCAAGAAAAATTTTAGCATTACCGGTATTGTGTGTTCTGTCTCCTTACTTTTGACTTAGCTACAACCTGTTACTTATTTACTAAGTTATTGCGACCACCAGTAAGAAGCCAATAGAGGTCTATTTAGAAAGGGGTATTGGTTTAGTTTGTGTGAAGAAAATGAGTTTAGTAGTACAAAAGGATTTGGTCCAGAGTGCCTTTAGGGACTTAAGATTCACAGTCGGGACCCCATACTATTGGCAAGTTTGCCAGCTATACAACAGATGACGTGCTTTAATGCTTGATTTTGGAACCCAGGATCTGAGGGCATGGTATACCTTTACTGCCATCTGGACTTATGGGTTGGCCCCCTGTTGTATTTAATCCTCCAGGCTATTTTATGCTCATAGCTGTAGAGCCCAAGGAACTCCAGTGATACTAGAGTGACCATCAGCCCAGTTCTGGCACATCTTATTTTACCATGGCGAGCCTTCTATACACTTGTTGTAAGGGTGCTGACCCTGATAGAATTCCAGGTTGGATATAGGCTTAAGTCTGTTTAAAGGAGCATCTATAATACCAATATGCTGGCTATTAGAATTCCTCTCACTGTGGTTCATGCATGATGTCCCTCCTACCAATAGCATTGTATACAACTCAACTTGTGTTTTAGATGTAAGGACTGTCAGAGCTGATATTTGTTCTTTAACTTAATTGTATCAACTACAGCCTATGAGGTGGGTACATGGTATTACCAAATTGTTTTAAGTAAGCATAGCAGGACAGGTAACAATATTGTCAGGTACAGCCAATGTCCTGGTGTTTAGCTGGTGTCAAGTGCAGCTCGTGAGGTGGTGTATTGTTAGTACAGCATATGAGCTGGTGTAATTACTCGTACAGTGTAACACTATTGTCAAGTGCAGCCTGTGTGCTGGTATATTAGTTAGTATAGCGAAACAGTATTGTCAAGTGCAGCCTGTGTGCTGGTATATTAGTTAGTATAGTGAAACAGTATTGTCAAGTGCAGCCTGTGTGCTGGTGTATTAGTTAGTATAGTGAAACAGTATTGTCAAGTGCAGCCTGTGCGCTGGTGTATTAGCTAGTATAGTGAAACAAGTGCAGCCTGTGTGCTGGTGTATTAGTTAGTATAGTGAAACAGTATTGTCAAGTGCAGCCTGTGTGCTGGTGTATTAGTGAAATAGTATTGTCAAGTGCAGCCTGTGTGCTGGTGTATTAGTTAGTACTGTGAAACACTATTGTCAAGTGCAGCCTGTGTGCTGGTATATTAGTTAGTACTGTGAAACACTATTGTCAAGTGCAGCCTGTGTGCTGGTGTATTAGCTAGTACAGTATAATAGTATTGTTAAGTGGAGCCCACGAGCTTGTGTAAAGTTAGCATAGTGTAACAGTACTTTCTGTCAACTACAGCCTGTAACATTGTGGTTAATTTGTCATGTTAGGATGCTTCAGTGTTACTCATTGATGACACTGATTTTGCTAGGGGACCATCCTATCCAGGAGCACCAGGATTACTCATCCTGTGAGAAGCCGGGGAGTCTGGACAGTCACTGGAGAGATCCGAGCTGCATAACCAGCTGGACAACGAGCTATGGTTCAGGCTGGTATTCACTCATCCGTCAAACATCACCCTGTGTCTATATTTATGGGAAATTTTGGCCTGATGCACCTCTCTTTGCTGACCCTAGGTTGTTGTAAATTTATTAAAATAGTAGCCGCACCTGCAGCTGCACACCTATATCAGTGTTGTAGTGTGGATTAATGGGAGTATGAGGAGGGAGATGTACTTAATGTCATTTGAGCTTGCGAATTAGACAGAAAATAAGCTCCCGCCATAATATGATGTGCACGTGCAGTAGGTTGGCACGTGAGATATGGTTATTTATAGTGCAAATGTGTGAACATGTGTCATTCTAGGCTGCCAGGCACAAACGTAATGGCTGTCCCGCCCACCCACCCTCAAATGTGCTTGAAGCTGATACATTATGTGATGATGGTGCTTAGTAACAAAAGACACCCACCCTCAAATTTGCAGGCCCCCACCCTCAAATTTGCAGGCCCCCACCTTGTGTAGGTACATAATCTTGTATTTTAGTGAGTTGTAAGGTTGGAGTTTTTAAGTTGCTAAATGTTGTAGCAACAGTGATGTACTTAACTACTTACTTTACTTATGCAGCTGAGCTAGTGTATAGTTTTTGTACTGTTGTAAATTTATTAAAATAGTAGCCGCACCTGCAGCTGCACACCTATATCAGTGTTGTAGTGTGGGTTAATGGGAGTATGAGGAGGGAGTGGTTGTGCGGTTGATTTAGTTATTTATTTTTATTAAGGGTTTACAGCACAAGGGCTGAAGGTCTGTAGGACACCTGGTCCTACAGCCTGTTTAAAGTTGTTACAGAAAGTATGTTTGAAAAGGTGGAGAAAGGAGAAAAACCCTTGACTGGACTTGGTGATGTGTGTTGCTAAAAGGGTAATTGACATCACACTGAGTCCAGCACTGCCCGCTTCTTGGCAGAGGATTGTATATTTGGTAAAAATGTGTTAAATTGGTAGATGTATACCATACTACTACTGAGAGAGAACCATCATTATTAAATGAGGAAACATGTAAATACATTACAGTATGATGGGCCCTCGGTCTTGTGCGACCACAGCCAGACTCTTAAAAGATATCTGTGTGGGCATAGCAAGGTTAAACAAACAAACAAAATAACCCTAAACCTACATACAAAAATAGAAATTTATTACATTATTACACATCAACTACGCTGTCCACTCACTGAAATTCCTGGCCAAGAAAATTTTCTGCCGGTGAGCAGGATATGCACATCCTAGCAGCATCATCAAAAGTCTGTCGAATAGAAGACTTGGTGGTGGTTGAAGGATGGATGAAATCAACAAAACTCTTGAAATTCTAAATACAGCTGGGCTGATAGTGTCCTAGCACACTAATTTCAACTGTTTTGTAATAGTTATCGATCCTCAAACGATCAAATTCTGCAAGTAGCTGTAAGTACTCTGTCTTATTTTGCTTCCTAGATCTAGCTGCTTCAATGTGATGTTCAGAGTCCAAGGGACAAGTCAGTTCCAGTAAAGCTACAGAAGATGCTTCAGAAACAACAATATCTGGTCTGTAAGAAGTGATCAACAGGTTTAATGGTATAGTTGCTTGAGGACCTTCACTAGCTCGCAATCCTGGTAGGTCAGCATACACATAGATACCTAACTATGTACTTTATTACTAGTTACGTACTTAACTTAACCAATGTCAAAGTCAGGAAATCTGTCCTCAGCAGTAAGTGAATACTAGCAAAGTAATTATAACTATCATTTTCGCATTGTACCTCCACAAAGTCACAGACAGTTGCTGGAGAAGTTGGCGCCTAGCAAACTTTTGAGGTAAACCGTTTCTAATAGTTGTTCTGTCAGCTATGGATCCTAAAATTGATAGGGCATATGGTGACCAAACACCGAAGGTCTCACATACAAGAGGGATAAAATCTCCATTTATCATTCACAATGTCCTGGTATTGAGTGTCCTTAGCTATCTCACCAACAGCAGCGGCCACCCCAGCCTGAGAAGAAGCAGAAGATATGACAGCAGACTGAGTGGTACTCCTAACGGAGAGATCAAAATAGGCAGGACGACTGGCCAAGATGAAAATCAGGGTGGTATATGTCACCAGGATGAGATTGGTCAGATGAAATGCCTTGCTCCCTAAGAACACCAGGGTGATCTTGGAGCAAGGCATGGTGCACAATAGACACTAAAGCATTAATGACGCTGGATCCTCAAAGGACCATGAGAGCATCCCAACAGATGATCACCAAACTGGCCAATCACAGATAGACGAGTACAGAGAGGTAAAGAAGGGAACAAAGGAATGCCAAGCCACAAACGTAAAGCTATAGTAAAATCGTGAGGAGGAATAGCTAGACTAAAAGCAGGCTGTGGCAGTGCGTTAAGCCAACCACTGCTGGTGCCAGAAGAATGTGATAAAGCACGCAGACGTGCTTGATCATGAATAGTGGAACTGCTTACAAGCTGTTTAAAAAGAGAATCATCTAAAATGGCTTGAAGGTCATTTTGAGAGGAGTTATGCAACACAGAAACAGACATATCTTCAAAGAAAGCAAGGGAACATTCCTCCCCAGGAAATGGCATAAAAACATCAAAACTTTCCACTAAATGTGACACTAAAATACGGGCAGAATTACAGGGCCCCATGAATGCAAGAGCAGCAGAACGCCATGTAGTTGTACCCAGTTATACTGATAGTAAAATGTCAGTAACTTTAAGTACATGGAACATAATTGTTTTATTAAGTTTTAAACTCTCAGTAAAACATCAGTGAATGCGGGATTACTGAAAAACTACTAAAATAGTAAAGAATTAACTGTTCCATATACTGGGGATATACCACTATGAAACTTCAAGCAGTGACACTTGCTGATAAATTGTTCCATAAGACAGCCCCTTGATAAAAGAAACTCTCTCTAGTTGGTAAACACTCTGAGGACAAAGAGTCAATAATTGATGTTATGGCTAACATGACCTTTTATGTCCTTTGAAAAATCTGATGTAAAGACTTGAAAATCTGAATCTTTGTATGAAATCTACTGGCACTCAGTCAATGTATAATAGTTAGAGAAATTTTGAACTGTAAGTCAATGGCAATTTTTAATAAACTTGGAATGGATTCTTTCAATTAAACAATTCAGTTTTGCAGTAGATGGAGACCAAACAACATCACAATAAACAAAGAGTGGTATTTTGACTTTGGTTTCAGGTGAATTTGCAATAAATGGCATTTTTATGTGTATTAGCTATTGATTTTGACCTGACAAGTTTTATCAAAGTAAGCATGGCTCCACTAGAGAAAGGGGGGATTCCCGGCCAGCAGCCCCATCCTGGATCCGCCATTGGGTAGTCTCTCAAGTCTCTCGAGTGTCGCTACATCACCTGTGACATGCCACAGAATCAGCGAGAAAGTTTACAGGGTATTTCCCTCCCACCTTGGCTTTAGTATTTGGTTTCAGTCCCTGTAACAAACTTTGCAGTTGTTTGTTGTGAATATCGTAGCCAGTACCCTAGACCTGTTTTAGGATGATTGTTGAAATTGGCTAGATTTTACTGCCCTTTAATCAAGCCACACTCCTGACTAGCTACCATCTCTAAGATTTGAAGTGCATTCCAATCCTGAGTTAGCATTTATTGAAGTAAAACAAATAGCTAACTAGCCACAATGATCGATAAATAGAACAGTCTGATAAACCCAAAGAGGCTAGTTAATGATGGATGCCAACCGATCAAGCATATACTCTGTGAATGCTATCCCACCACCTGTGAGAAAGCTTAAATGGCTAGCTAAACCATCTTTGTACTAGGCATTTCAGTCTGATTTCTAAATTCTGAGTTTTTATAAATTATGCCCAATAGAGTATTGATTGCCGATCTCAGAAATATATAGTTTGTGGAGCTGGGATTAGATATACTTTGGCATGCATAGTGCTTCTACATTTTTCTCCGGGGCTCTGGGAAATGAAACCATATGCATCTTAGCTGGACTGTCTTGAAACTGCAGTTGTTTCTAGCTGCAAGTTAGTACATGCATTGAGAGTAACTCCAGGGTTTATTGGATTTCACTGATCTCTAGTATGTTACACTTTCAATACAATAGTGCATACCCATAGCATGGATAATATTATATTATATCTTACACCGTATAATATCTATGCCATCACCATAGATCTCAATTATAAGTAAAAAGATTAATGGGTAATTCCATGTCAAATCAACAAGTAATTTAGGGTCACCTCTCGGATTTTGATGAAACTTGGTGTGTTTGTAGTACCTGTGATGCTTATCACTCATGCATTTTTTAGCTCCATACACCCCATAGTTTCTGATTTATGACCACAAGTATCAGTTTTGAATATTTCATGAAAAATTGGTCCATCTCTAGTTACAAAATCGACTGTAACTTTGCACTGTGTAAATATTTTTAGACACAATTTTCACAAGTGGAAGATTGTAGATTGATCTTTCCAGTGATACCTAAATTATGGGATATCTACTTAATTATAGTTCAAAAGTACTGTATTCAGTTGAAAACTTAATTATTTTGAAATAGGCTGCTTGAAATTCTTCATTTTTTTGTGAATAATGATTGGATAATGGTCTATGTTTGATAAATTTTTTGTGCTGGGACTACAATAGCTATATAATGAATTATGTTGTGGTATGCAATTAAATTTTGTATATAACCTATTATTGTTGTTTGGTAGTATACACCTCCAATAGCCACTCAAGTTTGTCTTTACAAAGTGAAGGTGTCTAGGTACAGTGCAACCTGTATTAGTGACCACCTGTATTGAAAGACCACCTATGTGCTGCAGTTAATTAAACTTCTCTAATTGGATATTAATGTATAGCACCAAAGTATCATTTCTTTCCACCAAATCTAAAAATGGTCCTTATTAGACAGGTGGACTTCAAATTACAGATCTGACCACCATACATATCATGTGAACGTTGTATCATCTCTTCAGAAATGTCTTCTTTATTAAGTTGAATCCCACTGTAGTGGACTTAGTTGCGTATATGGCTGCATAGGTACGTACTCCTCAAAAGGGATACCTGGACATTTTCCACTCTAGTGGTGCACATACATTTGAACCAAGATACTTCTGTGACTTCTGTAGAACACTTTATTATTGTCCTAGGAATGGAGGGGTTTTTGCTGTATACATTCATTACTTGTACCTCAATGTGTGAAATCAATTAAATAAATTAATTTACATTTATGACCACTTTGAAGATTAAGCCATAAATTCATGTACATATCTACTCATGCAGGAGGTAAACATGTTGACCACATTTTCATGTGTATTTAACATTTGCCTGTACTGATCTTCAAAGCGTGAATGCTAAATAGTTTGAAACACCATTTAGCTAGTAATTACAGTACTATAAATCACACATTGAGGTGCAAGCAAGTGTTCATTATATTAAAAACTCTTGGTACATTGAAGCAATGCATCTACTGTATACTGTAACAGTGTAACTCTTCTATTAATTCCCTGGATCATGTTCATTTTTGAGAAACCACAGACTTTTTTTTCATCCAAATAAAGTGAGATCATTAACATATATCCTGGCTATCAAGGTGTCTGAGTAGTACCTTTGTTGCCATGTATATAACTTGAATAGTGTGTAGTGGGGCTACAAATGTAAGTGCACTATGGCTGGAATTTGACTTAATAAATAAGGTAGTTATGGAGAGATGGTACAACATTCATGTGTTTATGGATGCATGGTGATCTCATTTAAAGTCTGGAACACACTCCCCCCTTTGTAATTCACTCCCCTATACCTTAGATGAGTTTTGTACCAACCTGAACATTCATTATGATAACACCTGTGCACAACAATCTTTTTGATTTCTGCTCAGTAACAAATTAAATAAAAAGTTCACCTAGGCCATTTTTAGATTTGTTGGAAAGAGTTGATACTTTGGTGCTATACATTAATATTAAAGAAGTATAAATTAAGTGCAGCACATAGGTGGTCTTTCAATATAAGTGGTCACTAATTCAGGTTGCACTGTGCCTATACACCTTCATTTTGTAAGACAAACTTCAGAAACTTGGCATGATACCAGGTGAAAGTCTATATAGCAGCTAGCTATATTATAGGTATCCAGTTTACAACCTGTGATTGTATGGCCATGGGTGAAGCCATGCAGATTCTATGGTTGGTCAGTAGAGTACTTCATACATCAGTGTTGCTGCTTTAGGCCCATTCTCAAGACTATTAAGATCAAGAGATTAAATCTTTGGGGTATTTTTGCTGGTTGTGCATGCTATTTTAAAGGTAGAAACCTTTTAAGATTACACTTTCTGAGATACAATTAAGGACAATACTTTTTTGAAAGTTGAGTGTGTAAATTTAAGCTCTGTAAATATAAATACTTTACTGTGAAGGAATTTTAGAGTCTTGTACATATACCCTATAGGATGTATACGGTTGTGCATGCAATTTTTAACCTGGGAAGATTTTACATATTGAACTGTCTGAGATTGAATCTAAGGCATTTTTGACAGCTTTGTGTGCCGTTTTAAAATCAGTATACAGTGTAGTTGTCACTCGCAATTTTAATGGGTGAATCTGAGATTTTAGGGGGGAGTTCCCCCACCCCCTAACAGCCCTAGAATAAACACTGGTGTGTAAACTTCTTAAAATAATTTATAATAGTACACATATATGCTATAGGATGAAATTTCAATATGTCACTAAAGTTTTGGACTTTTGGCCCTTTGAAGTAGAATGAACAGTGCTTAAAGTGTAAATCACTATAATTAAGATACTCTTTTGCCTTCTGATCTATATAATTATAAAACTATATAATTATAAAAACAATTATAATTCAGAAGGCTCAGTCTCACATATCAACGGTGTTTGGTCAGTTCTCTCAGATAAACAGCTATTCGCAGTAAGAAAAATATCCTCCGGATAAAAGGAAACAAAACCCACAATCGAACCACCCACTTCAGCCTTTTTCTTAGCTGAAACACGTGTTCGCAGTGATTTTCGAACGGCTATGTCTGAACTCGAATCCCTCGTCAAGAACCTTTCGGATAAGTTTGACGGTTTACAAAATGATCTGGATGATCTGAAACGTTGCTCGGGGAAGCGGAAGAAACATAGAAGGCGGCATTCTCGTCGGCACCGCAGACGCCACTCATCTTCAAGGTCCGGATCTCGGAGCAGTTCTGGCCACAGGGAAGATTCACACTCTCGGAGAGAGATCCCCCTTTCCCTGCACGCACGATCTCGGAGTAGGTCGGCGTCGCCACCTCGTAGAGGACCACGTGACCGCCATAACAGAGAGGGCTCGAGGAGCCCCACCCGTGAGGACGAACTGCCGACGAGGACTCGACGTTGGGAGGACATTCCAAACACGCCTCAGTACAATGAGGTCGTTGAATGGGAGTACAACTCGGATATTGAGCTACCGGAACCAGAGAGACGCCAAGCTCCCCCCACCAACGTAGCGACAGTGTCTGAGGAGACAGGAGGGGTCATCACAAAAGCCTGTACTGCCAGGCTAGAGTATACAGACTGTCTCAAGATAAAGAATACCTACTCCCTTCCCAAGGTGGCTGCATCCCGGACTCCCCAACTAGACAGCTACCTCAAAGCTGAAGTCCAACCATCCACCAAGACCACAGACAAGGAGCTGGCCACCATACAGTCTCATGTGCTAGATGCCCTTGCCCCACTGAGTGCCATTTTGGTGTCAGAGGAGGACATCCCAGGGCAAATAGTCAATGCAACAGTTGATGCAGTCAAGCTACTTGGCAATGCTAGTGCCCGAATTAGTCACCTTCGACGAACAAAGATCGTCACACAAATAAACAAGACACTCCTCCCACTAGTTGAAGAGGACTCTAACTTTGGAGAAGTTTCACCCTCCCTGTTTGGGCCGGAGTTTGCCCAAAAATCTAAACAACTAGTGGACCAGGTGAAAGCAATGAGGTCCACCCTCAGCACTCCGAAGCAGTTTTTTCGAACAGGCCCCCCCAACAGCCGGGGGGTTACAGTCGGAAACAGACCCAAGGAGGAGGAGCCCAGAAAGGATGGTCAGGCCAAAAACCATTCCAGAAGAACACTTGGAAAAGTGACTCATGCACACACCATTTTAAAAAGTGTCATGATGAATTGGAAAAGTATCCTAGTGAACCAGATTGCATGTCTCGGGGTAGAACAGCTTTGTCAGCCAGACCTACCACAGGCAGGCAGACTAGCGTACTATCTGACCAACTGGTCTGCCATAACACAGGACCAATGGGTACTGAATGCGGTACGGGGATACCAAATAGACTTTGTGGCGATGCCACAACAAGAATCACAACCAACTCCTCCACACTACACCTCGGAGCAGGTTACACTAATACAGGAGGAAGTAGCCAAACTTCTCCAGAAACAGGCAATTCAACCTGTGGAGTGCCCCTCGGAGAGGGACTTCTACTCCAACATTTTCCTGGTCCCCAAAAAGGATGGTGGACAGAGACCCGTCATCAACCTCAAGGCACTAAACAGCTTTGTTCACCCAGAGCACTTCAAGATGGAGAGCATTCAAACCCTAAAGGATCTGCTGGGGCAGGGGACTGGCTAACAAAAGTCGATCTGAAGGATGCGTACTTTGCAGTTCCCATACACCATGCACACCAAAAGTACCTACAATTTCAGTTTCAGGGGAAAACCTTCCGGTTCACCTGCCTCCCGTTCGGCCTGTCCTCAGCCCCATGGGTGTTCATAAAAACCCTGAAACCAGCATTGGCTATACTACGACAGAGAGGGGTCCGGTTGATTGCCTACATAGACGACATCCTACTGATATCAGACTCAGCAGCCCAAGCTCTGGAACATGTTCAAGCTCTGGCCTACCTACTGGAATGTCTAGGGTTCACCATCAACACAGAAAAGTCCGGGCTAACTCCAACCCAGAACATAGAATTCTTGGGGCTCTCAGTAAACTCCATCGACATGGAGCTACGACTCCCCCCACCCAAAATAAGACAGATTCGAGCAGAGTCTCGAAGGATAACGAGGATGGCAGAGTCAACCTCAGCCCGTACACTAGCACGGCTACTGGCGAGAATGAACTCAACAGCATGTGTAATTCCCCCTGCACCTCTCTTCTACAGAAATCTACAGATGGCACTCTCCAACACTCTGGAGATGCATGCCCAAAACTACGACGGATTAGTAACCTTAACACCAGCCAGTTTGGAAGAGCTGAAATGGTGGGACACGGAGATGTCCAGGTGGAATGGGAAGACCCTCCTCAAGAGAGAGACAGACATGGTCATCGACTCAGATGCATCACTGCAGGGATGGGGAGCCTGTTGCGGCACCCAAACCACAAGGGGAGCGTGGTCACAGAAGGAGGCAACCTTCCACATCAACTGTCTGGAATTGCTGGCAGCCACACTAGCAGTTCAGTCATTTGCAAAAAGCAAATCCAAATTGAACATCCTGCTGAGGATCGACAACACCACAGCAGTAGCATATATCAACCATCTGGGGGGGACAATTTCAAGAGACTTGGTCAGTCTGACGAAGAACCTGTGGATGTGGTGCCTGGAGAGGAACATACACATCACAGCCCAACACCTCCCCGGGTCCCAGAACACCATTGCGGATGCAGAATCACGGTCACAGACAGACAGGACAGATTGGAAGCTGTCCCCTCAGCTGTTCCACCAAATACAGCAAACATTTGGCCCACTGGAAGTGGACCTCTTTGCAACCCGCTTGTCTGCTCAGTGCCGTCGCTACTTCAGCTGGCGGCCAGATCCGTCTGCAGAAGCAACAGATGCATTTCTCCAAGTATGGACCCACATCAAGGGATATGCCAATCCACCTTAGAATCTGGTGGGCAGAGCACTTGCCCAAGTACAGTCTCAACAAGCCAACCTGGTGTTGGTAGCACCAGTGTGGAGATCCCAACCATGGTACCCCACACTACTATACATGTTGGTGGATTACCCCAGACTGATAATATCAGGAACAGAAATAATGGTCAACAGAGACAGCTCACTGATGCTCCCACAACTAGCCGTATGGCACATCTCAGGGAGAGATACAAAAGTCAGCAGCTTTCAGAGGAAGCTACAGACCTCATGCTTAGTTCCTGGAGGACTAAAACTAACAAGTCCTATGACTCACTTTTCGCCAAATGGCACCGCTGGTGTTCTGAACGGAGTTCAGATCCCTTTTCTGGTCCTATAGCTCGGGTGGCCAACTTCTTGCCATACCTTTACAAGGAAGGGTATAAATACAGCTCCGTAAATGCCTATCGATCTGCAATTTCCTCAGTTCATGAGAAAGTTGATGGTTACACAGTCGGCCAACACCCCCTAATCTGCAGACTTGTAAAGGGAGTTTTCCAATCTAGACCTCCATTACCTCGTTACACACAAACCTGGGATGTTCAGAAGGTACTAAACTATCTTGATTCACTAGGTGACAACCAGTTGCTGTCTCTGAAGCACTTGACATGGAAAGTGACAATGTTACTTGCGTTGTCTCGTCCATCTAGATCGGCCGATCTATCAAAATTGGACATATCTAAACGGGTGTATAAACCAGATGGGGTTTGCTTTTATCCAAATACCTTAGCCAAGCAGTCAAGGTCCACATCTCAGATTTCTAATTTTTTCTTCCTCTCTCTTCCAGAAGGAAATAGACTGTGTCCAGTATCAACCTTAAAGGAATACGAGAGCAGGACACAACCTCTTCGGGGAAGGGAAACTAACCTGCTGATAGCAATTATTAAGCCACATAAGGCGGTGTCCTCAAGTACTGTGGCTAGATGGCTGAAGTTGTTATTGGAAGCTTCAGGCATAGATACTTCAATTTTTGGTGCTCACTCGGTCAGAGGAGCTTCTTCATCTGCAGCTGCGTCAGCAGGGATTTCAACCTCAGACATCCTCAAGGCTGCAGGCTGGAGTTCTGAATCCACCTTTCAAAGATTTTACTATAAACCGTTGGATAACCCTTCATTTGGCAGAGCGGTGCTCAATCAACCAGCTTCAAACAACACTGTTGATATGTGAGACTGAGCCTTCTGAATTATAATTCATAAATGGCTCAGACCACGGAGTGGTTGCCAGCTATTTGGAATTATATGAAGAAGGTGAAGTTGAACATATCAACGGTCCCACCCACCCTTCCCAGAGGGAACAATCACAGCTAATCAAAAGGCCGAAGTGGGTGGTTCGATTGTGGGTTTTGTTTCCTTTTATCCGGAGGATATTTTTCTTACTGCGAATAGCTGTTTATCTGAGAGAACTGGCCAAACACCGTTGATATGTTCAACTTTACCTTCTTCATATAATTCCAAATAGCTGGCAACCACTCTGTGGTCTGAGCCATTTATGAATTATGTGGGCTGAAGCATAATCAATTAGTAATCATAAATTACACTACATTCCTGCATGATTCATATTGTAGTTTGTAAAGTTTTTGAGTTGTTGTAATCACAGAATGGGCACCAAGTCTATTTTGATGTAAACATTAATGCATATGGCTGCCTGTTAGGAGAAAGGTTTAAAATGACACGGTTTCTTTTGTCCTGCATATTATGTATCTGCCTGTCTACACAGCTGCGAGGGATTTTGCTGATGTATACACCCATACATATATAGGCGGTGGAGACGGGGTCCAGGGGTGCCATTCCCCCCTCCCCCCCACTTCTATGGGACATGTACACTTGTTTGCAAGAAAATATTGAGATACTCTAATAGAACTGTCAGGAACTGGATACTCTAATAGAGCATTCACAGTATTCAGAGAAGCAGTGTAGCAAGCTACTTTAGCTACGTATGTGCAGTTATAATAAGGAGATATGATTGGTGAAGAGCAGCTATTGTCAGCAGGTAGTGAGTGACCTTTGTTTTGTTTGTTTTTTTTGGTCTTCAACTTACAGCCCCAGGGGCGGATCCAGGGGGGGGGGGGGGGCTTTGGGGGCTGAAGCCCCCCCTTCATATTTAGGCTTTACTTGATCAATATGCTGAGTATTATAATGAAATTTTGTCTTAGCATAATTATATGATCACTAATAATACAAATACTCATAAACCCACCTTATAAACATCTTTCCAAGGTATTATCAGTGGATTTATGCTAAAGTTTATGCAACAAGGACCCGGATCAGCATTGGAGGTGTACAAGATCGAGATACTCTAATAGAGCAGTCAGCTAACTACTCTAATAGAACATTCACTGGAAACATGTAGTTGGTTCTGTTATGGAATTTTTCAAATCTGCCTGCACCTATACATACAATGAAGTGCATTGGTCTGTTTAAAGGGCTTCATTCATCTACTTGTGTAGTTAATATGCATGGCAATACTTAATTCAGGTACACAATTTCCATTGAAATGCTCTCAGATTCAATCTTGTATCGTTCAAATTTCAAAAGTTTCCACTTTCAACATTCTTATTCTAACATGCATGCACCTATTCAGTGTTGTGCAATTGTGAGAGGGGTGCATCATGTACTTGGTTGTCTGTACCTACCCAAACGTTTCCATTAGCAAAATGCTTCAGAGAGCCATACTTATAATCTAAAGGCAGTATATAAAATATCTACAGGTATGAATTTTATGTGGAAATGTTTCCAAATCGCAGTATTTTAGCATCTATTTTTCAAAATTTTCCTGGGGGGGGGCATGCCCCCAGACCCCCCCTAGTTCCAGCATGCTTTACATGCTGGGAAGTGTGCTTTGCACACCTCTACCCAAGAGATTAGTACCTTGAGTTAGCCCCCCCTTTTATAAATCCTAGATCTGCCCCTGAGCCCCTCACTCTTTGGCCTGCTCCACCGCCCCTGCACCCATAGCAGGAGGGCCTCCATAGGCTAAGGATGTATATATCAGCAAAATCCCTTGTTGCTATGGTATAACTATCACATATAGGTAGTAACTAACTCAGTTAATTTGTCTTTATATCCACACCTATAGAAATGCATGCAGTTCAAGAGATTATTTCAAGTGGATAATTATGTGACCAAAAATCACCATATATGGCATAGTGTAAAACATCTAGAACTTGGATGTTCCTTGTAGTGTTGTTAAAAGTACAAGTTTTATAATTGAAGGTATAATTGTGGTTGATTCTATCAAACTAAGTAGAGATTCAACATTAAATGCTGTATTTTGGAACTCAGTAATATCATTTGATGTGTTAAATGTGCCAATATAAGTGATTTTCCAAGGTGTTGAGTTTTCACATAATTTTGGCTTTGTGCTGGCATAACTATGGTATTCTACATGCAATACACCACTCGTAAAGATTTAACATTTATTAATCTCAGACAACCCTGTCTATCATACACATCCTTTCTTACTTGCAATACTGCCATACCCCAGTGATTATATTATCTGTCAACTATCAGGAGAGAAATTTCTTCCAAGTGAGACACACACTATATACACTCATTGAGATTAATAATTCAGAATCATTATGGTATATACTAAAGCAGAATATTGTTGCTTCTCATTCACATTCAATCGTTTGACAACCTCAACTCACCTTTATATAAAATGGCATGCACAACCAAAATATAATTAAGTTATGTGTGCTTTGAAATATAGTATACAAGCAACCATCTTACAGATTCTATCTTATTTTTATAACGTTTTCCAGTTACATCTTGAAATATATACACAAATGCCATCAACAATGCTCTCAGATTCAAAACTCAAGAACAAAGACATGATAATATTTTCAAAATCATTCCTCAGCTGGGAGACATCAACCTCATGCCCTTTAATACAGCACATTATCTTAGCATTCATAAGAAACCCTATTGTATTTAAAGATTCCTGACTTAAGCAACCATACAATCTGGCTTCATATTATACTACAACCAACAAATCATGATTAACCAATTAGTGATCCCAATTACTTTAGCTATAGTGCATTATAAGTACAATGTCCATTTAACAATATCATAGCTGTGAATGTCAGCAAAAAAAGGTCAGAACAATACAATAAAATATCAGTTTGGCATTGCTACTATTACATATAAGCTGTCAATTAAAATTCTACACGTTTAAAGTACACAAACATAACCCATTTTAATAGCACCTTGGCTAGTTATATATCCAATAGTTTAAGCTTTATCTCATTGGCTAGTTCCACACAAGATATATCACCATATTGTTCCATGATATACAACAACTTTTCAAAACTTCCTGTAAGGCCAGCTTTAAGGCCACCAGCTATCTTCCTCAGAACTGCACTGGCTGCTTTAGATCTTACACTAAATTGTTGAATCTCCTCCTCCTCTTCAAATGTGATGATTCGCTCACTCACAAAATGACTACTCAGTGTCTTAATGGGTAGAACTTTTGATAATCTTCCATAGTAGTCAGTGAACAACTCCAACTTACTACAGCTACACTCAACTATACACAACCATCACACTACATCATATACAGTCTAGCTGCTCACCTGATGTTGGACTGCAACTAACTATTTCTCCTGAACCAGTAGAGGGAACTACTACACCCAATGCAGTATCGGAGTAGACACCTATACAATTAGTAGTATCATGTTTATTAATGTAATGATGGATGGTCACCTGATCCAACTAGTTCACCATAATATCCACCAGCCAGTTCAGCATCATTACACACAGGACAGAAGATGGTGTTACCACTACGTACCTCACTAAGGGGAATATGTAGCTTAGGACAATATGAACAGGGAACAAATGGGGTTGGTCTCTTTGCTGCTGGTAAGAACACCTTCATGATGTCATCCAGTAACTCAGTCACATCATCAATCAGTTCCCTCCTCTCTTGGACACTGGTCACATCATCTCCCACTACAGTGATGGTTAACTGAATACTATGCTTCTCCTCACATCGACTGATGTAGTACTTCTGATGGGATCCCAACTGTAGTCCCACCTTGCCTTGTCTCATCCTGTACAATAAAATGTTAAAGGTCAGTTGAAGTGAATAATACAATACTCACCATAACAGTCGACTATTTCTCTGCACATTTCGACAGATACGGTCAGCTATCAACTGATTTAAGAGACTGTTTGGGATAAAGCCATTGTGAAACACAAAATAGACAATTTTATCTCTTCTCGTATTAGGAGGAACTTTGTTAACATCGTGAGGAACCAGACAAGGAACAATAAAAGACTTACCACTCTCTGGTGGTAGTGATGGACAGCCCTCTTCACTAAACCAAGCCTCTTTAGTGATACAAGCAACCAAGTGAAAACAGAGTAGAATATCCACTACTTGTTGGTAGGTGACACCTACCTCACTAGGGTAGTCGGAGTGGAACTTGTCCAACATGTGCTGGAGAAGACTCTCATGAAGAATACCATATTTGGTTAGCCTCTCCAGAGCCTTGTCAAGATCACATCCCATTGACTTATAGGAGTGAGCAGTGATGACATAGCTAAATAACTTGGATAACCATCGAGGAGACAAGATTACAAGATTACGCAAAGATTTTACCCAACCAAAATGCAGGATAGTGCGTTTGCCATGAAAGTATCTCAAGATTCCTTCAAATTCCTTACTATCCTCAGCCATTGGAAATGCCCACTCAGCAATGATATCACACAATATGGATCGTGTTATTATCTGCTCTTTGTATGCTAACAGAACTCTCTCTATTTTGAGAAAAAAGACTGGTTGAATTTTTTTTAGTGAAGTGGCAGCTACAATGACGGTAGCTTTCAAACGCTCTACCTCTTCATCTCTGTGTTTGTTGCTAATGAAAAAACAGAATTGTTTGAGGGCTTCCTCAAGACTTTTTCCACTACCAGCTAAGTGTTGCGCATAAGATTTCTCACTGAGCTCTTTCTCAAGCAATGGTAACAGCTTCTTCTTTGCAATCTTACGAGCTACCTTGATGTCAGGATGAAGCTGGTCAATGTGAGTACCAGCCAGTACAACAGTTGGTAGTAATGGAGACAGGCCACCCTCACTTCCCTTCACTGAGCTCACACTATCAACTACCTGCAGCCAGTAATGGATACTGAATATACCAGTACATCTTTCTGGTAGAGGTAAGGAGCCTTGACGAGGAGTCACCTGATCTGTTAGGTCTACTGAAGCATCAAATGTTATCACAGGAACTCCATCCTCTGAAATAAAAATGGAGTGAGTGTTATGGAAAATTATCTGTCCAGCAAAGTCCCACACGACAGCATTCAAACTATCACTGTCATATTGTGTTGAATTGGGAGAATGTGTGTGTATGTGGGATGGGTGTTGTCTAAGTTTAGGCTCAACAGTGCGTTGGCCAAGTGTCGTATGTGTGGCTATGACCTTGCTGGACTGATAGTTAGTAGGCAGTTCAGTTGGAATAGCTATGGGGGTCTTTGGGTTAACTCTTTGGGATGATAACAGCGTATTCAATACACTACCTCTGTAATAGTCAACAAACTGATGGTAAAGATGGTCGGTCTTTTCAGTGTCACTGGTTCGTTTCCAGTCTCTACAATAGATCTTGCACACATCCACATCAGTTCCCTCAGTGGCAGCTTGTCCATCCACAAATTTCTCACCAAGAAAAGATGCCACAAGACAAGTCTTCCCAGTGTTCTCTGCTCCAACTACTAGCACCTGTAGGTCCCTGGACTGAGCCTGTCCTTGTCTAATAGCCAGGGAATAGGCCATCTTGATACTGTCATCACCAGTTTGGTAACCTGTATGTACAATAATAGTGGATAATATCGAAAAGTATTAATTTAAGATGAAAATAAGGGACTAAGTGATAAAAAAGTGAAACTATTTTATGAATGATGGTATTTCCATATATAGCCCTTCGAGAAATGCCTTACATCAGCATGTCATGACAATAATTATTTCATTCAATGCCAGCTACATAGTTATGTTGTAATAGCTACCATCATTCATATCTCTTGTTTCACTGGTTTTTACTACAGCGTATAACTTTAATAACTGTTCTATTAAAATGTCGAACATTGCAGTTGCATTAGGGAGATGTAGAGTATCTCAAGTGGGCCTCAGACAACTGGCCTACAAATTTTTTTAAAAGGTGTGGCCTCCTTTTCACTGTGCTGCTACTAGTACTTGATATGATTTATCACAATAAATACAATTATATCATTAAGGGGAACGTCACAGTTCTCAAAAAGTTATTGGTCCTGCTAGATTATAAAGAGACATGATCAATCCTAATGTGCAGCTACAAGTATGCTAGTAATACCTTACAAATACAAAAAGTGTCAACATTAATACATATCTTGATGATTTTGTTGCATGACCAGTATGAAGGAAAAGCAAGGCACAGAGGGCAAACACCTTTCATGCACATGCCACTGGTAAAATAATTGTTATTGTGGCATAATAGTGTCAGGAGTTTATAAGCACTGAAGGTGCAAGGAGTGTAAAACTAATGCTTAACCATGCAGGACTTCCTATAGTGAAATATTGGAACACCACAAATCTACAGGCCACCTGTTGGTGGTTTCGTTAGATAAGCAATTAGTAAGAAGCAACTGCAATGCAGCAGTTCTTATATCGATAACTATAGCATAACTATAGTGATGGGAGACAGTGACGGAATCATAGCGTGTGAGACAGCAACAAGAGAAGTGTTGCTAACCAGCAAACGGGTTAAAACTATTGATACACGACTGGTACTGCTCATCTCGTGCTGCACAGCTACTAGTAAATTTGTTTAATAAGTGTAATAATGACAGAAGCCCTCTAAGCAACATGTAGGAAGGCCTGTGTGGTTGGTGAGGTTTCAACACTATTAGTGGTATTCCATATAAGGTAATTTTGAATTCCAGCACACAACCTCATGGAAGTTTCATGCTCCTTTGTACCTTTGCTCATAGTGTAGAGCTGAGCAATAGTACAATTATCACTATTCATGATTGATAGTAACTTTTATATCACGATAGCGATAGTATCACGATAGTGATAGTATCACGATATTACTAGCAGTTATCAAAGACACTCAACCTCACATGTACGACACATGAATAATCCAATTACAAACCATGTATCTGCTTTTCTAACACTCCATTGGTAAAAATTATTAAGTATTATAATATACAATTGTAATCTTTGTTGTGCATGCTCTACTGGACTTTCACAGTTACCTTATAATATTATCATGTTCGCTTCTTTTTTGACTAAGCATGCACAGGTATCAATAATTTATCATGATAGTATGATAGCATACTATCATAATCATGATTGTTACTCACTATCACGATAATCAATAAATCACAACTATTGCTCAGGTCTGGTGGTCATATGATTCGTTGTTTAGCTTCTAGCTTTGTGACTGTGGTCAGGCAGGCTAGCAGACAGTATCATACGAACACCCCCAAGAAAATGTGCACCCTAAAATGCTAAGATTAAAATTATCACACAAAATTAAAACCTTAACACTGAGTGTTTCATGTAATACTGAGAAAACAGAAGTACCAGTACTGCTACAAGGGTAGAGGCTCGAGGCTACACAACATATCATTTCCATAATTTAATGAATCTATTTGGATACTACAAAATGCAGAAGGTTTTTGGTAAAATTGCTGCTCACTCAGAAATAAAAGAATTTCAGTCTGACAACAGAATTTTTGTGAGTTAAACTTTGATTAGTAGATTTTTCCCTTACAACAATTTCCAGCTATACAGTAACACTGGTAATGCATGTTTTAATTGTTTTTTACTAATTCGCACATTTCTCCAATCCTTGTTCATGTTACAAGCAGCTGTCAAAGTAGCTGCAACAACAAGCTATAGTCTAAGTATGTCAAACATGGTGATTTAGTAACCCTATGTAAGAATATAACTATTTACTCTACATATGTGTGACATTGTAATTGTATTTACTGTATACCTCACCCTGTATTTATCATTAGTTCAATTATACTTTGCACCTACAGATAGGGATGCGGCGATTATGCCGGCACAATTTCGGGCATAAAAGGTATGTGTGGGAATCAGGAATTATGCTAGCATTTTGAGGTGATTATAAAGTTTTAAGAGTAGGAAAATCTGCAGATTGCACAGTTTTGTTTTAAAAGATCGAGATACTCTAATAGAGCAGTCAGAAACTCTAATAGAACGGTCACTGAATATTATTTACTCTAATAAAGCAGTCACATTGAAATGAAATATTCTAATACAGCAACCAGCTAGATTATTTAAAGCTTAAACATCAATGAAAATGGTCTGGTACAGCAGCATTATTAGTCAATTTTGGTGGCATAATTTTGGGAATAATGGGCAACTCTCAAAAGCATAATAGATGATTTTTTGAGCACTGCTCAAAAGCATAATTCTCAAGTTTTGGAGCATAATAGCCTCATGCCTACCTACAGACTATTTTGTATCACACCTGCATGACACCTTAGGATTATGGTTGTGTACCATATGTTGTTTGATCTTTTTGTAGGCTTTGTTATGTATGTACTTAGGTCACTGATCATGTTCTCTTTAATTTTGTATTGCATAACTCTTATACATACATGACTATAAATAGCCTTGTACCATTTTTATATTCAGTAGTACTATTACAGTTGTGTTGAGTTACTTAGTCAAGTGCACAGCAGCCTCTGCTACACCTATAATACGTAAGCACCTCACTAATAATGCCAGACACAGAATTTTTTGGGTACCACCCTATTATTGAAAAGGTATAGAATTATGATATATTGTAGTTAGCACAACTCACCCTTCAGTAGTTGGTCAAATTTTTCATTGACATGTAAAATAGATGGACGTTTCACGTGATCATCATCTAAACATCTTACAGCTAATTGCTTCAGTGGCCCTTGACTCATAGAATCCAAGTACTGCTGGAGAGGCTCAATGTTGTATACAACAGATAATTTATTAGTGTAGGGATCCACTGTGTACTCATATAGATGATCCAGTGACAATTGTGTCACCACTCGACAAACTATATAGCCAAAAAGGAACACATCAAATGACGTCCCATGTATATGAGCTATAGGAATACGAGGATCAGTTTGATGATTCCCTAAAACACCTTCCACTTTTGGGGCTACTTCTTGAGCAAATGTGAAGCTCCCAATCTTAGCAGTTAAAGTTGATGTCAATAAAATAACATTAGTATTAATGTGACAGTGAATAATGGGTGGATGGCGGGAGTGAAGAAAATGAAGTCCTCTACTGACATCTTGTAATATTGACAATTTCACATACATGGAAATGGTATGATAATGATGCAACAGTAGTGCAAGTGTGCCACCATCGGCTAACTCCATAACTTTCATTGGCTGGTTGGGTCTTTCACTATGGTAACACACTCCATACATCTTTACTATATTTGGGTGATGAAGTTTACTGTGTAAAAGACACTCTCGTTGGAAATCCTGTACTGTGTACACGTAGAAGTTTTGCTCAAAACTCTGTTGTTTTATTGCACACGCTACTCCACCGTACACTGCCCGGTATATATGGCCGAACGCTCCTGCGCCTAGACATTTGCTCTCGGCGTCAAACTGAACTCCACCCAGTAACAAGTGCTTTAATCGCGGTTTTAATCTTGGTTTTAATGGTGAGTCCTGCTTGTTCTCGGAGGCTTCCCGCTCGTATTCTGTTCTTTCCGTTGTGTTCATGAAGTCACTTCTGATCATGCATCGATCTAGTCTCGCGGCGCCCGACCCTAAAAAGAGGGTCTGGTGAAACTGTGTACAAAAAGTTGAGCTCTGGAATGTTTATTGGATGACGTTTTACGTGTTACGTAAGTGCACTGTTTACGTCACAACATCCATTCAACCAGATCCTCTTACAGCATCACCAAACCAATAGCGCTACTTTATTTATTCAACATTAAAACGAACCCAACAGAATTATATGGCTGTTTTCTCAATGAGTTTAAGCAGCAGAGTCACCGGATGTAATTAACCGTAAGCAGCGAATCTTTTCAAATGTACACATTACATAATCAATTTGAAATGGAGCGATCTGATTGGAGCTTCCAACATTCCGGCAGCGCCAAACTTTTTGTACACAGTTTCACCAGACCCTCTTTTTAGGGTCGGGCGCCGCGAGACTAGCATCGATCGAGTCTAGTATGAGGGCGCGGCCGCCCCTTCACAAAAAGAGGATGGGTCTGGTCACCCTAGCATTATTACAGAGTTGTAACAATGAAATATAATCTCGAATATAATTAAACAATGACATCACAATAATTTTATTTATTTTAATATTTTTTTATTGATAATGATAATATAATAAACACTTAAACAGTGGGCAGAGAGGCAAACTCTGCGCCGCCCAGTCCTGGGATGATGGTATTGTTGCCAATACCATCATTCCAGGACTGGGCAGAGCCAATACCATCATCCCAGGACTGGGCAGAGTTTGCCTCACAATGATGGTAGAAAGAATGTACATACAAAGTAACAAACCGCTGTGTGCTTCAGCCACTTATGTATCCATAACTGCAAATGTATTAGCAAAACATGGGAAATGAGCCGGGCATAAAGCTTGAGCATAATTTTAGCATATAAATAGGTAAAAGATTTTGAGCAGTGCAGCATAGCATAGCTAATAGGTAAAATTTTGAGCATAATAGGCGGGTCCCTACTGACTTTTTAAACATGGATGAAATAGCCCTGCTGCCTACTGCATGGTAATTAGTATGATTGCAGAGGCTCAGGGGCGGATACAGGGGGGTAAAAGGGGACTCTTGACCCCCCCTCCAAAAATTTTTAGATCGAGATACTCTAATAGAGCAGTCACTCTAATAAAGCAGTCACATGCAGTATTAAAACAGTGTGTAGTGAGCTATTTAAGGATTTTTATGTACTTTATCAGCTACAAATGCGTGGTTGGTGAGGTGGGCAGCTATAAAAGCTCAGGTTCATAAAGATCGTCGCTGTGCTTCCAAGGTACGAGCATCAGAGATCCGATCTGATCTTTCTACCCAATTCCAGCGGGTGATGGATTTGAACAGTGAACCAGGTGCTTCTTCCTGGTTAGGCCACTCCAAATAAATTCTCTGTTTCCCGTCCTGGACTCAAGCATATTTGCATGCGGGCGGGCGGTCCATTTCCATTATTTCATTATCAGATTGGCAACTTTTCAAGCCATTATTTGCCTGGCACAACTATAAAAAGCTGCATAAAAGCATGCTTAAGTTTGTTCCTTCCCTAAAAAATAGCACAAACGTGAAGTTTGTGCCGACTTGATAGCGCTGCCAGTGCTGACACATGAGCTGACCCTGGCTTTTACTGAGCCTGTCAGTATGCAAGAATAACCGGAAAATAATGGAGGAATACGGAATAATGGAATATTTAGAGTTGACAGTAACCATGCAGATGCGGGCGGTGGACGGGAAACAGAATTTATTTGGAGTGACCTTAACAGCACTACCTTTAGCTGAGCAGGGGTTCCATCTGTCTAAACAAGAATTTTGGGATGCCCTGCATTTGAGATACGACTGGAAGCTTGAGAGTATACCAAGTCACTGTGTTTGTGGGGCCATGTTTTCCCCAGACCATGCAATGATATGCAAACATGGTGGTCCGGCTCACTTTCATTCGCCACAATGATCTTCGAAATATCACTGCTGAATAACCAACCTGTTTTATCCTCTAACAGTTGTCCAGCACATGCCAACTGGTGCTGCATGGGGGCAAGGACCCTTGGCAAGGGCAGACCATCTAGCCCGGGGAAAAAAAATTGTCAGCTGGCTGTGACCTTTTTTTTTTCTTTCTTTCTTTCTTTTTGGTCTCACCTTCAATGTAGTGCCTCGGTTCATTTTTGACCCCCCCCCCCCCCCCATCCCCTTTCTATAAGTCTAGATCTGGATCCGCCCCTGGAGGCTCGTGTGAGATGTGCAATAAATTTTCTGATATACTATACAGTGATGACTAAAGCTAGTATTTTAAACCAGTATTTTCCCTCAGTTTTTACTAATGAACATCTCCAACCACCCCCGGATATGGGGCCTAGCCCCTATCCAGATATACCTAATATTAAGATCTGTTGTGAAGGAATCACTTGCTTACTTAATGATCTAGACCCATCAAAATCCCATGGTCCTGATGAGGTACCTGCTAGATTACTGAAATCCATGGCTGCTGAAATTTCTCCTAGCTTGAAGCTGATATTCTCTGCTTCCCTTCATCAAGGTGCCATCCCACAAATTTGGAAACAGACTATCGTGGCACCCTTATTTAAAAAGAGTGATAGATCTAACCCCTCAAATTATCAACCGATATCACTTACATGTATATGCTGTAAAGTTCTGGAACATATTGTACATACAAACATCATGTCTCACTTCTCTGAGCACAGTGTACTCTCTGAATCCCAATTTGGATTTCATAAGAATTATTCAGCTGAACTACAATTAATAAAAAGATCTCATGATTTTGCTTCTAGCTTAAACAACAAAGGCCAAACTGATGCCATATTAATAGATTTTAGCAAGGCTTTTGACCGAATACCGCATCACTTACTGCTCACAAAGCTTCAACATTATGGTGTAAGTGGTAACATCTTGAACTGGATTACTGACTTTTTGGACAG
Source organism: Dysidea avara (assembly GCF_963678975.1). Lineage (NCBI taxonomy): Eukaryota > Metazoa > Porifera > Demospongiae > Dictyoceratida > Dysideidae > Dysidea > Dysidea avara. The sequence goes on from NC_089276.1 coordinate 37,236,948, forward strand.
CCGTACTCAGTGTGTGGTATGTGGTGGTGTCACCTCTAAACCTATAAACATAACTAGTGGCGTACCTCAGGGAAGTGTGTTGGGACCATTATTATTTTCGGCGGAGAAGCTCTGCCATCGCCTTGGACCTGAGCTGCTGGTCAAGGTGCACTATAGATAACTAAGACATGATGTAATTACCAAAAAAAAAAATCTTATAACGTGAAATTACCATTGTATGAATTGAATAAAGATTCGATATCAATACATACTGAATGTCTTTCAATTGATAAAGATTCTGAAATTAGTAAACATGAACCAGGATAATATTTATATCTCATAGATTTAGCTGATGACATAGTACGATGATGTAGTGGAGAAAAAAATGTGTGAAAACCTTTCACGTTAATAGGAGGGCTTTGTGGAGAAATCCATATTTCGCTAAAACAAAATATGACATTTTTATTAATACTCTCATTTGTCCATTGAGAAATCTCAATCATCTACTCGTTGAAACTTACCGGGCTGCGAAGCGGAAGGTAGTCCCGCTTGCAGGGGGTGACCCCCGCAGGCTGAAGTATTCCGGCGACTGCTTGGGCTATCCGCTGTACGTCGGAGTTCGCCAGAGTTGGGGGTGGAACTGGGGCTGCCACTGCTCAGCTGGAGCCGGTCCGGGCTGAGGTTGGTTGTTTTCTTCCATGAAAACACGACAATGGCACCACTTAATAAAGAAATGCAGAGAAGGCAGCTCGCTTGCTCACTCTAGCGTAGTTAGCTTGCGAAACGTTCCTAAGCGACGGGCTGTCGGGAGCCTCGTTGATTTAAATATCCCGCCCACTCAGCAAGCTCACGAGACCTCGCACCGGCACGACTGAAATGACGGATGCTTCGTACTATCGTAACGTCGCGTGCAGTGAAGCCTTCCGATGCCTATGAATGAGGTGAGGAGCGGCCTTCTAGTTAACCCTGTTTAACCTGCGATTAAACCTGTATTAGACTACAACAAGTTTGATACTGAAGTTTGATTGGCTGAAAACGTGGTCTCTAAATCTCGTAGAGCCACGGTCATGTCCAAGGCAGGGCCGCCCAGAGAAATTAAGGGGCCCAGGGCAAAGAGTTAAAGTGGGACCCTTCACCCAAGTTGTAAGGTGAAGACCAAAAAAAAAAAAAAAAAAAAAAGGTCACAACCTGCTGGCAATGACAATAACTACCCATCACCAACCATATCTCCTTATCTATAAGCTTGCTACACTGCTCCTCTGAAGAATATTGTGACTGCTCTATTAGAGTATTTAGATCTGACTGCTCTATTAGAGTATATCGATCTTTTAAACAGGTATTCAGGGGGCCCTTCATGGGGCCTCCTGGGGCCCCTTTCAGGCTGGGGCCCGGGGCAAAATGCCCCAGTTGCCCCCCCTGTGGGCGGCCCTGTCCAAGAGACCACGCTCTGAGGCGATACGAAACACGATAATTACGCGCCTGTAACATTGGCAACGCATGGGCGTTTAAATGGCTAGTAACAGCCGTACTGAATTAGAGGGAGGTGTAATGGGCTTGTTTGTACTAATCAACACTACATTACTTGCTTACAAGCAGCTGTCGGGGCACAACAACAGCAACAATGAGTTGTAGTCCAGTCGCTGAGTCCAGTACTTCGATACATAGCATGCACCTGTAACATTGGCAACGCATGGGCGTTTAAACGGGTAGCAACAGCCACGCTGAGGTCCCGCCATGTAGGGAGGTGTAGAAGGCTTGTTTCTAGTAATTAGCCATACATTTCCCATTTACAAGCAGCTGTCAACTCAAGGTGCAATAACGAGTTGTAGTCTAAATAAGTTAGACGTCAAGAACCACTGGGTTCTACGGGATTTAGAAAACCCTCAGGCCCTTAGTAGCACGCTCGGGCGCTACAGGCCTAGCCTACAGCCCAGGGCCTTCAAGTTTTCTAAATCCCGTAGAACCCTGGTTCTTGACGTATAACTATTATGTATAGATCCTCACTAATCCAAAATCCAGTAATCCAAACATTTGCTAATCCAAACAGCAGAAATGACTGTTCTGTTACAACTGAATATTTTGTCAACAGGTGTATGTTCTATTAGAGTAATTGAACTAAGCTCTGTACATAATCAATGGATCACAAATATAAACAAATTCACTAGTCTGAACAAACTTTTGTCAATTTGACAACAGAGCTGTTGAAGGTCCACTGTATACATACCACTGTAATACTGGTTTGATAAACAAAGTTATAACATTGCTTGGCGAGTAATACTCACTACTGTGTACGCACACACACACACTTTCTCTGTGTCACACACACACATGCATGCACACGCACATATGCATGCACACACACAAAAGAAGCCACCCATCTGACTAGAGAATACTGACTATAACCCATTTACAGGTGAGCTAACTCCCAGTACAGCACAAAGGCCTTAAAAGAATAGCAATGCCTGGATCAGTGATCTGATCCATGTCCCTTTCAATAAGCATGGTGTGCATGCATGATATAGTTGGCTTGCAAGGCAAAGCAGTGGAACTTGACTCAATAGTACACATGCATGCTCCATGAGTGACAAATAATTTTATCATTTTACTTTTGTGCTCCACAACTGTGTGATAATTGCTTTTTTTTACAGTCAGGACAGTAATCAGTTGTGGGATGATGTACCATTCACGGATTCTAGTACAAGTACTCCTATAATTTCCCTAAGAAAGTCAAAAACAATTATTGCATGCAAGAACCTGTGCACCTTTGTCAATATTAGCAAAATTAAAGAAGAAGGAACCCAACACAAAGAATGATGTTGTAGATCTAGATGCATACAAATCCTTAACCTCCACCACAGCATGGTGCACGTGGATGGAAAATCTAAAACTTGTTTAACTCAGACAAAGCAACCATAACTACTGGGGCTAGGTTAAGTACTTCTGGCACAGGATTCCAGGATGTTGGAAATTCCTTTACTATGGATTTTGAAATTGAATCAAGCCAGTATATACAAATAATCCATGATGGTAACTGGAATCACTGGATAACTGTAGCCAATATTGGAAGTGATGAGCCAGAAGAAGTCTATGCCTGTGTCTTTAAGCAGAATTTGATGTGATCACACTTGATCAGATGTCTAGAATCTCAGAAGTTTACTACTTTCGAAGTGAATGATGTCATTACCTGAGGATTGTGCGCAACGAAGATGTAAAGGTGTTTTACATATGCCAGATGCCAATAGCTCTAAAGCAACCAAAGATGATAATATGTTGCACAATCATGGTTCCATTCAGAAGTAGATGTATACCCAAGACTGTCATCTTGAATTACAAATAACATTGGTCATGTCCTAACTGTAGTTGTAGTGACAAACAATTTAGTTGTACAATTTAATAAATTTTGCCAGGTTGCTGCCTATACAGAGAAGCATGTGTATTTACTTGAACTGAACTGTTTGTGTATAGAGAATATTATCATTTTGTATCTGACTATCTGGGGTGGCATTGGCTAGGTACACATACCATGTATAGGCCATGAGTATTGGCTACCTATTAATACGGCATGCTCTATAAGCTGCATGTCTTTCCCATTCCGGCTATGTTCACCAATTCTATGCTGACCCTTACCTCAAGTGAAGGGCAATTTAAATATTTCTAAAGTCTTATTTTTAGCTATAATTGTGTAATATGTATAGCTATGTAATAGGTATGTGTTTTGTATAGGGTACTGCTAGAAAGCAGTAGTCTGCTGATGCAGTCTTCCCTAACAAAAAGGGTTGGGCACTGCCAAACTAGCTTAGGCACAATCATGAATTATTATATTCTTTACCCGTAACATATCTATGGCACATGATCAAAAATTAGTTCCATTCTGTAAAATAATGTAATGGAACTGTTCCATTCTGTTTCTGGATATAGTTACTCTAGTACAAGAATGTTCCCTGTGGAAATAAAATGATGCATGGTTTACCTGAAAAGCACTATTTCTTTCTTATTGCGAGCTGGTCTGTTGTACGTACATGTCACCTTACCCACAACATTGAATCTAGCTTGCTGGAATATAACTGTTAGTCCAGTTTTACAGTATACATACAACAAGATAAGTACAATATAATCACTAGTAATCGTTACTGAACATCTAATATATGTTGAAGGTCCACTGGCATCCAGTGGACAGGAGTAAGTAGTCAGCTATATAGTAACTATTGCATGATTAGTTACTTAAATAAAACTCGTTTAAAGCAAGGGTTATAGGTGATCAAAGTTTGGGGGACTTATTACAATTACTACAGGGACAAACCAAAGAAAAAGTGCACGCGTTGTCAGACTGACATTTCAACTAATAGCTGGATCAATTCATAATCATGACAACAAACACATTAGGTACGCCCTGACACACCCTTGACTCTAAACAGTTAACATAAAATTAGGAAAGCTGGAAAAGTGTACTTAATAGTGCATGTACTGCTTTGGTACAGTATATTATGAGATCCAAATATTTTTATACAGTAGCTATAACCCATAATAAGCACTGTCAATGTGTGATGCTCACCAAACACGTGTACCGTATTTATCCATATAGCCGCCCTGGAATTTATTTCTTATAATCACACTCATGAACCAGCTGAATAATTTTGTTGTTCCTTGTAGCAGCTGCTGTTGACATACTTTTAACACAAGTTTCATTAGTTCTAATAAGCCTTGTTGTACAAATTTAGCTGCGTAATCTCGTCCTACCCCTTTTATTAAGGTAGACATTACAAGAAATGGAGGTCATTACTGAATGGTCTATTAGAGAGTTTTAAGCTGCATCAGAGCAAAGCTAAGTGTCTTTGATCTCTGCTATTACAGTCCTCTTATATAGTGTAATGTAAGCTGACATATAGATAGTATTATTCATTGCAATAATGAATTATATTAAAATAATGCCTTACAAAGAAATTCAGTGTGCCTTCACAAGGCCTCTTATGAATACATTTGGCACTTATATGGCTTTCATTAGCTAGATAAGCTACTAGCTGACCACCTGTAAGGGAATTACAAGTATATGGTTTCCTGCTGACAGCAGGATAAATACTTAATATCATTAAAGCTCTCTAATAAAGCAATTTCAAATTTCTTGTAATGAACCCTCTGGCCTTCATTTAGGACCCAGCATTTATTTGAACCTGGCTTTAATACAGATAAATATGGTATATAGAGGTTACAAATACAACAAGAAAGGTCAGTGTCATTATTCAAGATCCTACACTTTATAAAAATGCATCAGCATATATCAGCAATCTGGTGAGTTACATATCCAATATTTTAAGTTTTATCTCATTTGCTAGTGCCTTGCAAGACACATCACCATATTGTTCCATGATAGATAACAACTTTTCAAAACTTCCTGTAAGGCCAGCTTTAAGACCATTAGCTATCTTCCTCAGAACTACACTGGCTGCTTTAGATCTTACACTAACTTGTTGAATCTCCTCCTCCTCTTCAAATGTGATGATTCGTTCAGTCACAAAATGACAGCTCAGTGTTTTAATGGGTAGAACTTTTGATAATCTTCCATAGTAGTCAGTGAACAACTCCAACTTACTACAGCTACACTCAACTATACACAACCATCACACTACATCATATACAGTCTAGCTGCTCACCTGATGTTGCACTGCAACTAACTATTTCTCCTAGACCAGTAGAGGGAACTACTACACCCAATGGAGTAGTATTAGAGTAGACACCTATACAATTACTATAATAATATCATGTTTATTAATGTGATGATGGTCACCTGATCCAACTAGTTCACCATAATATCCACCAGCCAGTTCAGCATCATTACACACAGGACAGAAGATGGTGTTACCACTACGTACTTCACTGAGGGGAATATGTAGCTTAGGACAATATGAACAGGGAACAAATGGGGTTGGTCTCTTTGCTGCTGGTAAGAACACCTTCATGATGTCATCCAGTAACTCAGTCACATCATCGATCAGTTCCTTCCTCTCTTGGACACTGGTCACATCATCTCCCACTACAGTGATGGTTAACTGAATACTATGCTTCTCCTCACATCGACTGATGTAGTACTTCTGATGGGATCCCAACTGTAGTCCCACCTTGCCTTGTCTCATCCTGTATAATAAAATGTTAAGTCAGCTGAAGTGAATAATACATTACTTACCATAATAATCGACTGTTTCTCTTCACATTTCTACAGATACAGTTAGCTATCAACTGATTTAAGAGACTGTTTGGGATAAAGCCATTGTGAAACACAAAGTAGACAATTTTATCTCTTCTCGTATTAGGAGGAACTTTGTTAACATCATGAGGAACCAGACAAGGAACAATAAAAGACTCACCACCCTCTGGTGGTAGTGATGGACAGCCCTCTTCACTAAACCAAGCCTCTTTAGTGATACAAGCAACCAAGTGAAAACAGAGTAGAATATCCACCACTTGTAGGTAGGTGACACCTACCTCACTAGGGTAGTCAGAGTGGAACTTGTCCAACATGTGCTGGAGAAGACTCTGGTGAAGAATACCATATTTGGTTAGTCTCTTCTGAGCCTTGTCAAGATCACACCCCATTGACTTATAGGAGTGAGCAGTGATGACATAGCTAAACAATTTGGATAACCATCGAGGAGACAAGATCACAAGATTACGCAAAGATTTTACCCAACCAAAATGTAGGAAGGTACGTTTGCCATGAAAGTATCTCAAGATCCCTTCAAATTCCTCACTATCCTCAGCCATTGGAAATGCACACTCAGCAATGATATCAAGCAACATGGATCGTGATATTATCTGTTCTTTGTGTGTTAACAGAACTCTCTCTATTTTGAGAAAAAATACTGGCTGCATTTTTTTCAGTGAAGTGGCAGCTACAATGACAGTAGCTTTCAAATGCTCTATCTCTTCATCTCTGTGTTTGTTGCTAATGAAAAAACAGAATTGCTTGAGGGCTTCCTCAAGACTTTTCCCACTACCAGCTAAGTGTTGTGCATAAGATTTCTCACTGAGCTCTTTCTCAAGCAGTGGTAACAGCTTCTTCTTTGCAATCTTACGAGCTACCTTGATGTCAGGATGAAGCTTGTCAATGTGGGTACCAGCTAGTACAGCAGTTGGTAGTAATGGAGACAGGCCACCCTCTCTTCCCTTCACTGAGCTCACACTATCAACTACCTGCAGCCAGTAATGGATACTGGAGACACCAGTACAGCTTTCTGGAAGTGGAGAAGAGCCTTCACGAGGAGTCACCTGATCTGTTAGGTCTACTGAAGCATCAAATGTTATCACAGGAATTCCATCATCTGAAATAAAAATGGAGTGAGTGTTATGGAAAATTATCTGCCCAGCAAAGTCCCACACGACAGCATTCAAACTATCACTGTCATATTGTGCTGAATTGGGAGAATGTGTGTGTATGTGGGATGGGCGTGGTCTAAGTTTAGGCTCAACAGTGCATTGGCCAAGTGTCGTATGTGTGGCTATGACCTTGCTGGACTGATAGTTAGCAAGCAGTTTAGTTGGAATAGCTATGGAGGTCTTTGGGTTGACTTTTTGGGAGGATAACAGCGTATTCAAGGCACTTCCTCTGTAGCAGTCAACAAACTGATGATGAAGATGGTCAGTCTTTTCAGTGTCACTGATTCGTTTCCAGTCTCTACAGTAGATCTTGCACACATCCACATCGGTTCCCTCAGTGGCAGCTTGTCCCTCTACAAAACCCTCACCAAGGAAAGATGCCACGAGGCAGGTCTTCCCAGTATTCTCCACTCCAACTAGTAACACCTGTAGGTCTCTGGATTGAGCTTGTCCTTGTTTGATAGCCAGTGAGTAGGCCATCCTGACACTGTCATCACCAGTTTCGTAACCTGTAGTGCAAATACAAAGCTTTACACAAGGCAATGTAGAAAATATCACTGAATCTGTAATTAATATCCATACAAAAACAGCCATATGCAAGCTGTGATAAAAGGGTGCAGCCTTCAAAAACCTGGCTGAAAAAAGTTGTGAAATCAAATCAAAGGTGGTGGCCACCTTTAATTTTGCAACTTTTCATCACGTTTAAGACTGCACCTTTACAGTTTGGCCATTTTGTGTGCATTTCATTTCTTTTAGTACTTTATAAGGTTCCGTGATTTTACCCACAGTTCTTCTTATCCATAAACACAATGATGATTATTGAAGACAGGAGTTATTGTATTACATGTTTAATTGACTATATATCATTGTAATACTCTACAGTGCATATTTCTTGAGGACTTCTAATTGAATGCATACAAAATGTTCCAGAAAAATCTAGAATTTACTGTATGGCAGGAAATTTTGACAAAAGAAAGTGACAAATCAGCATGAGTCATCAATATTTAATTCATTAAACTTTACTGAATAAGCACCTCAACTTGTATTAGTTTTTGTGTGTTGCGTGCATAGCAGCAATCATGCTTGATGAAGATTGAGGTGAGAAACTGCAAGAGCAATGATGCATGCTTTTCAATTATCAAGAAATTGAGGTGTGATAATAAACTACAGTTTGTCTGCAACTTTAACAGAACCATACGTATACGTTCCGCTATCTGATAAAGTGTCAACAGAAGTTATTACATCTACTAATGCTGCCATCACAAAGGTTATTACAAAGTAAAGTGTCCTGAAAACAGGAGGGACCATATTAATTTATACTTGACAGATGTGAAACATTATGGAGTAGGAAAAAAGTTGCTAAGAGCTAACAAATTGTGGTGCTCTGCTAATCAGTTTTACTTAACAAAGCCCTTTTAACTGACTCAAGGATTATCATAATTTTATAAAGGGTCCCCCTAAGGGCAAGAAAGGAATGTAAAAGAGTTCTCTCGAAGTAGAGCGGGCCACTTCTACTAGGTAATGTGTTGGATAAGCAAGTCCAAGAATACATTTATACCTTCATGAGTAAGGAACTGCTGTACTACAGCAGTGATGGTATCAGCAGAAGTACAGTAAAAAGCAAGATACCGTTTGCTAAAGAGAATGATGGATTCAGAGGCATTGAAATTCAATTCAGTGTCAAGGAACAGCTTACATATTTATGATGGATATCTAACAGCTAATTGATTTAGATTGTACTGATTAAGAATTGGGACCAGACTGTCGTACATAAATTATGTTCCACTGGCATCATGGATCATGGAAGATGAAGGATAGCTGATAAAGGCAGATCACTGCTTGCTTCTCAGATACAATGAAAGGTGATTTTTACCATCCCAATTGGTGTAATAAGGGAAAACCTTCCTGTCTTCCACAAGTCAATCTTCCCAGAGACTGACATGCAATTTACTCTAGTACACTGGTGTAATGAGAGCACAATGCAAGATTACATTGACAATATGGAATTTTTTTTACAATATGCTTACATAAAATCATCCTGCACCGTTGCTGTTAGATAATTTTAAAGCGAAATACTGCTCACACCACATATTGATTCACACAACACCAGGGCCGCCCACAGGGGGGGGGGGGGGGGCAACTGGGGCATTTTCCCCGGGCCCCAGCCTGAAAGGGGCGCCTCATGAAGGGCCCCTTGAATACCTGTTAGAAGATTGATATACTCTAATAGAGCAGTCAGATCTAAATACTCTAATAGAGCAGTCACAGTATTCCTAGAGTTGGGCAATATCCGTATTGTTAGTAAACTGTGATATTTAAGTCATACCAGTTTTGATACCGCCTGTTTTTTTAATACCAATATACCGTCTGGGCAGTATATGGCCTCCCTGTAGGCCATATTTAGAGGGTAACCAGACATGTAACAATGTTAGTACGCAGGTGATGATGTAGTCAGTTAACCAAACTTTGTACCGTATAGCCTAAATATTTTGAGGGAGAAAAGTTTCGTTGATTTCGTGGTTTCGAAGGTTAAAAGCAAAAATTTTATAATTGAAATATTTAGACCTCCATATACGTAGTCTAATACATTTTGGAATTGTTTGTAAATCGGCAAAAAATTTAAATTAGGTAATATTGCTCAACCTCGAAAATTTTGCCCCTCAAAATATTTAGGCGATACAGTAAACAAGTTGCATACCATGGGTATTTGGTGTTATTACTGAATGTAAATGGTTGTTATTTTAATACCAATGGCTTTTACATTAATACTGTGATATTTATAGTAATACCATGATATTTTTACAGAAAGTATACCGTTTGCTATTTTTCAATAACGTCCAGCTCTAATGCTATTCCTGCTACTATAACTGTGTGTGGATAAGTTACAGCCACTGGACACAAGTATGTATCAACAAGCCAGTAAAAGACTGTTTGCAGAGGCAGTTTCAAGAACGGCGTTCAGACAAAATTTGCCATCAACTCCCAAGGAGTCAGATTAACAAGTATGAAACAACTAGGAGCAAAGCAGATTACACAAGTATTTCAAGAGTAAAAGACTATGGCAACATTACATCAAACAAAAAAATACCCACATGATCGAAGTATGAACTACAGTAGAATTTCCATTTATAAAATAAGTAAGGTAACCAGCCATGATAGCAGTGGTTAAGTGTTAGGTGTGGAGATCTCTGTTTTGAACTCTAATGAGTTTTTTCGACATTTTTCATACACTTTTATCCCATGGTGACTGTTCTATTAGAGTATCTCAACTCAGTGATTTTACACTAGTCTTGTTTGATTTTTACTTTTTCAACTCCGCAGCTGTTCTTCCTTTGTGTTTTTCAAACCACTGCTATGATGACTAGCCCATGTACCCACCAGCATTGAAACGGGGTCACTGCTGTTGACCTGGATGACCCTCAGACCTGGATTTGACCCGGATTGACCAGGATTATGAGACGTGCGGTAAGAGCTTTGCTTCGGGTAGCCTCGAGCGAGTAAGACTACGTTTTGAGAATTCGATTCGTGTTGAGTAAACGAGTAGTTATGTGATAACTAAGCCGGTAAGTTTATAATTTAAAATCAGTCAGTGGGTTTGGTTCCACGTAGCTATTGTGAGTTTACAGACAGCAATCGGATGTGGCTTCGTGCATACCTAGTATTACAATTTTCAGATATACTAAAGTGGGTGTGGCTCACAAAAGTACTTATCCTGCTGCAAGACTACAACTCGTACAATAATCAATTAGTGGGCGTGGCTCCATGTAAGCTTGCAGACAGCAACGGACATGGTTTTGTGCTACAGATTGCACTTACTAATAAATGGGTGTGGTTGAGCATACATTTGTAATGTAATAAGTGGGCGTGGCTCACAAATGAGTTGCGTGATTAGCATTAATAAGTTTCCTTGTTGTCAAACTAACAATTTCATTTCTCACGTGATTCAATCCGGGTCAGACACGGATTATCTGTAAACCGAGTCGGACCCGGATGACCCGGAGAATATGTGACCTGTATGACCCAACCCGGTTTCAATGCTGGTACCCACCAATTTGCAAGTTATTCCCATACATAGTTTACCTTGTAGCATTGCCAAAAATATATTTTGATGCGAAAACATTCATAACACTGAGGATATTTATCAGATCCATAGCAGACTTGGTATTACATGTATTCACTCTACATGATTCTTACTTGTGCCAAATGTTACCTTACTTATTTTAAAAATGAAAACTCTACTGTAGTTTATACTTTGTTTACGTGGGTATATTTTGTATGTTGCATAGTCTATTACTCTATACTTATGAAATACACTTTGCTCCTAATGGTTTCATACTTGGTAATCTGACTCCTTGGAATTGACAGCAAATTTTGTCTGAATGCCATTCTTGAAACTGCCTCCACAAAAGTTTTTACTGGCTAGTTGGTAATCAAGTTATGTGCTTACATTTTATAGCGATTTTTGCAGTGTGTGAAAAGAAGAAAATCTTGGCCCTTAAAAAAAGCTAATTGGCCGCCCATATCTCACGAATAGCTGGAGCAAATTCAATATGTGGCCTGTACCCTATCTGGTAGATAACTACAATGAAACACTGAAATATTATTCCCAGCCTTATAGAAACATAGTAAAATCATTTTTCTCACTAGGAAAACTTTCTAGTTGCTGAAAACAAAATCACCAGTCTTCTGCCATGCTAAAGTCGATCGCTTCTTTCTGCTTTACAACACAGCGAATCTCCACAAACTATATACCATTTAGACGCTAGATTACAACTTCATTCTCATAATAAGAATAAACAGTACAGTTTAAACTCCTGTAAAGGTTTCTTACCTCACTTCCATAGGCTTCAATACATTTCCAGATGATGCACAATTATTAACCACCACATTCCTAAGCCCTTGTGTGAAAATAGGCTATATATTACTGAAAAGTAAAGTGGCTATTACACTTCTTCTTCAGCTATGTACTATGCGTTACACAGCATTACACATGAAGAACAGTAACTGTATTACGTTTTGATGTGGGAAGCCACTCAACGCTTGTCCAAGACCAGCTGGTTGCATTGTGTCTTTTGTCAAGTTCATGTTGCAGGTGGTAAAGTACAAGCATCACATTTTGTTGGGCCCCAAAATAACCAAATGTTGTAAACAGCACATGTCCCTTTATAAGGTACAACAATGCAACACAAGGTTCTAGAGAATTTAGTAACCTTTAGGCCTTACAAAAATAGCCTCATTTCATTTGGGTCCATAACATAACAGACAATACAACTCACCTGTCCGTAGTTGGTCAATTCTTTCATAGATATGTAAAATGGATGGACGTTTCATGTGATCATCATCTAAACATCTTACAGCTAATTGCTTCAGTGGCCCTTCATTCATACAACCTAAGTACAACTGGCAAGGCTCAATATTATATGTAACACATAATTTATTAGTGTAGGGATCCACCATGTATTGGTATAAATGATCCAGTGACAGTTGTGTCATCACTCGACAAACTATATAGCCAAACAGGAACACATCAAATGACGTCCCATGTATATGAGCTGCTTCATCTTGAGCAAACGTGAAGCTCCCAATCTTAGCAGATAAAGTCGGCATTAACAAAATAATATCAGTATTGATGTGATGGTGTACAATTGGAGGACTGTGGAAGTGGAGATAATGGAGTCCTCTACTGACATCTTGTAATATTGACAACTTCACATATATGGGAATGGTATGGTGATTACTTAACAGTAGTGCTAGTGTGCCACCACTTACTAACTCCATGACCTTGAGTGGTTGGTCACTATGGTAACACACTCCATACATCTTCACTATATTTGGGTGATGTAGTTTACTGTAGTGATGGGCGATATCAGGATTTTCAGAACGATACGATATCGATACGATATTGACTAAAATTGACCGATATTGATACTTTTCGATACGATATTGTAACATTATTTGTTCATGTAAATTGCCAGTTTTCTTACATAATTTGATAGTAGGTAGCTATAGCTATACACAATGGAGATTCCCCGCCCACATACACAAGAGTAATAGTGATTTGAAAATTGCTGAAGGTAATGGAAAGCTACAATTAACAATTAAATAAGCTAAAATGCATTTTAAAATTAAATTCAGATCACGTGATGTATCGTATCGAAATATCGGATTCTGTAAAATATATCGATACTTTTCGATATCAGCAAAAAATCAAACGATACGATATAATATCGATATATCGCCCAACACTAGTTTACTGTGTAAAAGACACTCTCGCTGGAAATCCTGTACTGTGTACACGTAGAAGTCTTGCTCGAAACTCTGTTGTTTTATTGCACACGCTACTCCACCATACACTGCCCGGTATACTCCACCAAACGCTCCTTCACCTAGAAATTTTTGAACCTCGAACTGAACTCCATCCAACAGCAAGTGTTTGATCGGTGAGTCCTGCTTGTTCTCGGCGGATTCCCGCTGGGATTCTCGCGAGGATTCTGTTCTTTCTATTGTACTCATTCAGTTCCTGCAGTGCTTAACTCTAAGAGGTCGTAAGTAGAAATGAGCTAACGTCTGATTTCCATGAGGAGCGTAAGGATTTATTAATTTAAGTAGTGGCGCTTATAAGCTAAGAGCCTGCGCTAATCTAGTTAGCAATAGCTAGGTGTTTTGTTTTCCTTTTCTTCACTATATAAATCACTGTAATTGTATGCTATGGGTTCTATAATTCCTCTGCAACTTTATGCATAATAGCTAGGGGGGGGGCAGAATTAGGAAGCTACTTTCTAGCTGCACACTAGCTAGTGAAGTGATCACACTCACTCAAAAGCATGATAGCTAGCTAACTACAGTAGAAACTCTCTTAACAAACTCCCAGAATTAAGGACACAATAGAAAAAACCTTCATAATAAGGACAAAATTTTGGTCCCAATGGGTCTCATTAATACATATTTTACCTCTGAAAGAGGAAAGCCTATATCACAAGTGGCCAAATTTTTTGGATCCCAAAAATCCATAATAGAGAGGTAAGAGGTTCCACTGTATGCATGCCAAGTAGCTGTAACTATAGCCTATTATTTCCATTAATACTTCAAAAATTAAGATTGGAAATGTCACTGGGTCACTACATGATGACATGGGCTAACTGCTATCCTTTTCTCCCAGCACCACAGTGCAACTCCGGCTGAATGAACTCCCTTCAGCAACCAAAAACTCAACCTCTTGGACTCCTTTGAAATCAAACACTGTTTTACTTATTATATGTGACCGGATTTGCAAAAAGGTACCTTTTCCACACACAAAATTTGACCCATTTTTTGAACTTTGAAGCTTCATAACTGTTTTGTCATGGCATATAATTGCCTGAAAGTTTCCATAAGTGTAGCTACAGTATTTGGCTGTATTTTGATACTAAGAGTAAGTGAATCAGACTAAAGTGTTACATCATTTTGTTTGCTGGTATGTAAAATGTGTGGGAAAGGTACCTTTTCGCAAAACCGGTCCCATATATAGATTAGTCAGTGTTCCACACTTCAATCATTTAGCTAGGATTGAGTGGTACAGGGTGATCATGACCATGCAACAAATGTGATGCCATATCATGTAGTAACAACAACACATGCATGCACCGAACTGTTAAAATGGGGTTAGACAGCACCAAATATTTCTCCATAGCAAAACTTAGCAGCACTTTGTTCAAATTCTGGCATTCAGTTTTGATGTAATAAAATTTAGTGCCTAGTCTAAAGTAATGCAAGGGTTCTATAGCATGGTCAGTACCATAAGGGTTTCGCTAATTATAAACAGTACAATACTGATATTCAGATGCAGCTGTGGCTACTGCCCTCCAGCATGGTCAGCAGTACATACTGTAGCTGGGTAAGCTGATAATCAATATATTAGTGCAGCACTTCAGACCATTCAATTAGCAGATAAATGCATGAGGTTCTATTGTACACTGTTTCAGGTGTATTATTGCAGTACACATTTGAGGTGCACAGAATTAAATATCAGTATAAGTAGCAGGTATTCATATCTGACTTTATTTACCGTGTTGGTTTTTTAGTACCCTCAAAATGGTATCCACTACTGACTGCAAAGGGTTCCAGTATTAGTCTATACGCTGAGTAAGTCTCAGCAGTTCATGAATTTACATAACAAAAAAATGTACAAATATTGTAACACATGTACAAATATGGTAACACATGTACAAATATGGTAACACATGTACAAATATGGTAACACATGTACAACATACATAACTGCATACATCACATGACAAGCTACATCATTTACAACAGGAAACTCATGTGGTTGTTCAACTCATGTGGTTGTTCAACTCCTCAGGTGCTATCATTGAAAATGTTGTCATAGAAGACATCAACAATCCAAAGATCCGGACAATGGCAGGCCTTGTAAGTGGCTTGCCCACACAGGTACTATAAACCTTGTTCAAATCTCAAGTTGGGAAGATTCATGTTCTTTTGCACAAACGTTTTTCACTTCACAAGTTTTATTTTTTATTATAAAAAGGTTTTGGTAACTTTATTATAGTGTCCACACTACCACAAAATGTCGGCATTATAATGGATGTTTCAAAAGAACCGTAAGGAATTAAGTAACACTTTTAGAGAAGTTTCAGTCTATAAAATGCATCCCACTATATAAATACAGTGGAACCTCAATTATCGGGACACCAGTTATCTAGATTCTCGGTTAACTGAACTACAAAAATGACAGCTCTATTAGAGTAGTGACTATTCATTTAGGGTAGTTGAATAGTGCTGATATTTTTACCAATGTTCTTTATGCTATTTTACCCAGTTTCAGAGATATGGACCATCCCTGGTCCAGCTCAGAGATACGAACCACCCCTGGTTCCAGGGGGTTCGGATAACTGAGGATCCACTGTAATAGTTTTGAGGTAGCAGAACAACTGAGTGTTATACTAGAGTGGATGACTGTTATGTTAAAGTATACCATATTTCTATTTATGGATATTATGTAATATGAATCTTAATGTTAACTACCAATGTAGTAGGTTTGCAGGTGGGTAACAGGAAACAAAAAATTTACCAATATACGGATTATTGGGATATCAGTAAATTTCCATATCAGTGCACCTCTGGCATGTCAACATGATGTCTACTGACCACAAGACAATAATACACTATAACTGTATGTGTAATATGTTACATGTACAATGACATCGTCCTCAATCTCTCTTGTGTTTTTTGTGCTTATGGGTCTTTTTCTCTGACTTGTGTTTGTGCTTCTTTTTTCTGTGATCTTGTGATCTCTCCCGACTATAAGAATTGAGCAGATATTAACAGGTAATGTGTAACATGTCTCACAACACAAGTAAACATCTGGTGATTAAAAATATGTGACTGGTGGCAAACACAACAATTCTTTCATAACATTTTCCCCAGGCTACCTTTACCACCACAACCCCAGAACTGGCAAACAAGTGCCTTTACCACCACCACCCCAGAACTGGCAAACAAGTGCCAGGGGAAGTGGAACATAGTACAAACTCGTTCCTTGTGCACTTGCCCAGCAACACACATGTTCTCGTATTTGACATCCTACATTAGCTAACTTGTATTATTGCATACCATATTTAGTTGTATAGACACAGGGAATTTGTTTTTTATATTGCACCAGCTGTTTGTTTTGTAGCAGCTGCTGTTGACTTTAGTTTAACAAGTCACAACTTTCATTTGGTATAGTGTATAAGCCTTGTTCTACAAATTGAACTATTGTAATCTCATACTAGAAATTGTATTAAGGTTGTGTCCTCTTGCCTTTATTTAGGATCTGGCATTAACTTTAGCTCTGCTTTAATACGGAATGTGTTTTTTATTACATATAACATCAATCAAGAGCTGGTACTCAGCTGTTCCCTGATGTTGTTATTGATGTAAACGAGCCTCCAAAACAGAACCCAAGCACACAACAAACCATGCACATTTAATATGTGCTGAAAGTTGTGTAGTCATAGCATAATGGCATTAAAGGTATCACTCATAAAGTTTGAAAAGGTACACAAAAACTTATGTGTTATTATTGCAGGCCCAGTATGTACTGTACATAAATACATGCAGTACAATATCTACAGTTGGGCTAGCTGAGTGACACTAGCACACTGAATATGGCTAACCTCTCAAAATACTATGACAAACTACTTTGTATCGTTACAACACAAAATTACTCTGTACCTGCTGGAGTCATCAGCTTCATCAGATTTTCTTCTTCTCTTGTGCCTCTTTGGTGACCTTGATCTGCTACGATGATGGTAAACTTTCTTACTATGTGACCTCTCTCTGTCTTCCTTTACTGCTTCACCACTCTTCTCTTAAAGGGGTAATGAAACCATAATAATTGTCCAACTTTCATATACAAATAAATAATTACATACACGTACTGAACAAATAATTTAGTACATAAGGTCTTGGCATAGATCAAATGCTGACTTTTTAAATAAAAAATTACAACTACATACACTTGTATATGCATAAGGGACAGTAAGTAACACATCCAACATTGCTGTATGACTAGTGATGTGTCGTGGTGGAAACAGGGGTGTCAGGGAAGCCATGGCCCCCACTTTTATTGGACAATGTTTGCTAGAAAAGATTGAGACATTCTAATAGAACAGTCAAAACTCTAATAGAACAGTCAAAACTCTAATAGAACAATCACTTTTGCTAAAAGCGGTAAGCAGCTATGTACTTCAAAACATAGTAAAGTAAAATACACTAAGTAAAACGTTTCCTGGGGACAAGTCCCCAGACCTTCATCGTATCTGTTTTATGCTTCAAATTCTACTGTGTAAATTTCATTGTCAAAGTTCACCCTCTTGTTCTTCAGACTGCTCCACTACCTCTGATTCAATTCACACTTGGTACACAATAAGCCTCCAGTACTAAGATGTATGGAATTGTCGATCTGCTAGTTGTAAAACATTTTCTGAATGTCGCACAATGACACCTTAAGTCATATAAAACTGGAATTCCACTGCTCTGTTGTGTTACCCAGCTGAGTGTTTAATGACTGACCATAGCAGGTACCAACTATAACGATAATCCATACATCCTAGTGGTGATAATGACCCATACTTAATGATAGTACAGCACTTAAACTGTGCACTTAGTTATCCTGGCCTATTTCAAGTATAATTTCATGTGTAAACCTATGGTACATAACATTTAGAAGTGGGCACTGTGCAATTTGAAGCGGTGAGTGAGTCCCTGACACTAGTAATTTACTTAATAATTATGCTTACACTATGCTTATTGGGCCGATGTATTAAATTGGTCATACAGTGGACTCTCGGTTATCTGAGCCCCAATGTGTCTCGGGTAATGGTAAAAGTGTTCAGGTAAGTGAATTGTTCGGATAACTGAAGCCCATACATTTATATACAGAGCTCTGTTGAAATACTCTAATAGAACATACAAATGTGCTCTAAATACTCTAATATAACAGCCATTTCCAATTTCGGATAAAAGAGAGTACAGAGAAATGCAGGTTGGATAACCAAGGGTCTACTGTACTTAAAATATGTAGACATGCAGTTATTACCTAATGGATACTATGATGTGCATATAACCCGCAAAGACTTGCTTCAAGCACCAGTTACATATATATGTACAATATAAATATAAAGATGCAAAATTATAGAATGTAATAAACACTTAGACACTTGTAGTACGGCATCTAGCTATGAAGACTTCAAAACCATTGGTGATGTCAATATTTACTAAGGCGCCGTAATTATCGATGTCACCGATGGTTTTTAAATCTTCAAAGACACCTACAGTACTGCGAGTGTCTAACTATTACTGGAATAATTGTGGTATATAGTGAAAATAAGAACACTTACAGAAATAGCTAGACCTAAACTCCACATACAGTACTTGTTGTATGTAGTTCAGTATGTAAAAACACATGTTTCGTACCCAGAAGGAGTGATATACCACTACAGCGTTCTGTTAGCAGTACAAAATAGATTAATTACTCCAGTTTACTATTCCCTCCCCTCCTTTCATCCTTCACATGCCGTGTGTAATAACACATCCACCTACAGGTTATAGACACTAACTCTTTTTGTGTCTCCTCCTGTCTTTCTCCTCTTCAGCGCTGCTACTGACACTTGAGGTAGAAGGGATAGAGACTTCATTGTCTTCACTTTCCTCCTCACTCGAGGTGCTGCTGACGTCAAGATGGATATTCTGTTTGTCCAGTTTGATGAAGTTTCTACACTCATAGGTCAAGTGTCCAGCTGTGGTGTGTAACATAGCAACAAGTGATTAGCTGATATACTAACAAATGTATCATGGTGAAATTTTTAAAGGAGATTTCTAGCAGAAAATCAAACTTTGCAGGTTACAAAAAAAAAGTTGTATGCCTAATATAAACTTGTACATTAAAAATTATAAATTTAAAAATGAAGAAGGAATCCAAGCAATAAAAAGTAGTGAAACAAGAGATGAACAATGGTAGCTATTATAGTATAGCTCAGTGGGAAATCCCCACTTTGGCATGGTATAACAATTATGTTCAATGCCAAAGTAGGAATTTCCCACTGAGCTTATACTGTAATAGCTACCATTGTTCATCTCTTGTTTCACTACTTTTATTGCCTAGATTCCTACTTAATTTTTAACTTTATAATTTTTAATATACTAGTTTTAGTTTTTTGATAAAGCATACAGCTAGCTATAAACATGTGACTGTTCTATTAGGGTGACTGCTGTATTAGAGTATCTCGAGTCAGCCTGCAAAGATGTGTGCTTGCCCAAAAAGGGGTGTGGTCATTGTGGTTTTGATCAATGCATATAGTATTAGATAAAAGAATCTCGAATCCGAGCTCAAATCAGCCTACCAACTTGAAGGTGTGTGGTCACAAATACAACTAGCGTAAAAGGAGCGCGGTCATTGTGGTCTTGATTGATAGATTGATAATACGTAGAATAAAGAATGGGCACGATGTTGTGACCTATCATGGAGTACCGGTACTTGCGTACAGTAGCATAGTCTAAGCGCCTTAAATAATTTAGTGTAGCATCTATTATGCTGCGGCTTAAAGAAACTGTTGATATGGAAAATTAATGCCTCGATATGGTTTTGTTGGATGAAGAAGAAGGTAAGCAGCCTGACTGAAAAGACAAGGTATACAGAGAGTACACTCATCGGAACCCCAAAAGGCACATCCCACCAGTGAGTTTGTTGTTATGGCGTAAAATGGTGACCGTGCGCTGCTTCGTTTGGGCTCTAGGCTTGTGACTGTGGTCAATGAGTGAGTGAGTGAGTGAGTGAGTGAGTGAGTGAGTGAGTGAGTGAGTGAGTGAGTGAGTGAGTGAGTGAGTGAGTGAGTGAGTGAGTGAGTGAGTGAGTGAGTGAGTGAGTGAGTGAGTGAGTGAGTGAGTGAGTGAGTGAGTGAGGCAAAATTTCAAGCTTTGATGATTTATTTAAAATTCTATATCCGGCCGCCAGTAAGCGTTTTCTTGATTTTAATGCTACATTTGATGTTAGATGGACTAATATTATTCCGTAAAGGTGATTTTCGTCATGTAAGAAGTTTCTAAGCTGGTTTTTAAAAGGAAATATTTTTTGGTGACACTCGTCATTTTAGGGGATTCCCACTTAAACAGTACTACTGTACTGTTTGATATTTCATGATGTTGTCCCAAATGTGACATATGGAGGTCTCAATATTTCAAGGATAAAATTTGACTGTTTGCTCCTAAAGCTTTGAAATCAGTAAATTTTACTCCATCACCCAATCTCAAAAACATTCCCCCCTCACATATTTAGGTATATGTACATGCAATGTAGCCTTGAAACACACACAACACACACACACACACACACACACACACACACACACACACACACACACACACACACACACACACACACACACACACACACACACACACACACACACACACACACACACACACACACACACACACACACACACACACACACACACACACACACACACACACACACACACACACACACACACACACACACACACACACACACACACACACACACACACACACACACACACACACACACACACACACACACACACACACACACACACACACACACACACACACACACACACACACACACACACACACACACACACACACACACACACACACACACACACACACACACACACACACACACACACACACACACACACACACACACACACACACACACACACACACACACACACACACACACACACACACACACACACACACACACACACACACACACACACACACACACACACACACACACACACACACACACACACACACACACACACACACACACACACACACACACACACACACACACACACACACACACACACACACACACACACACACACACACACACACACACACACACACACACACACACACACACACACACACACACACACACACACACACACACACACACACACACACACACACACACACACACACACACACACACACACACACACACACACACACACACACACACACACACACACACACACACACACACACACACACACACACACACACACACACACACACACACACACACACACACACACACACACACACACACACACACACACACACACACACACACACACACACACACACACACACACACACACACACACACACACAAAGGGTGTTTGTACGGTTAGTTTAGAATGTTAATGACCAATAAAGGAAAACAAGAGTATTATTGTTGCACCGATATGAGATTTTGCCGATATTCCAATAACCAATATTAGATAATATTATCAAGCCGATAAACATAGCTGATCCAATATAGCACAACATGTCTATTTTGTAGCATTTTTACTAGAAATTTGATTGTGAAGGACCAATTTAGATTGTTTATAGCAGCAGTATTGCTATAGCAACAGCTGACAGTACACTGAAGCAGTAATAACAACATTGTAGTGCTGGAAAATGCAACTCGATGCATTTGTAAACATTGTTTGGTAAACATGAGCTAGTATTTCTAAATAAGTACATATATCTATATCTGCTGATTCTTTCATACATATTGTTGTCTGATAATCAATCCAATTATCAGTCCAACACTAAAGAGTATACTTTGTGTTCTGAAGGTGTAGCAATAATATATGTACTTCATTCAAGTATGCTACAAAGCCAAGAGTTGGACGAACATTGGTTCTTGTGTAACTGAAGTTGGATCAAGACAAGATTACATCCAAATATTATTTGTTCTTAGTTTATTGGTTGGTAAATGAAACTCTATCATAATTTTTGACCTACAGATAATCAAAATACAGCAAGTCTTGATCACTGTACCATACTGGATTTACTTTGGGGACAATGGGAAGAGAGGGAGTGGAAGAGATTTTTATAGAGTCTACACATTTGATAGTGGTATGATGCTTTTAATACATATAGCACTGCCATACGTGTGTAGGAAAAATACAGCACAAGAGGGTGTGTTGAGAGACTAATACATTCAGGGCCAGGCATGCTCCGTAACTCTTCAACCACCTATAGCAAATCTAGCCAAAATTCTCCTAGCGTCTTGAGTTAGCCCCCCACCCCTTTTATATTGACACTTTATGACACTCACACACACACACACGCACACACAATGTTACACTGCCATGACCACAGCACAAAGGACAGCATATTTAATGCTCACCATAGCCACATTTGGCACAAGCCCCTCTAACGTTCTTCTTTTGATGGGTCAGCCGACTGATCAATCCTAACATAGCAACAATGACATATCAGTGAACACACAATACACTGAATGGTGCATTGCTAATTGATGTCATAATGCAATTAGTGAACATCAAATACAGAATCTGTCAGACATATATAAACTTAGTTGCAGAAGTTTCAGTTCTAGTAAGGTTGCATTCGCACGCATGCTTTATCAGTAATTAGAGCAGTACTAGAGTGGCTGTACACTACACAACATATTTCGTTACATTATTTTCGTATGAAATTACATGAAGCAATTAACCCTTACAGTGTATGTCAGGGGCATGGTTTCGTGTATGGACCACACCCATATCACAAAATAACCATTAAACTAGGAGGCTTACCTATCTAAACCTTTGGTAAAGTCGATCTACAGTTTAATTGAAGACGAAACATTCTTAAAACACTCTAGAAACCAGATGGATGCTAAAAAGAATATAAATGGACTTCTTGGTTCACATAGCTGAAGGGCTGTTTGGGCAACTGGCCCATATGCATGCAACAGCTATAGAAAACAATGGCTCAGGTGAATGCCAACTGACTACAGTATCCCATAAGCAAGCCATGCAAATAGGCCAATAATACAGACAGGTTCATTGTGTGAGTCTCTAAATCAAGCGCTTGACCCAAATTGCTCACAAAATAAAGTAATTTATCAAATTCCATTTGAAATATACAGTGTTTTACGACCTAGTAACAACCTTGAAATTGTAAATTATAACCACTTCTGAACATCTGGCATAATTGTTAAAGCCTACACTATCTCAAAATTTGTATGTGCTGTTTAGTATACAGCTTTTTAAAGTCTCATATACTGTAGGTAGTCAGATCATTGACCACTTCAACTAAATCTTTTGTTTCTCAGGTTAAATTCAGCCAAGTACAGGGTCGGTAAAATTAAAAAGAACTATTAATTTTTGTTAGCTTAAGCGTGCTTTTGTGAGTCAAACTGTAGCTACACTACATTACGATTGCTGTGCTAAATGCCAATAGGCAGATATACGGTGAAATATTGAGTGTCGCTTACTTTGTAATGAGCTTAAAAGGTAATCTGCAACCTCTTCGTGGTGTTACCTTTACTTGCAAGGTGATCACGTGTGAACATAAACATTTTGCACAGAAAAATATAGGGTCAGTCAGGCTCAAGAAACAAAAGATTTAGTTGAAGTGGCCTAATGCACCTATCAATGTAATGCCCGACTACGGGCTGAGGGTGGTGAAAGGTTGGGGATGGTAGGGGAATTGATCGCAAAATTTCCCCGACATATTTGTCTTCACTAAAGAAATTCACTCAGACAGCAAAGGTGTGTGCTTTCAATCTAGGAAGGAGTGTCTCGGGTGCTAGCTATTACGTTCATACTAGAATCCACTCAAATTAACTCATCACTAGACCAATGCCACACGACCATACAAATCCCCTCCTAGCCCCAGTATTTCCGGGGTTTGCAGGTTGAGACTTGGTTGGGGTTTGCATCTCCAGTATTTCCCCAGTAGGTGGGGAATTGTAATTTTCAGTGATGCAAATCCCCACCTTCCCCCACCTCAGCCTGTATTAGTGGTAGTCAGGGATTACATTGATAGGTGCATAATCACATACTGTGTACATGTATTGCTAAGGATCTATTATATTGTTATCCTCGCTCAAATCTCGTTTCTACTCTTTAGCAAATCAGCTCCTCTTAACCTGTTAACTGGAGTTACTTATATTGGTTATTTTTACCCAAATTGGAAGGGGTGGCACCAAAAGGCTAGTGGGTGCTTCCCCAAAATGTTACATATATGTATTCTATTATTTAGGCCATTCCAATTGGTAATTATGCTTCTGGTCCTTTGAAAAAAATCAGTTTTAGGTGCGGGCGGGCGGGCGGAACTTAGCAACAAAGCAACGATGAAGTGACTGCTCAATTAGAGTACTTTTGTGATTTACTGACTGTTCTATTAGAGTATATCGATCCGTACTATGCACTCTGCCCATTCACTTGCAGGTTTTCACTGATAAAATACAAATTATGGCACTTAGATAATTAGATTTAGCATACTTGTTGCAGCTCAATATTTGTTTCTGAAATCCAGGTTTTTCAAAAAGCTGATGCGGGCATTTTACCCATGTATTTCTGAAATTTCACATTCTCCAAAATAGGATGCGGGCGGTAGACCAGAAACATAATTACCAATTGGAGTGGCCTTATACTGAGCAGTCAGCCCTGCTGGTAGCTCAGAAATATCACACACACAAGCAATAAGTCACAACACACAAGCACGTACGTACAAAACAACGGTATGATTACACGCGGCACCAAAAAAAGTACTGCGTTTTACAATACAATAATACCCACAAGAAGGCTCAAGCAGGGAGAC
Organism: Dysidea avara; assembly: GCF_963678975.1. Classification (NCBI taxonomy): domain Eukaryota; kingdom Metazoa; phylum Porifera; class Demospongiae; order Dictyoceratida; family Dysideidae; genus Dysidea; species Dysidea avara. Next base: position 37,262,445 of record NC_089276.1, read on the forward strand.
CAAACATTGACTAGTGATGATGCACTGACTCATACCATCAACCATATTTACACAAGTAGTAACCTACCCTTAATATCTTTACCCTCCGCCATCACGAAAGCTGGTGTGGCTTAAATAGAAGAAAGAATATAGGGGAAATACCCTTAACCTTTGTATCGTATTGTTATTATTATATATAGACCTATTTGTTACTGTGCAGAAATCAAAAAGATTGTTGTGCACAGGTGTGATCATAATGAATGTTCAGGTTGGTACAAAATTCATCTAAGGTAGGGAGTGAATTACAAAGAGGGGATCGAGTGTGTTCCAGAGTCTGATTGTAGAAGGGGAAAAGGAAAATATAAGAGTCTAATAACTTTTTCTCGAACTTTTGCGTTTTCCTTCCAGCAACTGGCTACTGAAGACGCTTCCTTGTCTAATCTGATTTTTTTTGATTTTTTTTTTTGTCTAATCTGATCGATGACCACAACTGAGAGGAGCGAGCTAGACAAAATAACAGAACTCAAGGACGGACATATCCTCGAACCTCGCCTCGACCGTTTCACTGATGATCTAGTTTATGACTCTGACGACCATTTTCAGTTGTCCCAAGCTCCCACAAGGTGTCACCCTCTATCTCTCCGGCCTGTGACATCGTCTATCAATTCGTTTCGTTACTCTTTCTTTGTGAACAGCCCATTTCTGTGGAATACCATACCCCATACCATCCTGCGAATTAAACAGCCACCCTTGTTCCGTTTAGCCCTCCGTCGTTTTCTTTTTTGAATCTTCTGTATACTTAATGTTCTTGTTTTGTTAGTATTTATTTTTGTTCTTGTAGTAGTTTTGTTTTACAGGTGTATTTGCTTATGTCATTGTTTTTGTAATTTCTGGTGTGTATGTGCTTTTTGTGGGAAGTACGCCTACAGGCTTGTCCTTTTGTACAACCCGGTCTTTTGACAAAATTGATAATAACATAACATAACCTCGCTGATGACTCTGCTTTACCATCGGACTTACAGATTCACCATCTAATACTAGATGGAGTTCAACTTGGTGAGAATGAATATATTGGAGGGGGAGCTTTTGGTTCAGTTCATCGAGCAGTGTATGGTGGAATTGCGTGTGCACTAAAACAACAGAGCTTCTTCGGTCGGCGGAAATCTAGATTTTTTAGTGTGTACACAATACAGGATTTCCAACGAGAGTGTCTTTTACACAGTAAACTACATCACCCAAATATGTGACCGGATTTGCGAAAAGGTACCCTTTCCACACATTTGACATACCAGCAAACAAAATGATGTAACACTTGACTCCTTATACTGATTAACTTGCTCTTAGTATCAAAATGCAGCCAGATGCTGTAGCTACATTCATTGAAAAGTTCAAGCAATTATATGCCATGATCAAAAAGTTATGAAGCTTCAAAGTTCAAAAAATGGGTCAAATTTTGTGTGTGAAAAAGGTACCTTTTTGCAAATCCGGTCACATATAGTGAAGATGTATGGAGTGTGTTACCATAGTGAAAGACCTGACCAGCCAATCAAAGTGATGGAATTAGTGGAAGGTGGCACACTCTCCTCACTATTAACTTCTTACCATACAATTCCGATGTATGTGAAGTTGTCAATATTACAAGATATTAGCAAAGGACTTCATTATCTCCACACTCACAATCCACCTATTATACACTGTCACATCAACACTGATGTTATTATGTTGACATCAACTCTGACTGCTAAGATTGGAAACTTCACATTTGCTCAAGAAATAGTCCCAACAGTTGAAAAGGTTTCGGATTCAAAGTCTAGTAACCAAGCCCCAGTGTACCCGTTTCAGTCATTTCTCTCTGTCTCCCATGGTTTCCCATTCGATGTGTACTTATTTGGGTATGTAGTCTGTCGAGTGGTGACTCAAGTTAGATATGATAATCTATATCAATACATGACAGATGACGATACTGGCAAATTATTTGTCGCATGTGATTTTACATATCTTCAGCTATATGTGGATCACATGAGTCGAGGACCACTAAAACAACTAACTATATCTTGTTTAGATCATGATCCAGTAGAACGGCCATCAATATCACGTGTTTGTGAAAGGATTGACATAATATTAGAGGGTAAGTTGTGACACTGTACTGCACAAACTGCCTGTTGGCAACATTTCTTGTAACAGTTGTTGCCAAATTGTGTGATATGTCTCTGAGGAAACTGTGCTCAGAACTTCACCATACTTTATTCCAAAGTTTGTTGACATTATGGTATTACCAAAATGTATACATTATTCTCACATGTAACTTGATAGTGTAAGGGACTGTAAGTCACACCCGAACAGCACTATATGCTGTCATTCATCCTTGATAGTAACTCCAGTGCTATGAAGTAGCACTACAATCTGAGGAAAACAAATTGCTACTCTACATGCTATAAAGCATTGTTAAAGCCTCAAAAAATGACAAAAATCTTGCAGTGACATGTTGAGTCACATACCTATAAATACAATACAATTTCTAGTGCTTATAGAAATTAGAACATTACAGTAGTTCAAGCAAGAGGTCATAACTCTGAACTCTTGGTTCAAATCATTTTGTTATCACACATGGTCTTATGTAACATTAACGTAGAAAGCATTTGCTAGTACCACATTGCTCATTATACATTTCCTGATAAAAATGGTACCAAGCATCATTTCGTTCAAAGTCTATCTCTGCTGCTAGGCTGCCCAGAGCTTTTCTGAATTAGGCATCGAGTAGTTTGATTAGCCATATGTATCTCCATTGGGCCGTGTCACTAAACTAAACGTCTATAGACTCAACGCATGATGGATTAGCATACAATAGCTCACATGACTTAAAAAATGGAATCCTCATAAATGAAAAATACCAATAGAGTTTAGTGAAGACTAAGTTCCCCATTCATTGCTTAGTATCACAAGTGCCGTTTTGTGTAGTATACAGTATATGATATTACATAACCCATCTTTGTTCGACAAATTTATGCATTCCTCCTTACTTGAAAAAAATAATTTGGCCCTTGAATGGATCATAACTTATTGAATTAAATGTGCATCACTGAATTAATTAACATTAAAGCAAAGAATCTTTTATTGAGGTGACTTTTAAGCATATTAAAGTGTGAAATGCACAATCATTCCTAGAACTTAGTAACCCATTACATAACAACTTTTGGTATCCTGCAGGTTACCAAACTGGTGATGACAGTATCAAGATGGCCTACTCACTGGCTATCAAACAAGGAGAGGCTCAGTCCAGGGACCTACAGGTACTACTAGTTGGAGTAGAGAACACTGGGAAGACCTGCCTTGTGGCTTCTTTCCTTGGTGAGAAGTTTGTAGAGGGACTAGCTGCCACTGAAGGAACTGACGTGGATGTGTGCAAGATCTACTGTAGAGACTGGAAACGAATCAGTGACACTGAAAAGACTGACCATCTTCATCATCAGTTTGTTGACCATTACAGAGGTAGTGCCTTAAACAGGTTATTATCAACTGAGAGTGACTCATCAGCTAATTCAGCTAGTCCAACTTCTACTACTATAGAGAGGCATACACCTGACCATACTTCCATTGACTTTATGCCTGCTTCAACTGGTAGCTTAACTTTCAATAGGCAGCCTAAGCCCCACCCACACAATATGCATTCACCTTCTCCCAATTCAACACAATATGACAGTGATAGTTTGAATGCTGTTGTGTGGGACTTTGCCGGACAGGTAATTTTCCATAACACTCACTCCATTTTTATTTCAGAGGGTGGAGTTTCTGTGATAACATTTGATGCTTCAGTAGACCTAACAGATCAGGTGACTCCTCGTGAAGGCTCCTCTCCACTGCCAGAAAGCTGTACTGGTATCTCCAGTATCCATTACTGGCTGCAGGTAGTTGATAGTGTGAGCTCAGTGAAGGGAAGTGAGGGTGGTCTGTCTCCATTACTACCAACTGCTGTACTAGCTGGTACTCACATTGACAAGCTTCATCCTGACATCAAGGTAGCTCGTAAGATTGCAAAGAAGAAGCTGTTACCACTGCTTGAGAAAGAGCTCAGTGAGAAATCTTATGCACAACACTTAGCAGGTAGTGGGAAAAGTCTTGAGGAAGCCCTCAAGCAATTCTGTTTCTTTATTAGCAACAAACACAGAGATGAAGAGATAGAGCGTTTAAAAGCTACCGTCATTGTAGCTGCCACTTCACTGAAAAAAATGCAGCCAGTTTTTTTTTCTCAAAATCGAAAGAGCTTTGTTAGCCCATAAAAAGCAGGTAATATCACGATCCATGTTGCTTGATATCATTGCTGAGTGTGTCTTTCCAGTGGCTGAGGATAGTGAGGAATTTGAAGGGATCTTGAGATACTTTCATGGTAAACGCACCTTCCTGCATTTTGGTTGGGTGAAATCTTTACGTAATCTTGTGATCTTGTCTCCTCGATGGTTATCCAAGTTGTTTGCCTATGTCATCACTGCTCACTTCTATAAGTCAAAAGGGTGTGATCTTGACAAGGCTCAGAAGAGGCTAACCAAATATGGTATTCTTCACGAGAGTCTTCTCCAGCACATGTTGGACAAGTTTCACTCTGACCACCCTAGTGAGGTAGGTGTCACCTACCGACAAGTGGTGGATATTCTACTCTGTTTTCATTTGGTTGCTCGTATCACTAAAGAGGCTTGGTTTAGTGAAGAGGGCTGTCCATCACTACCACCAGAGGGTGGTGAGTCTTTTATTGTTCCTTGTCTGGTTCCTCATGATGTTAACAAAGTTCCTCCTAATACGAGAAGAGATAAAATTGTCTACTTTGTGTTTCACAATGGCTTTATCCCAAACAGTCTCTTAAATCAGTTGATAGCTAACTGTATCTGTAGAAATTTGAAGAGAAATAATCGACTATTATGGTGAGTATTGTATTATTCACTTCAACTGTTAACATTTTATTGTACAGGTTGAGACAAGGCAAGGTGGGACTACAGTTGGGATCCCATCAGAAGTATTACATCAGTCGATGTGAGGAGAAGCATAGTATTCAATTAACCATCACTGTAGTGGGAGTTGATGTGACCAGTGTCCAAGAGAGGAGGGAACTGATTAATGATGTGATTGAGTTACTGGATGACATCATGAAAGTGTTCTTATCAGCAGCAAAGAGACCAATCCCATTTGTTCCCTGTTCATATTGTCCTAAGCTACATATTCCCCTCAGTGAGGTACGTAGTGGTAACACCATCTTCTGTCCTATGTGTAACGATGCTGAACTGGCTGGTGGATATTATGGTGAACTAGTTGGATCAGGTGACCATCCATCACCACACAAATAAACATGATGTTACTATAGTAATTGTATAGGTGTCTACTCCGATACTACTGCATTGGGTGTAGTACTTCCCTCTACTGGTTCAGGAGAAATAGTTAGTTGCAGTCCAACATCAGGTGAGCAGCTAGACTGTATATGATGTAGTGTGATGGTTGTGTATAGTTGAGTGTAGCTGTAGTAAGTTGGAGTTGTTCACTGACTACTATGGAAGATTATCAAAAGTTCTACCCATTAAGACACTGAGCTGTCATTTTGTGAGTAAACGAATCATCACCTTTGGAGAGGAGGAGGAGATTCAACAAGTTAGTGTAAGATCTGAAGCAGCCAGTGTAGTTCTGAGGAAGATAGCTGATGGCCTTAAAGCTGCCCTTACAGGAAGTTTTGAAAAGTTGTTATATATCATGGAACAATATGGTGATATATCTTGGTTGGAACTAGCCAATGAGATAAAGCTTAAACTATTGGATATATAACTGACTTGCAGTCACATTTACAGCTATAGCTATACTAATACATGATTTGAGCATTCAATTAAAATATTATGTGTATAACATGTGGTCATTGTATTTTGCATGTCTAATACGCTGTAAAATTGACAAAAATTTTATTGTTTTTGTGGTTCAGAAAACTTGCCATAAAACTGTGGAAACTCTTCACTACAGCATACCGGGTACATCATCAGCTCCATCCCAACAAGGATCATAAGCTGTGTATCACTTACTCTTGCTAGATAGTTGCATGTTACTACCTTACTTACAGTTGGTCTCCAATGAACTCGAAAGATGATGGCCGTGATGGGGGACACCAGGACCAGACTAGCTAGGGGGCCCATCTTTTTGGGAAAGTATATTCTGTTTGTGTGTGTGTCAAAGTCAGCAACTTTACATCATGCATGCCATATACATGTACAGTAAACAAATTTGTGACTGGATTTGCAAAAAGGGGTCTTTCACACACATCCAATTTACAAACTTTGGCAATTCATAAATTCAGATTGGAAAACGTTATTGCCTTGAAATTTGGATGGTTGTGGGTACCAACATAGGTTAATGGATGGAGAAAATTTCAAGTTAGTATCTTACTTGAACACAAAGTTACGGTCTTCCAAGTTTATAGAATTGGATGTGTGTGGAAGACCCTTTTTCGCAAATCCGGTCACATTTAGGTGGTCACTTTTATGGTCATACCATATTAGTATATTGCAGGAACTATTATTATTATTATCTAGTCCATACCTTGCAATAGCAAAATTTAGACAAGTTGGTAGAGTTCAGTACAATGGCTATACTTAATCCCCTTCATATTATTGTCACTGAATTATTTTTTGAAACATCAGCAGCTATATATTATAATACAAGCACAAGCATACTGTTAAAGCCATAAAATCACAGTCCAAAGGAATGAGTACATAAGAAGTACACAAATGACAGAAATAATAATTATTACATATAATAACTTGTGAATGAGATTGCAAGACAGCTAACATCTATAATTCAAAAGTCATGGATAATATTTTTATCAAATTAATTAAACATTACAACGTTAATAATATGTTAGACAACAACATATAACTGCAAGATTAGCTAGAATCAATAAGCAGCTCTTGTTTAATTCCTTGCTTTTTCCTCATCTTATTAACTTGTTCCTGTATGGTCACAATATTTTTTTCAATTGCTCGAGAACAACTAGGAACACTTAGCCATGTCAGTGTGTCATTGGTCTGGAGGGATTGGAGTATGCGTTGTATGGCTTCTCCGCTTATAGGGTTACCGAACATGTCAAGTGAGTCCAGTGAGGTACAACGATTGAGCAATGAAGCTATGGTATCTGCCACATCATCAGTAATCTTATTAAAGCTAACATTGAGGAATTGCAACCTGTTAGCATTTATCATTGTGCTGAATAGTTTTGTGGCTGCACTAGAAGATAACAAGGTGTCTTCTATACTAAGGTTGTTAAGTACAGTGGAAGAATGTGACAGCATGGTGTACAACTCTTCACTCTCACCAATTGTGTGGTTACCCTTAATCAGCAGCACTTCCACTTTGCAACTGAGGACAATGTCAGTAATAAAGGAAGCTGATGATTGAGTGAGGCCATTGTAGTCCAAGTTAAGGGTTTTGATGGTGACGCCAGCAGTTCTGAGCACTTTGTGGATAATAAAGAGACCACAGTCTCGTATGTAACAATTTCCTAAATCAAGTTTAACCCAATGTTTGTGGGAAGTCGTTGCAAGGAAGAGTGACAAGTACTCAAGATCACAAGGTGATAGCTTAATGGCATTCAAGTTAATTTCCATCTTATCAAAGACTGCTGCCTCTTCAATAGACTTGTACATTCTCTTATCCTCACCATCATAAAAACAATAGTAAAGATGTATACATTTTAACTGGTCACAAAGAAACTCCTTGGCGATGGCAATTGTGTTGTCTCCACCACACAAAAATTGTTTAAACGCAGGTTGTTGTCCTTTGGTCATTGTAACATAAATAGCAAACATGTTAGCATAAAGATCACTCCAGAAGTTCTCTTGAAGCAGTTGAAGCTCTCTGTGTGCTGGAAGGTAAGTGATGATATAGTGAGCTGCAAGATATTCTTGAATGGTAAAATGAAGGAAATTAAACGTCATTGTTTTCCCAAAGAGGCCAAAATGTTCAACAACTTGCAGTAGACCATAACCATTTATTGCTCCTGGAGTAGATATTATGTCAGGACATGTCAATTTAATTTTGTCAAAGGTAAAAACTAGTTCATTGTTATTAAGTGCCTCAATTGACAACTTACCAAGTTGCTTAATTATTTTGTTGCAGGGTTCAGGCAGAGTGGAAAGATCTTTGATATCATTACGAAGTGGGTAACCAATTTTGTAAAGACTTCGACAGACAGTAAAACAAACAAAATAACTGTACAACTCTGTAGATGACTTTGGTAGTGGAAATTCGTTCTTCATTAAGAATACCATAATCACCATGTTAAAGGGAATGGAACATAAAGTGCTAATCATTACATGATGCTTCAGATACCAAGTAAGCTCTTCGATTTTATGTGGCTGGTCCTTTAGAGCCTGTTTAATAAATTGCACTCTCTCTAATTCAGTAAAGCCCAAAATATCTACCTGAAGAGCAGCTCGTATGCGAAGACTCACAGAAGCATGCGGACGGGATGATACTATTAAGCTACAAAGAGGCAATACTTTACAGTTTAAAATATCTGCAATTAAACTGTCAGTTTGAAGCTCATCTGGGAATTCATCATAACCATCCAAAAGAAAAGCTACATCTTTGCCACCATTTGAAAATAAATAATCACTGCATGCTGTAGAAATTTCTTTAGCTTTTGCATCTCCCTTGAGGAATAGTTGGATAAGATTACTAACTGACATTATCTTATGAACACTGGGGTCACGGAGGCAAATTAACAACACTATTTTGAACCTTTCCAGTATCAGTTTGTGTGCCCATTTAAATGCAATGTGTTTCAACAAAACTGATTTGCCTATGCCAGGTGCCCCTTCTATTAGAATTAATTTTTTGCTGATACTCTTTTCTAATGGAGTTAGGATTTCAGCAATTTCTTTTGTTACAGTACTGGTACTCAACATATGTGTCTTGTAGGTGTGCTGACCTTCAACCACTGATTCAATGTCACCTGTTTGGACCAATTTAGCCATTTCAGAGACTTGCTGTTGGGTACGTTGATGTTGATGATGAAGGAGTACAAGTGGTGCAAAACAGTTCAACTGATCAGGTGGCCATGTATCTCCATCAATGCATTGTAGTATTTGTGCATTAATCATGACCAGCCTTGCAGACAATACACAGATTGCCTCAATTCCTAATGGGTAAACAGCAATAAACTTCACTATTATACAGTAGTACTGCTTAGTAAGAATCCTCCCAAAACAAAATGGTGTCTCCAAAAATATGCCATCAAATATCACATCCTATGCAACAAAAAGCACTTTTATGAAAGAGTCTTACTGGTTATCAAACAGTACAGTATAGTACTGTTTTAGGGATGGCCCCTCAGTGAAGTGGCACACATCATCTAAAATTCCACCTTTAATAAAAATCATCCTAGAGATCACCCATGACATCTTATGCAACGAAAATCACCTTTACAGAAGTTTACACAGTTGCAACAGCTATTCCTAATTATATGAGGTGAACCATATCAATTTTGCATTGCTTCATTTCCTTGTTTACTACAGCTCTTATAAGCATACATCAAAACAAGTGTCAATACACCATACACAGTAACAAATAAGAAATGTGTTAAAAGTCCACCCTATTATATATCCTACCAGAAGTCACCAGTCAGCTTTTTTCATTAGTATTCTTGGGGGTCTATATATATAAGGAAGGAAACAAAATACATAAGTTTTATGCAGTACAATTGGGCAGGGTGGGAATATTGATATAGTTTACCTCTATAATTACAAATAACTGTCGCAACTGCATAAACTTATAATTAGACATTATCAATTATATTTCACAGAATTCATTCCCATATCAACTTTGCAGGTTTGAAGCTGAATTTATACGTAATTTAACCATGTGGCCATAGGTGGAGGACCGCGAGAGTCTACCTACCTATGGCCACCCACCTACCTACCTATGGCCACTCCACCTATGGTCACCCATGTGGCCATAGGTGGAGGACCGCAAGAGTCATAGGTGGAGGACCGCGAGAGACTGGCAGAAGCTGATTCCATTATTTCTGTTACAGAAACTTCTGCATCTGCTGCAGCTGATGTAGAAGCACTTTGAATGGAGTGTACTTTGAAAATAGAGGCATCAATCCCAGCTTTACTGAGACATGTTTTGATCCATCTGGCAATAGTAACTGTGGTTGCAGGATGATGTTTGCCCACAGCAGTGAGGAACACACTACAACTATCCTTGGTCCTTTCAATATAAACTTTAAATGTATTAACTGGAGAAGAAAATTCTTTAATTATTGGCCTTCCAGCACAACTTTGCTTAGCTAATTTATTTGGTGAATACTGCACCTTCTGGTATGTTGTATACCAGCTAAAACTGAAGATCTTAAAGGATGAGTAAGTGCAAACAACAGTGCAGTCTTAATAGAGAGGTCATCATAGTGACTTTTTCTGATAAGAGTATTGTATCCAGCCAAGTGATTATACTATATGTACCTTCCAGGTGCCTGAGTGGGGGAAAACTTTGTAAGCACCCTTGAGGACACAAGAGATCTGAGGGCAGAGGCAGTGGAAACACCTTTATTTAGGGGTGGAGGGGGGGGGGGGGGGGGTCTAGCTTGGTGATGCCATGGCCTGGTTGTAAGTTGAAGAGCAAAAAAAAGGACATTACCTGCTGGCAATAGTTTCCCTCCACCAACTAGACTATATCTCATTTTATTTATAACTACATACATAGCTTGCTACACTGCTCCTCTAAAATACTGTGACTGCTCTATTAGAGTATCTTGATCTTGACTGCTCTATTAGAGTATCTCAAATTATTGATACTATTGAGCTAGGCTCTCCATCACGGCTACAGATAATTTTAGGGAGGCTAAGCCCCCCCATAATTTTTTTTCACAGGAGCTGCAGTCCCCCTTTCCCCCCATCCTTCTCCGCTGCCTCTGTCTGAGGGTGTTTAGAGTATAAGAATTAAGTAGGGATCCAAGTGATAAAAAGTAGTGAACCAAGAGATAAATGATGGTGCAGTGTATTACAGCCTAGCTCAGTGGGAAAATCACTATTTTAGCATTGGACGAAACAATTGTTATAACATGCCAATGTAGAAACTTTCTCACAGAGCTATGCCGTAATACCATCATTCATTTCTTGTTTTACTGCTTTTATCACTCGGATCCCTACTTCATTTTTAAATTAAATATATCTAACATCAAATCTAGTGGAAACCTCTTACAGAATAATTATAACACATTGAATTTAAATAAATTCACTGAAACACAATTTTTGGTATGCCTGTCTGCCCATCTGCCTACCAGCCTGTTGGACCACCCAAAAGGCTAGAGGCTAAGCAACGCAGCACACAAGCACCATTACTTTATGTTGCAACAACAAATTCACATGTAGCATGTGCATTTTGAGATTCTAAAGAGTGTTTGCCCTATCTTTTACTTTGGCTGAGCAGGAGTTCCATCTTTAATTCTGCATTTGAAATATGTTCAGAATTATACCAAGCCATTGTGTCTGTGGGACAACATTTTCCCTGACAATGCAATGATATGCAGGTATGGTGGTATCACTCTCATTCGCCACAATGATCTTTGAAAGATCACTGCAAGTGGCTTTCCAAGGTGTGTCATGATGAGGTAATTGAACCTCCCTTACTAGGAAAGTATTGAGCCAAGGTCTCCTGACTGACAAGGTGTAGCTAGAACTGATATTCATGCTAGGAGATTCTGGGGCAGCAACAAATAACCTCTTTTATGTAAATTATATAAGGCTTTTTCACCGAAGTTACAGCCCATCCAGTACCCCATCAACTGTACTGGTGCGATGAATTACAAAAGAAGCAGAAATGTGGACACTGCATTAGGGAGATAGAACTTATACCCTCTTGTGTTTACACCTCAGAGTACATATACGCAACTGGGCAGAAGATCAACTAGACATTATAGTAGTGTCTCTTAACTGATTCCCCCTGTACTTGTACACACTTGTCTTTTACATTGTTATGCTCTGCTACAGTATGCATTCGTGGTAGCAGGTCCATCTCATTTCAATCAACTGATACAAATGATGGGCTGATTTGATGGACACAGGGACTATTGAGTAGAACCTGTTTTGTTTCTTGAACTGTTTCTAGCATATGCAGACCTTAAATTAATGTGCGGTCAACGGACAAAATCCGCACAAATAGCACAATGTCTGCACATAATTAGTTTTGGGCAGACACACATGTCCTTGAAATACCAATAGTAGTACCATAAAAGCTGATGTGTACATGTTTGTTTGTAGTGCTAACAATAACTGTCACTTGGTCTCTAGGAGATCTACATTCCCAAGGATTAACCAATGCCACCTCCCCTTCGTGTACTGCTATCACCAGCAGCTGTAATGACCACAGCCTGGTGATATGTTGCAGCTATGTGGTTGTATTTAACTTCAAAGCTTTCAGTGGAATTCCCTATTCCAATTCCAACAGTGTAAAGTGTTCCTCTAGCTCATGTCTGTACAATTTGACTCTATGCCTGTACATTTGTGAATATGTAAGGACATTTGTCCTCGTCACCTTAAAAATTAAATTAAGGCCTGCATATGCCAACTGGTGCTGGGGTTGGTGGCAACAGCAGTCTATCTATCCCAGTTACTTTGCAGTTTAATACTTATGTATGTTTTTATACTTTAATTACACGTAACTATAGGTAGCTAAGCAGCTCAAACTTTACAGCAAGATCAAGTCTTAATGATAACATATTTATTATGATGTAGCTATGCATGGTGCAGGCATCATTTTGAGTGCTCATGTAACAGCACCGAATGTACATTTATTTTTCTGCTGAACACAGTTGCAGTGTTGTACTTTAAAAAACTATAGTTGATATAGCACAATTTATCAGACATGCAGTAAGATGTATCAGTATTTAAATACATAAATTACAAAGCAGTCCACCATTACAGTATGTGCTCAGCAAATTTATCCATAATTTGATTTGATACAAGAAAACATTAAGGCAGTGTACAGAAATTATAATTTCAAGATGATAGACTACTCCTAAATGTCTCTGCAAGAAAAGCAGATTGGCAGTGGACAAACTATAGCCATGAATAGACAATACAAGAGTGTCACCAATTACGTACTTGTGGTATTTCAACTAATTCAATTAATACTCTAGAATTAATTATAGCAGTTCTCCTTTTTTTCCTAACTTCCTCTGTCACAATCTTCTATTTTTAGTGGCCAGAGTTGGAACACTTTACTAGGCTATGAAAGCTTGATTGATTCATTGTAACTTTCCCACCATATAAACTACTCTGGTAAGCGGATTCAGGCTGGTCACAGGGAACAAGTGAGTGACACACAATGAAGATCACTACTGATTAGCAGATTAATGCAAACTGCACACACTACTACCTTTTTTAGCCATGAAATAATCTATGAATTACACATGAATTTACCCTGAAAACATTTACGGCACATTCATAGTGTTGGGAAATTCCCATCAATACTAAAATGCCTATGAATTTACACACATGGGTGACATCAGTGACTCTAGCTGTGTTCCCTATGATAAGGGTATAGAACTTAATGGAAACTGTTTAGTATTCTACATAGGTGCACAAATCTACTTCTACTGTTTTTACACACATTGTTAGATACTCTGTGATTCCAAAACTTTCAATTAAATGCCTAGCTACATTATAGCAATACACAAAATATTGGCAGATTTGTAGTCCATTATTGTATTATGGGACATTGGCATATATATATATATATATATATATGTCTTTCAACTGTTGTAATTCATGAGTCAAGTTGTAGCTATTTCATATTTGTGACCATCTCAGCAAAAAAAAATCCGACTTGTTCACACAATAAATTTTTTTTCTCAGCATTATTTGCAGTGTCCAAGGAATAGATCACTAAAGTTTCAGCTTCTGTGGTGAGTAGTTTTGGAATTATAGCGATAGACAGTAGGAAGAGCAAGATAATTGATTTGTACAGTGACTATACTGAAAATAAACTACAGGCGCTTATATTCACAGCCATAACTTCCGTTTGAATTAGTCTACAACATTGCAATTTGGCTTAAAATGTTCACCATGGATTAGCACATCAGCCAGGGATAGTTTTAGCCCTGTAGTCACTTGCGTATATGGATATGAAGGCAGTTTAGTAAACAAAATGACAACGATCTTGTTTATACATTTACCACATCGTAAACAAACACACCTGACACGCATACCATTGGAGCCTTCAGAGACAACTTGATCTTTGGCTTAAGGGTGATTTTTTAGCTTTATTTAATGAAGGGATTGTCATACAGAAACATCTATCTGCTTCCCCTCACTATCGTCCTTGTGATGATCAACCTCATTCTTCCAGGTTTGCCCACCTTATGACTCAGGGCTGTTCTTCGCTGCCTGTCTCCTTCTTGTGATTGTGGACCTCTTAACTTGGATCATGCAGTGGGTTCCTTGTCTGATGGTTCTCCCAAAAATGTGTTTGATGTATTGCGTGAAAAGCATCCTTACGGTTGTGCTGCAGACCCTGATGCTATACTTGATCCAGTTGACTCCTCTCAATCATTTCATCCTGTCCTGTTTGATGGCTTAGATGCTGCTTTAATTAAATCAGTGGTCCTGTAGATAAGTGGCTCTGCAGGCCCTTCTGGCCTTGATGCTCATGCTTGGAGACATCTTTGTACAGCTTTTGGTGATGCTTCTAATGACTTGTGTGCAGCTATTTCTGCTTTTGCCCATTGTATTTCCACCTCTTATGTTAATCCAAATTATTTATCTGTTTACTGTGCTTGTTGTCTAATTCCTCTTGACAAGCATCCTGGTGTTCGCCCTATTGGTGTGGGTGAAGTTTTGCGAAGAATTATTGGAAAGGCAGTGATGAGAATTATAGGGCGTGATTTACAGCAGGCTGCAGGATCCTCTCAATTATGTGCTGGTCAAATGGGTGGTTGTGAAGCTGCTGTCCATGCAATGAAACAAATATTTGACTTGCCTGAGGTTGATGGTGTTCTCCTTGTTGATGCTAAGAATGCCTTCAACGAGTTAAATCGTCAAGTAACACTCCGAAACGTTGAGGCCCTCTGCCCTTCTCTTGCTCCTATTTTAATTTACACTGATGCTTTTTTGTTTACTGGAGGTCGTACCATCTTTTCTAGTGAAGGGACTACCCAGGGTGATCCTCTCACTATGGCTATGTACACTATTGGTACCTTGCCCTTGATTTCTCATCTTACTGGTCTAGTAAAGCAGTGCTGGTATGCTAATTACTCTGCTGCTGGTGGCAAGCTTTCCAAGCTTAAGCAATGGTGGGACTTGTTATCTTCTGTAGGGCCCCGTTACGACTATTTCCCAAATGCTACTAAAACTATCTTGATAGTCAAGGAAACTGTTTTAACTGATGCTAGAACAATCTTTGGAGACTGTGACATTCAGGTCACTACTGAAGGACACAAAGACCTTGAGCATCTTTGCCCGAACACAACCTCATGCTTCCTATGCTGCTTTTTGTCATGGTCTCTCTTTCTGATGGAACTATTTTTTTCATGTTTCGTCTTGTTCTACAGACCTTTTCCTTCCTCTTGAACATTTTATTAGATCTATTTTCTTTCCTAGTCTATTGGGTCGAACTGATGTCAAGAGAAAGCTTTTTGCCTTGCCTGTGCGGCTAGAAGGCCTTGGTGTGTTTGATCCTTTGATTGTTGTGTCACAGCAGCGTTCCTGCTCTACAGAAGTAAATACTGGTCTTGTTGGCTTGATTATCTCTCAAGTACATCAACTAGGTGACTGTCTTGATGCACAGTTTCAGTTGCGATCCAAGTTTCACTCTAGGAGCCATCAAGAGCAACTTCAATTTGCCAATAATTTGTTTGATGAACTTCCTCCTAGCATGCATTCCTCAGTCAAGTTGGCTCAGGAGAAGGGTGCATCCAATTGGCTCTCTTGTCTTCCATTGAAGTCGCATACTTTTGTGCTTCATAAAACTGCTTTTCGTGATGCAATTACGCTTCGCTATCATTGGCTACCATCTGCCTTCCCTACTTCCTGTGCCTGTGGTCACTCTTTTACCATATAACATGCTCTGTCTTGTCCAAAGGGTGGGTTTCCTTCTTTGAGACACAATGAAGTGTGTGATCTAACTGCCAACTTACTTTCTGAGGTCTGTAACAATGTTGTCATTGAATCCCACATTCAGCCTCTTTCTGGTGAGACCCTTCAATACAAAACAGCTAACCGTGACGATAACACAAGGCTTGACATTGCAGCTAATGGTTTTTGGGGAGGACGATTTGAGAGGTCATACTTTGATGCCAGAATTGTTAACCCCAGTGCACCTTCAAATCAAACCCTATGCACTCTGCATACCGACGTCATGATAAGGAAAAGAGACATGAATACCAACAACGGGTTCATGAAGTAGAGAATGCCTCATTTACTCCTTTAATTTTCACCACTACTGGTGGAATGGGTGATGCTGCTACTCAGTTTTATAAGAGATTGCCCAACCTTTTGAGTGCTAAGCACAGTCTTTCTTATGGAATGGCTGAGATGTAAATTAAGCTTCTCTTTGTTGAGATCTGCAATTATGTGCATTCGCGGTGCCAGGTCCAGTTTGCGCCGTCCCATTGCTGAGGCACCATTTGCTGTGCAGGTCGCTGAGGCCCATATTTAAGTTCGCTTGTATTTGCTTATTATGTACTGTTTTATCTTTTTAAAAATTTAATGAAAAAATACCATTGGAGCTACAGAAACGAAAGTAAGGTTTTCGAACTCTCCATGAGCAGGCGAATAAGGTAGTGTATAGTTTTAATCGATTTTGTGTCTTCCTTCTTCGAGGTCTTGCCCAATAAAAACTTGCATATTTTTTCTTGTAGCATGCATAATTTTACGAATTATTTTTCGTTTTTCTCAATACGCATGCTTGTGCGAACAAGTCGGGTTTTTGCTGAGACGGTCACATTTTTATATGAAATTCAAGTTGTAGGTGTTTTTGAGTTGCTGCTTTGTGATTCTTAATAACATTTTCTGTTACAGTGTTTTGTAGGATGTTCATCTAAAATGTTTATTGATACTTAGCTATTCATGTAAAGTCCATTAATAAATTCATGAGCCGACATTCATCTAAATTTCATAGTGAACTTCATGGAGTACCATGTCATATTCATCTATTGTATGGTAGTAGTTTCATGGTCAATTCATATGGGTTTCATGGTCAATTCATATGGGTTTCATGGTCAATTCATATGGGTTTCATGGGATAATAATTCATATTAAAGTCATGATGATGGTTCATGTGCAATTCATAGGGTGCATAAAATTCATAACCCATGAAACAGAAAGTTTTCATAGGGTCATAAATGTGACCTGCTAAGCAAAAACCCAACTTGTTCGTATAATTCTGTTTTCATATGAATGCCATTGAAATACATTGGGTAAAAAATGTGTGCTATACATAAAATAATTTTATGCACATTTTAATAACTTTAGTAAACAGTGAAAGAAGACACAAATTGAAATATATACCGATGGATTTGCCTCTTCATGGGGAGTAAGAATATCTTTGTTTCATTTCTGTACCATAAAGCAAACATGAGTTACGTGTGTTTGGTTACGTTGTGGTAAAATGTAACTTTATTTTTGCTATTTCTAAGCTTGAATAGCCTTCTTGTTTGATAACATGGGTATCTTTAGGCCAAAAGCAATGAACAAAGATTCATATTATTGGATCACATCATACTATCATACAGTACAATAGTGTACTGTGTAATATTATTATTAGACATCATGTTTCCGGCCAAAAATATCACCCTAAAATCAACCTCACAATATCTTCATGGCACCTTGATAATATTGGCCAAACCCAAAAGTACCTTCAGCATGACCCTAAATGCTCCCAAAAAGTTGCTACAAAATTAGGGCTCTGCGGTATTGCCAAAAACCTTTATCAGTATATTTTTAAAATTAATACCTCAGTATTACTAAATAATAGGTACTACTCTTGAATGGATACTGTACAACATAGGAAAGGTATTTAGTAAGTGGTAAGGTAAAAAACTTTAGCACTCAGCTACCCATTCTATAAACACACGGTTTATTTTGATGCCACAACAGTTTAACCACTATATCATATATTTGGCTATTTTGATATTTTGGTATCACGGTTTGGTATTGTATGGGTCCCGGGATATATATAGTACTGTGGCTTTGTTAATACCTCAGTATCACTGCAGAGCCCTATACAAAATTTTTAGAATTTTGACTGACTGCCTGACTGACTGACTGACTGATTGATACCTTCAGATAAACGTTAACTCAATTATGGCTAAGGCTACGGGCTTGATTTTTTTCACAGTTTGACGTCGCTTCAGCCGGACAGGTACCCTTTGGCATACACAGTATGTACAATGCATACACAGTATGTATACAATGCTTCATGGACCTTTGTCCTCCTTTGTGTCCCATGCTGGC
Organism: Dysidea avara; assembly: GCF_963678975.1. Lineage (NCBI taxonomy): Eukaryota > Metazoa > Porifera > Demospongiae > Dictyoceratida > Dysideidae > Dysidea > Dysidea avara. Next base: position 37,280,900 of record NC_089276.1, read on the forward strand.
AGTGCAAGGTGTGTCAATTATGGTAGTAGCACCACATGGTGGCTTCTCTATATTTACCCAAGTTTTACGTTGTGACTGGATTGATTGCAGAGGCACTCCTCCTAGTACTCTTCATTTGTAATGCTGTGTAATGGGCTGAACATAGCTGAAAACAAAGCATAAAGGCCACTTTGCTATATAAGTAGATAGTTGGGGTATGCGTTCAGACAAAAACAATAACCCTGGCGCCATCTTTTCCATTCTATATAATGTAGCTGTATTTAAAAACCACCTTGCCAACAGTATTGATTATAATTCCATATATGCTATATACTAAAAGAAAGCTGGTGAAAATGGATAAGCTAGATGTTTTTATGAAAACAAATAACATGTCTCTATATGCTTCAAAAAAACCTTATTATTTCTATTTTTCATTGCAATGGACTCTTTATACAAACCTACTAATGAAATAATTCACTAAAAAATGCACAAAATGTAATACAAGAGTACACTGAATCAATCAATCAATAATGTCAAGTTGTGCATGAAATTTTACTAGAGTAGCTAGCTCTACATGTACTTACTTTAAGCGAGTAAATACAATAATCCTACAGTATAGGTACATATATAGCTACCTTTCTCTGGATCTTGATCACTTGACACAGCAGGTGACTGGATGATACTCAGTAGTTTATTCCAACTAGCAGAGGGGTCCACTTCAAGCCACTTTTCTAACACCGCATTACAACAAGGCTCAGCTTTGTCATGGTTGTCATATTTTATAATGTCTAGTGTCCCTTTAGGTAGACCCAGTTGTGTTCCTATTGCTCTCCAATGAGCAGCATAGTTTGGAGTGATGTGTTCATAGAGATCCTTAAGTTCTGGAGTTGTGTTGACTTTTCATAGAAAAAACCAAAAGTATAATCTTATTATGCAAGTGAACTTTGCACATGTACTTACCACAATAATCATGCACTGTACCCGATAACTCTAATTCCTTGTCACGGTAAACGGCCTGGGTCATATCACTGTTTAAGAGCTAGTAATTAGCTCTGAGGTGAAAGAAACAATTCAAACAAAGCTGACTATTTAATCATATATAACTAACCTCTTTATGATGATGTCTGGTTGAGCTTGTGTAGCCACTGTTGATCTGCAAGCTGGTAAATACCCTACAGAGTACAGTGATTGTCAGTGAATACAACTTTTCTCTTTACTTATAGCTACTGAGTTGTGATCTCGTTTCTCCCCAAGATGTAGCAGTATTACTATTTATTTTATTTTCACTGGCTTTTAAATACAGATACACAAGCGAGTACACACTGAGTGAAGTTGCAAAGCGGATAGTGAGCGGATAGCAAGCTATCATGTTGTTCAATACAGTGCAGCCACAGATCTAGCTAAGTTCAGAGGTCAATTTAATACCTGTGGTCACAGTGACTTGATCCCGATGGCACCAGATCGAGAGTGAGATGAATTCTATATCCTTCACAACTTGAAAGCCTGCGCAGTCCGGCAAACTGTCCGGTTGAAACACCAGCGTTTGATAAATTGATCATGATATAGCTATACGTACATACTTTTATACTGTTAGCAACTTCTAATCAACTGAGATATTGCCTCGGTCTTACTTTGGCAGTTGCCAGAAGTAAAGCATCGTATTACTTCCCCGTATTTTATTTTTTTTCCCGGGCTGGATGTAATGCCCTTTCCTACCACCCCATTACTCCCTCGTATTACTCCATTCTTTTTTCGTGAGGTCATACTGAAATTATAGCGTGCGCTAGTACAAATTTTCGAGGTACGTAATTTTCGCGAATCGAATTTTTCATGTTTCTAAGATAACGATGTGCAAGACTTGCAAGTTTGCAAGCAAGATTCTTGAACGGAAAATGTCCCTTTCTTTGCAAGTTCTTTGCAAGTCACTTGCAGTCTTACAAGAATATTGCATTGGCTGGTCATTCACATAGCTATTTATCTAATCTGTCAATATGACAGGGTCAGTAGCACCAAAAGGAATAGCCTACTTCCCTCAGCACACAATTAAGGCGACAGTACAAGGACAAAGGATAATTTCTCAAGGTAGCTTAAAAACCAATTCGCAACAATACCATACAATTACAATAGCAATGCACAAAAACATCAGTCTAGCTCATAGGCGGAGGAAAGGGGGGGGGGGGGACTAGGGAGCTGAAGCCCCCCCCCCCCCTCAGAATGATATCACGCGAAATTATCCTTCTTGGAATGGGGCTGAAAACCGTGATCAAGATCGAGATACTCTAATAAACAATCACAGTATTAGAGCGAGCTACGTAAGGATTTTTATGTAGTTTATCAGTATAAATTCGTAGCTGGTGAGGTAGGCAACTATTTTCAGCTGGTTGTGACCTTTTTTTTTTTTTTGGTCTCACCTTACCAAACCAGAAACAATGTAGTGCTTCAGTTCATTTTTTTTTTCACCGTAAGCCTGGATCCACCCCTGGTCAGCCCCCCTGCATATCAACTACTTCCTCCGCTCCTGTTCTATCCTGGCTAGAAAACCTTTTAACTCAAAGAACTCAGTATGTCATCATAGAAGGTCATTACAGCTCTACAACCAACGTCCAACGTCACTTCAGGGGTACCTCAAGGCTCTGTCCTAGCTCCTTTACTGTTTCTATGTTTTATAAATGACCTATATACCAGAGGGTATAAAAAGCAAAATAAAACTGCATCTATGCCGATGACTTACTTTTGTATTCAACAATCACAACACCAGGTGACTGTCACCAGTTACAAGCTGACTTAAACACCCTAGAACAATGGGCTAAAAAGTTTCTTAGAGTCACTAATAAAGCGAATCCCATTCACATGTCTTACTACATACAAAATGAAAAGATTAAAGAAGCTCATGCTAAATACCTAGGAGTTACTATAGACCAACACCTAATGTGGAATGAGCATATACAGCAAAGGCTAACAATGTTAAGAGCTTTCTCCAGCCAAACCTAAAATCATGCCCCATCAACATCAAAGTCACCTGTTACCAAAGTATGGTAAAGTCAATTCTTGACTACGCATCAACCATTTGGTCACCATACACGCAGAAAAACATTCAAACCTTAGAGTTTGTGCAAAGGAGGTCTGCTAAATTTGTATTTAATGACTACTCACCTTATGACAGCATATTCAACATGCTCACTAATCTTGGCTGGAGTCCTCTTGCTGATAAGCAAAATGAACATAGATTAATAATGCTATTCAAAATAATTCATCACATTGTAGACATTAATGCTAACGATTTACTCCCACCTCGCCCTTGTACCCACTCTACACACGGATACTTGATGAATTCTTACAGTTACCAGTAAGAACTAATGCCTACTCAAACTCTTTTCTTCCAAGCAGTATTAAGCTGTGGAACTCTTTACCAGATGATGTTGTAATTGTTTCAGACCTTAATCATTTCAAACAAGGAATACAGTTATCTTAATTCTTAATGTAACTACTTTGTGCATACATGCTCCCCCGGAGGCCTGCACAGTTAGATTAGGGATGAAACAAATACAAATATTTTAAGGATTTTGGTACTTGAATAATATAAAATTGGTACCTGAGAATACTTGTTTAAGATCATGCGATCCAGCTCACGTGATGTATAATATGCATATCATTGTGAAATGGCTGTAGAGTTTGATTCATGATGGTAACACTGCTACAATACAGTATGTGTATCATTGCCGTTAATGAAAAGTTTTAAATTGCTTATAGTCCAATATCAAATATTTTACATGGGCATATGACTCACATGTAGCTATTCATGAGTGTTTGATAGGTTTCATCATCATTTCTATATTACAACAAAACAAGGATTGGTGGTGGAAAATAGTGTTGTTTTACTTAACTATAACTAAAACTAAAAGTACTTTTAGTAAGGTAAATATGTATTAGTTAACTAAAAGCAAATCCATTTTATAACTAAAACTAAAACTCTTTACTAAAACAACACTATGTTGCTCAGATCGCTGCACGTATAATTCACATACGTTCTACAGGTGGAACAAAGCACAGAATGAAACTGTACTGCTATATGTAGCAACCAAACATCAATATATGCTATAGTTTGTGACCTGATGGTGGTTTAGTTAGCTATAACTAAAACTAAAAGTACTTTTAGTAAGGCAAATAACATTAGTTAACTACAACTAAATCTATAACTAAAATACAACAGAATATTTTACCAAAACTAAATCTAAAACTAAAAAGAACTGGAAAAGATTACTAAAACTATAACTAAAACTAAAACATTTTTAGAAATGTTACTAAAATTATAACTATATCTAAAAGATTTTCACATTTTTAATTAAAATTATAACTAAAACTAAAATAACACAGAGAATATAACCATAACTAAATCAATAACTAAACGGAATTAAGAAAAATTACTATAACTAAAACTAAAATTATTGACAAAACTGACTATGACTATAACTAAAACTAAAAGTCCTTACTAAAACAACACTAGTGGAAAAGAAGAAGCGGGATAAATCTCAGGATAATAAATTTTGTAATCATGAATGAGCAGTATTATTGGCAAACTTTCAATCTTTCAAACACTGTAACCTAGCTGCAAACACTGTAACCTAGCTGCAAACACAATTGTGAATTCACAATTTTTTCCATTTTTCTTATCTCTTCTATGGCATCATGCAAGACTTGGATTTTAGTCATTATTATTACTGGTTTTTTCTATCTGATTTTTTTTGTTATATAGCATAGAGCCATAGTTATATCCTGAGGTCTCCATACATGCACAACACACACACACACACACACACACACACACACACACTACACGCACGTACACACACAACACATGCACACATGTGCACACACTACACAAACACTCTGTGCTACACAAGCATGCATACATACTATGTACTCATGGTATAATACCAACTTTAAGCCTAGTGTGTAATTATATATACCTTGCTTATCAACAGCTACCTATAATTTTTGTTTGTTACCAATGTGCCTCTCTCAAAGTCTTGCATATATATTTGATTTGCCAGTATACCTTGTTAACTACTGTGATATTTTACTGACAAAAATCAAATAGCCATAGTTTTTGTGTGTGTGTGTGTGTGTGTTAATACTCATAGTACAATTTCTATAGGTCTAACATCATTTTAGAGGTTGGCTTTCCATAGAGCAATGTCCAATAATTCAGGATCATAAAATGTTGGTAATAATATATTATTATTTGGTACCTTGCTATTAGATAACTAGCTAGTAGTTGGCAAAAATGCTTATAGAAAATACCAGTTTAATGGGTATCACCACTGCTGTGGGATCTCTGTAATAAGCTGAAAGTCAACTCTGAGACAATATGATTGAGACCTACTTGACATGGTCACTATAATGAGGTGTTCTTATTAATGAGGTCATGAAATACGTTTTAGCTGTGTTTGCAACTATATGAGATGGTCCTTAATTGACAAAGAAAAGTTTTGACAAATCCATTGATTTGATTTGATTTGATTTATTGTTTTAACTCAACACAATCAGCTAGAGCTGTTTTCTCCTTGCAGGAGTGACAACATACAGTAACACTAAAAGTACACAGTACAATAATTAGCTAAACACACAATATACAAGCAAGAACAACTAACACATACTACAAAACCAAAAAATTCAATTATAAAACAGACAACAAATATACACTAAACGCTACAAATTATTAAGTAAATATGCATGATAATTGGAGGTCTTTGATAGTAGAATGGAAGTCCAGTGATCAAGCTGAGGATCAAGCATTATGACGGGTAAAATTTTGATGAAATACTCCAGTGTTGTCTCTACATGCAAAATTTTGAGATGGAATTGCAATACAACTCATCAAATTTTTCTGCTCCTTACCTATTTTAGGGACCAACATGATATGGCCTGAGATGTGGCCACTATAATGAGGTGATCTACCCCTCAGGTCACTGGAAACTTGGTGTACAATGTGATCTGGTTTAATGAAATAGCTATATTGATGGATAAAGATAACAGGTAGATCAGGTAACTTATAGTAGTTAGTGGCACGTGTACTGTTATCTAGGTCATAATATGGGATCCACATGTGGTCACAGTGTGTTACACAGTGAAGTATATAGGAAATTCATTATTTAAGTCTCAATTGTATACTACAAGTGACTGTTTTATTAGAGTTTATATGTTCATCACATATTAATGGGCAAGCATTTTGGCATTCTGTCTCATCCATAGGCCAAGTGAGTCTTCTTCATAAACTATGTAAACAATGACAATCTTGCATAACTCCTTATAGTAGACAACATTCTGGGATAGAATGAAGCAGTAGGATTATATTGCACATGTTAAAAGTTGATATGCTTGGATGTTAAGTCTTATCATTCCTTTGAGTGTGCAAAAGAGTTTATGAACTTAAAAACTGCTTGTCATAATTCAGTCATGACTATAGACTAAAGTATGGATTAAATGACATCTTTTGTATATAATTATGATGGGTTAACCAGTGCATAACGTAAGAAAATTGTGTTATATTTTTTTAAATTCTGTATCAACTTATCAGAGCATTTTCAACTGCTCTAAACACTGTCACACTTTTGGGCTTTATTCTACCTAACCAGTACTGCCAAGGTACCATGAAAATATTGTGAGGCTGGTTTCTGGTAAGTGTTTTTTGCAAGAAAGTTCAGACCTCTGTAATATACAGTATACAGTTACTACCGTACTGTATAATATTTCAGATTACCAAACTGGTGATGACAGTATCAAGATTGCCTACTCACTGACTATTAATCAAGGACAGGCTCAGTCCAGGGACCTACAGGTGTTACTAGTTGGAGCAGAGAATACTGGGAAGACCTGCCTTGTAGTATCTTTCCTTGGTGACAAGTTTGCGGAGGGACAAACTGCTACTGAGGGAACTGATGTGGATCAGTGACACTGAAAAGACTGACCATCTTCACCATCAGTTTGTTGATGAGTACAGAGGTAGTGCCTTAAACAGCTTATTATCAACTGAGAGTGACTCATCAACTAATTCAGCCAGTCCAACTTCTACTACTATGGAGTGGCATACACCTGACCATGCTTCCATTAACTTTATGCCTACTTCATCAACTGGTAGCTTAACTTTTTATAGCCAGCCTAAGCCCCACCCACACAATATGCATTCACCTTCTCCCAGTTCAACACAATATGACAGTGATAGTTTGAATGCTGTTGTGTGGGACTTTGCCGGACAGGTAGTTTTCCATAACACTCACTCCATCTTTATTTCAGAGGATGGAGTTCCTGTGATAATGTTTAATGCTTCAGTAGACCTAACAGATCAGGTGACTCCTCGTGAAGGCTCTTCTCCACTGCCTGATAACTGTACCGGTATCTCCAGTATCCATTACTGGCTGCAGGTAGTTGATAGTGTTAGCTCAGTGAAGCGAAGTGAGGGTGGCCTGTCTCCATTACTGCCAACTGTTGTACTAGCTGGTACTCACATTGAAAAGCTTCATCCTGACCGCATCAAGGTAGCTCGTAAGATTGCAAAGAAGAAGCTGTTATCACTGCTTGAGAAAGAGCTCAGTGAGAAATCTTATGCACAACACTTAGCCGGTAGTGGGAAAAGTCTTGAGGAAGCTCTCAAGCAATTCTGTTTTTTCATTAGCAACAAACACAGAGATGAAGAGATAGAGCATTTGAAAACTACTATCATTATAGCTGCCACTTCACTGAAAAAATACAGCCAGTTTTTTTCCTCAAAATCGAGAGAGTTCTGTTAGCCCATAAAGCACAGATAATATCATGATCCATGTTGCTTGATATCATTGCTGAGTGTGCATTTCCAGTGACTGAGGATGGTGAGGAATTTGAAGGGATCTTGAGATACTTTCATGGCAAACACACTATCCTGCATTTTGGTTGGGAGAAATCTTTACATAATCTTGTAATCTTGTCTCCTCAATGGTTATCCAAGTTGTTTAGTTATGTCATCACTGCTCACTCCTATAAGTCAATGGGGTGTGATCTTGACAAGGCTCAGAAGAGGCTAATCAAATATGGTATTCTTCACGAGAGTCTTCTCCAGCACATGTTGGACAAGTTCCACTCTGACTACCCTAGTGAGGTAGGTGTCACCTACCGACAAGTGGTAGATATTTTACTCTGTTTTCACTTGGTTGCTCGTATCACTAAAGAGGCTTGGTTTAGTGAAGAGGGCTGTCCATCACTACCACCAGAGAGTGGTGAATCTTTTATTGTTCCTTGTCTGGTTCCTCATGATGTTAACAAAGCTCCTCCTAATACAAGAAGAGATAAAATTGCCTACTTTGTGTTTCACAATGGCTTTATCCCAAACAGTCTCTTAAATCAATTGATAGCTAACTGTATCTGTCGAAATGTGAAGAGAAATAGTCAACTATTATGGTGAGTATTGTATTATTCACCTCAACTAACTGTTAACATTTCATTATACAGGATGAGACAAGACAAAGTGGGACTACATTTGGGATCCCATCAGAAGAACTACATCAGTCGATGTGAGGAGAAGCATAGTATTCAGTTAACCATCACTGTAGTGGGAGATGATGTGACCAGTGTCCAAGAGAAGAGGGAACTGATTGATGATGTGATTGAGTTACTGGATGACATCATGAAGGTGTTCTTACCAGCAGCAAAGACACCAACCCCATTTGTTCCCTGTTCATATTGTCCTAAGCTACATATTCCCCTCAGTGAGGTACGTAGTGGTAACACCATCTTCTGTCCTGTGTGTAATGATGCTGAACTGGCTGGTGGATATTATGGTGAACTAGTTGGATCAGGTGACCATCATCACATTAATAAACATGATATTATTATAGTAATTGTATAGGTGTCTACTCCAATACTACTCCATCGGGTGTAGTAGTTCCCTCTACTGGTCCAGGAGAAATAGTTAGCTGCAGTCCAACATCAGATGAGCAGCTAGACTGTATATGATGTAGTGTGATGGTTGTGTATAGTTGAGTGTAGCTGTAGTAAGTTGGAGTTGTTCACTGACTACTATGGAAGATTATCAAAAGTTCTACCCATTAAGACACTGAGTAGTCACTTTGTGAGTGAATGAATCATCACATTTGAAGAGGAGGAGGAGATTCAACAAGTTAGTGTAATACCTGAAGCAGCCAGTGTAGTCCTGAGGAAGATAGCTGGTGGCCTTAAAGCTGGCCTTACAGGAAGTTTTGAAAAGTTGTTATATATCATGGAACAATATGGTGATATATGTTGTGTGGAATTAGCCAATGAGATAAAGCTTAAACTATTGGATATGTAGCTGACGTGCAACAAACTTGACTTTTACTTTCATATACAGACTAAATCAATGTATGCATAAATGCTTTATGATACTGCATGGTTAGATGAGCACATGTGTAGGTTGACATACTGTTTGTACCTGGTGAGGTATGTAGTGTCTGTATATAAAACACTATAATATATGGTGCAAACATTTGATGAGGGTAAATTTTGACGAATTGGATGGTTGAGCATTTTGTTAAGTAAAATTTGCTTCAATATTGAATAAGAGAATACACTAGACATAGGGAAAGTTTTCACATAGTAATGCAAATTGTCAAGCTGTTAAAATCTTTTCATTGTTGACCTTTTACACTCAAGATACTTAATAATATATTTTAAGGGTGACTTGATAGTGTATACAAACTTTACATCAATTGCTTTCAACAAAATTCTGTTGCTACACAAAGGTCATGCCATTGGCCTTTATAAAAGTATCCTATAAAATGTATATAAACACAAAATAACTATATAGCTTAATTAGAACCAACTAGCACCTCTTGTTTTTTGATAAAACTTTGATTATATACAGTTAGTTTCAGTCTTGGCCGCTATAGATGTCAGTTCTTTCAGTTACCAGTAACGTTAACTTTCATGGTTGTAGATTTTTTTACAACCAAGCTGTTTTTGCATGTCTGAAGAAAGTGTTTGCCAAGGACATTCTCCAACAGCTTCCTCAAGATCTTGCAACCTGTACCTCCACCTTGAGTTGGGTGAGGTTTTGCAAACAGTGCATCAACACAGATTTCTGTAGCACCTAATTGATTACTCAGCGTACACTGATTTTTAAGGAATGTAGCAAGCTTGAAGTAAGTTGTGCTTTTCAATTGACACATTTGCAGAAACCCTTGGTCATGATCATGAAGGAACCTGCTGAATCCCAAATCTCAGTTATTATATAAAATATTTTGTGTCACACTTTTCAGAGTGGATTTAACTTTTAAGAGGAGAGCTAATGAGTATAAGAGGTCATTTCTACTGCTATCTGTATTGATAATGGTGTTACAATCATCTGCATGATGCCAAGAAAGAGTAAAGAAGACTATGAAATGTGCCAAGTACTATACACTGGAGAGCGAGCTAACCCAACAACAGATCGTGTTTGAAGTATTTACGTATGGATAGGTAATACGTGCAGTGCTAGGATTGTTCAGTGGATAAACAACCTCAAAGGAATGATGTTAGAATAGTCGCAGTGCATGACTACATCATTCATGAGGTATATGACTGAAATTAAAATAGCAATATTTTTTTTCATAATAATAATATGTGACTGGGCCTAGGCATGTAGCTATAGGCACATAAAAATTGGCTACTTTTCAAACTTTGCTGTATCATAACTTAGTATTCCAATATTGCTTGGCCGTGAACTTTTCAGCACGTATTAAACATATACAAGTTCAGCCGGAATGAATATTATTCTATCCCAGTGCTGAGATGAGATGTTATATATGTGGCAGGGTGTAGTCTGTGCCCACATGCCCTATTTTCGCAAACTCGGTCACATATCATTATGTTTTGGACTCTAGATTCAGTGTTTTACATCAATTTATATTATACAGCCACAAGATACTCCTACCACTGCCAAACTATACTCAGCAAAGCTAAAGTGTTCACTGACTTTATCATTTTCAGCCAAACAATATGCAAAGCAGCACGTTCACTGACTATACAAAAAGAACCTCATTACTTTTCACAATTAAAGCAGCTTTTTGGGGCACTGCATATGTCTGGCATAAGCAGTGAAGATAAAGAGTCTAGGGGACCATGCCACACCTCCACCCCACTGTTATATACTTGTCAATGCTGGTAACAAAATATTGAGATATACTATAGACTGTTTTTTTAGCTACTAGGGTTTGGAAGCGTATAAATAGCAGGTAGCAGTTTCGCTAGAGTAAAGTATAGCATCTCAGCTAGAGCTTATAAAATCTGTCTTTAGAACCTCTCAATTTGTTGCATGCCACATGCTATATGTAACAAAGTCCTCACTCATGGCCTGCCCCACCACCTAGTATATGTGTAGGTATCTTTTATAAGTGAACATTAATGTGTTGTACAATATTAATTCAAAACATATAAAAAGCTTACACCGTTATTGCAATGCATTATAGGCATGTATTTGCATGCATCAAAAGTGAGATGGTATCTTTTGTCATAACATCCCGCACACTTGTAAAGTTTTTGCATGCATGTGCACGTGAAATGTGTACAAACAAACTGAAGCAAGACTGACACCTCTGTTGCTGGTGACTTCATCAACATGCATAGTTATTATTGTAGCATGCAGTACATCTTCATCAACGCTGTATTATAGTGAGGATTCTGACATTATCTTGAGCTTCAGCTGCAGAGAACCACCTGAGGAACCACTGCATGTAGGCCAACATTAGTTATAAAGTACTACAGCAAATGTTCTTACACTGATTGACAAACTTTTTCTTTCTCTACTGACTATTGTCTCCACTTTTGCTGTATCTAATAATGTTCATCAAAAGGAGTTAAAGTATTAGCTAGTATCATGCTAACACTTTAGCTAATTAGGGCAATGGAAAAATTTAATAAGTAAACTTAGTAGAGTCAAATGTGCAAAAATTTCATGTAATTTCTTACTTTATAGCTAGGTATCGTATACACAGATATGAGGCCTAGGGGTGAGAATATGCTCTTTCAGCCTATACTGCCCAGAGACCATGTAGCCAGGATTTTTAAGGGGGTGCATTGCCAAAATCTAAAGGCACAGCCCGTACAGCTGCTGAGAGACCTTACGTTGACTCATCATGACGCGGCTCATATATATATATAAGCATAGATAATAATTATACCTAGGTATATTACCTATGGCTATGATCAGGACAAGTGGTGACGTGTTGCGGTCGGAGGGATTTACAATAATAATATACTTTTAATTGTGTTTACAACGTAGCCTCTCTAAAATCCGAAGATAAATCACGTCAGAGATAACCTGCTTAGTCGCTAGACGGCCAGACACAGTCACTGCCAGAGTAGCCTCTCGGATAGCTTGCCAAGGCCTCCGGCGCCGAGAACGAATACTGAGAAAGAAGGCTCACGGCAGACTCTGAAAGCCTTGGTTCGCCGTCCTAGACTCGCCAATACTTAACTACCGGCGACAGTAACCGAATACAAATTTGTCCATTCAGTGGAGGCAAGAATGGAAAAGAGCCAGTCCCACTGCTATCCAACTGCAACCACTGAACAAGAGTCACACATTAAACTATTGATTCTCGTCGATGGGGTTCAGTTTGACACAAATTTTGACAGGAGCAACTCTGAATTTTTAGGTAACGGAGCTTTTGGTGTTGTCTATCAGATCAAGTATGGTGGTACTCCCTGTGCTGCTAAACAGCAGGATTTTAGAAGGAATCCAGCTGGCAGTGCATACACAATACAGGATTTCCAACGAGAGTGTCTTTTACACAGTAAACTACATCACCCAAATATAGTGAAGATGTATGGAGTGTGTTACCATAGTGAAAGACCTGACCAGCCAATCAAAGTTATGGAATTAGTGGAAGGGGGTACAATCTCCTCACTATTAACTACTTACCATACCATTCCGATGTATGTGAAGTTGTCAATATTACAAGATGTCAGTAGAGGACTTCATTATCTCCACACTCACAATCCACCTATTATACACTGTCACATCAACACTGATGTTATTATGTTGACATCAACTCTGACTGCTAAGATTGGGAGCTTCACGTTTGCTCAAGAGGTAGTCCCAACAGTTGAAAAGGTTTCGGATTCAAAGTCTAGTAACCAAACCCCATATCAGTCATTTCTCTCTGTCTCCCATGGTTTCCCATTTGATGTGTACTTATTTGGGTATGTAGTCTGTCAAGTGGTCACTCAAGTTAGATACGATAACCTATACCAATACATGGCAGATGACGATACTGGCAAATTATTTGTCACGTGTGATTTTACATATCTTCAGCTATATGTGGATTACATGAGTCGAGGACCACTGAAACAACTAGCTGTATCTTGTTTAGATCATGATCCAGTAGAACGGCCATCAATATCATGTGTTTGTGAAAGGATTGACATAATATTAGAGGGTAAGTTGTGACACTGTACTGCACAAGCTGCCTGTTGGCAACATTTCATGTAACAGTTGTTGTCAAATTGTGTGATATATCTATCTGAGGAAACTGTGCTCAAAACTTCACCATACTTTATTCCAAAGTTCATTGACATTATGGTATTATTATTATTTCCAAAATGTATCCATTATTCTCACAATTATTCCCATGTAACGTGATAGTATAAGGGACCATAAGTCACTCAGAACATCACTATATGCTGTCATTCATCCTTGACAGTGACTCCAGTGCTATGAAGTAGCACTACAATCTGAGGGGAAAAAATGCTATATGCTATAAAGCATTATTAAAGCCTCAAAAAATGACAAAATTCTTGCAGTGACATGTTGAGTCACATACTTATAACTACAATGTAATTTCTAGTGCTTATAGAAGTTAGAACATTACAGTAGTTCAAGCAAGAGGTCATAACTACTTATATTCTGAACTCCTGGTTCAAATCATTGTGTTATCACACATGGTCTTATGTAACATTAACGTAGAAAGCATTTGTTAGTTCCACATTGCTCATTATACATTTCCTGATAAAAATGGTACCAAGCATCATTTCGTTCAAAGTCTATCTCTGCTGCTAGGCTGCCCAAAGCTTTTCTGAACTAGGCATCGAGTAGTTTGATTAGCCATATGTATCTCCATTGGGCCGTGTCACTAAACTAAACGTCTATAGACTCAGCACATGATGGCAATTTGATTAGCATACAATAGCTCACATGACTAAAAAATGGAATCCTCATAAATGAAAAATACCGATAGAGTTTAGTGAAAAGTAAGTTCTCCATTCATTGCTTAGTATCACAAGTGCTGTTTTGTGTAGCATACAGTATATGATATTACTGTAATTTAATAACCCATCTTTGTTTGACAAATTTATGCATTCCTCCTTACTTGATAAAAATAATTTGGCCCTTGAACGGATCATAAGTTATTAAATTAAATGTACATCACTGAATTAATTAACATTAAAGCAATTCACTGAGGTGACTTAAGCATATTAAAGTGTGAAATGCACAATCATTCCTAGAATTTAGTAACCCATTGCATAACAACTTTTGATATCCTGCAGGTTACCAAACTGGTGATGACAGTATCAAGATGGCCTACTCACTGGCTATCAAACAAGGAGAGGCTCAGTCCAGGGACCTACAGGTGCTACTAGTTGGAGTAGAGAACACTGGGAAGACCTGCCTTGTGGCGTCTTTCCTTGGTGAGAAGTTTGTAGAGGGACAAGCTGCCACTGAAGGAACTGACGTGGATGTGTGCAAGATCTACTGTAGAGACTGGAAACGAATCAGTGACACTGAAAAGACTGACCATCTTCTTCATCAGTTTGTTGACCATTACAGAGGTAGTGCCTTAAACAGGTTGTTATCAACTGAGAGTGACTCATCAACTAATTCAGCCAGTCCAACTTCTACTACTATAGAGTGGCATATCCCTGACCATGCTTCCAATGACTTTATATCTACTTCAACTGGTAGCTTAACTTTCAATAGGCAGCCTAAGCCCCACCCACACAATATGCATTCACCTTCTCCCAATTCAACACAATATGACAGTGATAGTTTGAATGCTGTTGTGTGGGACTTTGCTGGACAGATAATATTTCACAACACTCACTCCATTTTTATTTCAGAGGATGGAGTTCCTGTGATAACATTTGATGCTTCAGTAGACCTAACAGATCAGGTGACTCCTCGTGAAGGCTCCTCTCCACTACCAGAAAGCTGTACCGGTATCTCCAGTATCCATTACTGGCTGCAGGTAGTTGATAGTGTGAGCTCAGTGAAGGGAAGAGAGGGTGGCCTGTCTCCATTACTACCAACTGCTGTACTAGCTGGTACTCACATTGACAAGCTTCATCCTGACATCAAGGTAGCCCGTAATATTGCAAAGAAGAAACTGTTACCACTGCTTGAGAAAGAGCTCAGTGAGAAATCTTATGCACAACACTTAGCTGGTAGTGGGAAAAGTCTTGAGGAAGCCCTCAAGCAATTCTGTTTCTTCATTAGCAACAAACACAGAGATGAAGAAGTAGAGCGTTTAAAGGCTACTGTCATTGTAGCTGCCACTTCACTGAAAAAAATGCAGCCAGTTTTTTTCCTCAAAATCGAAAGAACTCTGTTAGCACACAAAGAGCAGATAATATCACGATCAATGTTGCTTGATATCATTGCTGAGTGTGCATTTCCAATGGCTGAAGATAGTGAGGAATTTGAAGGAATCTTGAGATACTTTCATAGTAAACGTACTATCCTGCATTTTGGTTGGGTGAAATCTTTACGTAATCTTGTGATCTTGTCTCCTCGATGGTTATCCAAGTTGTTTAGCTATGTCATCGCTGCTCACTCCTATATGTCAATGGGGTGTGATCTTGACAAGTCTCAGAAGAGGCTAACCAAATATGGCATTCTTCACAAGAGTCTTCTCCAGCACATGTTGGACAAGTTCCACTCTGACTACCCTAGTGAGGTAGGTGTCACCTACCGACAAGTGGTGGATATTCTACTCTGTTTTCACTTGGTTGCTCGTATCACTAAAGAGGCTTGGTTTAGTGAAGAGGGCTGTCCATCACTACCACCAGAGAGTGGTGAGTCCTTTATTGTTCCTTGTCTGGTTCCTCACGATGTTAACAAAGTTCCTCCTAATACGAGAAGAGATAAAATTGTCTACTTTGTGTTTCACAATGGCTTTATCCCAAACAGTCTCTTAAATCAGTTGATAGCTGACTGCATCTGTAGAAATGTGAAGAGAAATAGTCAACTGTTGTGGTGAGTATTGTATTATTCACTTCAACTGTTAACATTTTATTGTACAGGTTGAGACAAGGCAAGGTGGGACTACAGTTGGGATCTCATCAGAAGTATTACATCAGTCAATGTGAGGAGAAGCATAGTATTCAGTTAACCATCACTGTAGTTGGAGATGATGTGACTAGTGTCCGAGAGAGGAGGGAACTGATCGATGATGTGACTGAGTTACTGGATGACATCATGAAGGTGTTCTTACCAGCAGCAAAGAGACCAACCCCATTTGTTCCCTGTTCATATTGTCCTAAGCTACATATTCCCCTTAATGAGGTACGTAGTGGTAACACCATCTTCTGTCCTGTGTGTAATGATGCTGAACTGGCTGGTGGATATTATGGTGAACTAGTTGGATCAGGTGACCATCATCACATTAATAAACATGATATTACTATAGTAATTGTATAGGTGTCTACTCCAATACTACTCCATTGGATGTAGTAGGTCCCTCTACTGGTCCAGGAGAAATAGTTAATTGCAGTCCAACATCAGGTGAGCAGCTAGACTGTATATGACGTAGTGTGATGGTTGTGTATAGTTGAGTGTAGCTGTAGTAAGTTGGAGTTGTTCACTGACTACTATGGAAGATTATCAAAAGTTCTACCCATTAAGACACTGAGTAGTCATTTTGTGAGTGAACGAATTATCACCTTTGAAGAGGAGGAGGAGGTTCAACAAATTACTGTAAGATCTGAAGCAGCCAGTGTAGTTCTGAGGAAGATTGCTGGTGGCCTTAAAGCTGGCCTTACAGGAAGTTTTGAAAAGTTGTTATGTATCATGGAACAATATGGTGATATATCATGCATGGAACTGGCCAATGAAATAAAGCTAAAATTATTGGATAACTGACCTTCAGTGTCATTTACACACATAAAATGTGTAACTCTTATTGACGTATAGTTATTGTAATCTGTAAGTAGTCATGTCTAATGTACTTATGTAATATTGTGTATAGTTATTATATATCAGTACAGCTTTATACTCTTCATCAGTCACTAATCCTGACAATGTAGTCATTCTGTATCCTTACTATAGCCAGCTCCATTAGTAATATTCATATGATAGGCAATACCGATAGTAATTTTCACTGTCATTATGCTAACATCTATTGGATTTGGACAAAGAAATATTTCACATCACTCAGCCCTAGATATAGTAGCCTCTTCTATAGATACAAATTTGCTGAAACAAACTAATCAAATAGTTTGTTATTAGTAGCTAGTATTCACTGTTGTGGGAGCAGATTCGATAATTTATTCTATAGAAATTTTTTTTACAGTGAACTTCATACTCAACAACTAAATACATACAGGCACACAGTCATTATTATTAAATAGTCTTTTTGCATCTTTCAGTGCAGTTCTTCACCCGTCCCTCTCTCCATGTAATAATAAATCTGCAGGAAGTTTATTCCCAAGTAATACAGCTGTATCCTGCCAGGTATGTATGAAACGATCTAAGGATCTAAAATCACAGAGGTTCTGAAATCTTTAATGATTAGCAGGATCACAATTATGGAGTCTCTGTGTTCTTCTTGTGGGCCCATTATTGCAGCACTTCTACAGTTGCACAATTTATGTTTTACTATGGTAAACCAATAAATTTTAAAGCTTTATGAAATGTATTGTCATTTTCATGGGGCTTATAAGAGTTGTACCAACAGATCAGCACAAAATTAATAATTCTTTGCTTTATATGGAGACACAATTTTAAGTGTTTGTGAATCAAATACATTTAGAGTATTCAGTTATCTTCCGTTTAAACTTATTCATTTCATTAACATTAAAATATTCATTTCAACTCTAGACAAATTTCATGATGACTTTTTGCATGACAATATAAGCCTTAGAGCAAACCATGATTGAAGTGTACAGAAAAGTAACCATGTGTTATAAAATGTTATTTTAATAAAATTATATTAAAAGGCAAGTAGCCACTTAGTTTAACAATTTTAATAGTTTTTACTCCTAAATTATTTTAGTGACTATAGTGGCTATATAATAAATTTATATATTTATTGCATTTGACTATAAAATATTATAACTAGCAGTACATTAACCCCTTGTGATTTCATAGTCTTGTATTGAACATGCTCATTCCCATAAATAAATTTTATAGTACATTATTGAGTATCTGCTCGTTAGCTGATCACCTCAGCACTTGAAAGTAGCGCATGAAGCTAAAGTGATTCCTTTCAAATCAATGTCTGATAGCTTGGGAATCATTAGGATAAGAGCATAATGTCCTTCAACATGCACAGGAACCACATGCACAAAGAATGCATTTTACGAATATCACGGTGAAAATTTGCAGTGAATTGAAGTGTGCCTAGAATAATGGCTAATTATTTAATTGTGCTAAATTGATAAGTTCCTGATTCTATTGACATGAAAATGACATTGTTTTTTTTTAGATAAATTATGTCGTAATACCATGCGTGCATAAGATCTGGTGATAATGAATCCAAATTGATCAAGAGTGGTAGTAAATGTTCTGTGAGCCATGGTAGTCTTTTTGCTTAGATAGCGGTTGACCAAAACCCAATTGTAGATCTCTACAAGTATATACTTGCGCATATTCCACTAAAAGTATGGCTTGTAAAAGCAATGCTGTGAGGCTGTACACTTACCTCAACTCAAAGCTGCTAATCAGACAAGTGTGTTAGGGCTCCAACCATCACTGTTTATGTAGGATTATAGCTGCATAATGATTGTTTGGATTTCACATCAGTCTCAATAATCATGTATAATACATGATACCAGCAAACATTGAAGCTCACTAGGGCTCTAGGGCTCGGTAGTTCTTCAGATAATATTTCACAGAAACTTCAAGAAAATGTACTTTGTTTTGAAAGAGCCCCTTTTCAAGTCAAGAGAATCAGTGATTTTTTAGCCATTTTGCCAAGAAGTCCAGGGGCTGATATAACAGAGCAATACTCTAATAAAACATACACCTGTGTAAATGAGACCCACATGACTGAGTGTATGGTATGTGTATGTAGTGTCATGTATACTTTAGGAATTCATGTATTACATCAATGATAGTATATATATGGATCATTCAGTTGCCTACTACATGGTAGACGTCATGTCAAACCTACTCCTTACAAAGCAAGGTGTATATCCTCAAGTTCAAAGTTTATGTGAAGCATTAATTATCTAATTAATATCTACTGAGCCCAAATGAACTGTTGGTTTTGTACTGTGATTATTGAGATTGACATGATAGTAATATGCAATTAAAACAACACATGTCCTACCTCCTCTGCACCAGCCCTCCAGTGGTGCTGAAGCTATGGGTAATTTGTAGTTTATGATCAAGACACACGATAGTGTGTCGTGCGGCCCAAGAAGCCGGCGCGCCACACCGTGAGTATATTAACAGGAAGAAAGAAAACGCAATTTTCACACCTATGTAGCTCTGTGATCCCTTATCCGATTGGAACCAAATTTGCTGGAGACGTGTCGCCCAGTTAGGGTAGACTACATACCAAATTTGAAGAAAATCGCTCCAGCCATTTCCGATATACGAGCGAACAAAATTTCGTTTTAATTTCTTCGTTTTTTTCTTCTTCTTCATCTTCTTCATTTCGCACACTTCGCAAAATTCGCCATAAAACACGAATGCGTGCTCGGATTTGGCTGAAATTTGGCACACTTAAAGGGCTCATTAAGGCGGATCTCCGTACCAACTTTGGTAGGAATCCGATGAACATTCACGGAGTTATGACCGATTATTTGCGTAAAACAAGGTCGAAGGTCTGTCACGCCTACAGGGTAAACGCCTTGAAGGAATCAGTTGAAAATCGATATGTAGATGGAGCAACCATCGTAGGAGTGCCTTTTTGTGGTTTGAAACGAATCGGGATAAAGACCACGGAGATATGACACGAAACCCAACCTGTGTCAAAATTACGCGGTCGATTTTTATGAATAAGAAAACTATTAGTTTTCGTGTCTACCAGGCAAACCGCTTAGAGCAACGAGCTGAAAATCAGTATGTAGCTGGAATAATCATCATAGAAAGTCCTTGCAGTAGTACAGAAGAATCAGATTACAAATCACTGAGTTATGATTCGAAAGTCAACTAGGTGCAGCAAATGCGAGATCGAGATACTCTAATAGAACAGTCACCCTAATAAAGCATTCAGCTGCATTTATAATTTACTCAGTTATATTACATTGTAAGTTATTCTGTAGGGAATTCAGCTACAAACAAGTCACCCTGTAGTCAGATCAGCTAGAAGAAGGTACCTAATAGAGAGTTCAGCTACAAATAAGCCATAATGTAGAGAGTTCAGCTCAAATAAATCACCCTGTAGAGAATTCAGCTACAAACAAATTGCCCTGTAGAGAGATCAGCTAGAAGAAGTTACCTTGTAGAGAGTTCAGTTACAAAGAAACAATCATGCAAAGAGTTTAGCTACAAACAAATCACCCAGTAAAAAGTTCCGCTATGAACAGATCACACTGTAGAGAGTTCAGTTAGAAACAAGTCATCCTGTAGAGAGATCAGCTAGAAGAAATCACCTTGTAGAGAGTTCAGTTACAAAGAAACAATCATGCAAAGAGTTTAGCTGCAAACAAATCACCCAGTAGAAAGTTCCGCTATTAACAGATCACACTGTAGAGAGTTCAGTTAGAAACAAGTCATCCTGTAGATAGATCAGCTAGAAGAAGTCACTTTGTAGAGAGTTCAGCTACAAAGAAACCACCATGTAAAAGAGTTCAGCTGCAAACAAATCACCTGTAGAGAATTCAACTACAAACAAATCACCCTGTAGAAAGATCAGCTAGAAGAAGTTACCTTGTAGAGAGTTCAGCTACAAACAAATCACCCTGTAGAAAGTTCAGCTACAAACAAGTCATCCTGTAGAGAGTTCAGCTAGAAGAAGTTACGTTGTACAGAGTTCAGCTACAAAGAAACTACCATGTAGAGAGTTCAGCTGCAAATAAATCGCCCTGTAGAGAATTCAGCTACAAACAAATCACCCTGTAGAGAGTTCAGCTACAAAGAAACTACCATATAGAGAGTTCAGCTGCAAACAAATCGCCCTGTAGAGAATTCAGCTACAAACAAATCACCCTGTAGAAAAGTAGATCAGCTAGAAGAAGTTACCTTGTAGAGAGTTCAGCTACAAACAAATCACCATGTAGAGAGTTCAGCTAGAAGAAGTTACATTGTAGAGAGTTCAGCTACAAAGAAACTACCATGTAGAGAGTTCAGCTGCAAACAAATCGCCCTGTAGAGAATTCAGCTACAAACAAATTACCCTGTAAAAAGATCAGCTAGAAGAAGTTACCTTGTAGAGAGTTCAGCTACAAACAAATCACCCTGTAGAGAGTTCAGCTAGAAACAAGCCACCCGTAGAGAGTTCAGCTAGAATAAGTTACACTGCAGAGAGTTCGGCTACAAAGAAACTACCATGTAGAGAGTTCAGCTGCAAACAAATCGCCTGTAGAGAATTCAGCTACAAACAAATCACCCTGTAGAAAGATCAGCTAGAAGAAGTTACCTTGTAGAGAGTTCAGCTACAAACAAATCACCCTGTAGAGAGATCAGCTAGAAACAAGTCATCCTGTAGAGAGTTCAGCTAGAAGAAGTTACATTATAGAGAGTTCAGCTACAAAGAAACTACCTTGTAGAGAGTTCAGCTGCAAGCAAATCGCCCTGTAAAGAATTCAGCTACAAACAAATCACCCTGTAGAAAGATCAGCTAGAAGAAGTTACCTTGTAGAGAGTTCAGCTACAAACAAATCACCCTGTAGAGAGTTCAGCTACAAACAAGTCACCCTGTAGAGAGATAAGCTAGAAACAAGTCATCCTGTAGAGAGTTCAGCTAGAAGAAGTTACATTGTAGAGAATTCAGCTACAAAGAAACTACAATGTAGAGAGTTCAGCTGCAAACAAATCGCCCTGTAGAGAATTCAGCTACAAACAAGTCACCCTGTAGAGAGATCAGCTAGAAACAAGTCATCCTGTAGAGAGTTCAGCTAGAAGAAGTTACGTTGCACAGAGTTCAGCTACAAAGAAACTACCATGTAGAGAGTTCAGCTGCAAATAAATCGCCCTGTAGAGAATTCAGCTACAAACAAATCACCCTGTAGAAAGATCAGCTAGAAGAAGTTACCTTGTAGAGAGTTCAGCTACAAACAAATCACCCTGTAGAGAGTTCAGCTACAAAGAAACTACCATATAGAGAGTTCAGCTGCAAACAAATCGCCCTGTAGAGAATTCAGCTACAAACAAATCACCCTGTAGAAAAGTAGATCAGCTAGAAGAAGTTACCTTGTAGAGAGTTCAGCTACAAACAAATCACCATGTAGAGAGATCAGCTAGAAACAAGTCATCCTGTAGAGAGTTCAGCTAGAAGAAGTTACATTATAGAGAGTTCAGCTACAAAGAAACTACCTTGTAGAGAGTTCAGCTGCAAGCAAATCGCCCTGTAAAGAATTCAGCTACAAACAAATCACCCTGTAGAAAGATCAGCTAGAAGAAGTTACCTTGTAGAGAGTTCAGCTACAAACAAATCACCCTGTAGAGAGATCAGCTAGAAACAAGTCACCATGTAGAGAATTCAGCTACAAACAAATTACCCTGTAAAAAGATCAGCTAGAAGAAGTTACCTTGTAGAGAGTTCAGCTACAAACAAATCACCCTGTAGAGAGATCAGCTAGAAACAAGTCATCCTGTAGAAAGGTCAGCTAGAAGAAGTTACCTTGTAGAGAGTTCAGCTACAAACAAATCACCCTGTAGAGAGTTCAGCTACAAACAAGTCACCATGTAGAGAGTTCAGCTAGAAGAAGTTACATTGTAGAGAGTTCAGCTACAAAGAAACTACCATGTAGAGAGTTCAGCTGCAAACAAATCGCCTTGTAGAGAATTCAGCTACAAACAAATTACCCTGTAAAAAAATCAGCTAGAAGAAGTTACCTTGTAGAGAGTTCAGCTACAAACAAATCACCCTGTAGAGAGTTCAGCTAGAAACAAGTCACCCTGTAGAGAGATCAACTAGAAACCAGCCACCCGTAGAGAGTTCAGCTAGAATAAGTTACACTGTAGAGAGTTCGGCTACAAAGAAACTACCATGTAGAGAGTTCAGCTGCAAACAAATTGCCCTGTAGAGAATTCAGCTACAAACAAATCACCCTGTAGAAAGATCAGCTAGAAGAAGTTACCTTGTAGAGAGTTCAGCTACAAACAAATCACCCTGGAGAGAGTTCAGCTACAAACAAATCACCCTGTAGAAAGATCAGCTAGAAACAAGTCATCCTGTAGAGAGTTCAGCTAGAAGAAGTTACATTGTAGAGAGTTCAGCTACAAAGAAACTACCATATAGAGAGTTCAGCTACAAACAAGTCACTTTGTAGAGAGATCAGCTAGAAACAAGTCATCCTGTAGAAAGATCAGCTAGAAGAAGTTACCTTGTAGAGAGTTCAGCTACAAATAAATCACCTTGTAGAGAGTTAAGCTACAAACAAGTCACCCTGTAGAGAGATCAGCTAGAAACAAGCCACCCGTAGAGAGTTTAGCTAGAAGAAGTTACATTGTAGAGAGTTCAGCAGTTTAGCTGCAAACAAATCGCCCTGTAGAGAATTCAGCTACAAACAAATCACCCTGTAGAAAGATCAGCTAGAAGAAGTTACCTTGTAGAGAGTTCAGCTACAAACAAATCACCCTGGAGAGAGTTCAGCTACAAACAAGTCATCCAGTAGAGGGATCAGCTAGAAGGATCACCTTGCAGAGAGGTCAGCTACAAAGAAATCACCCTGCTTCATCTTTTCTTCTTCCTGTAGTAAAGAAAAAAATGACAGGTTAAAAAGCCCTAAAGCCGGCCATAGGCCGGCTTTGGGGTATACAAATACAAAAAGAAGTGAAAACTAATCCAAAACAGCCAAGCTGTAAAAAAAGAGTGCGGCCCTGAGAAAGGCTATGGTGAAAAAAGATGTGAAATCCAAGGTGGCGGCCAAGAAATGGCTGTGATGGTAGGTTAATGGTAAAAATTTTAACAACGACAATTCAAGTGAATTTTGTGCCAAGACCAAGCGGCACCAAATTCACTGAATTGTTGTTATTAAAATTTTTACCATTAACCTACCATCACAGCCATTTCTTGGCCGCCACCTTGGATTTCACATCTTTTTTCACCATAGCCTTTCTCAGGGCCGCACTCTTTTTTTACAGCTTGGCTGTTTTGGATTAGATCTTATTAACAAGACTACTTCATTATGTGACCATATCAGAATATCGCTGAAATCTCATACTGGTGCAACATTAGATACCAAGCACCCAAACACAACTCACTTCATGACCTCATTAATAAGACCACCTCATTGTAATGACGATGTCAAGTAGGTCCCAAACACAGGGAATTTGTACTTCATAACCTCATTAATAAGACCACCTCGTTATAGTGACCATATCAAGTACATCCCAAAGTTGTACTTCATAACCTCATTAATAAGACCACCTCGTTATAGTGACCATATCAAGTACGTCCCAAAGTTGTACTTCATAACCTCATTAATAAGACCACCTCGTTATAGTGACCATATCAAGTACATCCCAAAGTTGTACTTCATAACCTCATTAATAAGACCACCTCATTATAGTAACCATGTGAGCAAACATGATCTTATTAATAAGACCACCTCATTAAAGTGACAATATTAAGTTGTACAATAGATAGATAGATAGATGATAGATAGATAGATAGATAGATAGATAGATAGATAGATAGATAGATAGATAGATAGATAGATAGATAGATATATCAACACCTGGTGTTATAGATACAAGGTTTTCCTCCTCTGTATGTTGAAATAATTTAATAGTTTCCATACAGCTGTATACAACATTTTAACGAACTAGAATTGGAATCAATTGTGTTTACCAGATTATTTTCACCCTAAAACTAAATACACTTCACACAATACGCTGCTGTACAATTTCAATATCTAGTAAGAGTATTCCTTGTGAAAGGGCATGGTTTAGCTACTTGTCACACAAGTGGTGGGGTGGTTGTTGGGCTGACAGATGATAATTACAATGTAGGTATTATTATTGGTGAACCATAATAAACTTAACAACACGCAACACAAGTGCATATGTAGCAGACAGTTGCTACTAGACTGTGTGATAAATTCAAAGATATTGGCTAAAATAATCAGGTGTGAAAACACTAGAAGATTCCAATCCTGCATGGATTTAAAGCAAGGGTGGACTTATGGGGGACCCCTCCTATAATCTTATGTGCTAGCTAGAAACATAGTAGAAGCTACATTACAGGTGAAGCTGCATCTAAAATCTAAAGCATAATTATACAGTACATGGACAATGAAAACATAGAAAGAGAAGAGTTACTCTTCTCTAGGAATCAACAAGAGGGGGGGGGGGGGGGGGGGGGGAAGGCTAAGCACTGAAATGCTCTAATAGAGCAGTCAATTACTCTAATAAAACATCCATTACTTTAAACTATAAAGAACAAAGACCAACTCCTATACCACTTGAACTTCAACCTTCAACTCAAACCATACTGCAGCATTTATGGTGTGCCCTTTGTATGAAAGGTAACTAGGTAGAGAATAATGATTTCACTGGCTCACAACACTTATTTAATAAGGTTTAATTAATATTATTGCCAATTCTATCTCAGAAAGCTAAATTTACAAAATTTCCTGTGAGGACATGCCCCCACACCCCCTAGATAAAGCATAGTCCTCATGCTGTGTGTGTTTCTTGCATAGCACTGCTAGTTGCATCAACCACTTGCCATGTACACATTATTTAGCCTAGCATCCCCACTTGGGAAATCCTAGATCCACCCCTGGTTAAAGAACAGCTCCAGGAATTTTGGTGACAGGCTTCTGAATTTTCTGTTGTGTGCACAGGGGAATCTGGGGCATACTCCCCAAGGAAATTTTTGAAAATTATGTATGAATCATAGTTTCACAAAAATATCACATTTTAAACATATGTTTGGAAATGATTGATATAGGCTGGTTTTACTTGCCTCTGATGGCACATCTACAGTATCAGGAGCAGGCTAAAAAGTTAAGAGGTGCATGTGGAGCTAAGGTTTAATTATACAATAGACCTGAATGGCATTCTGGGGGTCTGGAGGCATGAACCAGAAACTTAAAGCACCCTGATCTACTATTTTTACTGTGTTGGTACAGGTAATAAATAACATTTGTTGTTCTATTAGGGTAGGTGACAGCTCTATTACAGTATTTCGGTTGCATGAATATACTTGACCAGTTTCTTGAAACCTCAGAACTCTCCCCTCTTTATTGCTATTTGTGTAACAGGTAGAGTGTGTGGTATAAACTGATCGATGACTTTTTGTGCCTCACATATGTGACCAGATTTACAAAAAGAGGTCTTAAACATACATCCAATTCTATGAACTTGGAAGACAATAACTTGGTGTTCAAGTAAGATACAAACCTCTATCCCTTAACCTATGTTGGTTCTCACTATTGACCAAGTGTCAAAGCAAACACTTTTCCCAATCTGAAGTTATGATATGTCAAATTTGGTAAATTGGATGTGTGTGGAAGACCCCTTTTCACAAATCTGGTCGCATATGTGACTAGATCTGCAAAAAGTGTCTTTCCAAATTTACAAGTTTGATGAGTCATAATTTATCATGTGTGTAATTGTAGTGTGTCATATGGCATATCATTGTACCACTGCTGTTTTTATTCCACGAATGCTCTTACCACATAGACATAGCTAGGGTGAACTTCATGACCTCATTAATAAGACCATCTCACCATAGCGACCATGTCGGCATGTAGGTACCAAACATAGCACAGACATATTTCATGACCTCATTAATAAGACCACTTCATCATCATGTCAAGAAGGTCCCAAACATAATTACAGTGTACTTCATAATCTCATTAATGAGAATGAATAGTGACAGGTTTCCCATCTCCTAGCCTATTGTAACCACATTAGTGAGGGCAGTTATTTAAATAAAGTTTGCTACACTGTACAATTTGCAAGTTTAAAAACAACAGACTGCAACAAGCATTTCAAAGAGATTATATAATATTAATAATTATATTTCTCCACCATAGTGCAATGGACTTTCAATGTTCAAGTTGGAATTAACAGCTCATACATACATTATAAATTATAAAAGTACATAATTATAGTAGCATTCAAATTTCTAATTTTCTGTTGACAGCAAATTAAGGGTCGGTACAATAACATGACTAAATACAAGTGTTTAGAAAATACTCATACAACTAGTCCACTATGTATAGTTTATTATCGTATGTATAACAGTACTTTGTCTACCAGGACAGCTTCATTATTGTAGTGCTCGTCATAACAGATTCTGACTTCAATGTCATCATCTTGAGCATCAGGAAATTCCTTCAAGAACCATGGTAACTGTTAACTCTAAGAACAATTGTTGTACTAATGTTGGCTTACCAATTTAACACAGCCAGCTCCATCCCACAAGGGGTCACTGGTGAAGAAACCACTTTTTCCTCCTCTGCTATTGTCTCCACTCTAACAGTAAAAATAATGTTCCCCAACAAAGGAGGGAGGCGCTGGTCCAAGGTGAACAGTGCAAGGACAATTTGATGATGGGACATTGCCATGGTCACTATAGCCTGCAACATAGGTCCACACATGTTTACAGGGATTCCCCAGGGTGATTGACACTCATCAACATAAGTATTGTCGATACTCCTTATACCTTGACGTGAGTCAAAGCTGTCTGTAGATGTTTTCTGGCATCCTCTCACTAGACCATGAATACTCCAATAACTTATTCCATTGACAGAGAAAAATGTGGAGTAGCAACCAGCAGCATCACTTGGGGCTCTACACACTAATGCCATTAACCATTATTATTTTCCATTCTTTGGGACAGTCACCTCCATTACTGGTATCCAAGTCAGCTATCTTCATCCATCCCTTCCATTTTTCCATGTCACAGTAAGCAAGGCATAGCCAGGAGCGGATCCAGACTATTAAAAAGGGGTGCTCCATTTTGGAATTGCAACTTCAGCCTAGCTGTAAGTTGAAGACCAAGAAAAAAAAAGTCATCACCTGCTGACAACAGCTGCCCCTCACCAACTATATTTCCTTATTTATATCTAGATACATAACTTGCTACACTGCTCCTCAAAAGACTACCATGACTGCTCTATTAGAGTATATCGATTTGACTGCTCTATTAGAGTATCTCAAGTAAGAGAGGCTCTTTCAAAAGGGGGGTTCCATGGAACCCTTGGAACCCCCCCTGGATCCGCCCCTGATAGCTTATCAGTCTTGATGAGGTATCGACCAGACTTGCCAAGGCTGGATGGGTTCTTTTCATATATGTCATCACAAGAAGCTCCAGGACTGGTAACATCTAACCCATAACTTGCAGTTGTGTAATTTTCACCCTCAACAATTGATAGTAGTACATCAACAACTAAGATAATGCCAATAATCCTCATCATTTGTTACGGCTAACTGGCACTGTAGCTGGCTGTTCTGACTTGACAAAATACTTATTGAACCATCAGCAGTACACAGACAAGTAAGAGGGGGTGCTAAGCTAGGGATCAAGACAAGTAAGATGGGGTGCTAAGCTAGGGATCAAGACAAGTAAGAGGGGGTGCTAAGCTAGGGATCAAGACAAGTAAGAGGGGGTGCTAAGCTAGGGATCAAGACAAGTAAGAGGGGGTGCTAAGCTAGGGATCAAGACAAGTAAGAGGGGGTGCTAAGCTAGGGATCAAGACAAGTAAGAGGGGGTGCTAAGCTAGGGATCAAGACAAGTAAGAGAGGGTGCTAAGCTAGGGATATCTATAGTGGAGGCTAAAACTGTGCAACTGCTGCCAGCCAATATTTTGGCTGGATTGTACTTCTGAGCCCATTGAGTTGTCTAGGAGTTGGTTAATAGTTTAAAGAATTTTGGTGATGGATGTTCCAGGGGCGGATCTAGGACTTTTTGAAAGGGGGGGGGGGGGGGCTAAGGGACAAAGGTAACTAGCCAGACATTAGAAGATACCCATCCTTCTCACAAGGCCCTAGTTGTAAGATCATGTAGTATCCATGATTAAATTAGCTATTTGGAATAGTGACTACATTAGTGTGCAAAGCATGCCAACCTAGGGGGACTGGGGGCATTCCCCCCCAGGAAAGTTTTGAAAATTAAACCCTCTAAAGGTGAATCTGAGAGTAATTTTAACAATTTATCAGTGGAAATAATGGAATTTCAGTTTATCATACATCATTCAAATTATGCTTTCCATTAAATCAAGACTGATTGCAATATGCAGAGTATAGCTATCGTGCATGCATGATATAATCTTTTCATTTGTAGCTACCAAGCATTTAGATATAGCTAGCTATATGCCATAATGCATCAGCTCCTCTTCTAATCAGCTAAATCTGTGAGGCAGAAACATGTAGAGCAAAGTAGTATAGTGGTGTTGAATTTCACAATTATTAGTATGCATGCTCCTTAACCTAGTGACACTTTGTTAGCCATGTGTACTGAAAAGCAGAATGCAGTGAAAGGTATTAATAGCTATTAGCTAGTCCATTGGCAATCCTTAGCAAAGTTGTATTTATGGGCTTTCTGAATTTGCTGTTGTGATAGTCAACTTATTGTATCTGCCGGGTTATGAAGACTGAACTATAGGCTAGCTACAAATGCCATGCAGCACTATAACCACAGCATGGGGTATATCAGAAGGTAACTGATACAGATTTTACATTCAGACAGAAGTGGGTGGATTTGCTATAGCTAGCTGTCTTATGAAACTGCAAATTACCAAAAGATTATACAGTTTGCTAAATGGCTGAGTTGGTAGCTAGCTACATATTATACTGAAGCTGATAAATCTAACCTTACAAATTACACCAACTAACACTTTTTGAATCATATAATTCATTTTAAATATAAAAACCACACTAATCACCTCTTATAGCCATAGTGGAAAACACTGCTAATCATCTGAATAAAACAAAACCCACAATTAAAACTTTTGTAACTGGAGATGCAACCCACTATCGAAACTTGTTTTTGAAGAACGCTTGAGGAAAAGGAAGCTATATTCTTCTGGAACAGGGTTGAACAATAGGTATAGTTGCATAGAGACATCATTTGCGTTGGTAGTGATGCATAGTTCCTGAAATAAGTCTGCTTTTGATGCACATAGAAGATTTAGGGTTTTATTGGCCAAGCACTAACTTAGAAAGGAAATGGGGGGCTACAGCCCCCTTAGCACCCCCCTAAATCCACCCCTGTGTTCTATTAGTGTAGTTAACTGTTCTATTGCAGTATATCACTGTTTAGCAATTTTTTTTTTAGCTGTTTCACTCTTGATCTCCTCATGTTGATTCCTAAAAGAGATTAGGCTGATTAGCCCTTTTTCCTAACCCTTTCCATCTTTTCATTACTCATGTATGCTTTAGATGCAACTGCTCCTGTACTGTAACTTCTGCTATAATTTCTAACTAGTATATATACATACGGTAAAATTTTGGAGGCATACATCAAATTAAGGGTGGAAAAAAGTACTTTGAAAGTGTGTGTGCGTGAGTTGTGTGCTTGTGCGTGTGTACATGTGTGTGTGCGTGCATGCATGTGCATGCGTGCGTGTCTTCATTAAATTAATAATAATGATATTTACCTGCAAGCGATGGACAATAAAAGTAACAATCTGATACAAGGAGGTAGCTATATACAATACTTCACTGATAGACCACACACAGCATTCTCAACTGAGTTACAAAGTAATCTTGCACTAGAATGGCTCGCTTGAAATGTTTACCTCCTGAGTAAAATAATTACTGAAACTGTACTGGCATTTTACTGCCTAATTGCTGCATATATATAATACTAATAATCATGAAGTTCTTCACATTGAAACAATATTTAAAGGGGTGTATGCAGAAATTTTTGAAAGGGATTTCCCACACGCTATAGTGACTGTTATACTGTGGATTTCACGTCCATTGAGAAATTCTGTACTGCGATCATGTATTGCATAAGGAATAAATTCCAGGTAAATATTTTGTGGTTGCGTAGTACGGGATTTTTAATTATAATTCAAGTAGTTTATATTGCCTGGCTTTATTTGAGTATCTTGATCTTTACTCCAAAATCACAATTCAGAACAATGCTACAAGTGTTGTTATCATGTGAGAAACTATTGTTTAACTAAGATAAAGTTTAAAATGTGTCCTGTTCTATGAAAGATTCTGAATTCTGCAAATTCTGGAAACCTGAAGATTCAATTTCTTAATGTTTCAAGTACTGTGTAAAGTCCAAAGGGTTTCCGGAAATCCCCTAGGTACCCCTTGATTTATGAGCTTATCGTGTAAGAGCATACTGTGAAATATGAACAAATTTAATTTCAAATACTTGAAGATCACATCACAGTAGAGAATATACAGCATAAAATCTGCCCTCACTCAACCATCATTAGCATTAGCTAACCTAACAATTTTGAGCTGTGCAGACTTTGGTATGCTCTTGTCTGATATGACAAGCATACTATCTTGAAAAACATGTGTCACAGGTTACAGCTTAAATTTCTCTCACAGACTGCGTTATATGTGTTTTGCTTATATACTTACATTCAGATGTCATAAAAATATAATACACAGCATTGTATTGAGCTAGTAAGTGTTCCCATCCTTTGGACAGCATGTTGTTTAAAAAGTTTTTTGTTAGCTTAATTAATATAGATAATTATAATTATTAGCTACATGCAACCTGTTAAATGTTATGTATACCATGTGCTTCACCTGTGTAGAGATGACCACATAGTACAGTTTATGGCCAAGCAAACAGAATCACTACAATTGTATGTGGTACATTTCCCTAAATACAACTCAGGGATATATCTTACCCACCTGCTGGTGACATATCACAGCTGTCACCAGGACACATTGTTTACCACTTGTGAGTGTACTATATAAGCCAGAAGATGTAAGAGTGCACACACAGATACACAAGTATACATTGTCATGGTAGATAAAAATTGATGGTGTTACGATAGCTATGTATATAGCTGATTTGCAAATACAGCCCTTATACATTCTTTTCCTACGCACATCAACACCTACATAATTTGGTGAACACATTCAGTGAGCCCTAGCAATCCCAGACATATGAGCAGTTTTAGGTAGCTATCAAAGGTGAACAGCACAAATATGTACCATCTGGTATAGGTGTGTCATAGCCAGTTCATATCCAAATGAAAATTTTCACCTAACTTACAGTATTCTTAAATATGGATGGATTTTCCACCCTTTCCAGAGTTGGAAGACCTAACTATATCAATATAATATTTTATAGCTGCATGCTTCCAAAGAAATCACTAAAACTGTGACACATAATCATAAAGTTCTAAATGCAAAAAAAATATCAGTGTGCTGTGTAAGCCATGTTGGTAACAAACCATTCACTGAATATGGAGCAGCTAGGAATATTAACATTTCAAAGTACAAAATGTTTGTAACAATCATAAAAGGTCATATCACAGTTTGTGTCACAGTGATCAGGACATGTGATTTGTGGAATAGCATATAGGATTAACACTGTCAAATATTAAACTCATAACAATTTTGTGCATGCTACAATGTTTCTGTATATTCCGGCCCTTGGGTATCAGGGGTGTAGGAAGCATGGGTGCTTGGGCACCCATAAATATTTCCAGCTGTGTAACTAGTGGGTGTCAGCACACTGTACTATATATTACTGAAAAGATTGAGATACTCTAATAGAGCAGTCAATGACTCTAATAAAGCAGTCACACTTGCTACCTTTTTTTTTTTGGTCTTCAGCTTTGCCGCTGGGCACCCATAAGTCATATATCTTCCTATGCCCCTGGGTAGGATGTCCATGCTGTCTAGAAAACATGCAACACAATTAATAATAGTAGCTAACTAGCTACAGATGACTTGGCCCAATCCATTTTTTATCTCACAAACTTAGGTGGTATGTCATAAAACGTAATTTTACTGGCACTCTACATTGTATTAGAGTCTTAAATTTTATTGCTTAGTCAATTATAATCTTAAGGGAGTATGATTTAGCTGCTTACTTACATTATGTAGATAGGAAAATTAAGAATGGGCTTATTGTGATAAAAGATATCAATGGATCAGCACAAATGTGGTAGTTCCCCTCCTATGGAGACTAACTTTAAGTGTTTGTAAATCAAGTACATATATGAATGCTCGTTCCTTTTAAAATTATTCATTTCATTAGCATTTAGAATATTCATTTTAATTCTAGATAAATTTCATGATAACTTTTTGCATTGGCATTAAGAGAGCAAATCATTGTGTAGTTTGCATTAGAACCAACAACATTTTATCCAGTCACAGTATACAAGCTTTAGCTGATCAGTTTTGATAAGATAAAAACAAGACTATAGATGGATTCTTCTTGTACGTTCCATGCAGGATGGGTCTGTAGCGACAGTGTAAAGCGAATAACACCACAAAAGACAGATTGTCTGTACACACTTTCTGTGTACCTATAACAGATAGCAGACAAGGAGCTGAATGGTGTTATTCAGGACTATAAGAAAAGGTGCTCTACACTGACATATTAACCTAGTTATAAATTTTGTTATGTAGTAAACAATGTAGATGGAGGTTTTCACTGTTAAAATTATTTTAACTAAGTGGCTACTTGCCTTTTAATTTTATTTTTGCTACAAAATATTATAACTAGCGATACATTTATAGTAGAGTGGCTTAGCGAAATATTTGTGCAGAAAGTATGAAACTTTGCACATAGTATCTACCTACCATGAAATGTATTTTGAGATATGGAGCCATCGCAGATTTCACCTTTGGTGTCCTCTACAGTGACCTTTGTCTATATATCACCCATACAACACTCAATTTGTTTAAACTAGGTGCCAAATTGAAGATCTTTTTCCAAGAAACAAGTTGATGCTTGTTTCAAGTTCATAGCATATTCCATTTCAAAGTTATGGTGATTTTTACCAGCAGCAAATTCATATAAACTCAACTGCCCACGCAATTACACTATTAATCTACGGCTTTGTTTGCCATTCAATTTTTGATCTAACTATGAGCACTGCTATACAACCAAAACATGGAGAGATAGTGAGCGATATATGTACAATACTCCTGTGTGGTAAATCAACAAACGTCACAATTTATGTAGTTTTGTCATCAGATTAAACTCAAATTTGAGGTTGTCTATGGCTATAATTATATATGACAATAATATTACAATGCATAAAACTCTAAGGTTATACATCAGTCATGTTTGCTGAAAAGCCTTAAAAGCCTTATACATATTTAACATACCTTATTGATAGCTAATTTTGTGAAATGACTATGGGAGATTATGGTCATAAACTATACCTACATCTTGTATCCCCCTTAAAATATATAATTATTTGCATTTAGAGAGAGACACACACCCAAGATGTGGTGGAGTCTGAGGGCATAACCAACTAGACAATTTGTGTTTCACAATTTGGTTCTAGATAGCAGAATATGTTCAAGTAGCTATAGCTAAAAAGCTAATGACTTCAAAAAAAGTATTTTCTAAAGCTTTACAGCAATAAAAATTTAGCATACAACTTTTAGAAACAGTACTACTAGTCAGACCTTCATAGGAAATGACTAGAGGGGAGTCACAATGAGAGTAATGGGGGACGATGGTATAAAGATCTTTGTGTTCATAGCTAGTTTACACACATGGCATCTAAAGGGGCATGCCATGCACCCAGGATATTTTAGACTCCCTCAGGTGCATTCTCAGCTACAACCTCTAAAGTACCTAAGAATGACCTACAGTACCTGAGAACGCTGAGAAGTAATCTCATGCTCAGGTACAGTTCTGGGCTATTGTACCAGGCAAAATACACATGTCATGTATTTCATTCAATATTACAATTGTTGTTGACGTATTCACTGAGATTTCGATTTATAGATTAAGGAGTTCATTTGTCAAAGGGGGTAAAGGGGGGTAAAAAGCAACCCCCAAATGAACTATTTCAGAACCCCCTTAAAACTGTTGATAGAGCAACATACGTATATTTATGAACTTTTGTTTAACTATCACAAGAGAGGAGGGTACATGCCCCACCCCTGGATATCTCTCCACTTTTTGGTTGTATGTGCAGCCTGCAGTGCTCATGATTAGCCAAAAAATATACAAAAATTGAGTGGCAAACAAGAGTGTAGATGAAGAGTGTAACTGCATGGGCGGTTAGATTTATATGAACTTGCTGCTGGTAAAAATTACCATAACTTTGAAATGGAATAGCTATGAGCTTGCAACAAGTATCAACTTGTTTCTTGGTTAAAGATCTTCAATTTGGCACCTAGTTTGAACAAATTGAGTGTTGTGTGGGTGATATATAGACAAAGGTCACTATTTTTGAGCATAAAATGAACTGTAGAGGACACCAAAGGTCAAATTTGTGATGGTTCCACATCTCAAAATACACTTCATGGTGGGTAGATATTATGTGCAAAGTTTCATACTTTCTGCACAAAGTGCACAATTTGCTCATTTATGCTAGCTAAGCTGCTGTATACTATTACCCCTTGTAGCTGTGTACAACATGCTATAGCCATAAATGTGACTGGACCTGCGAAAATAGGGCACGAAGCGGGTCATATCTCAGTACTGGAATACAATATCTGCATTGATAACTCGCATTTTATTGCCAAATGAGTAATAAGTGGTGAAAAGTTCATGGCCATAGATAGCTTAATGGTATCAAAAGTTATGAGCCATGAAAGCTTGAAATAATAGGCAAATTTTATGCGCCCACGTGCCCTATTTTTGCAGGCCCGGCCAAAAATATTAATTTACATGGGGATTTGGAAACAGTGGAAATGGAACTGGAAACAGAAAATGGTCAAATCATTATATAGCTATGTACATGTGTCCTAGAGTAAAAACCTCACTTAGTGGCCACCTCTTAAAGATCACATTTTAACATCCAGTACAAAGACCACCGATTAGGTTCCAAAGATAGCTAAGGCATACATAAATAATCTAACCACTTCATAGTCACATTTACAAAAACCATCTCAATTTTGATAAATGCATTTCATGACTCATAAATGTCATCTTCTACATTTGGGTCTATCTTTCTTTACTCTGATATAGCTATTTTGATAAATAAAAGTTCAAAACTTATTATTACAATCTGAAGAGGTGGTCTTTGTAAAGAGGGTGGTCTTATAAAAGGTGATCATGAAGTGGTTTTATTAAAAGGTCATTAATTATGCCTTAACCATTTTGAGATCTAATTACAATGTGGTCTTTGCATGCATGGAGGTGGTCTTTAAGAGGTAGCCAGGTTTTACCCTGTTTTATAGGATGAATAATTCTGTTTTCCATTTTCCATCTTTGGTTTCCATTTTCACTGTTTTCAACTGTCCAATTTACACAAGGTTATTATCCTGTACAATTTATTCAATATCTGCTCACATGCGATTAGCTGGTCTTCTCAGCACTTTAAGTGGTGCATAATTATTATAAGCTGAAGCAATTCCTTTTTAATCATTGTCTTCAATAACTTGGGAACTGTTGGGATAATTTGTAGATTCCTTTATAAAGGTTAATTTTCAGCTCCTGCATTGGAGCATAAAATAATTTATAATTCTGTTTGAGCAGGTGCACACTATTGCCGTAATTATGATGCAATCAGTACTTCAGCATCCTCTACAATTTAGTTCACTTATGCTATATGTTGTGTACCCAACTTGGTACTCACATTGACAAGCCTCATCCTGACATCAAGGTAGCTCGTAAGATTGCAAAGAAGAACCTGCTACCACTGCTTGAGAAAGAACTCAGGGAGGAATCCCATGCACAATGGTAGTGGGATAATCCTGTTACTTTATTGGTAGAGATAAAGAGACAAAGCTACCATCACTGTTAAGAAGCAGTCAGTTAGCTATAAGGAAGATAGCTAGTGCACGGCCTTGAAGCTGGAGTTTTGGCAGGTTGTCATAAATAATTATTATTTATCACGGAACAATTTGCTGATATTAATGGAACTAGCCAATGAGAAAAGAATATAACTAGACAACTACATTAATTTGATATGTATACATGACAGTCATGACTCAGTAGTAATCATTACTGTAAGTAGCTATAGTTGTGTGTGCAATGTACTTGTACAATGGTGAAGCTAACACAAGTTATTTCACATAAAGTTGTAGTTGGTCTACCAGTACAGCTTCATTACTACGTGATTCGTCAGTGCAAATCCTGACTTCAATGTAGTCATTTTGTGGTTCAGAAAATGTACGGTGAAACCATGGCAACTCATTGTTGCTACAGCAGGTACCTTTACCACAGCTAGCTCCATCCCAAAGAGGATCGTCTGTGTAGTAAGTACTACCACTTGGATAGCTGGTGCTTCCAGACTCACAGTAAAAATGATCACCTACAAAGGAGGGTGGGGATGGACCAGGGTACAGAGCACAAGGACAATTTGAAGAACTATGATGACCTTCATCACTACATCCTGCGACATAGGTCCACACATGTTTACGAGCACTTCCCAGTGTAATGGACACACCATCAACATAAGTAGTGTTGATATCTCTGAATCCATGTCGGTTGTCAAAACTGTCAGTAGTTCCTTTTTGATATCCTCTCACCAGACCACGAATTTCATAATAACTGGTTCTATTGTCAAGTGAGAAGATTGTAGAATAGCAACCAGCACTACTACTTGGGGGTCCGCACATTCTAAGGTCATTGGCTTTAACTGTTGCCCATCCTTCTGGGCATGTGATCTGTTTGCTTGTGTTAAAGTCAACAACTTCGATCCATGTCTTCACTTCACAATAAACAAGCTGTAATTGATCAGTTTTGATGAGATAGTTACCAGACTTGTCACGGCTGGATGGGTTCTTCTCAAAGATATCATCACAGGAAGTTCCAGGATTGTCAACATCTAGTCCATACCTGGTAACAGTGCAATTGTCAGCCTCAACACAATTTAATAATAGCTGGTTTAGTACAGTGGCTACTAATAGAACAATGATCCCCTTCATTTGATATGACTAGTGACAGGTTGTCTCATCAGCAGCATACAGAGCGAGAGTGAGCAAGTACACAACAAACACACAGAATTTATACACATGCACATAAAGCCATATTATTACAAGTACAGATGAGTAAGGGAAATATAAAACCAAAGGAGAGAGTACAAAATATAATCAACCACATAAGTAAGTCAGTATACAACATGTAAAATGACATTTCTGATGTGTCAGAAATGTGCTACATCTGAACAAGAAGTCCAAATTAGGCAAAGCTGTTACAACATAATCAGTATAATACACATAGATTGGCCAATTGTTAACATTTTCAAGTTTTCAACATCAAATTTAAAGCATGTAGTGATAAATTGTAACCTATCTGGGGATTGCACCTCAGATGAAACAATCACACAGTGACACCCAAGGGAGCGGATCCATATCTTTAGAAAGAACGGTCAAAATGTGAGCACAGTCAATTAAAAACACACACACACACAGATGATGATTTCACATTTTAGCCTGTAGTTAATGTATGTACACATCAAGGGGTAGGAATTTTGTAGATCACCTCTGAAATTATTTCTGAAAGATGAAATATTTCCTAAAATTTTGTTTTGAAAGATGAAAATTGACGATCAAGCAGAAATTTAAAATCATGGTTTTTGTAATTTAAATTACTGAATTTTACAGAGAAATATGAATTGAAATGTTCCTTGAAAGATGAAATATGTATGGACACTCATATTTCAAGTTTTGAAATTTCGTAGACGGTTTTGGCTTGTTACCTACCCCTCGGTACACATGAATATAGTGGCAATAGCAGCAGCTATACCAAGATTATATGCAGCTCCCATAAAGCAGTTTAAATATAACACAGTTTAGTGTGCATTGGTCTATGTTCCCTAAATACGTACACTATGTGTGCAGCTATATGCTATTATGTATACAGCAGTCAATTAGAATGGTGGGCTTTAATTAGCACACATGCTTGCCATTGGAGTTAGCTAAACAGTGCACATGATAAGGATCAGTGATACTCAGTAATCAGTAACATTTGTATAGTAAACATTGCAGACAAAACATCACTGGATGAGATTTCATGTGTATGCAAACTTAGTGGTGAAGACTCTCAAGTAAATTTGTTCATAGCTACCCACTCTCATGTGATTCTAACTGATCAATTTTATGCTTTTAACTGTATGCTGTGTAGTGGGAAGGTTAAATATACAAAAAAGTGCTTGATTGGGAGTTCGAAAAATATTTTCAAAACAGATCTCTTTACAGTGCCGCGCCACCAGGGCCACCCAGAGAAATTAAGGGGCCCTTCACCCAAGTTGTAAGGTGAAGACCAAAAAAAAAAAAAAAGGTCACAACCTGCTGGCAATGACAATAACTACCCAGCACCAACCATATCTCCTTATCTATAAGCTTGCTACACTGCTCCTCTGAA
Source organism: Dysidea avara (assembly GCF_963678975.1). Classification (NCBI taxonomy): domain Eukaryota; kingdom Metazoa; phylum Porifera; class Demospongiae; order Dictyoceratida; family Dysideidae; genus Dysidea; species Dysidea avara. The sequence goes on from NC_089276.1 coordinate 37,320,637, forward strand.
GAATACTGTGACTGCTCTATTAGAGTATTTAGATCTGACTGCTCTATTAGAGTATATCGATCTTTTAAACAGGTATTCAGGGGGCCCCTTTCAGGCTGAGGCCCGGGGCAAAATGCCCCAGTTGCCCCCCCCCCCCCCCCTGTGGGCGGCCCTGAGTGCCACATTTAATTAGCAGGCTGCATGTGTGCTAGTTATTTGTACAGCTAACTATGGTGGTACTGATCAGATACAGTAGAATTTGCTACTTAGCTAAGTAAAGATATCAATATAAGCTTCATGTTTATCCCCTCCTCCTTTATAACTTGCATGAATTTCATTGAACCGACCACAGTATTGTTTGTTTGCTCTTTAGTTGTTTGGCCAGAATTTGAACAGCCTACGGATTGAGCCATGACTAGTTATTTTTCATGTGGCTACTACACAAATCTCTACACTTGTGATGTTGCTCATGGTAGCTAGCTAGCTACATGGTTGCGTGTTCCATTGGCCTAAAGCCTAGCTATGTAGCCAACTGATATATAGTAGAAAACAAACATCTGTATTTGGTTTATACTTGACTATATTACTTCTTAGTATTACTGAAGTGTAATATTGGTCATAGCATTTCTGATAAATTATGAAAACAATGTATTGGCTAATTTTCAAAAATTTAACCTTTCAAAAATTTCCCAATTCAACCCAACCAGTTATCACAATGTGGCTGTACACTCTATCCAAACTATAAAAAGTTTAAAGTGACGGGAGATTGCATGATACAAAACTACAAACATCTAGTGGAGATATTTATCAGTCAGTTCCTCAGCTAGATCATCCATTCCAATATCACTGGCACCACTGATGATATCCTGCCAGCTCATGTCAGGATTTCTTTGCTGTAGTCGAGACAATAATTGTCTGCAACATTCCTCCACTCCAAAATTTGCATTGCTTGCATTTATTTCTTCAATGATGTAATTTGGGAGGTTCATTATGGAGGCAAATTGTTTCCATCGACTTGCTACTCTTGGAACAACATCCCTTGTCATCTCAGACATTGTTGGTGTACCTGTCAGAGATGTTACGATAGGCACACATCACAACTATGCAAAACAGAATTAACTCAATACAAGAAAACCACTCTATCTAAGTTTTTACACTCCACAGTCGGATGGCTGCAGGGTGCGTACCTGGTTCCTGTAATCGTTTTGGGGAAGACATTTTCAAGCAAAACACATTTTCCGCATTCATGTAACTGTTTATTTCATACCTCAAATTGTAATGTACACTAGTCTAGTGTCTATTTCCAGACCCACACGTCGTCACTTATAAGCACATGTGAGGTTGACACACTACAGAATACTATAGAGTCTAGACCATACTATTGTACAGATGCTCTAATACATAAATTATATAAACTGTAGAAATTCAGTTGGTAAGCCCCAGTTTAGTCTCACAGCTAAGACCTAGGGTACTATTGCTTTCAGTATAAGGCGCTTATTGTTTTACTGTGATTTAATATCGTGCACTACTCCAACTTGTTTCAGTACTTTTTTATTGATGTGCTATGGTCCTACTCTAGCAATGAGGCTCTAAGGGTCTGGCTTGTGAAACTAAGCTGGGTCATGCCAGCTGAGATTTCTAGAGTATGTATACCACAGTATGGTGCCCTGTGTGTGCATGCATAGTGCATGTGTGTGTGTGTGTGTGTTGCACTTCTGTCCATGTGATCAAAAACTAATGTTTGAGAAATGAAGGCTGTATAAACATTGTACTAGATGTACAAGCAGGTAAGGAATGTAACAACTGCCAGAAATGGTGTATCCTTTCAATTTGAAAGGGGTGTGTCCCTCCCGTATATATACGTATGAAAACTAGAAAAATTTGACAAGCTATAAAACAATTGAAAAGATACTTTAATGTGTTATTTATGGTTTAAGGTGTAAGCTGTGCTTCCTTATGCATTGTTACAAAACAATTCATAAGCATTTGGTTGGATGAACAATTGCTCAGCAAATTCTTACTATTAGCCAGCTAAGCAAGTGACTGGTTTATAGAAGCAGCACAACATCAACTTGTTTCAGAATCATAAACAAGTACAAGTAAAATTTAGAAATTTTAGGGACCAGAGAAATAAAATGTAGGGATACAAGGGAGGTTGCCTGCACTAATCCCTTTTGATAGGTTAATTTATACTTACACTTGTTACTTTTTGTAATATAATGAACCCACAACAAACCACATCACACCAAATTTTCATTTGAATGTGCAATTCAACTATCAAATACTGAAAAGCGAAGTAGGGAAGCTATCATGTGCTACAGTGAATTGACATCTTGTGCTGTCAGCCAAGAGAAATGGAACACAAAGTAAGTCCATAGCGGATGCATTGTCCAAGAAACTAGTTTAATAAATAATATGTACTTAACATCAAGACTCTACAGTATGTGGACACCTTGGGACCAACAAATAGTGTCCTGATTATCAAGGTGTCCTGATGTTATAGTGTTCTAACTATTAAGAGATACTCTGGGAGGCATTTGGATTATGTATAGTAGGTGTCCTGGATCCACCTTATACACAAACAGACCATTACATGTCATCCTTCGGTGAAACAGAAGCCACCACACATTATTCATTTTGCAATCGATGGTGTAAAATAAAACGATTCAAATATTAAATTCAATGTTTTAATTCATGTATCATACAGTATGATACTACTGTATAGTAGGGACTACAAAGGTGTGGGTGTGGTCCATGAAAAACATCAACCAAAAACCAGCCTCACTTTTCCCTGACGATGAAGAAGCAGTAGTAAAACTAAGCCAAAGATTGACTTGAAATGCTTTCAACATTTTGTTATGATTTTTCTACAAAATGGAATTTTCTAGTGACTGACTATACCTTTTGCATACTGCAGTGTGCACATTGTAATTGTCTCCTTTGTGTCCCATTCATCTTTGCTGACTGCGAAAGGTGTCAATTTGGTGTTAGGGTGTGATGGCTTCCCTTCATAACGGAAGTCGTCCGTATTTTCGTAGTGGCTACTTTGATTGCAGAGGTGCTTTTCGAACAGTTCTTGATTCGTAATGCTGTATAACGGGTTGAACATAGCTGACAATGAAGCGTAATGGGTACTTCACTTTTTAGATAATAACTGATACACCAGTCATAATAATTTATTTTGTAAAAAAAAGTTAACAAACAAAAACACAAAAAGTTTGAATTTTCAACTAGAGTAAGGACCATAGCACATTGATAAAAAGTACTGAAACAAGCTGGAGTAGTTTACGATATTAAATTACAGTATAACAATAAGAAGTGTTATATCCCTATAGTGCTCAAGCAGACCATAATGGAAATGCACAGTAGGGATATAACACTTCTTATTGTTTTACTGTGATTTAATATCGTGCACTATTCCAGTTTGTTTCAATAATTTTTATCGATGTGCTATGGTCCCTACTCTAGTTGAAAATTTTAATGTTTTGTGTACTTCTACTAAATGAATTGGGAGTATAAACTACATTAATTTGTTCAAAATGTAATGCTCAGATTTAAAAATAATAATCAGCCTTAAAGCAAACTTTTTACCCACTCTGGGTGTAGTCCTATACACAACATGTCATCACTCACTTCCTAATAAATGATGGGGTATGTCAACTGCTTCCTCTGGAGTAACTGTATAACAAGAATAGGTCAAGTGAGCAGAATGTACAGTACACATTGATGACATAGATCCTTATCTATAAACACAATCACAATAATTATACACATTGAGGTCTGCTTAAATGTCAGGGTGCTAAACTTATCATTCTAATAAACTTCAGAGCAGCATGTTACGCCAGAGGCACATCACATCATGTTTCATTGTTGTAATAAAGATTTCATCATTTTACATACTCTCACCACTAATTTAACAATTAGTACCACCCTGTACCTGGTACACACTAAAAAATACATACCCAGGGCTAAATAGATGTTGGACTCATACATCCATCAGCTCCAATATCTCTGCTTGTATGTGGATAAATAACGTATATAAACACACACTACACACAAGTGGTACTAACAGTCTAACACTAACCTTCCTTAACTTCACTGTTGTCAGGTTCAGTCCCATAACAACCTACAGTGAGAAAAATGTACTGAGGAGTTTTACACTAACATGTTAAACAGAATAGACTAGCAGTGGATAAGCTACTCTAATAGAGCAGTCATCAGGAGCAGTGGGATATAGTAAGGTTGTACATTTGGCTGTATTTTAGCCCATACATCCCACATCCATGTCCCATGAAACCAGGGACTACAACTGTCACTTCACAACATAGAATTTTAAGGCTATATTTGCTGTATAACATAGAAGGTTATGAAATATATAGTCGAACCTCTCTTAACAAATTCCCCGAATTTAAGACGTTATAATATGTTGGTCCCAACAGATATGACTCCATAGTACAGCACATTCACACACTGATAACAACGGTAATAAATCATATTGTACATTCACATTGTACATAATATCAGTGTAGCTAACTATATCATTTGCAAGAATCACTGCCAAGTTTATAACATAGCATGACTAAACTGCAGGCATAATAAGGCAGATACTCACTGCTTCTAAACATGATCATTGCCATAGCTACACCATGCGCCAGCATTAGAGTACTGGTAATCATAACCTAAGTCCCATTAACTGTAATTCAAGAAATATACAGATAAAGATTCCAAGAAATGCAGTAGTAGTCACCTTTCTTGCTTGTGTAACTAGTTATTTAATAAAAACTACACCACACACACATAAAAGCAAGGATGCCCCTGTGGCCTAATGGATAAGGCATTGGCCTCCTAAGCCAGGGATTGTGGGTTCGAGTCCTACCAGGGGTGAATTTTTTTTCTTTTTTGTTATTTTTCTGCTATGTTTGCACCAACCTGTTACACTACCCATGAATTATATTCTGAATGCCTCACTTATTCCTCCAGTGCTTAGGCAAGAAAGAAATTTTATTTCATCATACAAGACCTACGACAGTACCCATGAAATGCCATTCTGGGTTTGTATAGATATCAGAATGCCTAAAGAAATTGTCATATTTATTCCATCTCTCTTTCATGGTGTATCTGACAAATTCTAGTGTTGAATTACTGCTACTCAACATACCAGATAAATGCTGCACCTTCACTAGTAGCCACACTTGAGTAGTGTCACATAAATAAGGGTTTCGGCATCGTTTTCAAGCATCAAGTGTTAGTCAAATTCAAATAGTCGCCACATTGATTTTATGAACTAAGGTAATAAAATCATATGTGTCCCCAGTAGAGCACAATTGATCAGCCCTGTCTTCATTTTTTTAATGTTAAAAGTAGAAGTTATCGGTCACATGCATTTACAAAGACTGAAGTCACAGAAGGGATGGTAAGGAATAACACAAAAAATCCATTATAGGTTGACTTGCGAACAAAAAATATTCTTTTGAGATGTGGTGATGGCAATTGCTACTGCTTTATTGAAATTGTGGTAATTTTTTATTTAAAACATTCTTTTGCCTCAGCGATTGCAGTTGTCAGTAGTTCCAGAGGGTGAAGCAAGACATCAATGTCACCCCCAGTTAACCTACGAGATAGGGGTGGGGCATAACATTAGCAAGTGCTTCAAGAACTTGCATTTAGAGTATATCCGAAAATAAACGGATACTTTCCGTATTAATAGTACTCACTCTTATGGAGTCTGATTGCAAAATTCTTGTAACAATCCTTAGTTAACAGTAGCTGTACTAACACATCAAATTTGCTGTTCTCTTTACGCCTAACAAAATCGAACACCATCTGGTTGCGCCTTGATCGGGTTACCCCTGGCAGTTCAAGCTCTTCCTTCTCACTAAAATCTAGCAGTCCTTTAGACACCATCTTGCTCGTGATGCATTTGAAGTCGGTGAGATCCTCCACGTCACCATAGTGTTCACGGATGGCTTCCAGATACTGTCCATTCATTTCTCAACCCACAATCGAACTTATACAGACATTGCTAAGTGATCAGTAATTGGAACTATGAATAATTCTAGTGTACCGTCGTTCTATGAGCAGCTGCACGCGTTAGCGATGTCTTATTATTCGTTACCATTGTTCCCTGTGTTGTATGTGGTCCATTCTGTCATCGCAGGGCTCCATGTCAGAGCTCAGTTAGGTATGTACGGTACCATTTCCTTTGCCATAGTCTAGTCTAAACTGTCAATCATTTTGTGTGAATGAGGGCAACAACAAATGGTCAAAGGGGGTGATAAGCTAGTGTAGCAGAGAATTTGTGGCTTAAATACAACTTGTGCTATAGTCCCCACACTATCTCTATGTAGTTCACAATGTAAGCTCGCTACCAATGATTGTTTTGTCTGTCCTGGTATATAAATAAACGTTTAAGTACACGCCTGTGAGATTTCGTTAATGTAAGTACTATAGTTACAGCTCATCTTGTTGATGGATGGGTATGAGGTTCACGTTTGTCACCCAGCTAGTGTAGGAGTGGACATTCCACTTGACAGGAAACTGGAGATTATGTTGTGATAATACAACATATGTGAATACCTGTTACTGGTAGATACAACACTACGTACAGTGGAACCTGTTTGATATGGACACCTTGGGATGTCGATTATCAAGGTGTCCTGATTTTCCAGGTCAGTTTATGTACTAAGGGATACTTTGGGACCTTAACTAAGTGTTTGGATTATGTAGGTGTCCTCAAGTGTCCACTGTCCACATTAACAGGTTCCAGTGTAGTACAGTGCTGGTCATGCTAACAAAATACAGGGGAGATGGGGCACTACACTACAGTATATATCAATAGTATCCAATACCTTACTCACTTTACCTCCACTACACAGGCGGAGTACAGTTTGCCATGGAGCACCCGTTAGCTTCGTTTGTGGGTCACTTTGTTGTGGCCAGTGCTGGTGGCATGTCCGCTGCACTGTTGCTTGGGAACAAGTCGATATTGATGTCAGTCACACTACCCAATATCATTGTGTCAATCATTGTATGGTGAGTATTATAATTTTGTGATGAACAAGTTTCAGTGAGGAGATTAGATTTTGAGCTCCATACTAAGCATTTAATTAGTATGAAAATTCATGTAATATGTCAGTCATATTTCATATAATTCTCATGGTAAAAGTGTATGAAATGATGCCATGAAAATGTTTTCATACAGAGCAAGCCTTGTATGAAATTTACATGAATATTTTGCAATGATATGAATCCATTAAAAATTCATACTATGGCGGTATGATTTTTCCATGAACATTACTTGAATTTTCATACTAATTTCATGGAGAAAATTCCTAGTGGTGGTGGTCAAATAGTGGACGTCATGATTATTATAATAATATGCTCTAAACATATTTTGCATACAAATAAGATCTCACTGATGCTTTTAGTTTTACAGTATATTAACATCAAATATTTGTCTTACCATAATTTGTTTTTATGAAACTGTTCTATTACAGGTATCTTGTCTTCTTCTCTCCATTGGATGTGTTCTACTATTTAGCTTCCACTCTGCCTGTCAAGGTATTATTATATGTGTGTATAAACTCTACATATAAGGAATTGTATACTTCATCTTTATGAGATGATACGTTTGTTGTTGCTTAAATTAGGATGTGCTGAGAGTGATATAAACGATGTTGAATACATGCTACCATGATATAGTTCACTATAGTTCATTGAATGGCTTGAAATTAACTGTTAGTACTAAATTGACCTATTTTAATTCAATTAATGACTTTCCTGTATAAGTCTATGGTTCTTCCCAATTGAGGATTGAAACCAAGCAAATCACTCTTTGTAGTTATCTCCTCTCATCTATCAAAAATTCGTTTGTAGCAAAAGTATATGCACTTTTTTTTTAAACTCAACATGAACATGTGAACTGATAAAGCTTACAGCCACACTATAAGTATTTCCCCTCTATCATGTGGTTCTCTCTCTCATTACACAGCTCCTACTGAGCATGCTCAATGAGGTACGAAGGTCACTGAACATCATGGCTGGTGTTGTGGCAGCTTGTGCTGTGTTCCCTCCCTCACTATCCTACCTGCTGGCCATCAGTATTATAGGGACACTGAAGGGTAAGTAACTGGTGATTGGTAACTAGTCCAGTACAGTAAACCCTTAGTTATCTGAACCCCAGGAAACAATAGAAAATTAGAAATGTGTTCAGATCAGTGAATTTTCGGAGAATGGTATCCAGGGGGCTCTGTTCAAATACTCTAATAGAACGTACTGTACACTGAAAAAAATATATTGAACAATCATTTTTAAATTTTGATAAACAAGGGTCAGATAACTGAGGGTCTACTCTACTGTACTTCTAGATAGTTCACCAAATTGTCCTACCATATGGTATGACATATTTACCTTGATACAGTAGAGTAGAGAGTCGATTGTTCGAATGTTTGATTATTGATCCAAAGACCAAAGTGACTGCTCAATTAGAGTATTTTGTCAAAGTGTATGCTTTATTTGGCTAATTGAATAAAGTTCTGACTATTAATCAATGGATGTTTGATTATACATACTATTCATTATACAAACACCCCTCCCCCCATATTAGTTCAGTAATCGACTCTCCACTGTAGTGAGATCCAGTCACTTGGGTTATATTATTAACATGGTAATAATTATCCCATAAGGCCCTGAGGGTCTAATTAATAAGTAAGTAGTTACATAACTACATTAAGTACATTTTGTGTACTAATGATACATTTGGGAAATTCAAGTCGGCTGGTTAACATTGTAACCTAATTAGAACAAGTGTAGAAATGATCGATTACTTATAGTAAAGAAAAGGAAGTAAAAGTTTAAAAAAGTGGCTGCTGCATTATAGTACAGTATGCTAATCTTATGTTGTACAGATTATTTTTGCCACCAATCAGTGATCCGGCAGGTCAGGAAATAATAAATTAAAAGATATCAGTTTTTAGACCTCACCTGATTGTTCTGATTGCTCTATTAGAGTATAAAAGGGAAGAAGCTATTTAAGTCATTTTGAAATAAAGTAGGAGAGCTCCAATTCTCTGACCTTACTTACAATAAGATCAACAGTCGGAATAATGTGATTTTAATTTGCCTAAAAAATTATTCCCCTTCTCCTTACTGTATATCCTTTGTTGGCCACAATTTGTTTAGTAAATGAGTAATGGATGACTGGCTATTGTGTATTGACCAGTTACTATACAACTGCTCTTCCACAGGTAGTGGCAGCAAGTGGGGTATCACAGTGTACCAGTGGATAGCTCGGTTACCTGATGGAGCGGGTAAACATGAACTGCTCCAAGTGTCACTGTGAGTTGTGTTTGTTCAGCTGTATGTCTGAGAGAGGGAATCTTGTCATAGGATGCCACAATATAGAAAGTCGTGTGTGTCTTATCTATAGACATTACAGTATGCATGTTAGCAACAAACTGATTATCGTGTAAATACTAAAAATCATCGCTTGCGCCTACTGTACCAGTCCCAGTGTTAGGATTGCAGCATTATTTCATGCATTGTTTTATGTCTCACCATGTGACAAACATGTGACATACAGTACTATATGTGTCATATGATAGGGTCCACAAATCAAAATATCAATATATTCACATCAACCAAACTATTGTCATGTGTAGGAGTAGGTCTAGTCAAGGTGACACTAGAGTGACAGTGAAATTCATCCATCCCTTCAAGTAAAAAACCTTGGATTTGATTGATGTTTAATATTCTTAGGGTTCCTCCAAGGTTTGAGAGGTTGTTCACCCTTATAGTCTGTTTGCATTCACCTGAGCCCTCATTTCTTGTTAATAACTCTTGTTATAAGAGCCAACTGCTCAAACATTTAGTAGTGCTGTGAAGACCTTCAAATGCGGAACTGTTAATCACAAAAGTGCTTTGATGCTGGCAAGAACAAGTGAGTTATGAGGTTTTAAAAATATCCCATACATTTAGTATGGGATTCAGGCGCAAACATGTTAACAACATGAAAACATACTTGTTCCTGTACAAAAGCATTGGCAGTGAACACATGTTCACCTCTTTGATATTATATTTGGCGGGCTCAGGTGAATGAATGCGTACTGACTATATAGTATATGTACATGGGTACTGTAGTTTGATATAGTTGGTGAGCTTGTTCCAGTGACATTGCACATGTCACTGATCGGCAAGATAAACATTTTATGATCTGGACACAACAGAAAATACTGCAACATTTACCAGAGTGCACTTCCAAGCCAAGTAATATGCATATGGTGTAGATTGAAGTTTGTTGACCATCTGGCTGAGACCAGCATCCCACGATTCTGTGAAAATTCCTCAGAGATCCAACAAAGACTGCAGTGTTGTGCACGTTAGCACCTTTAAGTATGTATTTGATTCAATCTTTAAAGCAAGTGAAGACTTCTGACAAAGTTGTTGGACACAATAAACCGATAACACGATTTATTGCCCTCACAAAATTTTAATGACACACAACATAATGAGGTAGAGATAATAAGCACCCTGAGTACAGTAAAATTATCATTTTGTGGTTGTTGGTATATAGAGCTTTAAAGATGTAATCCTTCTGACTGCTCTATTAGAGTATCTTGATCTTTTCAATAGATTTTGTCAGACCTAAACATACAGTTTTGTGACTAGGATTTCTTTCAAGCTACACTGCTCTTTTCATTTGGTATAAATATAATCCTGTCATAGCATGCTTTACCAGTAGTACTGACTTTTATAGTAGTGACTGAATCATGTAATGCCCATGAATGTACTTGTATCATCAACCTCTCTTAAGGCCGTGTAAAGTTAATTACACACTGTTTTATGTGTCTGTCCTATATATTCCCAAAATTGACCAGGTGACCAGGCTTTTTTTCTGTTGCAATTTTTGATGTGGTACACTACATTCGACATAGGGAATAACAATATAAGGTTAGTGCATCTTTATAAGAACAGAGTGTGTACAAGACGTAAAAACTTTTCAACGTAATATACAAATTACTGTATGGTGATTGTGCAGTTCATTCAGCAAAAAATAGCCAGGAAATTATAACCAGAAACATATAATTAATTTTTCGTGGCCTAAACTAAACCAAACGATTCCTGATCACTGAAATTTCACTTTAACAACCTCAAAATGACCATATACTGTACTCAGAGTGTTTTATAATACACGTCTTTGTTATGTTGAGGCAATTAAACTTTGATAATATGAGAGCTCATTTTGCACAATAAATCAGCGTGTTATTGAAGTTGGAAGTTGTCTGTCTATAACCAAGCCTTCACTGGAAGTTTATATTTGCTCGGAGGAATCACTTCTGTACTTCAGTACACATGCTACTGTGCACAAGACTGCAGAGTGTAGACTCTCTGAGGAATTTTTGCGTGATGCTGGTCTCAGCCAGATGGTCAACATACTAATTGACACCATATTCTGCACTCAGGTATTAGTCAGCTTGTAGGTGGTCACCGTGGTAAATGTTGCAGCATTTCCTGCAGTTGTGCTGTGCTGCGGATTACAAAACATTTTTCTTGCCAAGCAGTGACGTGTGAAATGTCACAAGACTGAGTGGACCAACCTTTCAAAGTTTGGGGAAGAGTTTTAATTCAAAATAAAAGTTGGAAAATACAGCAGTTAAAAAAGCTCAATCAAATTCAAGGTTTCTGCACTATTTTAACTAGAGGGTTTGTTGCTGCTCTAGTGTTTTATTTATTGCACTCAACAATAGTGTCACAATTAGCATACTTTCGTATTGCTTTTCTTACTATGTAAGAGTACATCAAATAATAATTGTGTTTGTGCAACTGACAAGACTAGTCTTGTTTCTCATGCCACTTTGATTATATCATGATCATTTTTTAACGTTCAACTAGAAAAGATAGCTGGCTTGAAGAAGGGTCTCTCAAAGTAACAATTTCAAGAATAAGGATCCTTTAAAATTCTTAATTTTTCCGTTTGTCTACTTTTTTTGTAACATTATTATGACTACACATACACATTAGAATGGAAAGAATAGCACCAGGTTTATTGAACATGTGCCCCAAAATATCAGTTACTGAAATATAGCAAAGTGGCCATTGCTTGTTTTCAGCCTGTTATGCAGCGTTACAAATGAAGAAACACTAGGAGAAGGACCTCTGTGGTCAATCAGTCACAACGGAAAATTCAGACGATTCCTGTCAAACATAGGGAAGCCATTACGTGGCACTAATGCAAATTGACACCTTGTGCTGTCGCAAAGATAAATGGGACACAAAGGAGTATACAGGTAAGTCCATGAAGTATGCATTGTACTTACTGCAGTATACCAAAAGCACCTGTCAGGCTGAAGTGACGTCGAACAGTGCAAAAAATCAAGCCCATGGCCTTAGCTGTTTTTGAGTTGCGCTTGTCTGAATGTATCAGTCAGTCAGTCAATAGAAAATTCCACTAAATTAAAATTTTGTAACAAGTGTTTCAGGTCATACTGAACACTCTTGGGCTTGGTTATACCTAGCCAATACTGCCAAGATGCCATGAAGATTGTGAGGCTGGCCAGAAAAGCCCAAACCTTCCTTCTAACTATCGTACTGTATGATATCAACCAGCCAGCCATGAAAATCATATTCGTGTACGTATATGTATACTTCAAACAAGAGGTGTACTTTGTTTGTGTTTCTTAACATGTGAGAAGATATTGTGCGTAAGGTGTATAGTTACCTCTACTGGGATTATGTGTTTTGGACAAAGTTTGTTTAGAGGCTACAAGTGACAGTGACTGTGTATATATTGTTCTGTTATTTACTGTGTAGGGTCACTAAAGCATCTTTTGTTTGTGCCATAGTGTACACACTCAATGAACTAAAGGTGATCACATTTCACAGAGAAGATCTCTGCTTGTTAACAGGCATTCTTCTGATATCACTGAAACTCTACTGTGTCTTGATTGCGGAGGTTGATCCCTTCTTGTATCCAGCTAACACCCTCTGGTCCCTGTGTACATGTGTATCACCAACTAGGAGTAACCATCATCATCATCACAGCTTTGCTGATCATAGCTCTAATGATGGTACCAGTCACAAACTAAAGACTTCATAACAAATTGTTTCGTCTAGAGCATTAACTGTTGATTCATGTTTAAACTTATTTTGTTCACTGAGACCTCATGTAATCTCTGTTAATTATAGATTTTATTAATATTGTGTACACAAAAATTTCATATTTACTAAAAAGTATACTAATTTTAAAAAAGTTGCAATTCAGCCAAACATAAGTGTCACATATATGTATTAGAAATAATGCTAATTCAGCCAAACCCAAAATGTCAAATATCTGAAGACGGGTAACTAAAAGTTGCAAGCTAAAATGCGACTAAGTTATGACTTTTACAGCCAGCTATCACAATCTGTCCATTGGACTTCATTACCACCCCAACAGGATCTTCAAACCTTCTTTTCCCCTTGTAGGTACCTTCAATGGTTGATATGTGGGTGCCATCTTCATCAAAGATCAATACACGATTTCTTTGACTAATGCAGGTCAAGACGTGACCATTGGGAGCATAGCAAATACCAGTTGGATTAAGCTGACTCTTTGGAAAGTTTGTAAAGTCCCCAAACAGCTTAAGGAATTGACCTCCAAGAGTGAACAACTGAACACGACAATTTATACAATCTGAAATGAAAAGCAACTCTTCAGTGTTGTTAAGAGCCACGTCATATGGTTCAGTCAAGTAGCCAGGCTGTTCACCTTTCTTGCCGAACATGTAGCATAACTGCATATCGCTCAGTACTTGTATGCGATGATTGTCTTTGTCACAAACACACACAAGATCTGACTGAGTAACCACTATGCCACGAGGTGAGCAGAACCGGCCATCTGCATTACCTTCAGTGCCAAAGTGGCTGATCAATTCTCCAGACATTTTAAACTTTTTAATGCTGTTTGATTTGCCATCAGATATATACAAGTGGCCTTTTTTGCTGACAGCCAAGCCAGTAGGGTCTGTATCACCAACATCAATCAAGCAAAAAAACTTCAAATTACAATCAAAGACAACTAGTTTCTTCATGTGACAGTCTCGGACAATGACCTCGTCATTGGACCCAACAGCTATGAGATGAGGACTATATAATTTGTTCTCATTTTGACTGCCGTAATGACTAATGACATGTGCTGTCTCCTGTACAGTGGAATAGTCCCTGACATGCACTGGGACCTTCACTTCTCCTAACAAAATTCCTTTCCATGACACTGACACACTGTGTGCTTTTCTTTTCTTAGGTCTGTATGAAATTGTGTAAACACCTGAAGGAGTTTCTTCTACCTTAAAACTGCCTATAAAAGTTTCTCTCTTGAAATCAACTCTCAAGTGTTCACCCTGATTTGGTACAAGTAGGCCATCTTTATCTTTTAGTGTAACAGTCAGTTTCACTGGACCATATTTGCTCATTGTAGCTGGATCCTTCACACTACAGTTAGGAACATGAGGTAAGGTAGACACACTACAAACAGATGTCAACTGACTGACAAGGTCATCAAGATTACTAGTGGATAATAACAAATCAGTTACTCCACAAACTGGTTCAAGGTTAGTTCGTTCTACTTGACTTGTCAACTCTGCCACGGTATTGCTTATGTCATTTCTGTGGATTAGCAGTTGACTGGATCCCTCCAAGGTTGAAACCTTGGTGACAAATTCATCACAACTTACAATCAAGTTTTCAAGAAGTCTTAAGTCTCCTCTTTGACTCTGGAGGGGACCAAGCAGTGAGGATTTAACTTGGGAAACCTTTTCTAAATCTTTCTCCTCTTGTTTGTTTAGCATCTCATGAAGCTTACAGTACATCTCTTTTAATTGCACCTCAGCGTCTGTTTCATTGTTTAAATCGTTATAAGCTTCTTCCACTTTTGCCAAACCACCTTTCACTTGCTCCAACATCTTCTTTAGTGGTGTAGCTATCACTTTGATCTTCTCACGTTCAACATCAGCTAGTTTATTTACAAAGTTGTATTGATGTTCTCGATGATCAACGTAGGTACAGTCTCGGCAGATCAAACTACTACAAGTCATACAGTACAGGTCTAGTGGTTGTGTCTTGTGATCTTTACAATATTCAGGCTTAGGCAGAGCTAAAATCCCTTTCAAACTTTGTGCATTAAAGTGTTCAATAGTTCTGGTTTTGTGTAATTTGAGCTTCTTCATCCTGCCGTGTTGCTTGTTGCATTCCTCACACAAGAAATTCTCACAATCCACACACCACATTACTGCTACAGTGTTGTCATCACACTCTCCACATAATCTAGATCTGTTGCTGACTGAACTTTTCCGTTTGGTGACAATTTCGACTAAACGTTTTGTAGAAGTGTTAGCGGGTATGGCTGCCACGTCACATGGGAGTTCTTTTCCACAAGTGGAGCAAGAACTTTTATCATTATTTTTCATCTGCTTGATACATTTCTCACAAAACGTGTGCAAACACGGTATCGTCTTTGGCTCGGTAAACAGGCCTTCACAAAACGTACAAGTGATTTCTCTTTCTACTCTCTGCCAGTCTGAGTCTTCGGCTTCGTTACTAGTCGCCGAGTTCGTCACGTCACCTTCCGCCATCGATAAAACTTCTGTCACGGCCCCTATCCGCCATCGATAAAACTTCCAATGCAAGTCAGCAGTCCAGTCAGCAGTCCAGTCAGCAGCCCAGAGTGCTGGTCTTGCAGAAAAATAAAATCCCTAATTATGACCTTTTGGTGACAAATATGCGGATAGAGTACACGAAGATAACCGGTGTTTTTTTTTTGTTTTTTTCTTTGGATTGTGGGTTGCAGGCCTAGCAATGGCTGCTAGACTGGGAGACCAATTGACCTGTGCTTGAAGTGGAGAGGTCAAGAGTTCCGGTTTGAAGGCCTCCCAGACAGCACCACTATATCGCAATTGAAACAGTTAGCTTACCAAAAAACTGGAGTGCGTCCTGAAAGACAAAAGTTGCTCGGAATAAAAGCCACTCCAAAGTCAGACCGGCTGGAACAGAGTACCCTTCGTGACTTAAAAGTCAAAAATGGCACCAAAATAATGTTCATGAGTACAAAGGAAGACGAAATAGCCGCAGCAAACACCATACCAGATGACCTACCTGATGTAGTGGATGACTTCGGCAAGAAACCAGACGACATCGCTGTACAGGAGAGAGAAGAGTTCAAGAAGAAGGTAGAACGTCGTGTGAAGGACTACCAGATTAAAGTACTCAATGAACCTCGTAAAGGGAAGAAGTTACTTGTACTAGACATTGACTACACATTGTTTGACCATCGCTCAGTTGGAGAGAAAGGAGTGGAGTTGAGACCTTACCTCCATGAGTTCCTCACTGAGGTATATGATCATTATGACATCATCATCTGGTCTGCTACGGATATGAAATGGATTGAAGTGAAGATGCAGGAGCTGGGAGTAGCTCATAACAATAACTACAACATCACCTTCTACCTTGATTCATGTGCCATGGTGTCTGTTGTAGCCCCAGAATATGGTTTTGTAGAGACGAAGGCACTTGGGGTAATATGGGACAAATACCCTGATCACTACAATGAAGAGAACACGATCATATTTGATGATCTGAGACGAAATTTCCTGATGAACCCACAGAACGGGTTGAAGGTCAGGCCATTCAAGAATGCCCACACCAGTAGATACTCTGATGGAGAACTGGTAAAGTTGTCAAAATACCTAACAGCCATCGCTAAACTGGACACCTTCAAACATCTTGACCATGACAAGTGGGAACAGTACTCATAACCGTTGTGTGTGTATGTATTTAGTATGACCTTATAGTGTTGATCTGTTGAGTCTATTGTTTATGATTTTGTCTTACACATGTATTCGAAACTTGCCGTCTCTTTAATAAGAAAACTTATAGCAATATTGAAGGTTGGTTCCAAACATAGCTAAGGTGTACTTCATGACCTCATAAGACCACCTCATTATAGTGACCATGTCATACCTCCTTATACAAACTCAGTAAAGCTATTGAAATTTTGTTGTACTGAAGAAAAAATATATCTGCTATGAACAGTACTGAGAACACTGCTATATGCTATGTACAATGATAAGACTGCTTCTAAAGTCAGTGATGAATGAAGAAGGCTAATGTGCAGTTGCTATTGCTGTTATTACTCTAGAGCTGTTTTAGTCATCAGTTGTTGCATGTCAGTATCACCTGCTGAAGTGCTGTCTGATTTCTGATCTTGATCTGTTAAAAGTAACAACATGAAACGGTCTGTGTCAACTGTATGCACAAAACTTTCATGGAAGGGAATAACTTGGTTACCTGTCTAGAAAACTTGTTAAGTTTATCCCCAAAATGAGACAAAATTATGCATTACTAAATTCAATACTTCCCATACACATCATGTACCACATTACCATGCAGCCTTGGTCACTAACATGTGCTGGTCACAAAGTTAGGTACTATTGATGTGTTTTATTACATGACCTAAAAGCTATCCCTGTCATTCTGTAAAATCTGTATATCTACAGCAAATCACAAAAAGAATCACCTTCATGTTGAGGAAGGTAGAGTAACATAGTTACCAACACATAGGCATTCCATAGTCCATAGTTACCAGTGATCATACCACCTGGGAGAAGAAACAGCATTTCAATTGTGAAGAAAATCAGTGTGTTTGAGAATAGTATTCGTTATATCTACTACACACAGGTTCTAGTGTAGCACAGTGCTGGTCATGCTAACAAAATATAGGGGAGATGGGGCACTAGACTACAGTATATACCAATAGTATCCAATACCTTAATCACTTAACCTCCGCTACACAGGTGGAGTACAGTTTGCCATGGAACACCCATTAGCTTCATTTGTTGGTCACTTTGTTGTGGCCAGTGCTGGTGGCATGTCCGCTGCAATGTTGCTTGGGAACAAGTCAATATTGATGTCAGTCACACTACCCAATATCAATGTGTCAGTCATTGTATGGTGAGTATTATAATTTTGTATTGCATGTGAAAAATTTTTAGTAACTACAAATAGTGATCAGAATCCTGAATTGGGAAGAACCACGGAAAGTCATTAAAATAGGTCAATTTAGTACTACTAGTGAGTTTCAAGCCATTTAATGAACTATAGTTTATTATATCATGGTAGCATGCATTCATCATTGTTTATTTTACTCTCAGCACATCCTAATTTAAGCATGACTACAAATACATGCAACAACAAGCACATCATCTCATACATATGAAGTATACAATTCCTTGTATGTATAGTGTGTGTAGAGTGTATACACACAGTGTCATATAATACCTTGACAGGCAGAGTGGTAGCTAAATAGTAGAACACATCCAATGGAGAGAAGAAGACAAGATACCTGTAATAGAACAGTTTCATAAACCCAAATTATGGTAAGACAAATATTTGATGTTAATCTACTGTAAAACTAAAAGCATCGGTGAGATCTTATTTGTATGCAAAATATGTTTAGAGCATATTATAACCACGACGTACGTCCACTATATATTTAACAATCACTATTAGGCATTTTCTCTATGAAATTAGTATGAAAATTCATGTAATGTTTATGGAAAAATACTGCCATAGTATGAATTTTTAACAGATTCATATCACTGCAAAATTTTCATGTAAATTTCATACAAAGCTTGTTGTGTATGAAAACATTTTCATGGCATCATTTCATACACTTTTACCATGAGATGAGAATTATATGAAATATGACTGACATATTACATGAATTTTCATACTGAAAATGCCTAGTATATGATTTTGGAACTCAAAATTTAATCTCCTTATCTCCACTTGTCTATCAAAAAATGTTTGTAGCAAAAGTAGCTATGTTTTTTTAAACATGAACATGTGGACTGATAAAGCATACAGCCACACTATAAGTATTTCCCCTCTATCATGTGGTTCTCTCTCTCATTACACAGCTCCTACCAACGTTGAAAACGGGTCACTACTGCTGACCCGGATGACCCACTGACCCGGACAGCAATCCGGGTCAGACCCGGATGTGACCCGGATGTGACCCGGATTAATTAAAGCCGAGACGTGTTTCGGCTAGTCTCGGGTGAGCGAACGAGTCTACATTTTGAGCGTTCGATTCGTGTTGAGTAAATATTGCAACTTCAGCCTAGCTGTAGGTTGAAGACCAAAAAAAAAAAAAAAAAGGTCTTCACCTGCTGACAATAGCTACCCCTCACCATAGATACCCTCAGTTTCGTGCTACATACTGCACTTACTAACAAATAGGCGTGGCTGAGCATATGTTGGTAATGCGATAAGTGGGCGTGGCTCACGAAAGAGCTACGCGATAGCGTTTATAAGTTCCACGTCGTCAAACGAACAATTTCGTTTCTCACGTGATCCAATCCGGGTCAGACCCGGATAAACTGTAAACCGGGTCAGACCCGGATGACCCGGAGAAAATGTGACCCAGATGACCCGGATGACCCGGATGACCCGACACGGTTTCAACGCTGGCTCCTACTGAGCATGCTCAATGAGGTACGAAGGTCACTGAACATCATGGCTGATGTTGTGGCAGTCTGTGCTGTGTTCCCTCCCTCACTATCTTACCTGCTGGCCATCAGTATTATAGGGACACTGAAGGGTAAGTAACTGGTGATTGGTAACTAGTCCAGTACAGTAAACCCCTGGTTATCTGAACCCCAGGAAACAATAGAAAATTAGCAGATCAGGGAATTTTTGGAGATTTGAACCCATTATATGTTCACATACTCTAATAGAATGTACTGTACACTGGAAATATTATATTTAACAATCATTTGGATTTTGATAAACAAGGGTCGGATAACTGAGGGTCTACTCTACTGTACTTCTAGATAGTTCACCAAATTCTCCTACCATGTGGTATGACATATTTACCTTGATACAGTAGAGTAGAGAGTCGATTGTTCGAATGTTTGATTATTGATCCAAAGACCAAATTGACTGCTCAATTAGAGTATTTCGTCAAAAGTGTATGCTTTGTTAGGCTCATTGAACAAAGTTCTAACTATTAATCAATGGATGCTGATTATACATACTATTCAATTATACAAACACCCCTCCCCCCATATTAGTTCAGTAATCAACTCTCCACTGTAGTGAGATCCAGTCACTGTTTTGGACTTGGGTTCTAGTTTTTGTATGGATATTAACATGGTGATAATTATCCCATAAGGCCCTGTAGTATAGCAGCACAACCAAAAAATCGTGCACTTTTTCATAAAGCCATGAAACTTTCCACATAAGTAGTACTCCTCAATACATGTAATTTAGATATAGTGCCATTGCTGATTTGACCTTTGGTGACCTTTACGGCCATTTTTGTACAGAAAATTGGTCACTTTTGTCTTTAACTCCCTGAGGTAGTAATTAAGATGTTAAAAACATGGTACCAAACATCAGATCTTGCTGATAGAAATAACTTGGTTTTTATTTGAAGTCAATAGGTGATTTCATTACAAAGTTATGATCATTTTTATTAGCTGCTAAATTTTATATTTATTTATGCATAATTATCTGCCCACAGGTAATTCACTCCTCGAGGGCAGGTAAATTTATCGAATTTTGCAGCTAATAAAAATGATCGTAGCTTTGTAATGAAATCACCTATTGACTTCAAATAAAAACCAAGTTGTTTCTATCAGCAAGATCTTTTGTTTGGTATCATGTTTTATCAACTGCCTCAGGGAGTTAAAGACAAAAATAATCAACTTTCTGTACAAAAATGGCCATAAAGGTCACCAAAGGTCAAATCAGCGATGGCACTATATCTAAAAATACATGTATTGAGGACTACTATTTGTGTGGAAAGTTTCATGGCTTTATGAAAAAGTGCACAATATTGCCAATTTTGGGGGCTACGCCGCTATACTACTGAGCAAACTGGAGGGTCTAATTAATAAGTAATTAATTATGTAGCTACATTTTGTGTACTAATGATACATTTGGGGAATCTCACGTTGGCTGGTTAACATTGTAACCTGATTAGAACAAGTGTAATTGAGTTGTTAGTAATGATCGATTACTTATAGCAAAGAAAAGGAATATTAAAAATCGCATGTGCCTACTGTACCAGTCCCAGTGTTAGGATTGCAGCATTATTTCATGCATTGTTTTATGTCTCACCATGTGACAAACATGTGACATACAGTACTATATGTGTCATATGATAGGGTCCACAAATCAAAATATCGATATGTTCACATCAACCAAACTATTGTCATTTGTAGGAGTAGGTCTAGTCAAGATGACACTAGAGTGGGAGCAAAATTCATCCCTTCTAGTAAACTTCACATCAACCACACTATTGTCATGTGTAGGGGTAGAGATGACAGAGTGGCAGCGATATTAATCCATCTCTTCTAGTAAAAAAAAACCTTGGATTTGATTGATTTTTAATATTCTTAGGGTTCTTCCAAGCTTTGAGAGGTTGTTCACCCTTAGTATACGTACATGGATACTGTAGTTTGATATAGTTGGTGAACTTGTGCCAGTGACATCTGACATGTTACTGATCGGCAAGGTAAGCATTTTATGATGTGAACACTGCACAATTGCAGAAAATACTACAACATTTACCAGGGTGCACTTCCAAGCCAAGTAATATGGTGTGGATTGAAGTTTGTTGACCATCTGGCTGAGACCAGCATCCTACAATTCTGCAAAAAATTCCTCGGAGATCCAACAAAGACTGCAACATTGTGCACGTTAGCACCTTTAAGTGTGTATTTGATTCAATCTTTAAAGCAAGTGAAGACTTCTGACAAAGTTGTTGGACACAATAAACTGATAACACAATTTATTGCCCTCACATTTTAATGACACACAACTTAATGAGGTAGAGATAATAAGCACCCTGAGTGCAGTAAAATGATCATTTTGTGGTTGTTGGTGATGTAATTCTTCTGACTGCTCTATTAGAGTATTTTTATCTTTCCAATAGATTTTGTCAGAGCTAAACGTACAGTTTTGTGACTTGGATTTCTTTCAAGGTACACTGCTCTTTTCATTTGGTCTAATCCCATCATAGCATGCTTCACCAGAAGTACTGACTTTTGCAATAGTGACTGAATCATGTAATGCCAATGAATGTGCTTGTATCATCAGCCTTTCACTGTATATGTTCTAGTCCCCAAAATTGACCAGGTGACCAGGCTTTTTTTTTTCATTGCAATTCTTGATGCGGTTTACTACATTCGACAAAGCAGTACATGGAATTATAGGGAAAGACAAAGTTAATGTATAAAGTTAGTGCATCTTTATAAGAACAGAGTGTGTACTAGACATAAAAACTTTTTAATTATATTGTGCAATTCATTCAGCAAAAAAATGGCCAGGAAGTTAGCCAGAAACATATAATTAATTTTTTTGTGGCCTAAACTAAACCAAACGATTCCTGATCACTGAAATTCCACTTTAACAACCTCAAAATGATCTTATACTGTACTCAGAGTGTTTTATATACACACCTTTGTTATGTTGAGGCATAGATACTAGAATACATAATGGATTGGAAACGCAATACATTTTACAGTTACGGACTCGATACGGTCACATGGTTTATGGCAACATTACCAAGTGTACAAACTGCAGTTGTTCTTAACACTGAGACTACTATTACAGGTTTTATAAAGTGTTAAATCATTGCTAAAGGATTCAGCTATTTATTGGTTTGTGACTGAAGGTTAGTCGTTTCGTACAACCGAAGGTGTGAAGGAAGGAATGCGAAATTTGTGTTCAAAAACTACTGTGGGGGGTTTTAGTGTATAGGGCGTATTACATAGAAGTGCTGAACAGTTTCGCCACATAGTAATGAGTCCAAATAATTATTTTTAGCACTGTACAGCAGTTACTTTCCATAAGCGAAGCGAAAGAATGGCTACATGACGGTAGTGGCTGTGGGGGTTTTCCTGGCTTTGTAAAAATGAGTCTAGCGATACATGCTATACTAAAGAAAAGTTCATACCTTCGAGAGTGCTAAAAAAGTATGAATGAATTGAACAAGATACCTGTTTTCGAGAAAACTCTGGGCAAATTCAACAAAATGTATTGTGCCTATTGAAAATGCTGCTGTGCCCCGTAAATGTTATCACGTGACCGTATCGAGCCCGTAACCGTAAAATGTATTGCATTTCCAATCCATTATGTATTCTAGTATCTATGGTTGAGGCAATTAAACTTTGATAATGTGAGAGCTCATTTTGCACAATAAATCAGCGTGTTATTTCTGTCTATAATCAAGGCTTCACTGGAAGTTTATATTTGTTCTGAGGAATCACTTCTGTACTTCAGTACATGTGCTACTGTGCACAAGACTGCAGAGTGCAGACTCTCTGAAGAGTCTTTGCGTGATGCTGGTCTCAGCCAGATGGTCAACATACTAATTGACACCATATTCTGCACTCAGGTATTAATCAGCTTGTAGGTGGTCACCGTGGTAAATGTTGCAGCATTTCCTGCAGTTGTGCTGTGCTACGGATAACAAAACATTTTTCTTACCGAGCAGTGACGTGTGAAATGTCACAAGACTGAGTGATCAACCTTTCAATGTTTGGGGAAGAGTTTTGATTCAAAACAAAAGTTGGAAAATACAACAATTAAAAAAACTCAATCAAATTCAAGGTTTCTGCACTATTTTAACTAGAGGGTTTGTTGCTGCTCTAGTGTTTTATTTATTGCACACAACAATAGTGTCACAATTAGCATACTTTCTTATAGTGCTTTTATTACCATGTAATAGTGCATTTACACTAGCAGTTGGGAACGGTACGGCACAGTACAGCACGGCACGCTTACTTTTGCTAGTGTAAACGGTTATCGATCCGAGCCAAACCATTACGTGCCGGGCTCGCCTGTCCCTGCTACTTCAACCGTGCTGGCTCGGCACGGCACGGCACGGTAGACAAATTGAAACAAACCTTGCTATATCCTTGGCCGCTGTACGTAAATACGATGGCTTCTACCATGGCCAAACGTGAAACAAAGTCCAGTTACCACGTTTGACTTGAAATATACTGTCCATTGAGCGGTAGCCACTGATGTTGTCCCTCAAACGGATTGCTGGTAACTTGTATGACAGCAACAGCTTGAAACGAGCTTGAAAACGGTGAGGACACCTCGTAGGACGATACTTTAGCCATCATGTGCTTATGTATAAACTTGCCCAGCACGGTTATTTCCTTACCAATGTAAAAGCGCACTTAAAACATAGCGTACCGTACCGTGCTGGAGCTACTAGTGTAAACACGCTATAAGAGTACATCAAACAGTGTTCTAGTAATTGTGTTTGTACAACTGACAAGACTAGTCTTGTTTCTCATGCCACTTTGATTATATCATGATCATTTTTTTAACACTCAACTAGAAAAGATAGCTGGCTTGAAGAAGGGTCTCTCAAAGTAACAATTTCAAGAATAAGGATCCTTAAAAATTCTTAATTTTCCATTTCTCTACTTCTTTGTAACATTATTATGACTACATGCATATACACATTAAATTTAAAGAATGGCACCAGGTTTTTTTTTATTGAGCACTTCCCCAAAAATATCAATTACTGAAATGGCAAAGTGGCCATTACTTGTTTTCAGCCTGTTATGCAGCGTTACAAATGAAGAAACACTAGGAGAAGGACCTCTGTGGTCAATCAGTCACAACGGAAAATTTGGACGATTCCCGTCAAATATAGGGAAGCCATTATGTGGTACTAACTCAAATTAACACCTTGCGCTGTCGCAAAGATAAATGGGACACAAAGGAGTATACAGGTAAGTCCATGAAGCATGCATTGTACTTACTGCAGTATACCAAAAGCACCTGTCAGGCTGAAGCGTCGTCGAACAGTGAAAAAAATCAAGCCCATGGCCTTAGCTGTTATTGAGTTGCACTTGTCTAAAGGCATCAGTCAGTCAGTCAGTAGAAAATTCCACTAAATTAAAATTTTGTAGCAAGTGTCTCAGGTCATACTGAAGACACTCTTGGGCTTGATTATACCTAGCCAATACTGCCAAGATGCCATGAAGATTGTGAGGCTGGCCAGAAAAGCCCAAACCTTCCTTCTAACTATCGTACTGTATGATATCAACCAGCCAACCATGAAAATCATATTCGTGTACGTATATGTATACTTCAAACAAGAGGTGTACTTTGTTTATATTTCTTCATTGTGCATAAGGTGTATAGTAGTTACCTCTACTGGGATTATGTGTTTTGGACAAAGTCTGTTTAGAGGCTACGAGTGACAGTGACTGCGTATATATTATTCTGTTATTTACTGTGTAGGGTCACTAAAGCATCTTTTGCTTGTGCCATAGTGTACACACTCAATGAACTAAAGGTGATCACATTTCACAGAGAAGATCTCTGCTTGTTAACAGGCATTCTTCTGATATCACTGAAACTCTACTGTGTCTTGATTGCGGAGGTTGATCCCTTTTTGTATCCAGCTAACACCCTATGGTCCCTGTGTACATGTGTATCACCAGCTAGGAGTAACCATCATCATCATCACAGCTCTGTTGATCATAGCTCTAATGATGGTACCAGTCACAAACTAAAGACCTCATAACAATTGTTTCGTCAAGAGTATTAATTCATGTGTAAACTTAATTTTGTTCACTGAGACCTCATGTAATCTCTAGATTTTATTAATATGTACACACAAAAATTTCATATTTACTAAAAACAGTATTCTAATTTTAAAAAAGCTACAATTTAGCCAAACATAACTGTCAAATATTTGTATTAGAAATAATACTAATTGGAAATGTCAAATTTTTGAAGACGGGTAACTAAAAATTGTAAGCTAAAATGCGACTAAGTTATGACTTTTACAGCCAGCTATCACAATCTGTCCATTGGACTTCATTACTATCCCGACAGGATCTTCAAACCTTCTTTTCCCCTTGTAGGTACCTTCAATGGTTGATACTTGGGTGCCATCTTCATCAAAGATCAATACACGACTTCTTTGACTAATGCAGGTCAAGACGTGTCCATCGGGAGCATAGCAAATACCAGTTGGATTAAGCAGGCTCTTTGGAAAGTTTGTAAAGTCCCCAAACAGCTTAAGGAATTGACCTCCTAGAGTGAACAACTGAACACGACAATTTTTGCAATCTGAAATGAAAAGCAACTCTTCGGTGCTGTTAAGAGCCAAGTCAAATGGTTCAGTCAAGTAGCCAGGCTGTTCACCTTTCTTGCCGAACATGTAGTATAACTGCATATCATTCAGTACTTGTATGCGATGGTTGTCTTTGTCACAAACACACACAAGATCTGACTGAGTGACCACTATGCCACGAGGTGAGCAGAACCGGCCATCTGCATTACCTTCAGTGCCAAACTTGCTGATCAACTCTCCAGACATTTTAAACTTTTTAATGCTGTTTGATTTGCCATCAGATATATACAAGTGACCTTTTTTACTGACAGCCAAGCCAGTAGGGTCTGATTCACCGACATCAATCAAGCAAGAAAACTTCAAGTTACGATCAAACACAACTAGTTTTTTGATATGACAATCTCGGACAATGACCTCATCATTAGGCCCAACAGCTAAGAGATGAGGACAATCTAATTTGTTCTCATTTTGGCTGCCATGATGACTAATGACATGTGTTGTCTCCTGTACAGTGGAATAGTCCCTGGCATTCACTGGGACCTCCACTTCTCCTAACAAATTTCCTTTCCATGACACTGACACACTGTGCGCCTCTCTTCTCTTAAGTCTGTATGAAAGTGTGTAAACACCTGAAGGAGTTTCTTCTACCTTAACACTACCTGTAAAATTTTCTCTCTTGAAATCAACTCTCAAGTGTTCACTCTGATTTGGTACATATAGGCCATCTTTATCTTTTAGTGTAACAGTCAGTTTCACTGGACCATACTTGCTCATTGCAGCTGGACCCTTCACACTACAGTTAGGAACATGAGGTAAGGTAGACACACTACAAACAGATGTCAACTGACTGACAAGATTATCAAGATTACTAGTGGATAATACTAAATTTTCTACTCCACACACTGGTTCAAGGTTAGTTCGTTCTACTTGACTTGTCAACTCTGCCACAGTATTGTTGATGTCATTTCTGTGGATTAGTAGTTGACTGGATTCCTCCACAGTTGAAACCTTGGTAACAAATTCATCACAACTTACAATCAAGTTTTCAAGAAGTCTTAAGTCTCCTCTTTGACTCTGGAGGGAGCCAAGCAGTGAGGATTTAACTTGGGAAACCTTTTCTAAATCTTTCTTCTCTTGTTTGTTTAGCATCTCATGAAGCTTACAGTACATCTCTTTTAATTGCACCTCAGCGTCTGTTTCATTGTTTAAATCGTTATCAGCTTCTTGTACTTTTGCCAAGCCGTCTCTCACTTGCTCCAACATCTTCTTCAGTGGTGTAGCTATCACTTTGATCTTCTCACGTTCAACATCAGCTAGTTTATTCACAAAACTGTATTGATGTTCTCGATGATCAACATAGGTACAATCTCGACAGATCAAACTACTACAAGTCATACAGTACAGGTCTAGTGGTTGTGTCACATGATCTTTACAATATTCAGGCTTAGGAAAACCTAAAATCCCTTTCAGACTTTGTTCATTAAAGTGTTCAATGGTTCTGGTTTTGTGTGATTTGAGCTTCTTCATCCTGCCATGTTGCTTGTAACATTCCTCACACAAGAAATTCTCACAATCTACACACCACATTACTGCTACAGTGTTGTCATCACACTCTCCACATATTCTGTTGCTGGCTGAACTTTTCCGTTTGGTGACAATTTCGACTAAACGTTTTGTAGAAGTGTTGGTGGGTATGGCTGCCACGTCACATGCGAGTTCTTTTCCACAAATGGAGCAAGACGTTTCACCATTATTTTTCATCTGCTTGATACATTTCTCACAAAACGTGTGCAAACATGGTATCGTCTTTGGCTCGGTAAACAGGCCTTGACAAAACGTACAAGTGATTTCTCTTTCTACTCTCTGCCAGTCTGAGTCTTCGGCTTCGTTACTAGTCGCCGAGTTCGTCACGTCACCTTCCGCCATCGATAAAACTTCCAATGCAAGTCAGCAGTCCAGTCAGCAGCCCAGAGTGCTGGTCTTGCAGAAAAATAAAATCCCTAATTACGACCTTTTTGGTGACAAATATGCGGATAGAGTACATGAAGATAACCGGTGTATTGTCAGTTGTTTGGATTGTGGGTTGCAGGCCTAGCAATGGCTGCTGGACTGGGAGACCGAATTGACTTGTGCTTGAAGTGGAGCGGTCAAGAGTTCCGGTTTGAAGGCCTCCCAGACAGCACCACCATATCGCAACTGAAACAGTTAGCTTACCAGAAAACTGGAGTACGGCCTGAAAGACAAAAGTTGCTCGGAATAAAAGCCACTCCAAGGTCAGACCAGCTGGAACAGAGCACCCTTCGTGACTTAAAAGTCAAAAATGGCGCCAAGGTAATGCTCATGGGTACAAAGGAAGACGAAATAGCCGCAGCAAACACCATACCAGATGACCTACCTGATGTAGTGGATGACTTCGGCAAGAAACCAGACGACATCGCTGTACAGGAGAGAGAAGAGTTCAAGAAGAAGGTAGAACGTCGTGTGAAGGACTACCAGATTAAAGTACTCAATGAACCTCGTAAAGGGAAGAAGTTACTTGTACTAGACATTGACTACACATTGTTTGACCATCGTTCAGTTGGAGAGAAAGGAGTAGAGTTGATGAGACCTTACCTCCATGAGTTCCTCACTGAGGCATACGATCATTATGACATCATCATCTGGTCTGCTACAGATATGAAATGGATTGAAGTGAAGATGCAGGAGCTGGGAGTAGCTCATAACAATAACTACAACATCACCTTCTACCTCGATTCACGTGCCATGGTGTCTGTTGTAGCCCCAGAATATGGTTTTGTAGAGACAAAGGCACTTGGGGTGATATGGGGCAAATACCCTGATCACTACAATGAAGAGAACACGATCATATTTGATGACCTCAGACGAAATTTCCTGATGAACCCACAGAACGGGTTGAAGGTCAGGCCATTCAAGAATGCCCATACCAGTAGATACTCTGATGAAGAACTGGTAAAGTTGTCAAAATACCTAACAGCCATCGCTAAACTGGACACCTTCAAACATCTTGACCATGACAAGTGGGAACAGTACTCATAACCGTTGTGTGTGTATGTATTTAGTATGACCTTATAGTGTTGATATGTTTGAGTCTATTGTTTGTGATTTTGTCTTACACATGTATTCGAAACTTGCCATCTCTTTAATAAGAAAACTTATAGCAATATTGAAGGTTGGTTCCAAACATAGCTAAGGTGTACTTCATGACCTCATAAGACCACCTCATTATAGTGACCATGTCATACCTCCTTATACAAACTGAGTAAAGCTATTGAAATTTTGTTGTACTGAAGAAAAAATATATCTGCTATGAACAGTACTGAGAACACTGCTATATGCTATGTACAATGATAAGACTGCTTCTAAAGTCAGTGATGAATGAAGAGGGCTAATGTGCAGTTGCTGCTGCTGTTATTACTCTAGAGCTGTTTTAGCCATCAGTTGTTGCATGTCAATATCACCTGCTGAAGTGCTGTCTGATTTCTGATCTTGATCTGTTAAAAGTAACAACATGAAACAGTCTGTGTCAACTGTATACACAAAACTTTCATGGAAGGGAATAACTTGGTTACCTGTCTAGAAAACTTGTTAAGTTTATCCTCAAAACAAGGCAAAATTATGGCATTTCTAAATTCAATACTTCTCGTACATATGAAACAGTACCACATTACCATGGAGCCTTGGTCAATAGTTTTTAAATTTTTACAACATGCCTACATGTGCTGGTCACAAATTTAGGTGCTATTGATGTGTTTTATTACATGACCTAAAAGCTATCCATGACATTCTGTAAAATCTGTATATCTATGACAAACCACAAAGAGAATCACCTTCATGTTGAGGAAGGTAGAGTAACATAGTTACCAACACATAGGCATTCCATAGTCCATAGTTACCGGTGATCATACCACCTGGGAGAAGAAATAGCATTTCAATTGTGAAGAAAATCAGTGTGTTTGAGAATAGTATTCGTTATATCTACTACACACCCTGGACAATTTTCCCTATCAAGGTATGAGCTTAATTTATTGCAACTACAAAAAGTGTAGAGTGAAGATGAGAAGAACACATGTATACTTCATTCCCCTAGATGATACATATTTTACGTACCACATAATATTATATTATGTACACTAGTTCAGCTGCCACAAAGCATAAACACAAGAAGAAGTTTCAACAGGTACGGTGGAGCCACTCTAAAAGGTAACTGTAGACTCTTCTCTATAATTTACAAGTAGAAGGAATTTTAAGTTGGATTAGGGATCAAAGAAAGCAGGTAGTAAAGGAAGGGAGTAGCTAAAGAGTGAAGGAAGGTTACAGATATACTAGTGGACATTAAATCCCTAATTCAGTCTATAACCATGACTAAATTAGGGGTTAAATGTCCACTTCTACAGGCATAGGCAACCTTATTTGTTTCACCACTTTTTATTAATTCCTTTGTTTCACTACTTTTTTCTTTGATCCCTAATCCTTAATTTCCCTTCTACTTGTTTGTTTACTTTTTTATAACATTAATGACAAATGAACCAGCAAGTACATATACCGCATTAAAAGAAAGAACGGCACCAGGAATGCCTTAAAAATAATTTTGTGTCAACGTGTGCCCACTATCATGCAAAACTAGGTTTCACTTCTAGCTAAAGATCAGGAAGGATGGGAGTGCCATTAGGGCCAGAATTTCAAAAAAATCAATTACGTAACAGAAAGGGAGGTGGCCATTACACTTTGTTTTCAGCTATGATTCACCCGTTACACAGCGTTACAAACAAAGAAGCGTCTCCGCAATAAATCTAGTCGCTATGCAAAATACAGGTGACCAGCCATGGGGAATGCTATCATGAATCGACACCTTGCGTTGTCAGCAAAAAGAACTGGAACACAAAGGAGGACAAAGGCAATCCCATAATACACTGTGGTTGGTGAAAAGGCACATATTGGGACGAAGCAATGTCAAGCAGTGAAAAAATCAAGCCCGTAGCCTTATCCCTTGTCGAGTTATGCTTGGCTGGAGGCATCACTTATGTAGTCAGTCAGTCAGCATAAAATTCTGTTAACAGAAATAATATTTTATAGAAACTTTGGAAGGGTTTGGAGTTGGTCTGAAGACATATTTTTAGCTTGGCTGTGCCTAGCCATGCAATGCTGCCAAGCTGTCATGAAGGGAAATTAAGACTGGTTTTAGGGTGATATTATTGGCTGGAAAAACTCAGTTCTTCATGATCCCTAATATACAGTACTACCGTACTGTATGATAGGTACATGTACAAGTCTTAGTCTCGAGTCAGCATTTTGTCAACTCAATAATGACAAGTGTCTTACAAAGAATGAAAGAAAACTCCCCAATGGTGTCTGTCTTAGCAACATTACATGATACACAACAGAGAATGCTAAAGAGACTCTTATATACTCTTGGTGTAGTGGGTTGTACTGTGTAAGGATGGGCTTCAATATGAGACAAGAACAACTCCACTACAAGAGTCACTTACTATAGAAAGAGTACTGGTAGCTGTTCACGTTCTGCCACTGGTGAAGGAGCAGCTCTGAGGGGAGGAAGGTAGCAACACAAAGAGCGGCTGCTGTCAATGTCACCACTAACTGGCACTTGAAGATGAAGAATACCTTCTGTACGAGTGGAATGGTAGTGGAGCTTGATAACTACATCTACCTTTGCACGCACGTACACATGTTCACCTTGTATCTCTTCCTAGCAGTCTCAGACAGTCCCTCCACGCTCTTCTCTCTCTTCCACAGTGTCACCACTACCCTAACTGCTTGTACCACCAGTACCCCATAGTAGACCAGAACACATAGCAATGCTATCAATACCAGTAACCACTAGCAACTGTCAAGGACAATATAACTGTACTGGAACCTGTTAATGTGGAACCTGGCTGTACTTTTTACAATAGTAAAAATCTACAAACTGCACACACTGATACACATGTTGTAGGATACAGCCACTTTTTGTCCTTCACGGGTTGACCACAAACTGTAGAATGGAAAGATGACTTGTATACCCCTAGGTGGTGTTGGTAGGTGAGGTAATATGGTTGCTATTACTTACCTCTCACAAAACTCGTATATGAACAGAGTCAAGCAGCCAATGGCCACCACTAGCAACTGTTTCAAATGGTTACCAATACCCTTAGCAACACCAGATTCTGATAGCTGCAAATAAGAAGCGTTACAATGCCAAATGTTGTACTGGTATTGTTATATGTATTACACACACGCGCGCGCATGCACACACGCACGCACACACATTGTCATAGTTCTGATGCTCTCCAATGAATACAGCCCAGAAGAAAGCTAGTGCACAGAGGAAGAGTCCCTGTCTGAAGT
Source organism: Dysidea avara (assembly GCF_963678975.1). Lineage (NCBI taxonomy): Eukaryota > Metazoa > Porifera > Demospongiae > Dictyoceratida > Dysideidae > Dysidea > Dysidea avara. The sequence goes on from NC_089276.1 coordinate 37,353,125, forward strand.
CATTCAACACTACCATCCATGGGAGGTCATACCATAACTTTAGATACTCCAGTGGCACTGTAAGAGATAATGCTCACAAGTGTACAGCAATACACTATAGCAGTGGAATACATGTAGACATCCAAACAAACACAAGACATTAGTGGTGTATTAAACACTAGCTTCAACTATAAGTACTGTACACATGCACCTTCGCTACTGTCATTATACACTCTTGTGTATAGCAATTACTTTAACATAACTGTGGGTATTTATGCAATGCCAGCTGTTTAATTCGTAAGGTACAAACATCCAAAATTTGATGGCAACTTTCCTTCAAAGCTCAAAAGACAAATGAATATTTCTTCAGGCACGTAAACTCTTTTAGAAGCATCTCTCCATGTACCCAGTGTGATAACTGCCGGTTATCTGGTTAACTGAACTTAATGAAATTTTCTCTAATATTTATGCTGGACTTAGTTTTTAAGCTATGGTCACCTTAAAAGTTGATTATACTTGTAGTGGCCAAAGTAAGAGGCAACAAGTCATTATACGTAAAACTGAATTCTACAACAAGTGTGATATCAATGTTGAAGAATGAAAAGAGTACCCAAATTATACATTTCTGAGTGAAAATATTAGGGATCGGTTATCCGGGTATGAGAAAAAATAACTGAATTTATAAAAATAACTGGTCGATTAATCGGTTAACCAGTTAAGTGTCACAACTCTATTCTATTGTACTGCCAATGTGAAAAGTTTGGCAATCCTTTCAGCCAGCTCAACTAATTTTGTTACTATTTAACACATTTCATACCATGTTTATAAAAATTTTCAAGGAACATAATTTTCGTGGATTGCCAAATTTCTGGATTTTTTGCAGTATTTTCAAGGATCACTTGTTTTTCACTGAGGTTATCTATTAGAAAGTATAGAGCTAATGCTAATAATTGTTAATTTTTCAAGGCTGAAAATTTCATGGACAACCAAGCAACTGTGAAATCTGCAAAAATTACATCTCTCAAAATTTTGTACATAATGAATGGTAAGTATGCATAAGAGAGGCCAGCTGCTGAAAATAGTAATGATCCTTGAACCATACTCACCACACTAAACTAACTCACAATTCATGAAAATCAGAGTAATTACGACTTCCCTCAGTGTCCTGTGGCCAGAATTATATGCAATGTAAAAAAAGTAGCTGCTGTACACATAAATACAATCTATGGAATATGTACAGGTACCACCGACATGTGCTGGACACATGTTTTGAGGGCATAAAGTTTATCCAATAACTGCCCAAAAAAAATATTCATCTTCAAATTTAATGTTGTTGGTATAATGCAATCACACTGTGGTCGCTAATTACAGTGAGTCAAATTAGAATGTTATTCAGTAAATGAACAATTGTTCTATTCAGCACAATAGGTACTACTCTACTATTAGCATCGTAAACTCCTCAATATACTTGTACTGTACAATTGCAAGAATATACTTGGATGTCCTGTATATGAATGATTGAAAACTGATAACTTTACTTGTGACAATACCAGATACTATTTACAGGGGGGCAGTATATAATGGAGATTGTTAGACACATAACCAAGGGTCTGGGGTAGACACAATCAAACAACAACAGCGTAGGTGTACTTACTTTTCAATGACATTGGCTGGTCTGTTAAGAGCAGACATATGCCACTGATAGTAGATAAAGATGACAGAAGTTACTAGTAACATGATACTCTTCAACCCCAGGAAGATGATGGTGAAGCCTCCACTATGGTGGATCTCCTAAAGTAAATGTTTAGTCAGTGAGCATAGCTAGTATACTACACTACCTGTAGTGCTGCACACGCACACGCACACACGCACACACACACACTGACCAACATGTTAATCTCCTTTACTGGTCCTAGTCCTCGATGGTCAGGGATCGTCTTCTCAAGAGGAAACGGATCAAAATTGACATTGATCAGATAAAATGAATGATGAACACTGCCTAGCTCAAACAATTGAATGTGGTTACAACTTGGAAAGTCCTACAAAAAGAAAATGCCTCACTGAACTAGCTGTGACTTACACAAGAGTAACTGTAATGAGCAAGTGACACACAATGGGATATATCACAATTTGCCACTTCTCTTACAGTGAGACCTACTTTGATAATCCTCAAAATAATGAATATCTAATGAATACCTAAAGAATTTCCATTACAGAGTGATGAATAACCTCACTAGCTAGCTTGACAAAAAGTCCTTGATAACATGTTTGTTAGTGTAACTAAGTTATTAAAGTCATTAGAAACGATTGATGTTGAAAACCCACAGAATTAAAAACCCACAGATGCATAGTGAAACCTCATTAATAAGACCACTTCAAAATTGTGAAAACACACAGCTAAGGTATATAAACCCAAGTTCTGGCTAGATGTTCCATTTTCACCCTAGCCACTCACATTTTCGTTATAGTGACAGTTCATTACTCGGCTCACATGTCCACTAGCTAGAATAGACCAGCTTCCCTCCTTAATAGTGTTTGTATTCTTGTAACCAACGGTGATATTCAAACTGATCACTGCAGCATTTTTCTCTGCAAAAGAAATACATGTAGTAGACCTGTCTGTCTTATCAACTACACTAACTAGGTAATGCTTCGTCATATACACCCTGTATACATGATATAACACACACAGTATATCTCAGCCTCATGTATACATAAAAACTGCATGCAATATACACTGTAATTCTAATTGTAGAATAGGGGGCAAAAACTACCAACTAATTAGAATTAATGAAAATGTTCCTTACACGTACCAGGAGTGTGCAGCACTCATAAACTCCTGACGTACATATACACATAAGCTATTATACTGTGCATTTGAAATATACACAAAAGATATAACCATGAGCTGTTACACCCTATAAGTGGTGGTATCACATCCCTACACTATAGACACAGCAACACTTACCAATAACTTTCTTAACAAACTCAGAGGTGAACTGAATATCAATGAAGACAGTCATAAACTGGTACCACCTGTTCATACGGGCCCCTCTCTTCTCATTGGGGATGTGTACATAATGAGTGACACTTTTGAGAGGGACCACTTGCAACTTGGACTGGTCGTGCTCAACAAGCTTTGCTCCTAGTTGATCGCAATTAATGCTGTCCACCATAGGTGGGTGGGGCTCATTTCTAGGCTTGATGACACATGGGGAGAGGTCGTTGTGACGGACATTAGTATGAGGAGGTCCTACATAACAATACAATATGTATAGAATACAAAATTATTGGAAAAAAACAACAAAAAACCCTTAGTTACCCTTAGTTACTTGCAAACAGTTTAGCAGTTTGTACACCGCTAAAAATTTGCAAAGTCTTTTTATAGCACCATTTGGTAAGAGAACATGGCAGCAGTCTTACATAAAACTTTATTTGAGTTTTTTTATACAAGGGGTATATAGTCATTTATGCTTTGATCCCAGGATTAAAATGCAATCAAGGGTATAAGTTAAGCTTCATCAAGTGATCAAGCTGTGCTAAAACAGGTGATCAAACAACTTAAGCTTTTAGCTGATTAAGCTACAAGAAATTAAACAAAATTTAGCAACTACCTTGACAATTTCCAATGCTATTGTCTTCAAACATTGCCATTTTGCTCATCATGCAGTTACGTCTCCAACCGCCCTTTACACTAATATCAAAGGGTTCAATGGAGTTCACCACACCATTAAATTACGCTTGATTGGCACCTAGTTTTCAGTGATGATTCTATGAGCTCACGTGAGTGTGTCATACTCTCTGGTTTAGCCTAAATGCATAAACACACCATTTATACTGTCTTTACACTCCATGGTACACGATAAGGCTCTACTCTGGCTCAAATCAGGAGCTCATCGAATCCTATGGACAAGGGATCATGTAACTCCGTACACTACCAATACTATGGGCAAAATTCAAACATGGCGTCCAGTGTTACTATGTATATGATTGGTTACATCATTCTTACGCACACAGGGATACACTGTATGGACTGCTACATCATCGTCTTGTGTGAAGGCAGCAAGCTGCTACAATAGGAATATCGTCAAGTCAAAGCTTGGAATATAGTCAAGTGGAATAATTTTGCGTGATTAATGATAAGCCTCGGCAGTTGGCTTGGAGGTAATTGTTGCAACGCTCATCACCAACTTTATGGAAATATAATGCCAAAATGGTCCTCAGACACTATGCCCTTTGCTCGGAAAACACTACAGATTTTATAATGTAGCTAAGTAGGTGTAGCTTGTATGTAGTTTAGCTTCTTGTGATTAGTTTGGTAGTTTGTTTTATTACATTATTCTATTATCGCTTTGCAATTTTCGCTGTCAATTATTAAAGATATCTTATTATGGTACTCGGAAGCCATGTTTGAATTTCGCTCTTTACGAAGTTACATGCCCCCTTGTCCATAGGATTCGATGCGCTCCGGCTCAAACATACAGAACATAGCTCCTTCCCTGCTCTGCAGGCTAGCGCCCCCAAAATTAACGAAACATGCGCATCCTGATATTAAAAAAAAAAAAATCTGGCAAACAGCTGCATGCACACACATCTACTCACCAAATGCTCCCAGGAAGAAGCAGCCAGCTGTGACCAGTAGAAGGAACAGCAGCAGAAACACGAAACCGCAAACGTTCATCAAGGACAACTTCATCCCACAATCGATACTCCACACGACCAGTTTAAATATATCTCCGTGTCCCACAATCGATAACTCATTAGGTTTAAGTGATAGACTGGCTGGGCGTTCATCAGGTTCATCGCCTTCAGCTGTCAGTGTTCATACTAACGGTCTGAGCTGTGATAACAGCAGTGATGTTATAATGGCGTCTCCTCTGTGTGGGAGTGTAGGGCCATGACACTGTGTGCGTGGAGCAGTATTTGATGAGGTGTCGATTGATAGCGGGATGAGGTGATGATTGATGTCACAAAGAGATTGTTGTTAAAGGTTTCCTATTATTTATCATGGTGTTATAAAGTGTCCCGACCGTTCTATTGGGATGTTGTGTGCGTTACGGACTTGGGTTTGTTAAAAGCAGCGGGTGTAGTTTGGATGGCACTAGCATCTCAGTCCCTGGTGACCGAATGGCTACTGGCTAGGAGCATCCTCGGGAAGAAATCCGGCGCGAGGACTAAGCGAGATGTAGACACAATTATTCCATGGCTACGCGAGAGAGGAGATATCTTTGCTCCATTGCCTGAAGGTATATAAAACTTGTAAGAAAGTACATTTCACTCGACACTTCATAGCTGTACAGAGTGCCTGCAGTGTATGTAGCTGGTTTGCTTAATGTATCATTTTGCTAAGATGTGTGAAAGCCCAAGTGAGCAGGTATATAACTTAAATATTTTGTCCCAGACGGTGTATCAGAGCCATACCATTACAGAGGAGGTAGGACATGTGTGCGTGCCACCATATATAGATAATGTATGTCATACGATTGGAAACGCCATTTACATAGTGACGTCATGGGCCATCCTGTTTCTCTGGCCTCTACAGGTGGAAGATTTCACTGTTCATGTAATCAACAAATTAGTGTTTGTTGTTTACAGCTGGGTTAGTTACCACCTACAATAATTGGAGGCTGGACGGGGTAGGGACTCTGGAGAGTAGTAAACAACAGTGTAAGGTTCAAAGGTGAAATATGGTGTTTCAAAATAGTTGTGCAAATTTCCTGAGGGAAAAACAAAAACAGAAAGTGCAGCATTGTTTCTTGCCGCTCTTTACACCACTTGTAGCAGGTAGAGTGTGGTAGGCTAGCTAGATATTCACTGCCTGTATCTGTATATTTCCACTGTTTGACAAAACTTCAAAAAACAGGTACTACTGTGTGTAATTGTTTAGCTCAAGCTGAGCAGTACTGTAGCAAAAAATGTATAACACCAAGAGTACATAATATATATATTTATATATATTATGTACTCTTGATAACACTTTTCTCTGGTGTAAATGCGGTGACGCGAAGTTGGCTAATAGTACTGCTGCTGCTGAAGTGTTAGATGGTGTGTACCTGCCATTGTCACCCGTTGCAAGCAATATTTCTCCCAATGTCCAGAGACACGCTATGTTCTTGTTCAGTACACAATGCAACACAATAAACAACGTAAAAGGAATATCCACCCCTTCAAACTGGCCTTCAAACAAGCCAGAGAAAGCCAAACAGCCACTCAGTACATTTCCTAATATATTGGCACACCGTAACTAGGATAGGAAAATAATTTAATGGGCATTTCCAATCCATTAGGAACGCATACATTATCTATGGTGCCACTTACTTTAATTGTATATTTCTATTTGGAATTTCATGTAAGTCTCAATACGTAGTTGTAGTACAAATCCAGCAAACATTGGAATTCGCCAGGGCTTAGTAGATCTGTAGATAACCATTCACGTAAGCTTCAAGAAAATGCACTTTGTTTTAAAGAGCCCCTGTTAGGCTTGCGAAACAGTGATATTTTGCCATTTCAACAGGAAATCCAGCGGCTCTTACAAAACAAGGTGCATAGCCATGTAAAGCATTATCTAAAAATCCGCTGGGCCCACCGAATCCCATATTTAATATGCAATTAAAACAAGCGGCACACAATGCATGTCCTACCTCCTCTTATACCAAAATTAGCACATTCAAAATTGTGAGGAACATTTGTATTTCTGAGACGAGTGATACAAATTTCTTATGGTGCATGTATGTATGTGCATATTTTTTTCATTTCATTGATAGCTGAATTAGAGGATCTCGCTCAGAACATAGTGTTGTCACGTTTCCACAAGAACATGGTCATCTCTCAGCAAGGTGACACTGGGGACAGGTACTCTGCTACAGTAATTGTGGTATACTTTATTGCACTGTTTTGTATCTTGTGTAGTTTGTACTTCATCCTCCGAGGTACAGTGACCACTTACCTGGACAGCAGTAGTATAGACAAGACACACATCAGAGAATCAGTTGTACCAAGCAGTATGAGCACCAGCTACTCAATCAGCAGCAAGAGAACTAAGCAAGCTGCACACTGCATGCAGAAAGGAAAGTGCTCATACGGTGCAGAAATTAGATGTCTCACCTCAGGTAGCTATTTCAATGAGTCATCTGTAGTGACTAGAGACAGCACTCATTTATACACTACTATTGCCAATGAGCAAACAGACTGTATTCTTATTGGGAGAGCACTGTTCAATCGTACCCTGTCAGAACAGTTCAAAGTTGATATAATGAACAAGCTAGACTTCATTACAACTTCGATGAAGTGTAATAGCAGCTGGTCCCCTGGAGCTATTATGCATTTAGCATTGTCACTGTGGGAGGAGTCGTTCCCTTTTGATAGCAAAATTACAACTGAGGGTAAAGAGATTAGCTCATTCTATGCCATAAAGTCTGGTGTAGTAAAGCTATCAGTTGATTCTAGTAGAGAGATCTCCAGTGAGGTGCTGAGCCTAATATCACCACCACAGAATTACCTAGGAGCTATTCTAAGTCAGAGCAAAGAGATGAGTAATGAAGGCAACGAGAGACAGAGGAGAGCACATGCAGAATACCACTATGCCAGTTTACAGCATAGTGTAGAACAGATTAGGAAAAACCACTCCTCTGTGCTGAAGAATAAGACTAATATTTGTGTGCTGGGACCAGGTGATTTTGTGGGTAGCACTGAGGCACTGTTTGGCATGAAATATTCCAACTTCACTGCAGTCTGTGATAGCCCTGTGATAGTATACTGTTTGGATCATGTTAACTTCCAAGTGTGGATTAATAAGAGATACCCTTCTTCAGCACGTCACATGCATTTAGTGAACCACACCATTTTGTTGGAGTGGACTAACCGTTTACAAGGTGCAGCCATTTTGTCTTGTCTATTGGCACTAACCAAACAAAAACTGGCCCAGATACTACACAAGCCATTAAGAAGAGACAATGATAGAACTACTGATAGTACAAAAGATGGTTATACCCGTAAGCAGTTGGTGTTACGCATAGCTCGGTCTGTTACCACATTTCTGTGGACACGTGATGAGATTAACAAGCTAACTCGAGAAACTGAGCTGACTGACAGTGCATTCTTTAGTCAGCCATTTATGTCAAGCTGTTTCCGAGTTCCCAGTAGTAGTAGATGGAAAGCTGACAAAAACAGTAGACCGTTTACCGCCCCAGCAGCTAGCAAGCTAGCACTTTCCAGTGGTGTTCTCTCTGTTTGGTCATTTCCCACAGTTGACAGGAATAGAAGCAAGCATTCACATTATTGCTTTGACCATCCTCCACGGAAGCCTCTTGCAAGGACCCCTCCTTGTGAAGCTCTCCCCATTCCTGTTCCATCCCCCTACCCAGTACACAATGATCAAGACAGTGGTGTTAACTGGGAGGAGAGCTGTAAATTGGATCAATCCATTTCTACAGGATTTGAAGTCATTCATGACAATAGCACCTCTTTAACAACTGTTAGCTCCTTACCAGATCACTCCAAAACAAATGTGCTACATGCACTTAGCAGAAGAATGGACAGTGGTTACTCCAAGAGATCTATCAGTGCAGGTACTGTTTCATCTTTCCACAGATTTAGTTCTCTGAGCGATGACTGCTCAGTGTTTGGTAGAACACCAGAATTAAGGGATCACTCTAATCAGGGAAGCAGAGCTGAGCAGTTGTCAGCCACAATTGTTTGCCGGCAGTACCCTAGCAGACCATATTCCGGCCCAGCTAAATGTAACAGTTATCCAGCAACTCCAGCTAACAGTCCTGTTAAGAGGACAGCAAAGAGTGCATCAAACAGGCAGTGCACTCAGGGAGTGATCACATCTGTATTAGAGGAGACTGCAGCTTCATCTTATCCTCAAACTCTTGTTGAAGAGATGGAAGAAGAAAACTCCGATCCTCAAAGTTCTCGTCACAAATCTGGTACCCAGGCTTGTTCACAAATGACAATGCAAAATCTTGTGTTTCCCCAGTCAGTTGGTAACAAGCTACAAAGGTAGGAGGAATATATCTCAGTGGGTATTGTACATATATTATTTTGTAGGCCGAAGAAGTCACCTGCTTGTTTGCCAAATTCTAAACCTTCCAAGATCCCCCATCCTTCAATGGTATTGTATACTTGTGGAGTGTGTGTTGTAGTGTTGTGTAGTGTGGGTGTGTAGTGTAGTGTGGTTGTGTAGTGTGTGTGCGTGTCCGTGTCCGTGTGTGTATGTGTGCACGTGCACATGCATGCAGGCTGCTCTGCAGTTGTGCTATGCATGTCATTGTACGTACATACACTAGTAGCCAGAGCAACTGATAAAGATTTCCATATTCAAATAAAGCAACAGTAGTGCTGGCATGGGCCAACTTAGCTAAGCCGCAATATCTGCTTTGATACAGTCTAGTTTTTTAACTGCTGCAAATATTGTGAATGTTAAAAGCTATGTCAATGATGGTTACATGGAGAACATCCTTACAGTAAATATGAATGGATAGTATTGCATGTTTGTATGACGTAACTAGGATGTACTGATGAATTAGTTGTTTTGTACCATCTACAAAATACAACAGGACCTGCTTGATTACAGAGTGATATACTTGTTTTAAGAAGTCTGGTGATAGAAAGATGTAGTGTAAATCTAATATAACAATCATGCTGGAATTTCTAATGAACGTGATGCTTTATGGTTGTGTAGAAGGATTAGTTTAATAGTGATTGAAGTGGTTCAATGTTATATTGTGCTTTGAAATCAGACATAATAGTTACTAAATGGCTAGACAGACAACTTGTGGTTTGAATGATTCTATCATCTCACTTGTGTATTTGCAGAATCCTTTGTCCATCCCTGAAATGCCAACTGGCCCAAACAAACCTTGAAACTTTGTCCCACGACAGTGTCTAGTTGTAATACAGTGAGTTGTAGCTACAAAGTTTCTAATAGAATTACATGTTACAATGTAGTCCATTAAGCAGTATGCATGACTCTTCACACATCTTCTTCAGGCCAGTGCAGCATGCTGGTTTACAATATACCATATAATTATTCACCAGCTGAATTTTTCAACCTTGCCAGATTCGGATTTTGTTTTGCACGATCTTTCCTGTGTAATATGAGTGCTTTGGGACCAACAGTAGTGCCCTGATTATCAACATGTTCTGGGACCTTAACTAAGTGTCTGGATTATGTAGGTGTCCTCAAGTGTCCAACTGCTAACTACACTGGAACCTGTTAAATGTCTCTAGCTGTATGATCTATTGTTTCATAACATTTTTTTTAACTTGTTAATTTAAAAATGAAGTAGGGATCTATGCAATAAAAAGTAGTGAAACAATAGGTGAATGGTGGTATTATAGTATGCATAGCTCAATGGGAAAAAAATCCCTGCGTTGGCATTAAACGAAATAATTGTTATAGCTAATGTGCCAAAGTAGGGACTTTCCCACTGAGCTATGCTGTAATACCATCATTCATCTCTTGTTTCACTACTTTTTATTGCATAGATCCCTACTTAATTTCTTTAAAATACTAGTTTGTTTGGTTTTTTGTTGTAGCACAGCTAGCTACAGTGTAACTTGTGACTGTTCTATTAGAATATCACAGATGACTGTTGTATTAGAGTATCTCGAGTCAGCCAAAGGGTGTGCACTTACTTGTGTGCAGCTAGCTAGACCAATAAGGGGTTGTTTACTGTTAAGTATAAAATAGCTAGATTGTTAAGAAGTGTGGTCTCTGTACTCTGTCATTATTAGTCCACCTAAATCTTTATTTGATGGGTGTGGTCATGAACCTACCATGAAGTTGCAGATATCTAGCTAGTATACCTCTTATAGTAGTGCCGGGACTGAAGCACTTCTGAATCCAGCTCTGAAATAATTCTGTAGCGTCTAAATATGCTGCTAAAAGAAAGAGTTGATATGGAAAGTTAATGCCTCAATATGGATGAAGAAGAAGAAGACAAGCAGTCTGATTGAAGATAAAAGAAAAGACAAGGTGCAGAGAGCCTACGCTCTCAGAACCCCAAAAGGCATATCCCACTGGTGAGTTTGTTATTGTGGCGTAAATGGTGGCCGTGCGGTGCTTTGTTTGGCCTCTAGCCTTGTGGTCAGGCAGTCAGTCAAACAGGCAGTGAGACTAAACTTCTAGTTTTATGATTTTTTTAAAAAAAATCTATATCCAGCCATCTCTAAGTGTTTTGTTGGATTTAATGCTGTATTATACATTATATGGACTAGTACTATTCCGTAAAGGTCATTTTGTCACGTAAGATGTCTCAAGAATGATTTTCAAAGGTGGAATTTTTTGCAGCGTGCAAAATTTTCAAGCCATTCCCCACTTAAACGGCACTATTGTACTGTTTGATAAATTACTATAAACAGTTTTCAGTGCACTGTGTATCCCATTTTGGTTGGTTGTGTGGTTATCTAGCCATGTAAGTTCGGTCGTGTAAAGAGAATTTCAAAATGGTTTATGTTACATAAACCACAATTGTTATCCAGAAACTGAAATTAAAGAAATTGTATTGTTCATTCCTGTTGCTAGGGATATGATAAGGTTTTGTTGTACCTGCCATCACTAGTTTTGAATAAAGCATTCTTATAAATATTCCCAGATACTTGATGCACCAACTGGCTTTGGTTTTATGTTTTGTACAATTGAACAATCGTCATGTGCCACCCAAATGCATGTGTCCCATTAAGCATCAACTGGCTGGTCATGGCTGAAGTATGTGAGTGAAGGCTGTGTGCTGCCATTATCACTAGAACAAAAACTTCTTGTATTTTTGCTAATAATAGAGTTAATTTTTGTGCTACGGTGTTGAGTCCATTGCTTACTCTAATATGGGGAAGGATGTTTGTGTATCTGTCAAGGCATTATTTTGTTTATATACAGAGCAGTGTTTGCTTACTCTAAAAGAGTGTGTGCACACATTGACAAAATTCTTCAATAAAACAGTCATTATTAGTATTCTAATAATTGACGTTTTGATTGATATAATCAACTTTCCTAAAAACCAGATACTCATGGTGTTTATCATTATGTGCAGTAGTACTTAACAGTAGAGGGATAGAAAACAGCATCCCTATTAATGCTAAAATTTACATGGCAAAAATTACCATTACAGAATAGTGTTTTTAAAATATCAACCTTCCTCAGTTTACGTTCAGCCCCTGTTAATATAATAAAAGCTAAAGTATCTAAATAATTCTGTTTGTCTGTTATGTATGTCGTATTCTCTCCTTTTTCAATTCTGCTTCATCCGGTGTTTCACTTTCAATTCACAAATTTATAATATCAAAGTGAGCTACACTGAAGCGTTGTGAATAATGGATGTCGTCAGAATTTTTTTTTAAGTGTATGTGATTTTTCTCGTGGTTAAGTTTGGCCATAAAAAGTAGCTGAGTCCAGTAGTCCAGCTAGTAATCCACTCCAGTCAATTGATATACCCACATTGGTCCCCCAATTAGTGCTAACAAGTAATAGTTGTAATAAGGCATGAGGGCTTTGCCTGATATGTATGTCCGACTGCCTGAGGGCCACTGGCCCGAGGGTAGAGGGCATACATATCAGGCAAAGCCCAAATGCCCATGTTACAGCTAATATGTAATAGGCTGATAGCCTGTACTGGGCGATCAATCACCCAAGCCAATACAAGTGCAGCCACTGGATGTATTATATATGCATACATAAAATTTTCAATTATGGGTCAGCATAGCGTAGCACATTCTTCGCCTAATAAGGTGAACACATGTTCACTCTCAATGATTTTGTACTTTAACAAGCATGTTTTCATGTTGTAAACATGTTGAACTAAATGTTTTAAAGCCTCATAACTCACTTGTTCTTGCCCATATCAAAGTGCTTTTTTGATAAACAGTTCTGGTGTTTGAAGGGCTTCACAGCACTACTTAATGTTTGAGCAGCTGGCCCTTGTAACAAGAATATTAACAAGAAACAAGGAACACATCAGACTATAGCAGCTACTCAACACTATGATACAGCCTTTATTTGCTCTTCACATGAGTGTAGCATGAGTCTTGCTTGTCTATATGTAGGTAAGAAATGTCATTTAAACACCTGATTTTGTGAAATGAAGCCATGTCCAATTCAACAATGTCTGGCTGTGGACATGCTCCTAGTTTGAGAACTGGTTATGTTGCATCTCATTTTCTATTTATCCTGACTGATGTATCCCATCCCATTATTGCTGTATATGTAGCTAGCTACAAGTGTTTGAGCAACAACTAATTTCTGTTACTGTTTCATTCTTACAAATTGCTATTATGTACTCTCACAAACTGTTATAGAGTTGAATAGCACATGAAATAAGTAGTAATACCCTTGTAGTTCTAATACAATATTCTGATACACTGTTACATACACATGTTCCCACATATATACCATAGATGTTGTTTAATGAAAATTATACAATCTTGAGTTTGGAAGATTTACAAACCCCCACTTCCTTACTGCTCCATTGTGTTTATTATCTTGCAAACAATTGTAGCAATTGTATGATGAGGATGTTGATATCTTACTGACTTAAGTAATCAAGAAAATAGTATTTCTTGGAGTTTTAAATGTGACCTGCTGAGCAAAGACCGGTCATTTTCGCACATTCTTTGAATTCCATTTTATCGCTTCTTTGTTATCTATAGTAACAAAGGAGTGGACAGCCAAAGTTTCAGTCTTTTGTGTCAGTAGTCTTGAACTTATAGCACTACACACAGGAAAAAGTTTGATTTGTACAGCAACAAATAAATTACAGGAGCTTACTTGATCAATCATAACTCACAATTGAAACAAGCTACAAAGACACTCAGTCTGTTCTCCATGAACTGGCAAATCGACCAAAGTCTAGTGTTTTCCCTGTACATTTCCATGCAGACAAGAAAAAGACCATTTCAACGGTGAAATGATGACGGTAAACTATATTTCTACCGCATCGTAAATAAGAGGCCATAATTCCACTGTACAAACACGAAACAAATAGTTTCCTACTCCCCATGTAAGGCGATTGTAATGATGTATAGGTTTTATTGATTTAAGCTTTTTTCAGTGCATACTGATGCGATGTACAATTTTTTATGTAGCATACGTATTTTTATCCAGTTTATTTCAATGGTTTATATTTCAAAATAGAATTTTGTGAAAACAGCCAGTTTTGCTCAGTGGGTCACAAATCATAAAGTTTGCTGCCGATTTCAATCTTTCTTTCCCACTAAAGGTCCAACCTTTACATATCACCCTGTTGTGTTAACCTGTAGTATATAACTGTGTTGGACTAGGTAGGGTGGTAGATGTAATTTACACCTATATGATTTCAATCAGCTCTACATTACCTTAACTTATGTTTAGTAAAACCTCAACTCCTTCATTTGTGAAATGACATGCTAAATTGATCAAGTATGTTAACAACTATTGTGCTAGACCAGTGAAGGGTGACTGGTCTATTTCAGTAAAGTAAATACTCTTAATCAGTAGTCAATGGCATGGTGTATGCTCCAGCAGCTCTATAGTCTACACAGAAGAAACCTCCACTAGGAGGAGTGATATTAATCGTGTTCACATGTAAGGATGGTGTTATACAATATAGTGAACAATAGGGACTAAGATAACAACAGGTACAAATTGTTACAGAGATGAAAGCTTTGAATGTGATAAAACTCAACTTAACAAACGTATCAAGTTTTATTTTTCTTCCGTGCAATAGGGAAACCAATTAATAAATGTAACTACTAATCACAAACGTGGTTTCATAAGATACAAAAAACAAAATTGTATTATTTTTTTGAAATACCCCCAGTGATCCTTCTTGTTCTGGCCTATAGCTGTAACTGCTTGTACAGAATTTCCCCACAGATCACATCACACAACAATCATGTGAAGTGTGAACATAACCTGCTTTGTTGATTACCACCAGAGACTAAGCTCAGTATTTATTGCCAACATTATGCTACAATGCTGCACACAGCACTACAAAGTCATGCACAATGCCATATGATTTAAACAGGGATGTAAACATCAGTAAGTGTGAGTGGGAGGAAACTGGTGTTGCTCAAGAAAAATAGGACAATTTCTTTAGCCAATTCAAGGTAGATGATGAATAGAACTAATTAAATTTTGTGTCATCTGTGTTATCAATATTATCCTCACTGAGGCTCTTTTTACACAATACATGTTTATAAATTTTATATAGCTGTTTGATATCTGAGACTTTGTTAAAAGCATAACTTATGATTTTCACAGAAGCCATGAAAGAGTTTTTGTCTGCGCAGGTTATTTGTATAGTCCATAAATTGGTAGACATGTATTTGTGTACGTATGTGTGTCATGAACTAAATGCTCCACTACATGTAGTGTGTGTGTGTTCATAGTATGTTTCAAATGAAATGGATCCAATTTAAACTTCAAATTCCAGTATAAAATACTACATAGATGCACACAGAACACTGCAGTACAATAAATTATATGATGAGACAGTGCTATACTCGGTGGTGCCCTCGGATCTTGCGTGCTAGCAGACCGTTGTGTCCCCAGGCTTGCTTCACAAGAACTAGATATAGTGAAACCTTAATTAGAAGTGCCATACATGGTTTGTGAGTGGTGATATTATGAGAACAAGGTTCCCTCCCTACCTTCCTGTTACATTACCAAGAATTGCTGTACCTCTATACAAGTTGTGCGATAACATTTTTATATCACAACACTGAATTTCAGTTTTGGTGTCCAGAATGGTCCTAGTGGTTAAAATTCAAAGTCTCACTCTAGTGGTAGTGTAGAATTTCATGAATAGCACTGCAGATTTTTGTAATTTAATTTCTGAGTACCTCGATGTAATAACAAATGCAAAAAAGATTTCCTCATAGGTATAGTGTTCTTATAAAGAAAAAAAAACCCATTCTTTTCAATTAGACATGAATTACATCCTGTTAGTGGCTAATGTTAACAAGAAGAGGTGATCTTATATGAGGAACAACTCAGGAAAATGAAACCAGTATAATGGGCACAAGACTAGCCTTATTGTCCAACAATGTTGTCATTCAGTAGACAGCATATAACCTGATGTTGTACAAATGTTAGTGTTGTATTTTGTGATCCTAAAAAGTGGCTGTTTTGTTGTGTTTATTTTAATTATTTTAATAAAATCCTATATAGGATATATCTGTAAGTGTGCTCCAAGTGCTAAGTAACTACCATCAAGCAAAACGACCCCATTTGCTTACTTTCTGTGTAATAGTCATGTTTAACTACAGAGGAGCTTTCATATCCACTCACTTTGTAATAGCTGTAATGTGGTGACGAGTCCAATTCCATATCATGCAATGCCATTCAACACCTTTGCACTAGACACAGGACACAATGAAAGACAAAGGTACGTGTATATTGCATATACGTTTTGCATCCTACAGTTTGACAGAAGCCTCAAGTATCGACATCAAACTTTCAGGGCTTTTCAATACTACCAAAATGCGGAGCTGAAAAGTGTAAACCTCTGATATCTCTACTGTAACTGATTTTATATCCAAATTTACTGTACCAGATATTGCTCTGTATCCACCCACTCATTCAGTTACTATAGAAGACATCACTTATAGCTAGCTAGAGAAATGTTTACACTAGTTTCTGTGCTGTCAACAATCACTTATAGTTGTCAAGTTTTGTTTCTACAACAGTAACTAGAGTACTGTTTAGTACATGACACCATTGTTGGTCAAATAAGACTTGAACCCTTACACCAGTCACTTATAAAAATGCACATGCAATCAATCTGCAGTATAATAGGTACAGAACCATATATGGAGATGTAGGACATTTATATGATTTATTAATTGGTCAATAGGTAATGATTGGTTCTCTCTGGCACATTAGCTCACTGGTGTGAGTGATGTCCCCATGGCTTCTGTTAGTGGATGGGGTTAATGATATGTTCTAGTGTGTGGTAGGTCAGAAGACACTGGCCTCACTCTCATGTCCTCTGTAGTGTAGTGACATCAGTTGTACCAGACCTACTAAAATTTAGAAACACCATGATGTATGAAGTTTGGCCGTCAAGCTGCTAGACTAAAACTTGCTTAGGTAGTACTAAATAATAGTTAGACACCAAGACCAAGGGAACTAAGTGATTTAGTACCCTGATGGCTCTAGGCTGTAGCGTCCCTAGCGCAGTGAGGGTGCTGAATCGCTTAGTTCCCATTGGTCGTGGTGTCTAATTTATTTAGACTATGGTTTAAAGTATGTACCATTATAGCCAGAGCATGAGTGTGGGGTGAAAGAGCAATGCAGAACAGCAGAACGGTTTCTTCCTGAAGTCCTTACAGCGCCCACAAAAATAATTATTCGACTGGTAACCAGAGTAACGGCTAGAGCTACAGTAGATACGTCTACTATTTGTCAAGAATTATTTGCAGAACACGGAGAAGAAGAGTAGTACAGTATTATCAAGTACTGCGGTGTGCCTTTTGTATTGTAATTATTTATCATGTACAAAATTGCTTGAGGGTGGGTGACTAAGTGAGCATGTCAGGTGACTAAGTGATTTAGTAAACCTGTAAATGAGCCATTTCCTGGAATATTTGTTTGCACAATGTTTCTAAACTTTAGTAGCTAGATGACATAATAGACTAGTATGCTCATTGTACAGCAGGCGAGTGGCCTATAAATAGTCAGTTTCTTTTTCAGAAGCGCTTATGGTTTAACATTCTGTGAGACACCACGTGATGAGGAAAAAGTGAATTGGCCATGTAAGACTACTTGTAGAGGTACCTAGTACGTAATATTGTGAAGTGTATAAAATTCCAAGAAGAGTTGGATACCCATGGGTACCCAGGTCCTTGGTCCCTGGATCCACTGTTTTTACCTACCCCTAATCGTACTACATAACTACATTCATGTGTGAATGTCTAACGTGTTATTGTACAGTTGGTGACAGGTGTAGCGACTAAATCAAGTTCCATCAATGATCCACCAATGGGTTCCTATCATATGACCAGTGTGTGTATGTGTGTGTTAGTCTACCAATGAAATTAACACTTTATTGTGGCTTCTAATATTGTCAACTATCACAAGTTATCCAGTGTAAGGTGTGTATATATAATAATGCTTAGTGATAGGCCCATCTGTAATAGCTTCATTTATAAACCTGGTGTCACTAATGTAATCCTTTTGTTGACCATTAACAAATCACATTTCTTCCAAGTATTTGCACTGGCCTCTAATGCATTACCAATTAATTCAGTCACATGGTTGGTTACTATGGTGATGTTCAGCAAAACAGATGACTGTTGATGAAGTACTGGGTTGTAACGTAACTTGTCATGTAGAAGTAATATTTAGGCTGGAAGTGGCTCATACTTGTAATAGATAAATTAATACAAATGATCATTGTATAGTGATGGCTGAATTTAGCGAAATATTGCTCATTAGAATTGTTTGTTCTACACTTTGATACAACTCCAAAGTGGATTTTCTATTGCAAAACTTTCAGTGTTTGAAGAGTGAATAAAACTATGTGTAGGTCCCAGTTGCTTCTCGATGTACCACCATTGTTTTATCACTATCCTTCTTTCCATGACCTTTCCCAGAGATCATACAGGTAATGACTGAGTCTATTGTGTGTTGGTTGTATGCTCTGAATATGATAGCCAAAACTTTTACTAAAATCAGATTTTTTTGTAAAAAAGTCTACATAATTCCATTGACCATTCAGATAAAAGTCTGACCATATATGGTACTATAATGAGTCAGGGATGTGGTGGTGTGGTTGAGGAGGAGGAGGAGGAGGATACTGTGGCTCACATTAAGACATGTTTGGTTTGTGTAGGTCACTTCATATCATAAGCATAGCTGATATACACCTTGTGTTCTTTTTTTTGCAATTCACTGTGGCTGATTAGAATAACTATCAGATACCTTATATGGATATACAGTCATGGTCAGTTATTCTCTAGGACTGTGTGATAATAGAATTTTTGCCTCAACATCATGATTATCACGAACAAATACCAATATAAATTTATTTACTATACATGGTTAATTGCCTATTTAGCTAGTATCTGCATGGCACCTGGTTTTTAGAAGTATCACAACATCAACTTGTTAATAGAGCCATACCAAGGTACTGGGTTGATAGTTTGACAAGTGAGTTAATAAGCATATTTTTGAGTGATAAATCGATTTTGGCCTGACAATGAATAATTAAATCAAAAGGAGTATGGCTCCTCCACAAAAAAAGAAGGGGACCTATCCTGGATCCACATTTGAACCGAAAAGCAAGGCACAGAGGTCAGGCAGTCATTGAACCTCCAAAAAGCACATGCTACTGTCATTGTGGCATAATACAGTCAAGAGTTCATAATTTATATTATGAACTCTTGATGTAGTGGTCAATACGTATGATGCCTTTTATCCTTACTGTTGAAACAGGTGAGAAGGCAAGCAGACTAAAAATTACAGTTTGGTTGGTTTTAAGGCAGTATTCATTTTCTGTAAGCATTTTATTATTTTTATTGCTGGCCCTGTTGTTAGTAATACCAACACTCTTGCTTTTCATTGTATAAGGTGTTCTACGTATGATGGTTTTTAGAGGTGGAATTTTAGAGGCTTGCATCATTTTTGGGGATTCCTAATTCATTGGGGAGCCTGAACGAGCCCCACACTAGCGAGAATCTCGTACATACATTCAACAGTGTCACAGATTTCAGGCACTAACCAGACAAGAGTCTTGTAAATCATGCCATATTTGGTTATACATATGCATTTGACAGTGTCATGGATTTCTGGCACTAGTTAGAGTCATGTAAATCTTTCCATATTTGGTTGTACATATGCTCGACAGTGTTACAAAATTTGCAACACTAGTGAGAGTCTCGTAGATCACTCAATATTCCTTATCTTTTTGTGCATCATCCAAATGGACGACGTGGATGATAGAGCTGAATTGCTCCGTCACCATCACAGAGAGCTTATTAATAGATTGTGAATGGAAAGAGAAGCACCAGAAGAAGCAGAATTGAGAAGAGCAAGAAGAAGGGAATGCGACAGACGTAACAGACAAACAGAAATGCCGGAGCTACAAGACAATGGCACGACAGGCACAAAAGAGATCACAACACATTACAACAGTGAAGAGCAGTTTACAATGCTAATCCCCAACAAGACATTCAAAGTAGTAGTGGTACTCAAATAGATCAACACTGCACAGTTTTTAATCAACCAAGTGTCATTGCTAAAATTACATCATTTCATGCACACATGGATTCATTGCAATTATTTGTGAAGTGTGTCAGAAATACATAGCTAGCTACATATTTACTAGCCACAATCTTGCTCAAATTTGCTCATTCTTCTCTACCTACAAAATACCAAAACACAACATATCATTCATATAACTAATCTTTGCTCATGTACAAACCTTCAGTATTATTGCCGTATTATCTTACATATGTAATAAGGTAAAGAACATGTTCACAACTTCTGCAAATCTTGGCCATTACCGTCACTTTCAGGCTAAACTTCTTGACCAGGTGGCCGCTGCAATAAGAATAAATGGAAACACAGAATAGACTTTCCTCTATTTCTCTGTGCACCATGGATACATGGAACTATTTTGATGACAAGGATGGTATTATACAATATAGTGAATAATAGGGACTAAGATAACAACCGGTACAAATTGTTACAGAGATGAAAGCTTTGAATGTGATAAAACATTCATTATTTTGACGTAACAAATGTATCAAGTTTTGTTTTTCTTCCGTGCAATAGGGAAACCAATTAATTAATGTAACTACTAATCACTCATGGCTTCGTAAGATGCAAATAAAAAAAAATTCAAGAGCTAATAATGCGAAGTGTCTTAAGAAATCACTACTTTATACTTTATATAATTAGTAATGCTCGGTATGTACTGTATTGGGGCCATATTGTTGCACATAGTGAATTTCCTGACCTTGTTAAACATGTACGTATGTAGCTGAACATAAGAATGAATGGAAAAAAGCACAGTGTGTGTACGATCCTCTGTGCATCATGGGTACATGTGCATATGTTAATGGGAATGATGGCATGGGGAAGAAACCATTGTGCTGGCTTAGCCTTTCAATGGTGCCACTGCTTTCAATTTGGATAAACATGTAGGTACCAAGGTTAAGGAGAACGAATAGTAGACAATTGTTTGAAACAATCAGTGTAAACCTACAATGACTTTATTTATTGTACAGTATAATGGTAATTAATATTCGGTAGGAATCATGGAGGTTTGAGCTTTCTTGCTCAAAAATATCACCCAGAACCTGCCTCACTTTTCCTTCACAACAGCTTGGCAGTAGGTTAGGCATGACCAAGCCCAAAAATGGTCCCAAACCTTTCCAGCAAGTTTCTGTGAAATGCAAGTTTCTAAAAAAAAATTGAATTTTCTGCCAGCTGACTGCTCCAGCCAAGCGTGACTCGACAATGGGTAGGGCTACGGGCTTGATTTCTTCACTGTTCGACATTGCTTCATCCTGAGATGTACTTTTTCACCAACTGCACTATGTACAATGCACTCATCATGGACTGACCTTTGTTCTCCTTTGTGTTCCAGTTCTTTTTGCTGACCACACAAGGTGTCAAGTCACGGTGGTGCAATATGGCTTCCCTACGGCTGTGCAGCAGTGTTGACTGTAATATTATAGTTATGCTAAA
Source organism: Dysidea avara (assembly GCF_963678975.1). Classification (NCBI taxonomy): domain Eukaryota; kingdom Metazoa; phylum Porifera; class Demospongiae; order Dictyoceratida; family Dysideidae; genus Dysidea; species Dysidea avara. Next base: position 37,374,777 of record NC_089276.1, read on the forward strand.
TGCCTGTATTTTCCATCGCAAGTGGATTGATTGCAGAGTCACTTCTTGGACTGTTCTTTGTTTGTAATGCTGTGTAATGGGTGAAACATGAAACAATGGCCACTTCACTTTCAGTATTTGATTGTTGGGGCCCGTGCTCAGACGTGAAATTAATTTATGGCATGCCTGGTGCCATCTGCAGTATATGTGGATTCAATAATCAAAAAAACATCCTAATATGAGGTTACTATCCTTAAAACAAATGACGTACGTAATTGTGTTATTAAAAGAAAAGTTTCTCCTTTTTGTGCTTTTAATTCCCAATCCAACTTAAAATTCTTAATTTTTCTTCTACTTATTTATTATTTATATTATTGAAAGACTAAGCCAACACAAGATTTCTCTCCCACACCATACATCATTCCCTTATTAACGCACACTTATCCATGGTGTACAGAGGATTATACACAAATTGTGTTTTTTGTCTCAAGGTCTGTAATGATTAATGAAACTATTAGTATGAATATTTGTTTTTCATTCGTTCAAAAATTGTTTTTAAAATATTTATCAGGAAACTAATTACCTCAAAGTAATCATTCCTGCTGTAAACTGTCATTTTAAAGTAACAATGATAGTTATATGACTTCATTGCTAATAGCCGATTGTTTGTTGTGCCCTGTGATAATATTCTCCGGCATGTGTACTAATCAGTGAACGAGTATCCCATAGTGTAGCAGTGATTGTCTGTTTTGATATGTGTACTCGGTGAACAATAGGAACTAAAATAACAACAGGTACAAATTGTTACAAAGATGAAAGCTCTCTGAATGTACGTGCATGGTAAAACATTCATTGTTTTGACTTTAAAAAATTTTGTTTTTTCTTCTCTTCTGTGGCAACAAGGAAACCGATTAATCAGTGGTAACTACACGTCACAAATGTGATTCATACGGTGCTAAGTAATTTCAAGAGCTACATAGTTGGAAAATGTCTTAAGACATCTACTTTACAATTCTTATAGTAATGTATTTATTATCATAAATACTTATGTGAATGTATAGCTAAGTGTACACTTGTCGTTACTTTCACCTTCAAACCACACAAGCAAGCAGGTACACAGCTGATTCAGAAATATGTAAGAATACAACAAACTGAATGTACATACGATCCTCTGTGCACCATGGGTACTTAACACATGTAGTTGTGACATTTGGTCAATTCATGATTTATCCGTGCAAAAGAAGACCAACTTGTAATAGTTACAGAAAAAGCTTGTCCCATACAATACTATACATTCACCTAGTCGACATATGACCATCATTATGCTACTTAGTACATAATGCTGTAAGCTTTATTGTGTTTCACCTTAAAAATTTGCCAAACTTTTCCACTCCAAAGTCCTACCACAGCAAATTTCAAGTTTCCTTCTGCCAAACTTACCTGTTATATGATAACTAAAGTTCAGATATGCAATTTTTAATAATGACATCATTTGAATCTATGCTTTGTACATCTCATTGTAATGTATCATCACAGTTCTCTTTTACTAGTTTCATTCTCAACAGACATATCATTCTTCAAATCAGTGAACATGTATCCAATGATTGTCTATTCGTTCTGTTTTGATGTGTGTATTCAGTATAGTCAGTAAACTATGGGAACTAAGATAATATCAGGTACAAATTGTTACAAAGATGAAAGCTTTGAAGTTACAGGTATGTACATGACAAACATATCAATTTTTCCCATGCAACAAGGAAACTGATTAATTGACGATACACGTTAAATAAACCATCAAGAAAGTGCCATTCTTTAAGACGTGTTATCTGTAATGTATAATTCATCTAACGTTGAATCATCTGATTTACTCTAAGCCACACATGTGGTTTTGTAGACTCATAATTTCATTATCCCTTCACTACAGCCCACTAGCTACTGTACAGTATGTTTATAAGTTATTGATGTCTTTGGTGTGATAATCAAAGTAAACAACGAAGGTGTAGTTGTCATGTGTTGTTTACACTACACTCAACTGTGCATGATAGCTGGTCATGTTTGTAGTGTACCTTGTTGATGTTTTAGAGTAATCGTTGTTCCATGTGTAGTCGACTGTCAGGTGACTGTATTATCCTTTATGTCATACACAAATTGTTGTCAACATAACTCTGACAGTCGTTACTTAGTTTCTTTTCACTACCTGCATCAAACTCAAAAACTGTCAATGAAATGTCTAGAGGTGTACCGATAATCGGATCGGCTATAATATCGGCCACCAATATGGCAATTTTTACCAATATCGGTATCGGTACAGAACAGCAGGAGGACCGATATCGCTACCGATATTTATACAGTAGCAATAGTTTGTACATAAACGGATTGTGCATTGGTTTTCTACATTATTCATGTGGCTCTCCAGTGGCTTATTGTTCACTCTGAAACAAGCGCTACGCTACGAGAAGCCATATAAATACACGTGATTCTACTGTCTGTTGCTGGAAAGCTTATCACAGACACAGTCTTTATAAATGAAGCAGTTATAGAGTAGCTACCTTGTAATAAAAAGAAAGGTCACAGGATAACCAAGGAAACTTGCTGTCACAGTACCAGCGTTCTCACAAATCATTAGAATGCAGAAATATCCATATAAGGCTTCATGGTAGTATACATAAAAATGTTTGTGGGTGCCTAATTGTCTGGATTGCAAAATAGAAACCCAAGCTGTGTACCACCACAGGCAGAGTATAGCAATGAATACATGCACATGTTGTTGTAGGGTAGGTAAATGTACACTTTTAACTATAATGCAAATATCGGATTGACTATCGGTTATTGGCCTCTTTTGGTGGCACCAATATCGGATATCGGTACATGCCAAAAACCCATATCGGTACACCTCTAGAAATGTCTGATGTGTTTATGTGAATTAATTTAATTTGCTACACTATTAGGTAAGTGAAATATTTCATCCACAGTATGGCTTGCCGCACAATAGTGGGCTACAGAGACTATACAATTATACAATGATTTTATCATGTGTTTCTTGATTTTTATTTTTGTCTCTCTCTGCATAAAACTACAACTCCCACTACTTTTACACCTGATGCATGTACACTTACAATTTTACTATGCTGGGTTTGTACCACCACCACTGTTTGGCTATAACTATTGAATACATTTAGAGATGCTGTAGGTATAAAACGAAGTGGTGAGGCTTTGCTGGAATAGCTGGGAGCTGTTTGGAAACTGCCAACGACTTTCATCATCTCTGGTACACATGAAGATACTTTCTGACTACTGTCCGCATGACTGTGCAAGATGGTGTCAGGGAATCGACCAGCCAGGTCCTTCAGCTCGGGATTCTCCAGCTCATCTAAGCTTCCAGCTCATCTAAGCTTCCAGCTCATCCTTCTCTCAGCAAACCAGCTCACACACACACTATAGCAATTGCAAGCTTGAGGCGTTAACAGTTCTCACCCCTCTTGGAATAGCCTTTTTTACATCTATACAGGTCATACACAACAGCCTCTTGCTGTGATCAATAAACAATTAGAACATATGGCTATACATATCAGCCTTCTGCTGTGACCAATAGAAAAAAAGAATTGGAGAGTACCAAGAACTTACCTAATGGTAAAACCCACGTCATTCTACTCTTTGGGATGGTTCCCAGGCGGATTTTTCTATGTTAACAATAAACCCAGCCTTTTATAATCCTGTTTAACTCTTTTGTTGCTTCTACTGCTCCTTTTACTGCTATCATCCCATCATCCAAATAAATAACTTCTTTCAAGCCTCTGCTGCACCAGCATCTTACCAGAGGTCTCATTAACTTAGTAAAAAGGTAGCAGGCTGTGGACAACCCAAATGGGAAGACCTAAATAGTAGTTATACGGGTACAATGTGGAGTCTATGAAATTTATAAACCCGAAGGCCCAGGTTGCAGTGCACGAGATAAGCGAGGGCACTACTAAGGGCCTGAGGGTTTATAAATTTCATAGACTCCACATTGTGCCCATATAGCTGCTTTAGACTCTATTTCACGTATCCACGGCTGTTTCTGCTGTAGGCTCGGCAAAAGCGACTGGTTTTCTTGCAATAATACTAGCGCCATGGCAACTATGCGTCCTCACGTGACAAAATAATGGCGTTCGTTAAATCACTGCACGTGAACAATGTATAGCGATATAAACTTAGATTTTGAGCATGCGTTATATTGTGCCTGAAGGCGTGGAGTATATTAGAAAACAAGGTGGAGTATATGAGATTTATTACCCACCTAAAACAGCCTAAATGGAGTCTAAATAATAATTCACTATACCATCCACAGTGTTGGGAGTAACGCGTTACGTAATATTATTACTTTTGTGGTAACAAAGTAATATAACGAAATACGCTATAAAAACAGGTAATATAAGGCAAGCTACTTTACTTACAAATGTAACGCGTTACCTAAGTAATATAGTTACTGTAACGAGTCTAATATTGCATAATATTATTACTAAAAGTAACGAAGTTACTAATCTCGTTAGTTATCCTCTGAGTAATGCCTAGCCACAACGAAGTAACGAGGCCTACTGAATGAAGCTTATTCACCAGCTTCTTACTTATAACCAAAATTTACATATTGTCCAACAACGCAATCATGTCACGTGATAAGGTGGTAGTTTCACACGTGACAGCTTAAGGCTGTGGACACAAAGTAATATAATATGTAATATTATTACAGTTACTTTATTTTATGGGTAATATATAACTGTAACTAAATAGTTCAGTTGCAAGTAATATGTAACTAGTTACTTTTACAAAGTAACTTGCCCAACACTGACCATCCAGATATCCCAGCGGAATTCAAGGAACTGATATTTCCCATGCCATACATCAACATGATGGTACCCAGACTTCAAATCAAACTTAAACAGGTACTGGCCTTGTTCAAACATTAGCGCAGGTCCTCATTTAAAACTCAAGACATACAGAAACTGGTTCAGGTATGTCAGGTTCAGGACCAGGCACAGCTTGCCTTGTGGGTTACCAAGGGACTACACACTACTGGTATTGATTCTATTCTCATCACACATCAGTTTGTTATCAATTTCTGCACTGCATCATTTACAAACTCACTATACAATTCCATGGATTTGTGGTTCTGCTGGGAATAAAAGGAAGGGACAAATTTAGGCAGTATACAGTAACCATTCTCTATACAATATATGATAGGGGGGAGGGGCTTGTAAGATCTCACACCAAAAGTTAATAATCTGTGTAAGCCTATCTGACACTTGTGCTGGAAGTGTACTGAAGCATCTTCAACTTCCCAAAACTTAGAAAGGTCATGTGTCTCAGAATTACCCTGACTCTCAGATCTAAAGGTATCAGGCCTCGCAAAGGTATCCATAATCTCAATTGTGCTTTGTAGGTTATGTACACATTCTATACTATAAGTACATCAAACTCAGTGATACATTCATCAATGTGTGATTCAGCAATGCTGCTATCAACACCTTGTACTGGCTTGACTCAGCAGTAACATATGTTGTATCAGCGCTGTGCTGATAAAAAGGGTACTGTCTACCTTTGGCAGGGCATATTTTTTCCAAATGACCACCACATGTGAAACATGGGCCCAACACCCTTTGCCTGGCCTGCCTCTGGGACATTAAAGAATAAGTAGTTTTTGGGAGTGGTAGTGGTGCCTCTCTCCTTACACTACGTTGATCTTCAATATCTGCCTTTATTGTCTTCCCTAACATTTGAACACTGTGAAGCTCACATTCCTCCATCACTTGTGCCAAAACGTATAGATCATTAGTAGTATGAATTTGTCTATGAAGTCTTCATTTTGCAGAGCACAATTATTAATCTGCTTTATATTCTCCATTCCAAAATCTGAGATGAGGCTTGCTTCCTATAAAGAGGATATGAAGTATGGATCCTCTAGATGCAGCACCTTAGCTAAACTCAATGGGTGATGGCTAATAAGATTCCTTTGCATCTCAAGTAGTAACTTGTTCAGGGTTCTTTGTGTAAAAATCTCCATGACAATCTCCAAATCTCTTTGTTCACTGTTGGCTAGCAACCAGCAGTGTCCCAGGAGTCATAATATTGCCTGCCATAACTGTAGGGGTTGACCCCAGCTTCCTCCTCCTCTAGGTCTTCTGTTATAGATCTCTATCTCCTTAAAATCCCACTTGGCATCCTTTTCCGCTCTACGAAGTTGCTTCTCGTTATCACTATTGTCTGCCAGGGGGTCAGGCTGATAGTGATGAACTGCCCCCCATCCATAGTCGGAGCGGTCAGCCACTTGTATGTGCTTCTGACGTGTTTTTAATGTGAATGCACCTTCCTCAAGGTAATCCACTGCTTTCTTCAGTGACTCCTTCTCTTCAGTATCCACTAAGCATGATGATCTAATTCCTTTTGGGCTGACTAAATTGAATCCTGCACTCCTGTGTTGAGGTTGTATTGTATCTCCATTCCTTTCTTGTGGAATTGGTAGGATGACCGGTTCAACTGAGATCCCTGGCAATTCTCTCCTGCACAGAGGTAACCTCGCGCTTGAAGTCGGCAATTGACAAAGTAATCTTGTCGTCCATATTGCGACGTGTGTTGCAGAGTTCTTCCATAAGTCGTTGCTTGCTAATTCACTGCATTCAAACACCAGAAAAGACACAAAGGAACCAAGCCATTGTTTGACGTATAATACAACCAGAAGCTCACAAGCATCACAAGTTGCCTTGTGGTGCTTGTGAGCTCCTCAGTGATACAACTTCTAGCTGAATATCAACAGCACTGCGAGCTATTGGCCTGCACTAAAGCATGTGGGAAACTATGCTTTATTGCCCACAAAGAGTGCTTTATTGCACCGCAAAGAGTGCTTTATTGTACGAATAAAGCACTCTTTGTGGACAATAAAGTACTGTTTGCCCTAAAGTGTACTTTTTGAAAGTTAAAGTACACTTTTCCTTTGATCTCGCCCACATAATCTATAATTGTCTTAAATTTTGTGTCACCTGTGTTATTTATCATTATTGTTGATGTAGTGGTTCTTTATTTTCCTTTCTACACTTCATGTTTATAAACTATATATGTATCTGAGACTTTGTTAAAAGCATAACTTATGATTTTCACAGAAGTCATGAAAGAGTTTTGTCTGCACTAGTTATGTGTATAGTCCATAAATAAAGATAGTGTTAATACTGGCAGACATGTAGGTGTGTATGTGTCATGAACTAGATACTCCATGACACTACTACATGTAGGTGTGTGTGTGTGTGTGTGTGTGTGTGTGTGTGTGCACGCACGTGTGTGTGTGTGCACGTGTGTGTGTGTGTACGTGTGTGTGTGTGTGCACATGTGTGTGTGTGCACGTGTGTGTGTGTGTGTACGTGTGTGTGTGTGTGCACATGTGTGTGTGTGCACGTGTGTGTGTGTGCACGTGTGTGTGTGTGCACGTGTGTGTGTGTGTGTGTGTGTGTGTGTGTGTGTGTGTGCACGTGTGTGTGTGTGTGTGTGTGTGTGTGTGTGTGCACGTGTGTGTGTGTGTGTGTGTGTGTGCACGTGTGTGTGTGTGTGTGCACGTGTGTGTGTGTGTGCACGTGTGTGTGTGTGTGCACGTGTGTGTGTGTGTGTACATGTGTGTGTGTGCACGTGTGTGTGTGTGTGTGTGTACACATGTGTGTGTGTGTGTGTGCACGTGTGTGTACATGTGTGTGTGTGCACGTGTGTGTGTGTGTATGTGTGCACGTGTGTGTGTGTGTGTGTGTGTGTGTGTGCACGTGTGTGTGTGTGTGTGTGTGCACGTGTGTGTGTGTGTGTGTGTGTGCACGTGTGTATGTGTGTGTGTGTGCACGTGTGTGTGTGTGTGTGTGTGTGTGTGTGTGTGTGTGTGTGTGTGTGCACGTGTGTGTGTGCACGTGTGTGTGTGTGTGTGTGTGTGTGTGTGTGTGTGTGTGTGTGTGCACGTGTGTGTGTGTGTGTGTGTGTGTACACGTGTGTGTGTGTGTGTACACGTGTGTGTGTGTGTGTGTGTGTACACGTGTGTGTGTGTGTGTGTGTGTTCAGTTTGTACTTAGTATATTTCAAATGAAATGGATTAAACTTCAGATTCCAGTATGAAGTACTCTGGGGAATGTACATAGATTATAATACAATAAAGTATATATGATGAGAACAGAAGGACAGTGCTAAACTTAGTGTTGCCGTTTAACTTTTAAAGAGCATATAAATTTACTAGCATAGTTATCCATATAAAGGCATGAGCTGATATGGGGGTCTGTACTTTAAATTTCACATGTATAACAGTGTTGTGTTCAGTAGGTACACTCAGATCTTGTATACTAGCAGACTATTGTGTCCACAGTTAAACTGGCTTGCTTTACCGAAACATGAAAGAACTTGAGAAAACGAGACCATATCAAGAAGTGCCATATATGGTTTGTGTGTCTCGCAAATAATAAGGATTTCCTGAAATATTCCCTGCCTGCCGGCCTGCTATAAACCAAGAAATGCTGGTACCTCTATACAAGTCTTGCGATAGTATTTTTTTACCACAACACTAAAGCATTAGCAATTTAAGTTCTGGTGCCCAGAATGAACTTAGTGGCTAATATTCAAAGTCTCACTCTAAATGGTAGAACTATAGGTACTGTAGAATTTCATGAATAGCATTGCAGATTTTTGTGATTTAATTTCTGAGTACCTCAATATAATAATTTATTTACAAGTGCAAAAAATTCCCTCATAGGTAAAGTGAAATTTGTTCTTTTGAAGTTAAAACATCTAGACATGAATTACATCCTGTTAGTGGCTAATGTTAACAAGAAGAGGTGATCTTATATGAGGAACAACTCAGGAAAATGAAACCAGTATAATGGACACAAGACTAGCCTTATTTACGTTGTCATTCAGTAGACAGCATATAACCTGATGTTGTACAAATGTTGGTGTTATATGTTGCTGTCTGTTATATGTTGCTGGCTGTTATATGTTGCTGGCTGTTATATGTTGCTGGCTGTTATATGTTGCTGGCTGTTATATGTTGCTGGCTGTTATATGTTGCTGGCTGTTTTGTAGTGTATATCTGTAAGACTTTTAGCAAGCAAAACGACCCTATTTGCTTGCTTTCTGTGTAATAGTTATACTTTAGTACAGAAAACTAGTTTTTCTTTATTTTATCTACTCGTAATAACTATGACAGATGAGTCCAATTCCATAACATGCGATGTGAATCGACACAGGACACAAACAAATACAATGGTAAGTGCATACGTTTTGTATCCTGCAGTTTGACAAAAGTCTCACATATTAATTAACATCACATACTGTCAGGGCTTGATGTACCAGTTCAATACTACCAAAAACAAGGTTGGTTTCTTATTTATATTTTTTGTAGGAACCTCTGATATCTCTACTGTAACTGATATTATATGACGACATATATTTCTCTGACATGATATTATATCATTAAAAGCTAAACTGTACCTAGGCCACTCAACATATTATATGGCTATAAATTTACTGTACCAGATACCACCCACTCATTCAGTTGCTCACTTATAGCTAGCTGGAGAAATATTGACACTTGTTTCTGGTGTTAATTTATGTACCATCAACATTGTTACAACATTACTAACAGCCTGTTTACACTACAGTTCGCTCTGGATGAGATCGATTCAGTTCGATCCAGATCGATTTTTTAGCACCGTTTATACTACGAAGGCCAAACCTGCTCCAATCACCAAAAAAACTTAAACCCACAATCATAATTTTCATCGAAGTAGAGATTGTTGATGGAGTTAAAGGATTTGTGTGCTCTGTTATCATAAGGTTAGTAGGCACGATAAAGTTTTCAGTGTTGGGCGACACCCTCTCAATTCTATGGAGTCGGTTAACTGTTCATTCACATGCGTACCTGTTTGTTTTTGAGTCCTTTTGTTGTGCTTGAGGCTGTCCTTCCGTATCGTCCCCTAAATACTTCGCTGTTGCTTCATTTCGTCTTTACAGTCACCATTTTAGCTGTAGTTCTCCGTATCTTTATCCCACTTAATAGAGCCAAATCGAATTGCAGGTTCGCAACTGTTTATACTGGGTGAGTAGAGTGAACTATATAGTTCAAACCAGACCCACATCCCTAGCAGGTCCATTTCAGAGCGGTTCGACACGGTTCGGTTCGATACGGTACGCGTTTACAGTGACTTGGAAATCGCTCTGATTTGAGTTAGTTTGAACTGGATAGCTAGTGTAAATGGGCTGTTATAGTTGCTAAGTGTTATTGTATACATAACAATGGTATTGTTTAGTACATGACAACATTGTTGGTCAAATAAGTCTTGAACCCTTACACCAGTCACTTATAAAAATCATTTTCCTTCATTGTCCTCTTCACTATAAGTGATCTTGTTAGTATTGACTAGTAACAAGTTGTCAATTAGCTAACTGATAGTTGCCGGTGCTCTGTATATACAATAAGTACAAGACCATATATGGAGATGTAGGATGTGTAATATCGTTCGATAGCTCTATAGCACACTGTGGTCATTAGTAGTGAGTGATGTCCCAATGGTTTCTGTTAGTGGATGGGGTTAATGGTATGTTATAGTGTGTGGTAGGTCAGATGACACTGGCCTCACTCTCATGTCATCTGTAGTGTAGTGACATCAGTTGTGCCAGACCCTGTGTCCTATTTCCTGTCCCACTGTAGGGCTTTAAGTAGTGACATTAGCAGGTATGATTTAAAGTCATTAAAGTATAATCATTTAGTAGTAAAATATTCAAAAACTCCAGTCACAGTTGTGGATGTAAAGTTGGTCACAGCCCTTGCTGAGTGAGACTTAAGTTAGCAATAATTACTATAGTGATGTAATGTATATAGCCTTTAGTTCTATTAGCCAGGTTGATACAAGGTAGCTGCAATCCTTTAAATGGATTTAAAATTCTTATTCACTACCCATCAATGTTTAATATCAACGGATTATTGTTAAATCAATGATATCCAATTTGGAGCACAAGTGTGATCGTCTATGTCTAACAATTCATTGAACAAATGTACTAGTCAGCTAATAGTCATACTAACTACATTCATGTGTGAATGTCTAAGGTGTTCCTGCTCAGTTGGTGACAGGTGTAGTGACTAAATCAAGTTGCTATTTCTGACCATAATTCTATCAGTGATCCACCAACTATCTGCTATCATATGACCAGTCTGTGTGTGTTAGACTACCAATGAAATTAATACTTTATTGTGGCTTCTAACTTAATACAAGACTTGGTAATTTGTTAGCACTTATTATTAATCAACTATCACAAGTTATCCAGTGTAAGGTGTATGATATGATAATATGTAGTGATTATAGTATTAGCTTCATTTTTATTTTTTTGATTAACCTGGTGTTGTTTAATGCAATCCTTTTGTTGACCACTAACGAATTTCATCCCCAAGTATTTGCACTGGCCTCTAATGTTTTACCAATAATTCAGCCACATGGTTGGTTACTATGGTGATGTACAGTCAGTGGATGACTACTGTGTTGACATAGTGCTGGGCCTGGATTGTGATGTAAGTAAGTAGTCATGTAGAAGTAAGGCTAGAACTGGCTCATACTTGTAATGGCCACTTGAAAGATGTACCAAAGGGAAAGAGTATATATAATTTGCCAAATTCAGCCAGTACATACAACGAGCCTTTACTGATTTTCTATCGCAAAGCGTTCACTGTTTGCTAATTGAGACTATACATACATTCCAAGTCCAATCTAAAGATGTGTCCCTTTTTTTACCCTTACGATGAATGGGACAAGTTAAACCATATAAGGTTTGTGAAGTGTTTGACCTCATTATTTATCCTGCTAGAATCCTGTCAATATTGGCAACTGAGGTAAGGTATAATAGAGATGTATACTAAATGAAATAGTGACGTGGCTATTGTAATTAAGTACTGGAAGTTGCTTCTCCACATCAATGACTATATCAGTGTTGTGTTAGCTCTTTTTAACTAATTGTTGAAACACTTTATCCAAGCAAGAATGTGAATCCTTCAAAGACTAAGTGCAGGTCCCGGTTACTTCTCAGTCTTTTATCACTACCCTTCTTGTCATGACCTTTTCATCTCCTCCCAGAGCTCCTGACTGAGTATTGGTTGTATGCTCTGAGAATGACAGAGCTGAGTAGCAGCTACTTTTAATACCACAATGACATAAACATTCTCACAAAAGCCCGACCATACAAAGGGATGTGGTGGTGTGGTAGAGGAGGAGGAGGATGCTGTCGCTCACATTAGGACATGTTTGGTTTTCATATCATAACCATATAATTGTACTTTACACCTTGTGTGTTCCTCGTGCAGTGCACTATGGCTGATTAGAATAACTATCCAATGTATTCTGTAGGCCTGTAAATTTTTGCCTGTGTGCATACACTATCACAATTATCACGAGCAAATAAACTATTTTACTCTATAAGCCACACTTGTGGTTTTGCCAGTAGACTCACAATTTGATTACCCCATCATTTATAGCCCACTATCCACTACATGATGTTTGTTATTTAGTTATATGTGACCGGATTTGCGAAAAGGTACCTTTTTCACACACAAAATTTGACCCATTTTTTGAACTTTGAAGTATCATAGCTTTTTTATCTTTGATTATAATTGCCTGGAATTTTCCATGAGAGCAGCTAAAGTATATGGCTACATTTTGATACCAAGAGCAAGTGAATCAGTATAAGGAGTCAAGTGTTAAATCACTTTGTTTGCTGGCATGTAAAATGTGTGGAAAAGGTACCTTTTCGCAAATCCGGTCACATATTATAATATTGATGTTTTTGGTAAAGCAAACAACGAGGGTGTAGTTGTCATGTGTTGTTTACACTACAATCAGTTATGATACTCAACTGTGCATGATAACTGGTCATGTTTGGAGTGTACCTTGTTGATGTTTTAGAGTAATTGTTGTTCCATGTGTGGACTATGGTCAACTGTCAAGTGATTGTACTATCCGTATATGTCGTTCATCCATGTACAAATCATTGTTAGTATAGCTTAAACTGTCGTTACTTATTCATTGTTTCTTTTCCCTAGCTGTATCAAACTTTAGGCTGCCTCATAAACTTGCAATGAAATAGTTGATGTGTTTGTGTGAATACATTTAATTTGCTACACATAAAAGGATATGTGAAATAATTCATCCACAGTATGGCTTGATGGATGAAATGGTTGGCCATAACTACAATTTCAAGTTGTTCTTACACAATGATATTATCATGCAGTTCTGCATATTTTTTTTGTCTTTCTGTGTGTGTTATTGTTAAACTACTGAAGGGAACCAAGCCATTGTTTGACCTATAATACAACCAGGAGCTCACAAGAACTACCACAATGTGCCTTGTGGTGCTCCTCAGTGGTACAACCTCTAGCTGAAATTACAAGGTGTATGGCTAAGTGGATGCAGTATCCATACAAGTTTGTGCACTGCATGTTGATGTTAGCTAATCACATTTTGAGTAATTGTATAGCAATTATTATTTTTATTAGGTTGTGTACATTCTTCTATACACTGTAGATCGCGATGTACATGGAACAGAGAGCTTCCCTACCTCAGCCACTGTTCAGATCAGCACTCAATTACTACTCAACAATGTCTGACCAACTGGACCCATAAATGTGTGATTGTTGAATTTTAATTTTTGAGTCACGTGACAAAACACAATAATAATTATTTTAAAACGACAAAAGATAAGCGGTACTAGTATATGGCTTCCTCCCGTGTATTTCACGTGATTTGTTGTATATACTTAGCTGTACCTCTGTTGTGGTCTTATTCTGACAGGGACTAGCTACGAGGATGTTCTGCAAGCTAGTAACGATCATGGTGATAGCCGCTACAGGATTGTTCCGATTAGGTGACACTCATTTTGCACTTACCTACCCAAGAGCCAGATATCCAGATTACGATTTCTTGGACAATGTGAGAACGGGAGGACCATGCGGTGTTCCAAATGGTAAGCTTTGCGTAATCAATGCAGCTACAGGTTCCAGCTGCGTATACGTAGCTGCTACTACTAGCTGTAATGAGTTTCCGAGTTAGCCGCTAGCTAGTATTCTAGTGATCACATACTATTTTGTTTGTTTGTTTGTGTAGAGGACGATGCGGAAGTGACCGTATTACCTGCCGGCAGCACCATCAATATCACTTTCTACGTAGCCTATCCTCACAGGGTGAGCTAACATCGTATTAATTAGCGGAATTTCTTTGCATGGGGTGCACCATTGTGGATTAACAATGATTGTGTGGTGTATATCTGTCATCCGTGTAATAAGTGATCATGACGAAACTTTAGCTGTGCACACTCTACGATTTAGTTTACACCCAACTAGCTAGACTCAGCACTGTTGTGTAACTTTTAATACAATGCTTGCATGCGTGACTAAATTGTGAATAACGTTGTCAGCTAGCTAGCCAATCAGCCAAGTGGTTTGCATGTCTGATTTGGCAAATTGGCCTGAGAGAGATATGTGCAGGAAAGCGTATTCATTTTTGTAGAGCAGTTTAGCTAATGTGTGACTTGGACAAACCATTTATTTTGGCCTGTGGTCCAAATATTGTCTATGGAGACAGTTTTGTTTTCCTTTTGTCATGTTATATGTTATAATCCTGGTAGTGTTGTAAACAAGAGTCAGCATGTGAAAAGAAAGAGATATTTGTATTGCAAGAGATATTATTTATTTTGTATTGCAAATGATATTTCGCTATAAGGCTAAAGTGTGTGAAGACCAGTGCGAGTCAGTCTTGATAAAACAATGGCCACGACAGCTGACTGGTTGTACTTTAGTATATTAATTCTTTCACTATCAATATTGATGGTTATATAGGGTGGCATCCAAGTGAACATATTAGAGAGGAATGGATCACTGGCACATCAATTAACTGCAGGCAGTTGGGTCGGTGGAACTGATAGCACGTAAGCGTTGTGTGGTGTGTATATGTGCATGCATGATAAGATTGTGCTGTGAATCCATTAAACATTTAGAAAACCAATTATAATATTGTTGGCATTTCTTTTCCTTTAGTGCTACTGCACAAGAGATCACCCTGCCAGCTAATTACACTTGTGATCGCTGCACACTGCAACTGCTGAGACAAGCTAGAGAATGGTCAGCTGGTAATTCACAGTATATATTCTGGAGTTGTGCTGAAGTGTCCATACAAGAAGGTTAGTCACCTCTTCCTGTTTAACATACAGGAATCATACCAAATATGTTCTTCATATTAATCACTTAGTTTATCTTCATAATTTATCTTATTTCCTTATATAGTATTAGTATACATGCCTGTGTTTAGTAAGGCCACCCCCATTCATCCTGTTCATTTTACACAATAGATGATGTGTGTAACAATAACACCTGCTCTGGCCATGGACAATGTGTCAATGGAGCGTGTGTCTGTGACCGACTGTACAGCGGTAGTGTGTGCCAGTACAAAGGTATGTGTGTTCATGAGTATTGTGTATATAACAAGCAAGTTGACATAGTGTATGGTAGTGTAGATGGGTTGTTTTGACTTCTTTAACAAGCATGTTTGCAGTAGTGGTAGTAGTCAGTCCCTAGTGTTCATGTGCTCAGCTGTGTCTAGTTGTTGTCTCCAAGCTGTGACCTTGAGTTTGTTCAATACAGTTGTGTTCTTTCAGATGACTGTCTGGATGATAGTGACTGCAGTAATAATGGTCAATGTATCAACATCCTCTCCACTAACTATCCTACCCGTCAATGCTTCTGTAATCCTGGCTATTTTGGAAGAGATTGCTCCAGATGTAAGTGCACATGACCCCTGTTAATTACAAGTGGGCTTGTTAACCACTGCCGTGCTACACCCTTGTTAAATTAAATGATCACAATGTATTTAACTGTCATATGACTCAAGTGTTGATGGTTGTGTTTTTTCTTTACAGTTTCTGGGCTGTCTGATGCTGTGATTAGGCCGGAAGACTATTCAATATTCCGTCAACTGTCTCCAAGGCTTAGCCTGTATGCCAGGCTGATCACAGAGAATGTGAGATTAGTTACTATGTACTATACAGTGTGTTAGTTGTATTGTTTGTAGAATCAACAAGAGGTGGAGGTAGCACTGCGTCTGAATGGGACCAGTTGGGTTGGGTTTGGTGTTAGACCAACACGAATCCCTGGTAACTGTCGAGCTAATTCACCCGGATTGTTTCCATTCAATGGATGTCAGTATAGTGTTATATTGTGTGATCTGTAGCTACACAATATTGCATTGCCACAGATCGTGTGTCAGATGCCATCCCACAATCGACTGCTGAACCAGAACCAGAGCCAACTAGTACTGCAGAACCTGAACCAGAGCCCAGTCCAACCTCCGAACCAGAACCCGAGCCTGAACCTAGCTCAGAACCTGAGCCTGAGCCTGAACCAAGTTCAGAACCTGAACCAGAACCAGAGCCAAGCTCCACTCCAGAACCTGAACCAGAGCCCAGTCCAACTTCTGAACCAGAGCCTGAGCCCGAGCCAACTTCTGAACCAGAGCCAGAGCCAGAACCTGAGCCAACTTCTGAACCAGAGCCTGAGCCCGAGCCAACTTCTGAACCAGAGCCAGAACCTGAGCCAACTTCTGAACCAGAGCCTGAACCAGAATCAACCTCAGAACCTGAACCAGAGCCCGAGACAACTTCCGAACCTGAGCCAGAACCTGAACCTGAACCAGAGCCAAGTAAGACATCTAATTGTTAGTGATCACAATGTTACCTATACTACTACAGATAATGCTAACCTTCACCCAATGGACTGTGTTGATGTGGTGGTGGGTGCTGCCCGAGGAAGCCGTAGCAGGATCCTGGACTACTACACCAGGGACCGGTCCACTCCCAGAACTGATGACTTTTATGGTGGAGTGGACAGCTTGACAGGAGCAGTAGGAATGGAACGTGATGGTATGACCTACATCAAGTTCAGGAGACGTCTAGATGGTAAGATCATGTAATAGATGCAGTGTTGTTGTATTATGTGTTGTCCACTAGCTGATGATGTTGCTGATCATCCTATCAATAATGAACTGACTCATGTGATATGGGCATTTGGTCAAGTCTTCCCTGACTATTTCCATCGTCCTTTCTCTGGAATCGAAGTCGGCACAGCCCAGAATGACAGGTTTTATCAAGAGGATGAGCTGAAATATCACGGAACAAGGGACAGGGGTGCCACTGGTATCAACTTCTTCGGTAAGATCAATGGTTGCTTACACTAATAGTGTAATTATCTGTTTGTTTATCCACTGTAGAGCGTGATATGGCACCTCAAAGTAAGTGATTAAATGAATACTTCCAAGCCTATTGTAAGGTGGAATCCTTCAAAAATATAGACACCTCAATATTTAGACCCCTAAAATCAGGACACGTCACCTTATTAAGTGCATTTATAAAGGCACCTCTTTTGCTAAGGATGCTTCAGGATTTCCTTTATAGGGATTCCACTGTAGAGGCTGCTAGTAATAATACAACAGAGCACTTGTTCACTGCTGAGTATGTATTAGAATGGTATACCATTGTAGATGACTGTATGGGAACATGGAGTACTGGCTGTAATGCTACTGGTGGAAATTGCTTGTACAAAGCGACGTGGATGGTACTTGGTGATGCTAACAGTGTGTTCTTTGCTGTTCAGGCTCGCACAGCCGGGTGGGTTGGCATTGGATTCTCTGAGAACAATAGGATGGTACGTGATCCATTGACTCCCACTAATGTGCATCCATTACATGTGAAGTGATATCATTTAATGATGTACTGACACATGCTGTGTACTTGTTTTGTTAGATGGACAGTGACGTTGTTGTGGGAGCAGCGAACGGTGAAAGCTTCTTTGTCACTGACAGGTAAGGTGGCAGGCTAAGTAACCTGTTAATGTGGACACTTGAGGACACCTACATAATCCAGACACTTAGTTAAGGTCCCAAAGTATCCCTTAGTACATAAATCAAGGCACCTTACACCTTGATAATCAGGACACCTTGATAATCAGGACACCTTGATAATCAGGATACTATTGGTTGGTCCCAAGGTGTCCATATCACACAACTCCCTCTGTATACAACATGTATCATGTTGCTAATAACTGTTCATCTATATTGGTATATTTTTAGATATGCTCAAGGACGATCTGAGCCACCAATTGATGACAACTCACAACTAACACAGATGATGGCCATGAACAGAGATGGCATGATGATGATGCAGTTCATGAGACCTATTGTTACTAATGATGCTGAGGTAGGCATTGTATACAGTGAACACAACGTGCGTGTGAAGTATCACGTGTTTGTCTAGGACTTTTCTTTAGACGAATGTCGCAACTTCATATTTGGTTGGGGTGGCCAGTTTGATGTGGAGTCGCAGTCGATCCAGTATCACCCTACCACACCAATAGTCTCCAATACTCCAATATGTCTACCTGAACGCAGGATGTGTCCAGGTAATAAGAACTACACCCTGCATACCTCCATTACACCAAACGATATTCATTACTGGTCTTCCTTGATAGCCCCCATCATATGACCAGTCTTTGTAGGGAAATCCTGTATCAAATTACATTTCAATGGTCAGGGACAGTTGGCTACAAAACAGAGGCCTTATAACTGTTTAGGTGGATTGGCCGCTGTCATTAACAAATTAGCCTCACCTCACTGGTGTTACTACTCACCCATTATAACTACAGAATACTATTATTGATATTATTGAGGGATTGTTGGTTCCTGCCCACTTGTACCAGCTAACTGAAGCCTGATATATAGTCCATTTTAAGGTGACATCTTTTGCACTATCAAATATTCACACAATCGTGAATGTGACACTAATAAAATTAACATGCTCTCACTCAATGACTTATAAACATGTAACACCAACCCTATAATTTCCATAATTAATATCACTGGGGACCATGGGATGGCTTCTCTGTAGTCGAGTTTGTATTGGTGTCCATACAAAATTGTATTTGTTAACCTTATGTTAGAGTTAAAGCACAGCCGCGCGTGTGTACGGAAAATACAGTATGAGGGGGTGTGTCAAGTACCGAGTACTGTATTTTTTTGTACATACAAGCAAGGCGGTGCTTTAAGTGTTATATTGTACTTCCTGGTCACGTCTGGCTCGGAGCGATTTTCTCTAGTACTCAAACTACTGCAATTTTCGGTGATAAGGATATCAGTAAGTGGTCATATAATCTATTTCTAGTCGTAGAACGAACCAATAGGATTAGTTTGGCTAGTTTTAGTGATTTACAATGTCACGAACGTGATCAGTCGTGCTGTCTTAGTGGAGTCGTTTTAAAAGCTTCGTGATCAGACAATCAGTAAATGTTTATACAATCTATTCCTAGCCATAGAACGAACTCGTAGGATTAGTTTGGCTGGTTTTAGTGATTTACAGAGTTGTTTACGTAACATTCCACAAATAAATTCTCCGCATGACTGCACTGTATTTCCCCAATTAAGCGCATAAGTGTACTGTATTTGCCAAATTAGCTGCATAACTGTACTGTATGACTCATACAGTACAGTTATGCAGTTGATTAGTACTGTATGGAGAATATGATACGCGGCGTCGCTTTGATCCTCCCACGCAAAGTACAATATATAGTAAAAATAAATGGTATTATTGCTTAGTAATTCAAAAACTTATTGTGCGTGAGTGAATTTAAGGTGAGTGTAACACATTCTTTAGACATTGTAGATAGGTATGGGGTATCACATTTAGGGCACATACCATATTTACTTGGTTAAACTGTTACATTAGTTAGCAAAATCAATATGGTGACTTTGATGTTCAAAAACATTGTTGAAGTCTTTTTTATTTTCAAAATCGATCATGGCACTACTCAAAGGCTACTATTGAAGGTGCAGTGTTTCACAAGTAAATACAGATGGATACTTATAAGGCCATTTTACTAATAAGGATATTAACAGAGTCCCAAGGTGTCCAAAATAGCACGGTCTTGTATTACATTATATTGTGTATTGTTTATAGGGACTAACCCACCTCCTGAGATAACCATCAATGGTGGTAATCCGTTTGGCACTGTTGGTAACCCAACACAAACACCCCCTGGCAATGGTAACGGCCAGACTGGTGGTGGAGGAGCAACCTCCATCACTGCATTCTACAGTATAGTTGTGTTCGGACTTCTTCTTGTCTTGATGTTGTAAGAGTGAAACTAACAATATTTTTATAATTATTGACGCCTTGTATACCCTACCTACACCACATGAACAGAACTGCTTGTGAATTTATTTATGAATTATGTACATGATGTTATCAATTGCTTTCTATTAAACTTAGTGATATATGCTGTTCATATATAAGAGAATTTGTAGTATTCAAAATTACAACAGAATTACAGTAAATCATCAGACAAATTAAGGTACAACATGATCATAATTGGTTACAAAATTATATACATTATTAAACTTACAAATTTAGCTGTATTTTGTGATGATAAGACTGTACACACAATATATGATACAGGTTATAAAAACGTGTTGTTTGATAAGTTATACCATTGTGTCGAGCTGCGAGTTCTGTGCTAAAATACTGTGGAGGCTACTGCGTAAACTGACAGGTTCTACATAAGGTTCTGGTTGAGTTTTAGATTGTGGAAAGAGAGATGCACTAGGGAATGATTGTGACAAGCCGAAAGGCTGTGAACATGTGTCCTGATCGGTGAACACATAGTTATGACGGACAGGAGGTGTTGGTTGTGGGTTGATGTATTCTAGTGTTTCCAGAGGCTGTGAATGAGAACAATGATCCCCAGCATAATATGGTGGGGGATTAGAGTTCCTGTTATCATCGAAATACTCAACATTGGATAAGTAGTGCATTTCATCAAAGCTTGGTTGTCTTTTTTTCATGGGCACCTGTGGCTCAACAAACACCATGGATCCTTCACGAGATTGTGACAAGTCAATTTCTGCACTCCTCGAGTGACCCAATGGTCTATGTGGTGACTGCAGTGGCGGTGATACCACATCACCGACTCCTGCCACCAGTCGGTCACAACTGTGTGCTCTGCTCTGTATCCCACTATCCGTAGTAACACGAGATTCACTGCTCAGTCTGGGTGACCTTTGAACCTGTACAAATCTACGAGGATTGTTCGGCAAGTCATATTGATTCTCCACTTGGGCACTTCCATTCTGTTGTTCAACAGGAGTATCAATGCTTAGCTCCTCAGCAATGCTGTTAGCGACACTGTTAGCAACAAATCCTGGATTAGTAGCATGAATGTTAGCTCCTGTGATACTTGATTGTCCCAAGGAATTGAGATGACCTTGAAATGAGTTGGACACATATACTCCACTGCCTCCTCTGATCCGAGCCATGGACATCTTCAAACTAAACAATTCATAATACGAGAATCAATGGCCACGACAATTATAATCTCATATTACATACAATACAATTAAAACTTTACAACACATCAACAAATCTCTATGAATTATCATGAAGGTTTCGTAGTCGCATACTTTAAAAATTTCTTAAACTTCAAGGAAGCCAAATCAAAAGTGGAATAGTCACAGTAAACAAGACCACAACAACCGTATAAGGTATATAGTAGTATGCAATAACAGATGACCACAAGTGATAGCTATACTATCCAACATGTATATCTCACCTAAAACGTCTTGTGAGGTTATGATCTGAATGTCTACATCTCATCCAGGCACACACCACAACAAGGACTAGTATTACACACACTAACAACACCACAGCTACTCCGATAACACCAAACAACAAAGTGTTGTTATTCTCATCACTGCCGCCATCATCAGGAAGAAGGGGACCCTCAACTCCACACTCCTCATCATTCACTGACTCAATAAGCAGCTCACAACTTGTATCTACTTTGTGTTGGCCATTGTTCACTACGATACTTGGTACTGTCCTGGTCCAATTTGATAGAATACTGTACACTTCTGATGCAGTATAGTTGTCATTGGTTAACAGAGTACCTCGATACAAAGTGGAGAGTGATATCACTTCACTGCAGGACAGATCATGGCTAACCAACACACCATCAGGTAGGACACAGTTACATTCTAGTTCAAGACTCGAGAAAATTGTCCTGTGTATTTGGTTGAGTGTAAAGTCTTCTAACTCCTGAGAAACCTGCAACACAAACATGTATCTATCACGTACAGACAACAGTGGCATGGCAACATAAATTACGCATCACAAAAAGCTCAATGGGCGGAGGTGCTAAGCAACTTGATATCAGTGAACAGCGGTCAGAAATCTAATTATATTAACCACCTACAGCTACACAACCATATAATGTTGTTTGGTGGCGTGTGCTCTTCCTCATAGCAATTACACTAAGTAGATTAATTTACACCAGTTGGTGATTCAGAGAAACATTACTAGTAACAGAAATAACACATATCATATTAAGTTCTCACACTACATCACAGTATAGAAATACACAAACACAATGGAACAATAACATGTGTTCTGGTGTAGCCGATTTCAAAGGTCTGAATGTGTGTACACTAATACAAATGGGACTATGGACAAGTGTTCTGAATATCAACACGTCCCTTTTGACTGGTTTCACTATACACAGCACTCACTTTCCATTGTGAACAATCAAGTTGTAATATTCTCAGTTGTACAAACAACTCATTTCCATCAACAGGAGGAGTAGCAGTGGGTGGGGTTGTTGGGGGAGTGTCTGTAGCTAATAATGGAATAATAGATAAATGTAAATATATATATATTACTGTAGTAAGGCCATACCTATCTGAAAAGTTGTTGCTTGGACCCGACCAACCCAATTTTGCACAGATATTATTTCAGAAAAAGATTAATTAAGATCATGTGACACTTAGAATTTAATTTGTAATTGGTACAAAATGATCGAGATACCCTAATAGAACAGTCAATGTGTAAAATCTTGAAAGATAACATTATCTATGTGGGCATAGTTCCCTTAAAACCAGTGGTCTTGGCTAACATGTAGTTATATACTTCAGTGTTGTCATGACTTACTGGTCTATGTATGTAGCTAGCTACTAGCTACATACATTTCCCCTTACAATAGCTAGTTATGTAGTTTGTAACTAGAAAGTATCTGACATGTCTGTAGACAGTGCAGTAACTACAAATACTTTACCTGACTTACACATATATTTTTGAAAGAAACATTTCTGAAATTAGCTAGCTGCTTTTTTGCCTACTGACTGACCCATTTTGTTGTAAAATGAATACAAGCAACAACTTTTCAAGTAGGTATGGCCTAAACACACACACACACACACACACACACACACACACACACACACACACACACACACACACACACACACACACACACACACACACACACACACACACACACACACACACACACACACACCAATGCTAAGAGTAACATCCACAGAATTGTTTCCAGCAGAGTTCCTAGCCTCACACCTGTATACTCCAGTATCACTGGAAGTGAAGCCACTAGTCCACATCAACTCTACTACCACTTGGTTGGGATCATGTGATCCAGATGATGACGTCATACTCCTCACATGACCAGGCAGGGCTGCTCCATTATAAGACACCCAGTTGACATCAGGCCGAGGTGACCCAACTGCTACACAACTGATGATTGCCCCAGTCTGGCCGAGTGTTGTGATGAAGGTATCACTGGAACTAGTGTCACCGATAGTTGGGAGGTGAGGGCGGATGGTACGCACCTCAGCTGCAGCTGAATAATAACAAATAACAACAATGATAATATACTCTAATAGTACATACACAATTCCACACTGCAGAAATGTAGAGTATTTTAAAGTTTTACTAAACCATATTGGCACTCCGAGAATTATTTTGTGCATCCTAAAAAGTTTTCATTCTAATGTCTAATATTAAAATGTTCGAGTCATTAGAATTATATGCTAAGACACTTCACTGTGCTGCCTTGCAGATTCAGTTAATATGCATATACAAGTAAATGATAATGAAGGGCATATCGGATAAAAACATTACGCAGCCAAACAAGCCTATGGGATGATTTTGTGTCTTCTGTCAAATAAATGGACATGTACTTTACTATAGTATGCAATTCAAGTCTGTAACATCCTTTGTGAGTCTATCCTTTAAGTAATAATAAATGCAGAGTGTAAAATAACAGCCTGTAATGTAACAAAATACTCAGCTACCAAACCTCAACGTGTCTCAGGCAATGGCAAAAGTGCTCAGATAACTGAACCTCATACATCTATCTATACAGAGCTCTGTTGAAATACTACTCTAATAGAACATACACGTGCTCAAAATCATTATTCCAATAGAACAGTAATTTCCATTTCAGATAAACAAGGGTCGGATAATTGAGGGTCTACTGTACTATGAAAGTTCAATTGAAAATCACAACCCATCTTCACATAAAAATAAATATCCCACTATTGTTTCCCTGATAAATGACATGGAGGTGTGTTACATCGACAGCTCACAAGACATATTGTACTGTACTCTACTCACCATTAACTGATAGCTCAACCGTGATGTTCACAGTTCCTCCATTATTGGTGGCAATACACCGGTACAGTCCAGTATCAGTGTAGCTCAGTGACCTGCTCCAAGTGAGTACTGATCCTGATGTGTGTACCCCATCAGGTAGAGCATCATCATTGTATAACCATTGAACCTGTAGAATAGTGTGTAACACTGAGAGGTCTCCTCAGCTCAACTGACAAATGTATGGTACATCTTATTGTAGAAGTTTAGATTTAGTCAACAAAGTAAGGCACAGCTGTACAAGTAAAAATTTACCCTACATGGGTAGGTGCAGTATATCACAAATACTCTAATAGAGCAGTCAAATTATTTCAGTCAGTCCTACAGAATTCATCATATAAATTAGTGCTGAAAGGAATAATTATTCGGTTATTTGACTATTCGGTCGGCATGACACTATTCAATTTGTTAACACACTATTCGAATAATCATTAGCACTTTGTACACTGTATTCAGATGGAAAAGCCAGTCTTGAAACTTAACATTGTGAATGAACTGATGTATCTATGCTGTAAAAATTCTATTTTAGAAAAGATAGAAATAGCTCTTAGGCTTTACCTTGCTCCCTAACAAAAGGCTTCAGTACTTATTCAATAGAAACATAAGCTTAAAGAATAATTGACATATTTGGCTGCTTTGTTCACAACTATTTGAATATTAAAAATTGCTATTCGTTTCAACACTAATATAAATCACTTTTTTTGCTCTCAAAAAGTAATGTACAAGTACAACACATCACACTTTGGATGCTACAAGGGTTTATAAGGTTTGTAGCCTGATCCAGCCTCTCTTGACGCACAAGAGAGTCTGCTGTAACACTAGCCATATCGTGTTACTTGTTTTTACACACTGAATTTTTCAGAGGGTGATAGCTGAATACTTGGTGGTTATGTTCTCAATGCATTACATCATATTGCAGATACCCCAACAAAGATTATGTCAGATCTGCATGAATCCCAACATGATCTTACAAGCCTAATGTTACAACAGAATGCATTAACACAATGAGTGAAACACTTATGAATTAATAACACACTGTAAATTATTTTGAGAACTTGCTTCACAGTAAAGGAGAAGATGCCATGACAAAAACTGTAGCGTCATTATATTGTATTCCCCTTAAAGTAAAAAGTGGGATGAATTAAATCTTCATTTTAGTGTCAGTGTTCCCAAGGAGATACAAGATATAATAAGCACTAGTTCACCTCACGATACACTCTCGTCTTTTCCCTCAGTTTTGGCCTTCGCCCTCATAGGAAGGACTCTACGACATCACTCACCCAACAATGGATTTGTCTGTTTATGGGGTACGTAAGCTACTTATGACTAACTGTAGTATATTTCTATACTGCCATTGTACAAAAGTTGCTACTTTAGTAACACTTTAGCTCCTAAAGTTCTTGCTTCATCTATAACATCTACATCTTTAGCTATCTGGACAAATAAAATGTAATAAAACGGACTAGAAAAATGTGCACACATGTGAGGTTCTTGCAGATCTGGTCACATATAACTGCAACATATAGAATAATATGATGTAACTAACTATGTTATCATACTGTCCAACTAAATGTTGGAACATGTCAACAAACACAACAGGCATTTACAGACAGTTAACAGAGTGGGGTCTGAGGCTTGAGCATACAGATTGTAGCCACACACTTACCAATGGTGGAGGATTGCCGGTAACTACACACATGAGTTGAGGAGCTTCGGTATTAGCTGTCAAATTTATTGGACGGCTCTGAGGACTAACAAGTGTTGAATCAATCCTTATTGACACTGTGGGAGGGTCTATAGAACAAACACAACATATAACGGAAGGTGTGTGTGTGTACCATACACTTGTACACACTACAGTACACACAGACAGACACAACACACGCATCCACACACATGTAACAAGCACATACCCACTACAGTCAGTTCCACATTGTCCTCGGCAGTACTCAGGTCATTGGACACCACACAGCTGTAGTTACCGCTGTGTGTTAGCTGGACACTATCGATTACTAGCACATCTCCATTAACCTCTGCATCATTGGGGAGGGAGGGGCTGTCATTGTACCTCCAGCTGATCATCAGTGGAGGAGTCCCTGTAGCCATACAAGTGATATATGCTGTCTCTCCTACCAGTACATTTAGCTGTGCAGGGTTGATGTTAGCTTGTGCTGCACCTGCAGAATGGAATAAAGAACAAATACTCATTCTAATCTCAAACTATATTCAAGCAGGTGACTACATTAGACAGTCACTTAATATACACATGTAATTATTCAAGTAGGCTGATGACCTTATTATATTTAACAGGTCACTTTGTATATATAAATGAAAGATATTTTCTTTCAAGCAGAGAGTTGACCTTAAACAACCAAAACCTAACAACACACACATAACAACCAGTTAGTTTTAACACTACCTCAACTACCAGTAGAATATGATACTTCAGATCTTATTAACACAACAATATCACTTACTGTCATGGGAACAAGTAAAGTGATAATTACTCTTTACCTTATTCACAAATGAAACTAAATACAACCATACACTAGACAGGAAGGCAGTAAGTGTGTGTGAAGCCCGCCATGTTACTTGACAACTAAAGTGTTATCATTTGCCACTCATTTATCTACATAAAAACTATTACTCAGAACTTTTAGCAAGCAGGTAACATGATGCTGTAAATGACAAATTGAGAAAACTGTTATCTGCCAAAGTGCTCGTCATGATAATTTGCCAACTTATGTGTCATCAACTTCCACCTTACAACATTTGTAAAGCCAATTTGTACACAATCATCTGTTACCACTTAGAGGGTCATTGATACATTGACCTTATCTGTATGAGTTGCTATGGCAGGCTGGTCCACCCATTACCTAATCTAGCAACACCAATTAGCCCTACAATAACTACCAGCCTACTATGAAGACTACAATAGCCTCAACAAACACTTGTTTTAACTACTACACTCTTACAAGGTCTATATAGTTAGGATTAGCAAGCTACATGAGATTGTAAAAGAATTACAAAGCTAATCTTCAATTATGGAGTGCATATAGCATGATCTAAAAATAGCAATATACATCAAGCTCTAGTGAATATCTTTATTGTCTACCCCTCAGACACAAGGACTACATACCACACTGTCTAATGTAACTCTAACAGAAAATCATTTTGTGGCCAGGTGTTATGGGTATTATCAAGAGTTAATAAAAAGAGAGGTACTCTTGGTATTATCATTTTAATATTTAAGATGAATAATATTTCAGAGGCAAAGGTTGTAAGAAGAACCACCTCGCGATAGCTGATTGGCTGACCAGGATCAGGCCTCTCTGGAGCCTCCATAAAACCTCCATAACAGCATAGATGGTTTAGTCAGTCATAAATGATACAATATCCTACTTCAACTGAAGGACGAAAATTATAGATCATAAATAAGCAGGTGCACATAGGTGCACTAGAGAAGTTGACTGTTGTACAGTTCCCAGTTGGGGAGTTGTAAGGTTGACCAGTTTAGAGGGGTGGTCACTATACACAGGTGACCAGCTATAGCAGGTCTCTAGTGTATTAATACTACACAAGTCATAACACTTACGAGGTTGTGTGATGGTGATGTTATGGTAACGGGTCCCTGCTGATGTCGTCACTTTACACTGGTATATCCCATAATAGTCACCCATTATATTACTGATGGTCAACATGGTCCGATCAATGGAGAGGGTCAAGCTAGAATCCATGTCATCAATCAATACATCATTACGATACCACTGTATATCACTGGGTAGTGGTACAGGGTTCCCTGACACATGTACCAGTAGTGTGACTGAGGTGCCAACTGGAGGGAATAGTGTTGTAGTATTGCTGAATACCGATGGGTTATCTGTAAGGGATATCAACGCATTTAATAGTCATTGTATTTAGAGTACAATTAAACTGCTATACTTGGGATGTTACTACAAGTTAGGTGCTTGGTTCAGGAGTTGTAAACTAAGCTTGGTCATGGACAAGTGTCCTTGAAGACAGACACGTCTATAAGTATTTCAGTTGCAAAAAGTCGAAATTTAACAAACACCTACAAGTGTTCATGTTCTGCTGCCACAACTCACTAACTAACTCCCCAACACGTCACAATTATGATGTATCTAAGGAGACAAGAGGCTGTAGTAACACCATATAAGTGCTTAACAACACAATACCAGTCTGAAGGGATCACTATCGTAACATCTGTTCTGACACCTGTAATGATGGTCCTACTATAATCTAATGGAGCTATGTTGGGAATCGTGTATGTAGTGTACCCTACGAGCTACTGCAATCTGACTAGAGTATTCAAGTGATCCTTGAAAATAAAATAGAAAATTCCTCCGGCCATAAAATATACGTGCACTGAAAATTATACAAGTGTGTATGTTACTAACCACACTGTCTATGATGATTGTAACTAAAAGTGAAACATTGCTCATGTTCGAAAATTCAAGGAAGCATAAATTAAAGGGAAGTTTACACAGTATAGGCACAACCAAGTGTATAGGTGTTCTCAAGTATCCAGTTCTACACACCACACAACACTTACCAGTAGTCAACACAATGGACTGTGCCAGTTGTACGGAGTTCACTGTACTCCTACAAGTATACCGACCACTGTACAGATCAGTATATGCTGCAATCCTCAACAATTGTGTACTACTGTTAACTGGCATTTGGTGGACTGGATCAGAGGATATTGACGAGACACCATCACCACTATCGTTGTACCATCGGGGCATGTTGCTGCTCTGACAGGATAGTACTACAGTTTGTGCTTCTTGCACTGTTAACAATGTGTCCACACTGATCACATCAGGGCCAATCACTTGAGCCAGTAACAGTCGAGCTGTGGAAGATGAGTGACTATCATTAAATGTTGCTAAACTAATTTATTTTATTATGTAAACTTGTGAAGTTTTAAATGATTGTTGATATATCAACTGGTAAGAATTGCTTATAAACTGTCTAATTAACCCAGTTATTACCACAACTATGGGTTTATCACATTTCATTAACGTTAAGAAACTCTCTCATTATCATGGCAAACTATAGTTAATTGTTTCATGAGCTAAGTTAATGTATTAATCTCCAACAGAAACATCGAAGAGAAATATTCTTACATTTAAAAATAGCTGGTAACAATGCATTTATGTCCTGAAAGGGTACTATTACATTGCTAGGCCATGTACAATAACTTTTATGGTAAACCAATACAGATAGTAAAATACTCTAAACATTGACAACCATACAAAGTGCATGCTAGATGTTATGATACTAATTAAGAAATGAGCTCAACAAGTGGTTGAACCTTACACACTACCCACACTTTAATAAAGTAGATTTAGTCTATTATGAATAATCCAATTTTTGTGTAAGTATTCAATCCCAACAATAGTAATTCCTCTAAAGATGACATCCACTGCACTACACACCCACACACACACTTACGGGTCACAGAGACAGTAACTAGTTGGGAGGTGACATTATAGTACTCATTGGTGGCTACACATTGATACTCTCCAATATCTGATACACGGACACTGTCAAATATCAACCTTGAGACAACAACCTACAGTAACAAATGAAAGAACAAACACACATACGATTAACACCTAACACTGTCATGTGGAACTTTTACTAGCTAATAAATGACCACACAAAAGATCACTTACCTCATTCCCAGTGATATTAGAGGACACTACACCCCTGTTATCCCCTGGAGTAGTCCTGGTCCAAGTAATAGACGGTATAGGGACTCCACTAACTCTACACTCCAATGATCTCATGCTCCACTCATCAACAGCTGTGTTCATTGGCTGTGTGACCACCTCTAGCGGGACTGTATGGAATAAGACATGGAGTGATTATTGAGTATGTAGTGATTGTGTGCGTGCGTGCGTGTGTGTGTGTGACAGTGCGTGCGTGCGTATTTTGATGGGGACCCGGTGTAAACTGGGGAACTAATCCTCAACTATTTATGTATCACATAACTAGTGAAGAACATAGCTGTAGGGTATTAGCCCTACCCCCAGGAAAATTTGTATGCACTGACTTGTAGGAGGTGCACAGATACCATAGGTGTCAGTGGAAGGCTCTTTGTGTGCTGTATGTCTATATTGTGTGTGTACAATCACTTACCAATAACTCTCAAGGTTATCACAGTATACCTCTTTATAAACAATCCCTGGCTAGCAGAAATCACAATAGTGATAGAGACATTATATACTCCAGCATCTGATAATTGAGCATCGTCAATCCTCAGTCGATGTTTGTCGTCAAGCAGAACAACACCATTGCCGGTATCAGCACCATTTCTCCTCCACATTATTGTATCACTGTTTGGTGATGGACTGCCTGATGTGTAAATCTCTAAATCTACTCTCTCGCCTTGTAGTACTGTAACAATGGGCTCCACAGCTCTTATGGCAGGATTGTCTAAAGGTATAAAAATATAATCCATTGTGAAGAATTCCTCATTGCTAAGCCTGTTATTTCACGCTCCAATAGCATTACCTCAATTTGTGTTAGCAATTTCCCTCACTTTCTATGGGTCACACCCTCTCCCACAACAATTCCACAAATACTAACATTTGACTTTGAAGCCATAGCAGTTGGAGACGAGATTATTGCTAACAATTAACCACCACTCAACACCTCCACCACAAACCCTACCACAATCAGAGTGGGATGGTCTCAATGCCTCTATTGATAGGACAAGGTTGGTCTAGAAACAACATATTCATAAGACACTTACAGCCATTTTCTGGTGTTGCTTCTGGACACTTTTACTGGTCGTGTTAAGGGGCAGGCTATTCTCAACATGAGGTACACACAAACCTTGTCAGCACATGTTTGCAAAGATAACAATTGAAAATGATTGGTTTGTGTAAACTCATAACATTATTATAACATGACCACAACACACACCAGCAGCAGTGTAGGAGTCTGTCATATTGACATCATCTCACAGGTCAACATGGAACACATTTCATATAAGGGACAGGCTACATGTGAGGTATGGCATAGTTTGAATAGCTACCCTTTGCTTTATAAACTGACATCAAATATCAGAACAAAGGCTAACAAATATTTTCCAATTTTATTAAAAGTCTTTATAATGAAACCATGATATCTACATGAGGTATTTAGCACTGTTAAACTAATATGCTTATACCATTACACCAGCTGTCAATGCATCTTTTCAATAAAATATTGCAACAGCAAAGATTTAAATAGTTCAATGGTATGTTATTGCTATCTAGGTCTTTGTGTGCTAGCTGAGCTTGTTATCACATAGATAACACACACACATTCAACTCACCAGTTGTAATAGTCAATGTTATATCATTCCCTTGTTCAACATCACTACATATATAGACACCAACTTGAGAGGCTTGTACACTAGGGAGACCCAGTCGTTGTCCATTAGAGATCGATGACTGGGAGACAGGAGTAAAGTCATCCATGGCAGACCATTGTAACGTGGTGGTGACTCCTTCTGTCTCTACTACACAGTCAAAGTAGGACGGACTACCAAGAGTCACCGTAGCTACACCTCGTACTATCCATCTACTATTATCAGATGAATTAGTTCTTCTCTGATAAATATTGACCTCATAGTCAACTCCTGTAGATGAACAATGTATTGTATTCATCACGTGTGTACTGTGTACATGCATTATTGATGGGCAACATTAAACAGCTTGTAAGATGGTTGTACCCAAAGTGCATTAGCTATCCAATTCCATCAATTACTTGATCCAATTAGTAATAGCTATACATTTACGGCTTGATTACAAGAGGCGTGTACTATAATCTATGTCATACTTTAAAGGCGGACTACTATCCAGTTGTGCTTGAGTGTTATATCAGATCGCAATGACGTGTCTCATCGCCCGCAGTGTTTGTTTACGATAACTACAATGGGTCGTTAATCGGCCCATCTAAACGACATACTTCAAACATTAAAAACGATTAGCGTCGTGTAGTAAACTGTTAACTTTAACAAATCATGCAACGTATATACTAGCCTGCAGCAAGAAAGCTCTTCAGATACACGATGAGCACTTCGCTGTACGCTACGCGACAGCTAGGAGTTAGTAAGTATTATAGTGTATTGTATGGCGTTTATGTACTGTATTATAAAACACAGAGAAGACACTACTACCTGCAATGCAAGCAGGGCGGCTAGGTACACTAATGCACACAAGCTATGCCTCACCTGAACAAATCTGGTATACTTGCAACAGTGTCCCAAGCAGCAGGTACAAAGTAAGCGATTTCATTATTATAAGTGAATTAACGTCCACCAAGGAGCAGAGAAGTTATTTAAACCTCACGAGGCTGTTAACTTGTCATAAACAACCAGTTCTTTATTATTGCAGACGTTGACATGTGCGGAACGCGTGGGATGAGTTGAGTGAGCCTTTGGAATGTGACAAAATTAACATCTCCGTATACTCTCCGTTTAATGTGCGAACAGATTATCTACTAACACATTACATCAAGAGTTCCTCTCTATATTATTAACTCTTGATTACATACATACATACAGAAAGATTAGTTTGGTTCTTTTTAGTGGGCACTGTCTGTTCTTCTCTACGTCTCATATTGACGGGGTTGCGTGGGTCAAATATGTCGTAAGAGTCTTCACTGGCCATCGCATTCGCATCTTTAGCTCGCACAATCCAGTCAACTTCAAACACTAATCTGTGACTCATCCTATAATAGAAACATTTAAACATACAAGTGTAAGAAAAGATTTCCTCCCACTCCTATAAACCCAGCTAACTTGCAGTTACTTGTTAATTTGATAATATTATGGACTATTTCATGGTATTTACCATTCTTCATCTTTACTAATGGCTACTGGTGTTTCTTGAGCTTCTCTTTCTGAAGGTTCTGGTGGTAGTTCTTCTCCTTCTTCCACTGCCACCTTCTTGACTTTAGCTGTCATCACTCTAGTCTTGAAGTCTGCTAAAAGTTTCATTGTCTAAAAGTACATATACCTTTTGTAGTACTTTGATTATGGGTATGCTAATTTCTCACCACTTCTTCTCTCACTATTCTCTTTAGTTTGACATCATGATAGCGTAGTCTTGTTTGGCCTTGAATTCTTGTACAACAATCGGTAATTTTGATCCTGTTATTAAGGAATGAAACACAATACACACTGAACTGTACAGCACATGTACATATGATCAAAACACACAGCCAGGTGTACAGTATGTGACATTAGCAGATAAAATTTCTACAAGCCTTCATGATTCAAAGCATCAAATATTCATTAGCTATACTATAGGAGTGCCCCATATGCTTGCTGGGCCATTAGCTGTATGGCCCATAGTTACCGTGTAGAATCAAGCATAAAATGTTTGGATATACAATTTCCAAAAAGAAAAAAAAGACTAGCAGAGGATGGTTTCGATCCATCGTCCTCTGGGTTATGGGCCCAGCACGCTCCCACTGCACCACTCTGCTCAGCTGACCACAAACCCTATATTCACGGTATATAACCACATAGTGTACTATACATCACATTAGCAGCCCCACACAATATACCCACTAGAGGAATGCTCCAGAAAGAGCAAACAAGCAAGTCATTGATTTGGTGTAGCAATATTCATGACCAGCTGATAACATGATTCATCATGATAAAAATTTATAAGAAACATCCTAATTGTTATCTGGTAAAGTACACAATATTCATTGGGTAATAAATGTTAGGTCCCTTACATCATGCAGCTTTATAATGACCACAAGAATGTGTGTGTGTGTGTGTGTGTGTGTGTGTGTGTGTGTGTGTGTGTGTGTGTGTGTGTGTGTGTGTGTGTGTGTGTGTGTGTGTATTGGTATTTGTTTCCACAGTTAATACCAGGTACCCATTGGTGTTACAGCAGGGTGAGCTGCTTCCCCAGTTGGCACTAGGCCACCAGGTCCCAGCTGGGTAGACTGGAGCAATGTGAGTAAGTTTCTTGCTCAAAAGCAACTGAGCATACATAATTGAGGAAGCAAAGTCCATAGCGGGTGAAGGTTAAGATGGGACTTTGGACAGCCACACCTTCACCTGTGACATTGTACAGCCCTCTGCGGATTACTAGTTCTGCCTCAGGAGGATTCAACAGGAGGCACATACTTGTAAGAAGTTAACTGGGACATGTATACACTGTATACAGAAACTGAAGGGGTGTGTGTATGAGTGCTTTACACTGCATGTAGCAATATCACCACATAGTTAACTTTTTAATAGAATATGGATTAGACAAACATTCCAGAGTGTACCATAATCCTTCTCACATAACAACTACCTTATAAATTATTGTAGGAAAAAAAAAGAGAATTAATCTGAGAATACAATATAGGCGTTCATGTCTAAGAGACACACGGCATGAAATTAAACAGGTCCAAAATTAGTGTAAACTGATCCTACTTGTGAGTAGAGTAACAACCCTATATTATTAATTTTACAGCAGGATACTAAGAATGAACCATTTAGTAATTGAACTTTAGCAGATGTGACTACTCAAAATTGTGTGTTTGTTTAATGTATACTGAAAGCAGTACAGTCAGCCATTTATTGAACCATGGACTATTTATACTGTAGAACTTGTGTCTATTGAAAGTAGCACAACCAAATTAGGTATTATTTAATTGAAATGGGTAGCTAGGATTGGATTACATGAGCCATGTGGCCAGGCTGGTTAGTGTACGTTTTTTTTCTTTATTGAATTGTCAAGGTGCCAGGTCAGTTTATGTACTAAGGGATACTTTGAGATTTTAACTAAGTGTCTGGATTATGTAGGTGTCCTCAAGTAACAGGTTCCAGTGTATTCACTCAATAGCACATATACTAGGTGAAACGTTACAATAATTACATAACAAAAATTGTTTACAGGGAGACTTGTTGACACATACCATCACTTAGTGGTTACCACTTCACTGTCATACCCACACACACACACACATACACCATACATTACTACTGAGGCATTACTAAGTTATCATGTGGAGAGTTATTCATAGGGTGATGGCAGCTGGTGTTTAGTTGACAGAGACAATCAACACATAGCTCACTGCATGTCTTCTACCTCTATTTGTTTTACCTCTCAGTTTCTCTTTTCTTCTACGTTTTGCTTACAACATTTCTTTCTTCAACCGAACTGATTCCTTTTGGTGTTTCATCCTAAATGTACGTATGTTAAGAAGGTATGTTAAGAAAGTGACTGTGGTGAGTGTATAATACTAAAATTAGGACAAAGGTAAGCATGATGTGTGTATTGTAGAACTGCAGTACACCTGTTGGGCTGAAGTGTCTAACAGCAAAAGAATCAAGCCCGTAGCCTTAGCCGTTATCAAGTTACAGTTGTCTGAGACATCAGGTAAACAGTTAGTCAGGCAGTAGGAAATTCCACTAAATAAAAATAAAAGTTTGCCCCTGGAAGTATTTCTGGTTGTACTGAGGGCACTTTTGGTCTTGATTACACCTAGCCAATACTGCCAAAGTGCCATGAAGGTATTGTGAGGTCGGTTTATATGTTTCATGTGAAAGTACAAAACCTCCTAATATACGTACAGCACTATTGTACTATATTTACTAGTATTGTGTATAAGTAGTGTGTGTTTGTGTGTGTGTATGTGTGCGAGAGAGAGAAGCAGCATGGCCAGCATCAGTGTAATCAAAAGGTTCCCGGTTTGATGCTCGGTCACGCCAACGTGCGTGTGCGTGCGTGTGTGGTATACAATGCATTCACAACACATGGTGTGTACATTGAGTGTGTACAGTGTAACTGAAAATACAGTGAAGGAAACAGTTATCAACCAGCAGTAAGTAACACATTCACATTCACAAGAAACAGGAAACACAACACAAAATTCATTGTCCACTATTGTTCATATGATATGTCAATACCATTGTTGGTCAGGACAACTGATCCCAGTCTACTAGCTGTAGCAGCTGATACACAGGATAGGTGCTACAATATATGTGTACTGGGCCAAACTTTCTCGACTCTTTAACATGCACCTACACAGGGGATTAATCTGCAGTATTTTCACTCAGTGATACTTGGTGGTTGCATTAAGCAGGTCCCAACATGTAATGTGTACATGCTATTAGGGGAATTTATACCAATGGCCAATGGTCAACTATAAAGAGAATTTATAATTGACAACAAATTTGAAACAAATGAAGTGAAAATAGTAAAACACTCTTTGCTTGAAGCAGATAAAATATTTCATACCATTTACACCTTGTTGTAATAATCACTACCAATAATCACCCACACAAGTGTATGTGTTGAGTGTGTGGTGTGGAGGGTACTAACTAGCTGTGACCCCCACCACATGAGAAGCCTCCTCCTGTTGCTATAGCTACTAAAATGGAATCACTTAGCAGTATAGTGGATACCTCTCGACAGGAGCTCATCGAGTTCGAAAGATGAGATGAGCTCCTGAATGGATATTTTAGAGTTTGGCCATTTATTTTACAACATAAAGAGGTCCTTTTCAGAGATAAACTGTTACAGAACCAGACCAGCATCTACCATGTACTAATATGGAGAGTTTGTTAAGAGAGCTTCTAGCCGTAATATGCAGCTACAGTCTCACATAGCCAGGCCTTATATTGATAAGTGTGCTGTGTGGAGAAACAGGATCTGGCTATGCAAGACTACTATACAGCCCATTTCAAGAGATCAAACATTTTATGGAGAAGGTAGAGATTTTGGTGCATGGCATTCTAAATGACACACAAAATACAATGTGTACAATAAGGACAAAGTGATTTCACACAATGCCACACTGTTCAGTAGACAGACAAAGGAAGATACATTATTACACACTACACTACACAAAAGGAGACGCTAACTTTCGTTTCTTTGATCTATTTCAATGGAATTGTCTGCTCTCCCTATCAACAACGTTGGATCTCTTCAGCTTGTCCCTCACTTTGCTAGCCATCTCAGCATCAAATTGACTGTCACCTTGTTCCTTCTCCACAATGTTAGCCTGTGTGGTAAGGTTAGTAATTAAAGTGAGGACTTGTGTCGGAACCACTCTAATATTATAGCAGCATAACTGTATAAGGAGTTCATACTTTTAAATAGTTGTGGAAGAACTTGCAAAGGTTTGCTAAGAAAATGTTCAAAAATTGACTTCATATTTAGCTAGTGATGTTGCATACACCATAACAACCACTACATACCTCACCTCTCTCCAGTCTGTTCTCTATTATGCTGTGAAGGGAACATGATATGGATCAGGTGACACAGTAGGGAATGTCCGACAACATGTTGACAACGGTTTATGAACTTCACCGGAATACTACACAAATATACCCAAATATGGCGACCTTTACCACCTGTTGTGTATTGCTTGACTGTACCACCAATACTTATTATTGGAGTGTGGGATTATTGCAGAGGTCTCCACAGGAAAGTGGACAAGTGTCCTAAGTATCAAGGTGTCATTCAAGCTCAGCATAGCTTCATAAACCAGACTGGGAGGGTGCTTATTGAGGTAAGGGGTGAAATCTTTGTTGTCTGGTTCACAGTACTAACATGAGTTCTGTACATGAAATACATCACATCAGAATTCAGTGTATTGTTCCTCAGAGTACAGGAAATGTGACACTAGCCCACACTACAAGCCATACTTACAGAGATTATGAATTTTCCTTCTTAAAAAAATATTTATTATAACACCCTCTGATATCATGTCATATAAAGTATAATTGATATCACTATGTGTTAACTTCATGATGTACGAGTTGTGGGTTGTAAGTAGTAGTACAGCACATGTGTGTATGTGTGTATGAGCAGTGAAGATAGATACTGTACGTCGGTGAGCCACTACATACAAAAAAACAGTAAACAAATACCTGCACTTGATGAAAGTTGAAAGTACAGTATGGAGTGATATACAGCAAAACATTTACACACCATCTAAGTAGGACCAACCAATAGTACAATTCACACAAGATAACATGATAGACACACTATAGAACAGCCGAGAAGATATTTCTGTGCGTAATCTAAAGTGGTTTGTTATAACTACGCTTCATTAGCAGCACATAGCATCGTAATTCAATTACAAAATAATTCATGAATTACGAAATACACTAAATTACAGTATTTACAAATCTAATTATCTAGCTGAATTAATAATAACAATAGCATGAATGTGGTTGATTACTAATTGCCTGTTTAGTTAGAATGGGATATATATTATTAACTGCATGGGTGCCTGGATTTTAGAAGTAGCATAACATCAACTCTTTTTTTGTTTTGATTTTACAATCAATCCACAGGCACTGATGTATTGTCTTTTTAAATGTGAAGATGGCTATTTGGCAATACCTCACATAGTTTCTAGTGAAACACATGTTGTAGTTTTGAGGTGTGATCTAATCATGGCTACCATTTTTCTGACGTGTGTAGCCTAATATGAAGTGTTTGTGTAGTTCATTGCATTAAACCAACACTGTTACATGTGTTGTGTGTAATGTCATCATTAAACTATTCACAACACTGTCGGATCAGCTACTAACACCTCCAACATCACTTTATCATTAACCTGTTAAATAGTTCAAAATGTGGTTGTATAGTTGAGTATTACTGTCATTTAGCACAGTTGTAGGTTTTCATTAAGTTCCTTGGTTCGTGGTAAACATCTTGTACAGGCTCTGCCTTCTGTGTTTGCTCAAGTGGCTAACTGGTAAAGCAGATAAAAGTAAACCATCCACATTTTTCAGAATTACATCATCACTGAAACCAGGAGCCCACAAGTACTACAAGTCACCTTGTGCTACTTATGGTCTCCAACTGAACTAACATATGAAACTAACATACTACAACAGGAGAGTATCAAATCCTATAGACAAGTAGTACCAGCTTCTCCATAGGATTCAATGCACTCCTGGTTACAATAACCCAACCTGATGTGGTATGGTTACCATTGTTTACCCTACATACCTGATCACTGTTTGTATTGCCCACTAAAGTGTTATCCCTCAACTGTGTTGTGTGTATATAAAGTGAAGCCTGTTAGCTTCTTATTGACATATTGTTGATAGTTTGGGATACAGAAATTTATGTTGTTAATTTCCCTCTTCAGAGTAGGAATCAGTTCTGCTGGGACCAAATTCATTGTTCTACACAAGCGGAGGGTTTAGTTTCTTTTGTCTGATATATCCTTTGATGAGCTCATACTTCGTCTGCAAATTGGGAGGATTTAGTGTAATTTGTAGAAGTTGAGTTAGTAGTAATCTTCATTTGGACACTTGAGGACACCCACGTAATCCAGACACTCGGTTAAGGTCCTAAAGTATCCCTTAGTACATAAACTGACCTGGAAAATCAGGACAGTGAGGACACTTTGATAGTCGGGAGAAAGCCTCGAGGCTGCCCTTCATTTTCATTCACGTAAGTATGGGTAATGCTCTCCTTTTAACTCGAAGGATATGCTACCTCTGGTAACCTAAGAGGCCATTAACGTTGTTTAAAGTGGGTAAACATCTGCAAAACCAAAAGGGAAGACTGTTCAAGAAGTACATGAAGAGCTGCCATACCCGTATTTCAGTCTGCTAAGAAGAAACCACCTCAGAGCAAAGTTTATGTGTGGAAGTTTAATACAGATTTAATTTAGCTTTCAATTCTTACATCCTTACACACACACACGTGCACACACATTTTTATGAAACAATTAGGTGCGTGCCCACAACCAGCCGAAGGCACATGTCTGGTTTAAAAACACACACACACACACACACTAAAAACTGCAAAAGTATTTGGGTGAAGCAGGTTCCAAATATAGTTAAGGTATATTTCATGACCTCGACCACCTTACTTAGAAAAGCAATGTTTTCTGTGTCCCATAGAATGCCCTACTAAACAGGCTTCACCTCTACCAGTACTTGTTGGACTACTCAATGAATATGGAGCAATTACACTACACACATTGAGACATATTGAGATCAGTCAATAAGGAACAATATAGCAAGTCACTACCAATATGGCTGCCCACATACACTATTATCAACAGAATAACTTGTAGTGTAACTTTGATCTGTGGTACACACAATGAAGTGTTTGTAACATGACAGATTACACCTCATTACTGCTCTGTGGAGAATACAATGAAATGTATGTTCACAGAAGAGGTTGGAAATCATGCAGCTTGTATTTCTCTTGCTACAGTGTAGGGTCAGTTGTTTATCAAAAGCTACACCACACACACATAAAAGCAAGGATGCCCCTGTGGCCTAATGGATAAGGCATTGGCCTCCTAAGCCAGGGATTGTGGGTTCAAGTCCCACCAGGGGTGACTGGTGTTGTTTTTCTATTTTAAATGTTTTTTCATGCACCTTTTTACTGTTAGGTAGTGACCACAACTGGTTATACTTCATCAACTAGTCATTATACTGAAACTTCACCAAATGGAGTCCTATTTATCAAAATATGGACAACATAATTGATCACCATTGCCTGAAATTCAGACTCACTTGGTGGCTTTTGATTGGCTCTTTGGTTTCTTCTCTTTTTGTGTTTTCACCTTCTGTTTGACCTCTCGAGGGACAATGTCATTAAATGGGTTGGATATTATCTGTAGGAAAGAGTGAACTAAAAATACTTAAACCTATAGTAGAGCAGATATACATGTGTTTCCCATGTAAACATTTGTGATATGGACAAGCCAAAGTTGCTGTAAGTGCTCTAACAAAAATGTACAGGTAAAATACTCTAATAGAACAGTCAATTGTTTTTACTGTTCTACACTGATGTACAGCACATGTGGCTACCATAATTTTGTGCAAAAAAATTGTTAAAATATTTTTTTAAGATTTACATGATTGACTGCTCTATTAGAGTAGTTCAATCTTATGTAAAAAATTTTCATGTACGTACAAGTTTTGCATCTGAAAATTATTTTACAACGGAAAAAAACAAACAAATAAGTATAAGAAAAAATTTGAAATTTTAAACTAGAGTAGAATATAGTGCACCAATAAAAAGTACTGAAACAAGTATGAGTTAGTATATTATGACAGGATATTACTGTAACACAAAAAAGAAGTGAATATCCATTCTGTGCTGTGGAGTTTCCGTAATTGAAATGCACAGTATGGATCTTCACTTCTTTTTTGTGTTACAGTAATTTGCTGTCATAATATACCAACTCAAACTTGTTTCAGTACTTTTTATTGGTACACTATATTCTAGTTGATCCCTACTGTAGTTTAAATTATTTTCTTATACTTGTTTCTGTTCTTTTTATAGAACTGGTGATCAATCTATGTAATAGTTTATTTCATAAAGATGAATTGAAGTAGCTGTGGGAAGTCAAAGAAGACACCATCAATTTTTTTTCGTTTGAACATAAACTGTAATTTTGCACATAGGTTGGTGTACTGATATTCTACAACAATTGATTTAATTAATTGATTTATATGACTTATTTAAGACAAGTGTACAGGAATTAAATAAGGGGCCTAGATGTAGGGGTATCAAGCTTCATAGCAGCTGGAGCCCTGGCAAAGCAAACACACACACACACATACAAAAAAGAAACAAAACACACACATACATCAATTTTTAGTTTAATTAATTAGTTTAACAGTTCTGACAGAGCCCACAGTTCTGAGGAGCGAGCAATGAAATTCTGTCAGTATGAGCAAGATATTGCAATTCTGGCAGCTTGATCAAACAATGACTTAATGATAACTTGCATACATGAGATAGGTTGGTCAGCGTCACAGATGTAAAGTGTGGCTGAGCAACCAATCTCAATTGTAACAAGCTGGGCATATAAGCCAGTACATCAGTGTTCATAGAATGAAA
This sequence comes from Dysidea avara, assembly GCF_963678975.1. Taxonomy (NCBI): domain Eukaryota; kingdom Metazoa; phylum Porifera; class Demospongiae; order Dictyoceratida; family Dysideidae; genus Dysidea; species Dysidea avara. The sequence continues at coordinate 37,417,181 of NC_089276.1, forward strand.
TAGCTTAGTACCACACAGCAAAGCAGTGTGAAACCATGCCAACCAATCAGCATTTCTCTGTTTTACTTTTGCTAAGAACAAGTTCTTATCCACCCGTCGTCTGGAACAGTTAGTTGAACTCAAACACACGAAACTAATCAGCATGTGCCTGTTCTACTTTGCTAAGAATGAGTTCTTATCCTACACCCATCGTCTGGAACAATCAGTTGAACTCAAACACACAAGAAACAAGCAAGAGTGGCCAGCACAAAATCGAGCAGCGCATACTAAATAAATCATTAGCAGGAAGCCTCTAATGCGTTATCGCGAATAAATAAACACCCTGCATTATCAGCAAAAAGAATTGGGGACAAAGGAAAGTCCATGATGCGTGTATTGTACATACTGCAGTTGGTGAAAAGGCACATTTTGGGATGGTGCAACACTGAACAGTGAAAAACTCCATTGTCGAGTTACACTTGAAAGGCATCAGTTAGTCAGAATAAAATTCTGTTAAGTAAAAAAAATAAAATTCCATAGAAACTTTTTGGAAGGGTTTAGGGCTGGTCTGAAAACATTTTTGGGTTTGGCTATGTCTGGTCATGAAGGGAAGTTGAGGCTGATTTTAGGGTGATATTTTTGCATGGAAAACCCCAGCTTTGCATGATCCCTACTATACAGTACTACTTTACTGAATAACCGAGTGCTTGGTTAATCGGTGTTTGGATAATCGAGGTTCCACTGTACCTAGGTCACGATACGGTTGTGTTTATACCATAATCAGACAGAACACCAAATCGACTGCTCAATTAGAGTATTTTGTCAACAATTGTATGCTTTATTAGAGTAGTTGAGCAAAGCTCTGTACATAAATGTATGGATGTTTGATTTTATGTACTATTCGATTATATGAACACCATTTCCCCCCCAATTAGTTTGGATAATTGAGGTTCCACTGTAATAGCACATGTGCCACTACCTCAGATCTTTACTGGGTCCCCAATTGGTCTGTCATCCTTCTGTCCTAATATCTCACCCTAAGGGGAACGTGATATTAATAATAAGACCACTGATCATTATTATTGTTATTATCAAAGGCCTAGGGTTACATAAACCTTGTTAACGAGTGGCCATACAAGAAACTGGTATGCAGTGAAACTTCTAAGTCTCAAATCAGTATCATACAGTAAGGTAGTGGTGTCTGTAGTAAAGATCAGAGGTTTTAGCTTACTTAGCCAAAGTATCACCCAAAAAACTAACCTCACTTTTCACACCAGCTTGACAGTATTAGTCAAGTAACCTAATCCATTTTGGTTTTAAGACATTGTAGTAGCCAGCTGACAACTTATCTAAAAATGTGCCTCCATACTTTACAGATAATACCACCATGCCAAGTCCCTAAAAGAATTTTAAGGGACAGAAGAATCAACTAGTGGTTTGTAATTGTGCCATAATTTGTACATTTTTCACTCAGATTTGTACAACATGACATAGTTGCCTGCCCCTTAACTAAATTTTCTACTAACTGAATGCCCCTTCGACCAAGCATAATTAGATGTTGTAAAGGTGATTTTGTCATTGCTCGATGTTGCGTAGGCATGCCTTTTCATCAACCACAGCAGCTACACCGCATGTTTGTATCGTGAACTTACCTACCATTTTCTTCCTTTTGTTTCCTCCACCACCACATAAGTGTTGATAAGCAGTGACATGACATGGCTTCATTGCTATCACAAGGAGTTTGTAACACTGTATGACATGCAAAACATAGCCGAAAATAAAGGGGAACGTTTACCTTAGCTGTCACTAAATTGCAAGGCATTAGTAAGTCAGTCAGCAGAAAATTCCACTGAATTTATAAAAAAAATCATAACAACTTGGTTATACCTAACCAGTACTGCCAAGGCATGGGAAACTCATCCTAGAAGGAAACACAACTTCAGCGTCCAACTGTTTAAGGTGACTAGTAAACACTATATTAGTAACACTGCTTATTAGCAATCACAAATACACCTGTAAGATTTACGGCAAACACACACACACTTTATAGAGCCACAAACAAATTATTGTGTGTGTCTTACCTTAAAAAGTTTTCCAAAGGCAGACTCTCCACCTATACAGAACATGAGGTACTAGTGTTAACTCACTCCCACAATCAAATGTAACTGACCTTGTCCAGTACCCGAGGGGTCACCACCCTGAGCTATGAAGTCTACAATACAAACACAACCATATACTACAGTTCATACACTGTATAACATGTACTATAATAATGGAACTGTAAAGTTCCAGATATGTATAGATGTTAGACTATTGAGGACTTGATCACCTCATGACTGGTCCCAACAGGTTTAGTGTATCAATACTATACATACAATTTACCTCTCAAAGAAGACACCCTCTACTGTACTTTATGTATATTACAACAATAAAATAGAGTAAAATCCTGGTGGGAATGGAGGACCAGAGATTTACCTCTATAAACATACATTTAAATTTTTTCTGTATTGAGCAAGAGATTCCTGCACACTACGTACATAACAATATAATGTCTAGGCGTCCTCAAGTGTAGTCACACTAACAGGTTTGAACCACACAAGGTAGGCAGGCAAAAATCAATTACAGTAGACCCTTGGTTATCCGAAATTTGAAATGATTGTTCTATTAGAGTATTTTGAGCACAAGTATATGTTCTATTATTTCAGCAGAGCTCTGTATTCAATAGAGCTCTGCACATAAACGTATTGGCTCCAGTTATCCAAACTATTCACTTATCTGAACATATTACCATCGTCTGAGACACATTGGGGTTCAGATAACTAAATCATCATACAGGTAAACTCCAGTCACAGGTCAAGGGAAAAGTTTTATTTACCATTGAATTGACCATGGTCATGTGATCACGAGGCTACAAGGGGTAGCTGACTACACACAGACACCTTTAATGGTCTGATGGAAGATAGTTCCATTATCCTTCCATACACAACTGTACAAAGTTCCTACATGCTAATGGTGCCTCCTTCAACCACAGCTCTACATCAATATCCCCTAGACTAGTGAACAGTAAGACTTGTAAAAGTGAGACCATACTAAAAGTGGTTAAGGTCCATCACTTCACAAAATAATATAATCAAACACTTTTAACTGTAATAAGCCTATTCTGTATCATCAAGAGTACATAATAATAGAAGAGGGAGGAGAGTGTCTAACTCTCAATATAATCCATACAAACACACTGCGCTCAAACCCTCCTACTTCAATCCATAAAACTTCTAGTAATAAATCAATACCTTTAAAGTGAACAGAAGACTGTTGATATTTTCTAATTGAAGCAGTAGAAGTGCTACAACCTCCTTCATAGAGCAAGCCATTTGTCACCTTTGGTGGCTATAGTTGATTGCGCAAGGTCTGAGCGCAGTGAGTTTGGTGAATCCACTGAAGTTAGACACTCTCCTCCCTACTCTATTATTATGTACTCTTGGTATCATCTAACAACAGAGAACCATGGAGAATATGAGTGGGAAAATATTTCGAGAATTCAATATTATATAGTGCTCCAAGGCATGAACTTTCAAAAATATTCAACTCACCTGCCCACACATTTTTTTAATGCAACTAGATATATTCTACAAGAGTTATTATACTTTATTATTGTGCCATTCTCATTAGTATACTATAATATACTATAATGTACTATGTTTTCAGTTATCTGTGGTGTTGTAACACACATGTTTAAAAACAGTGGTGAACAATAAATTTCATTTCCAACGCCATAAACTGACTTTACAGTAACATAAAACAAATACTAAATAGAATATCAAAAACTGTCACCACAAGTTTTAGTCTAGTCATTCTTCTTCAAAAAAATAATGAAGTTTCTTAAGCATGTGTAACAAGTAGCGGTTTTTCAAAACACCATGAAAATAGGAAAACATAGATATAACTTTTTATTTAAAACAAATTCTCAAAATCTGTCACCACATGTAAAATTGTTAGGCTCAATGAGAGCATTCACCAACTACAATTGTTTGGCACAACTCAAAAGTGTCTAGGACTAGTTTCAAAATAAGTAAATTTCTTATTATTCATATCACGGCTGAATTGTGGTGGTTACCATGGAAACAAGAGTAATTTTTTTTTAAAGCAAAGAGGCTAAAATAGCCTGTACACCAAATCACGAAAACAAAAACATAAGCATTATTATTAGTCCAATGCATATCCAGCTTTGACCTGTCGTTCAATGAGCGTGCCTCAATATTATGCTGCGGTAAACTGTTCCAAGAATTCACTACACGATGAGAAAAAAAGTTACTTCGTAGCAAACAAGAAGAATGACACTTGTAAGCTTTAAATGATGTCCTCTGATAATTCCTGGTGACTGTGTGAAAAATTCATTTACATTGATATCCACTAAATTATTAAATATCTACTATAGAACTATCATGTCACCATGCTGACGACGATAATTAAGTGAAGGCAACCTCAATTCTGTGAGTCTTGTGCTATAGTCACTATCAAGCAAACTGTTTATCAATTTTGTTGCTCTTCGCTGAATTGTTTCAACTTTCTTTTGGTCTAATAGGTAGTGGGGTCCCCATATTACATTACCATACTCTAGTATAGGACGTACCATAGATCTGTAAAAGACGAATCAACATGTCAGAATCTAAATAAGAAAAACTTCTTTTAATCAACCCAAGTATGTGATTTGCTTTAATTTATTGGTTACAAGTGAAATCTAATGAAAATCTGTGAATATAATCATATGCAAAAAAAAAAACAGAATAAAGACAAGTACACGAAAAAATTTGGAATTTTCAACTAGAGTAGGGATGACAGTACATTGATAAAAAGTACTGAAACAAGTGCATAGGGGTAATGAACAATACTAAAATACAGTTAAATAATAAGACGTGTTATATCCCTACTGTGCATTTCCATTATGGCATCTTAAGCACAGTAGGGATATAACACGTCTTATTATTTAACTGTATTTTAGTATTGTTCACTACCCCTATGCACTTGTTTCAGTACTTTTTATCAATGTACTGTTGTCCCTACTCTAGTTGAAAATTCCAAATTTTTTCGTGTACTTGTTTGTTAACTTTTTTTGTAAATAATTTTATTATAGCTGGTGACCCCACGCATACCGCATCTGAAAAGGCACCGCGTGCCCCAGCTATATCAATTATCGTGTGAAAAGTGAAGTTACCATTATGCTTCGTTGTCAGCTATGTTCAACCCGTTACACAGCATTTTAATCAAGAACTTGTTGAAAGCATTTCGGGTCGATCCGAAAGCTTGTTTGGGTTTAGTTTTACCTCACCAATACTGCCTCATCATTGTAAGGGAAAATTGAGGCTGATTTTTGGGTGATGTTATTTTGTGGGCCACGCCTACTCCTTTGTGGTCCCTACTATACAGTTACTATCGTACTGTATGATAAGCCCTACTCTACCTTTTACACATTCGTTAGCTATACAGTACACATTGATCATTGTAGTGGGAATATGGTGGAACACAATAAGTAATTGTTGCACATAAGGACAATGCTGCTGGAGCGACTGACAACTGACAAGGAATTGTGACAAAACATAATATGCAGGGTTTCTATGAGATTATGTACTTAATACATTATTATTCATGCATTGAATTAGAAGTTTTGTATATGCATTTTACACTTAATAGTGTTAATAGCTTTAGATAGTTATTTGACTATTCCAATCATGTATGTATATGGTTTTGCTGACTTGTGTAGACAATAGTAAGCACATGCAAGGATACATAAAGAAGTGTTAATACTGTAATAGCGAAGAATGTGTTAGTCGCAAAGAAATGCGTTTAGAAACGCAAGCAGTTAAACCTAGCTGCTAAACAACAAACACACTAATACTAAACAAGATGTCTTACGCGTGTATCTTGTCGACGACATACGATAGGTCCTGTATAAACCAAACGTCAAATCACAAATGTATTCTAAAAGTTTGGTGCGGTGTATTCACAATGATTATAGAAGCCCTATTGATATGGAAGCCCTACTGATGAGTAATGGCCACGATAAAGAAAGATCAAAGGAAAATCAGTAAGCAATAGCGCATACATTGTAGGATATTTAAAATACTAAAAGTTTCATCTCCATGAAATTCAAAGCATTTCCGCCAAATAAGTAAGGCTGTACCTGTAGCCAATTTTCTGCTACGCTTGACTGAACGCATCAGGCAGGCAGGCAGGCAGGCAGGCAGGCAGGCAGGCAGGCAGGCAGGCAGGCAGGCAGGCAGGCAGGCAGGCAGGCAGGCAGGCAGGCAGGCAGGCAGGCAGGCAGGCAGGCAGGCAGGCAGGCAGGCAGGCAGGCAGGCAGGCAGGCAGGCAGGCAGGCAGGCAGGCAGGCAGGCAGGCAGGCAGGCAGGCAGGCAGGCAGGCAGGCAGGCAGTAGAAAATTTGCGAAATATATATATATATTTTTTAAATTTCGTAGCACCTAATCGAAAATGCTTCTGGTCGTTCTGAAGGCATGTTTGAGCTTGGTTATACCTAACCAATACTGTAAAGTGGCCGTGAAGGGTTTGTAAAGATGATTTTGGCTTGATTTATCTTCGTAGACCACGCCCACATCTTTGTCATCCCTACCATACAGTACTATCGTACTGTATGATATCTATTGTCATTCTAAAGTTATGATCAAAAATCACTTTTGGAAGTCCATGTCTTGGTGTACTATACTGATATCAATGTGCAAAAAGCATCAAGATACACTGTAACAAGCGCAGTGTGTTATAGTTGCTGTTACCTGCCTGAGTTAAAAAGTGATTATATTAAAGTGATGGACCTTAACCATTTTAAGTATGGTCTCACTTTTACAGGTCTTACTGGTCACTAGTCTGGGGGACATTGATGTAGAGCTGTGGTCGAAGGAGGTACCATTAGCATGTAGGAATGTTGTACAATTGTGTATGGAAAGATACTCCCTTTCCTTTACAAACACACACACAAATAATACAGACAGACACGCTACTATCACAATATTTATTTTCAAATAACAATTTTTAGTCATGTCAGAATTAGATGCCAACACCTAGTTCCTAACAGTGTGGACCCCCCAACACAATAGGACAAAACCTGATTAGAAGACTGGAGTTAGCCAGCCAGGTGGCAGAGCTAGGCCATCAGGTCTTCTTCTAATACAAGAAGTATTATCAGGAGTTAATAATAGTAGGGCAAGATATATGTAGGGATTCTTGGTATTATGCCATGTCCATAAATTGTTGGTCATAGCTATAAGTGATGTGTTGACATGAGCATGTAATAACAAGTTATGCAAATCTTAATGCAGGATTACTGTGACTAGACCTGCGAAAATAGGGCACGTGGGCACATAAAAATCGTCTACTTTTTCACACTTTGACGCATCATAACTTTGTCGCTAAAATTGGCCATGAAATTTTCAGCACTTATTAAATGTTTACGAATGTTTAGTATGCAAGTAACAGAATGACAATATTCTATCCCAGTACTGACAGATATGAGATGTTAGTTTGTGCTCACATGCCCTATTTTCGCAGGCCCGGTCACATTTTTACTTATAGTACCCAACTAATCATAAAACATGGTGCGCTTCAATTATACATTTACTGCAAACTTACAGCCACTTCTGGTGAGGTGCCTGTGCACTGGCAGACATTGTGTTCAGTATTTGTATCCACTTCCAGGTTGAGACTTCTATCTGTGACCCTTTTTCGAGCAGGTGCTTATAATTTCTAATCGATAAGCGCCGTGGGAGAAAAAGCGGTCTAGATCTGGCCACCTGCGTGCAATACTGGCTAGGTATTATTTTTAGCTTTCAAGTGCAGAGGTGACAAATTATTAAGCACCCGTGACGTTGCGTTTCCATGGTTTCTAAAGCTTATAAATCAGTAGGGAAGGCGATCTCACCATAGATATACTAACTCTACAGGTAACTAGTATACTAATCCAGGATAACATTGTTGTACTGATTATGATGTGGTCTGTTTTTAGTCTTGTTGGGTACTCACCAATGCTGCCTCAGACTCCTCATTGCATACTAAAGTAGTAGTGGATGCAGGAGCAATACCAGCACTTATAAGACTGACGGTACACACATAAACTCCTGAGATCAGGACACCTCACATTTCAACATGACTCAATGATTTAGACTTTACTTGATCAATATGTTGAAGATTATAATGAGCTTGACTTAGCGTAGTTATAGTGATGACTAATAGTACATAATACTCATTAAACTCACCTCAACATGGGAATTACCACTAGATTTGTGCTAAAGGCTATCCAACAAGGGCCTGGATCACTAAGATCAGCATTAGAGGTGCACTAAGATCGAGATACTCTAATAGAGTAGTCACCTAACAACTCTAATAGAACATTCAGCAGATAATAGTTGGTTCTGCTTTGGAATGTATCCATATTGTCCGCCCCTAAAGACATGTCTATACATGCAATGAAGTTCATTGGTCTATATATGTGACACACTCCCTGGTAGGTGAAGGCTGACCAAAGATACTCAAATACAGCAGTCACCCTAATAAAACACTCACACGTGTATAGCTGTATGCTGCTATAACAAGAAACCAACCAAACTAGTGTATTAAAAAATATCACTTTAAAAATGAGCAGGGATCCAAGCAATAATAAGTGGTGAAACAAGAGATGGATGATGGTATTACACCATATGCTGTAATACCATTATTCATCTCTTGTTTCACCACCTTTTATTGCTTGGATGATCCCTACTCATTTTAAAATTAATATGTAGCTCGGAGGGAAAATCTTATTTTGGAATTCAACAAAATAATGATTGTTATACTATAATATCATTCATGTCTTGTTTCACTACTTTTTATTGCTTGCATCCTACTTCATTTTTAAATTAATAAGTTTTAATAATAGTATATATATATATATATATATATATCCATGCGTTGTGCATGCATCATACCTTTACACATTTTGGTCTACCAGCCGGCTGTATTAATGGAGTACTATCCATCCCTCACGTGCGAGACATGGTACAGCCTCCTATAGGGTACTGTGGTCCTGCCCTAGGAGGATTTGGCTGTGTGCCTTAATTAATTTTTTACTTACATGTTGATGTTTACAAACACATAATGACTGGATTTGCTAAAACCCAAAATAATCATGCATTGTTCAGTACTTGATTAGGCCACTCCAAATAAATTCTCTGTTTCCCGTCCTGGACTCAGGCATCTTTGCATGCGGGCGGGCGGTCCATTTCCATTATTTCATTATAATATTAACAGCTTTTCAAGCCATTATTTACCTGACAAAACCATCATATGAAAAAGCTGCATAAAGCATGTTTAAGCTTTTTCTTTCCTTTTTAAGTTGCAAAATAGCACAAACATGAAGTCTGTGCCAACGCAATAGCACTGCTTACACGTAAGCTGACACTGTTTCAAGACAGCTTTTACTGAGTCTGTCAGTATACGAGAATAACCGGAATAATGGGATAATTTAGAGCTGACAGTAACCAGATGCGGGCGATGGACGGGAAACAGAGAATTTATTTGGAGTGGCCTTATTCAGTATTTATTTAGGCAAGTATATTATAAGTTTCAGCGTCATACGTAAATAACTTTTAGAAATAGACCTGCAAAGTAGCATTAACAGAAAGATCGATTTGTACAGCAGGTAAAACCAAGTATGTGGGCAATAAATTACAGGCACTTACTAAAACAGCTGTAACTTAATAATGTAGTGACATGCAGAGTTGGAATTTTGCACCATCATGCTTGCCATGAATATATCTAGGGAAATTGACTGCTGGGTAAGTCTTAATTTCCTTGTATCACCTTTCTTCGCTACACCAAAAGTAAAGAAAGATTGATCGTGTACTACTGCTTTGATCAGACATAAATAAAGGCTGATAGCTTGCATATCCATTTGTCAACTGCAACGAAGCAAAGATGTTCGAACTCTTCATCAGTAGGTGAATAGGGTGATATCCATTGTTCTTCACTGAGAACAAAGGGTTCAAAATTTTTTTGGAATTTTACTTTATTGTAATCATTACAATTATGTCAGGTTTTCAGTGACCCTGTCACATATTTTGTTTAAGAAAGATATACAGTCAGTAATTTGGTGGTTTTTACTCTACTTACCAATCCTGTCACAATTATTATACCATGACAGTCTGTAAACAACTCCAGCCTGATGAAGATGTGCCATACAAAGGGATCAGATACCTTAGGATCTTGTATGGCCTGTCTATTATCAAATTGTTTTTTGTTTTTTTTGACTAAGCCCCAACCTATAATATGCTTCCAGTTCCCACTCCTCCCTTATGAATTCACCCCAACTACCACACCCATTGAAAAGTTATTCTGTGAATAAACAGTGACTTAAAAATGAAGCAATACACAGTGACTCAGTAACTTGTGGGTTACTATCCTTATCCCAGGAGGATCTGCCAGCACCAACTCATATAGCACCTGAGTAGTACACCTTGTGATGGTATGATCAGCAATTAGCATTTCAGTATTTTGGGGTTTGTATATGAAGACTAGGTATCTCTGTATGGGCACTTACAGAGCATTTGCTGCTACAACAAAGACATTTTCCTCTGTCAGAGGTATAACAATGGACTTGTTTGGACCAATATCTTTGTCCTTTTATAGAGGTGTTTTCTGTTGTCATTTAATTAATTAATTAAATTAACCCATTCATGACCATATTATCAGAGACCACTGGCGGAATTGCATCATACTAACCACAGAACTACTTAGCAACCATATATCTAAATATTCGCTATAGACTAAGGAGGTCGACTATTATGTTTTTGTTTACATAACAGTAACCACAACAAAGTTATTGAACAACAAAGTCTAAACTTTGCTAAAAACTAGCCTGAACAAACAACGGAATCTCAACTAATTATTTACAAAGGTGTCAAAGAACTATTCTATACAATTTACTTACAGTGCAATCCATTCCACAGCTGGTTGCTTTGTGATTTGTCTGGTATTGTCACTGTTGTCACTGTTGTGCATACGTATCTGCACTCGTGTCCACCATGCCACATCTGGGATAAAGCAGCTGACTGTTGACTTTACCTGTCTCCATCAATGTATAACACTTTATTATAAACTACTAGTTTTCAACTTAATTCCCTAATTTAGAGAATAGGTTTTATTGTATTTACGTAGTGTGTATTGTGTGTATGCCATTAGCCATTCATATACCTACAGGGTCTCAACAAAATTAATACGGTATATTCTTCTGCAATGCTCTAGTATCTCTACTACCGACCATGCAATGGGGACATTGAGAAAGCAATAAGTTACGATCAATGGAATAACTCCTTTATTGTGATGTTCCTGTCCTCCTGTATCATGGAGTGAGTTAGTGTGGGACACCTACATAATCCAGACACTTAGTTAAGGTCCCAAAGTATCCCTTAGTACATAAACTGACCTGGAAAATCAGGACACCTTGATAATCATTATTGATTGATCCCAAGGTGTCAATCCATATTATACACTACTAGGTAGTTTATCTATAAATTGTGCATCAAATGTTAAAGGAACATGAAATAGTTCATGAAAATGGTTTCATGTTCAGGTAGAATTTTTCCATTAATTTAGGCCAAGTCTCATCCCCACCTGCATTGCTATTTTTGTTAAGATTTTATTTTTAGGTTTTGTTAAGATTTTTTGCAGCCATCCAGCATCTGCTAGCTACTGTAGCTAAGACAACTGCATTCTGGCTCATTTTATCTAGCTAATTCAGCTAGGAAATCCAACTCTAAGTGTATCTGAAAACAACACACGTTGCTTGTACTGAATTTGACATTACAAGCACTAGTGATATAAATTCTAGGAAACTCTGTATGTACATCAGTTTCATGTGTGCATGTACAGAAACATTAACTGTGTAGAGGGTTGTGCACAAAAACTTTTGCGACATGTATTACAAAAATACATAACAACCATTGTTAGTCTGACATTTGTGACGTAACTTTTCAATGGTAAGCAATGGGGTGAATACACTTACTTGGTCACCAATTTCACCATGCTTTACCAACTATGAGTATCTCTAGAAAATAGTAGCTCTAAGATTGACAAGCGTAATGTCAAATTTTCATAGATCAGTCAAGAATGTTATCACTTTGTAAATTGTGATGACAGCTATCCTTGTATATATACAAAAGACTAACCTAGTGAACTACCTTTTGTTCTATACACTGAACCATTAAGAATGGCTGTAGCCTTTACTAGCATACATCACAAATGCCTGACAAGCAATGGTTGTTAAGCATTTTACGAAAATAGATAATACATTTTGCGTACAATCCTTCTATATGTAGAATGCAAAATTGCTCTATCTATAACAATCACAAAATAAATCCATTACTGGATTAATAAAGTGAACACAAACTGAAATATTAAAAGGGGAATACAGATCGCTGACAAATGCCATGAAACAAGAAGAGATTGTTGTGGAGTGATATGGTAACACCTCAGTGATCCATGTGTCGAGGATTTATAGACATTATGTACTGTTACTATATTTAGATGTATGCGCATGCTTGTCAATTCTAATAATAGCTCGGCTTAAGGTGAAAACACATGTAGTTGTGTTGTTTAGAGCATCATGCCCCATTACAGTGATTGGAGTAGTCAGTGTGGCTTATATCGCTGTCCTTCAACCACTCTATATACCTCACACCATGACTTTTTCAGCAATTTCTCTATTCTCTCAAAAGTTTCAATTTCTTATTCATCTAGTTCATTTCATTTCTAGAAACTCTTCAAATCACACGTTATAGATAGTGATTGTCCATCCATGTATTTTATGTGCATTTTTAGTGTAATATAAAAATAATTATTTAATTCTGTCTCAAACTTTACATTAGAGTTGAGCGATAGTACAACTATCACTATTCACAACTGATAGTAACTTTTACATCACGATGGCGATAGTATCACGATAGTACTAGTTATCAAAGACACTCAACCTCACCATGAATAATCCCACATTTCTGCTTTTCTAACACTCCATTGGTAAAATTTGTTATGTATTACAGTTGTAATCTTTGTTGTGCATGCTCTACTGGACTTTCACAGTTACCTTAACTTTAACAATATCATGTTTACTTTTTTGACTAAGCACAGATATGCATAATTATTAATTTTATCACGATAGTTAGCATACTATCATAATCACGATTGTTACTAACTGTCACAATAATCGATAGATCACAACTATCGCTCAGCTCTGCTTTACATTAAGTTGTTACCCTACGCATCTGTGCGTGCTGTATCTATAGTGTTCTCTCTCCTATTAGAACATTGCTGTCACCTACACTGGAATGTTCTTTGGTGGGGACTATGTGTACTCCCTGACCAACTTTGTGGGTGTTAATGTCAGGTGAGAATAGTTGTATTACCTTAAGTGCATTTTAATGTGTGAATGAGTGTGATAATAGTAGTTAGAACACATCACGTATTTTATACCCTGGGATGAAGTACCAGATGTGTAGTAGAGCCCGTGTGTGTTTTGAATTTGCTTTGAGTATGAATTGGTACAGTAATACAGGACCACTAACACATACCTTAACAATGAATATTACCTACACTACTGAGACCACCTGTACAGACTTCAAAACACGAGGTTCTGTGAAGTTTAGTAACCTAAAGACCCTACGTTGTGGCACCTGAGTAAAGCAAAGACACTACTACATGACCTAAATTCCCATTTCATAATTTAACTCCTTTAGACATATTAATACCTTCATAGCTGCTAGCTAGTGACGCAATAGGTGTAGTGTTAACTAGTTTAAACAAGCTCATTGCAACGGCACTTGCTATCCAATTGAACACCCACTGTTTTGTACTGCCCCAGAGACAGAGATCTATTGATACAAAAAAAAATGGATATGTAAGCAGCCAATGAAATTCTTGCTGTGGTCTAGTGTTTCAAACAAGTGTTATGAATGCTTTACAAACAAAAAATTGACTACTCTAATAGAACACTCACTTAACTCTAATTGACACAATGCATTCAGTTCCATATAGAAGTTCCAATGTATAAACTGAACATACTAAATGCTATTAAATTGTTGTGTGTACCACTCTCTAGTGCAATACGAAACTCTTACTACAGCAACAAGAGAAACGGAGAAACTCAACAATGACCAGAGGAAGAAAAAGGATGAATGACAGTTCTCCCTCCTACTATTTAATAACTTGGTTTAATTAGTATGATGTTGTAGTAACGTCCATCTATTATCAACTTGTAATTGTTTCTTCACAATTTAATCCCGAACCTATTTCATATATATATATGTGCTTCCAGTTCCTACTCCTCCCTCATGAAGTCCCCTCTCTCACCACTGAGGGGTCTACGATGAGTGAAATATTGCCAAGATTTATGGGATTTATAATATTTAAGATTTACCCAGAGATTTATAGTGAAATTAATTAATTAGCAATTTTAATGCAAATGTATACGTACACACAACTGCTAGGTTTAAGTTACCATGACGATAAGTGCTAAAATCAGTGCCAAGTAACAATTACAAAGGAGTTGTGATAATTGCTTAAATATTATAAGATCAATGTTAGATAGATACGGGATACATGGAACCATTGCATTGGGGAATAGTTCTGGGTAGGAATGAATTACTGAAAATTGTATATGATGAGCTTGGGTAGATAGATTTGGGACAAGTACTAGTGATTTACTATCTTGTACAATAGGATGAGGCATGCTTGTTTTCTACGTTCTTGAAGAGATGGCCAGTTTAATTCATTTTAAGATATAAACTTGTCAAAAACCAATTGCAATAAGTTTATCAAACTGATAGCCATATGTAGACAAGTGGAAAATTATGGAAATTTGGACCAATTTTTTGACATTTACAGATAAGTTATTCTATCATACAGTACTAAAGGTGTGGCCCATGAAAAACATCACCCAAAACCAGTTTCCCTAATGATGAGGCAGTATTGGTTAAGCCCAAACAAGCCTTCAGATCGACCTAAAACGCTTTCAACAAGTTGATATGATACAACTGTAAAGAAATTATTAAATGGAATTTTCTAGAGACTGACCATAGATACAGTATACTTTCCAACTTTATACTTTGAAAAGTATACTGTATCCAAGTTATGCATGGGATCCTTATCAACTTGAGATGGTCCAGCATAGAGCTGCTCGTTTCGTGACAGGAAAACTGTGGAGAAGAGATAGCAACACTAACATCTTAACAACATTAAATTGGCCAACACTTCAAGAACGTCGCAGAGAGGCAAGGCTACTTTTACCGTATAAAATACTACACAATTTACTAACTATACCTAGCTGTTACCTTCCAACAAGATCATCTGTATCAGGACCCACTTTTCACACAATTTTAAACTTGTACCTTATCAACCCAGAATCGACTTATATAAGTACTCCCAAGTGAGCTCGCAAGTGAGTACTCCTTCCTTCCAAGAACTGTACCCGAACGGAATAGACTGTGTGGTGACACTGTTGAAACTAACTGTGTAGCATTATTTAAACACTAATCATGTAATTAACTGTATTTGATTGTAATTGTACTACACATCAGCATTATACCCCTGGAGGATCCTGCTGAATTAATAATATCTCAAACCGAGTGAGTGCTATTATTATTATTATTATTTGTTTTTACTGTGCAGAAATCACAAATGATTATAATGCACAGATATAATGCACAGATATAATTACTTAAGTTGTTACAAAAATTATCCAGGGAAGGGGAATTAATTATGTAGGGGGGAAGGGGGTTCCAAAGTTTAATTGCAGAGGGGGAAAAGGAAAATTTATACGAGTCAATGTTTGTCGTCAGTTGCCTGTAGTATCCTTTTCTTAATCGCGAATCATTAGGGGTAAAGTACTATTTGGGGATATCAATAAAATCATTAATAATTTTATACATCATTATAAGTTTAGCTCTCTCTCTTCTTTGTTGTAAAGGGGGTAAGTTAAGTGTGCTTAGCATGTTAGTAACACTAGAGTAACTTGAAAACTCATTTAGGCAAAATCTGGCCGCTCTTCTCTGTACTGCTTCAATTCTATTAATATTATTTAAGGTATGGTAACCTTAGCAAGTTGAACGTAAGATAAGTACTATGGTATTATCTCGTTATTATCCATTATCGACATCAAGGGTGCACCGCAAGGGCGGCAAACGGATCACACCCAGCACAGCGCGGGACCCTGCAGTTCATACTCTATCTCGTACTCCATTCATTGCGCGTGAAAACTTTGTATTGTGGGTTTATATTAAATTGGTATTTAAAATCTAAACATGAGCAGCATATACATCAACGAGCCGCTTACAAATGGAAAGGTTAGTTAATGTACTAGTATGTTAAGTGTTAGGACTAGCTGAACGCTGATTTTAAAGCCCTACAAAACCTGCAATATCGAGACCGAAGTATTATGCACCTATCAATGTTAAGCCCCACTACCCCCCTCCCGGGCTTACTAAGGGATTAGTGGGGGATTTTCGCCGATTTGATCAGAAATTAGTGGGGCATTTGACCGTTCGAAATTTTAGGCGTTTGCTTTAGCTTGCGAGCTATGAAAATTAATCTGTTTCCTAAAGTTTATTCCAGCGATACTACGTGGAGATTTGACCACTAGTTGTTCCCCAGTGGGTGGAGAATTTGATTTTTCAAAAAGTCAAATCCCCACCATTTCCCCCACTACGCCCGGGAGGGGGGAGGTGGGGGATAACATTGATAGGTGCATTAAACCGTAATAAAATCGTTAAACTACCATTAACTGCCATATTCACAGTACTATATAACACAGTTCTCTTGCATTTTTTTCACAACGATAATATGCACACTGCTGCTATAATGTGGTCTCACTTTTACAGGTCTTACTGGTCACTAGTCTGGGGGACATTGATGTAGAGCTGTGGTCGAAGGAGGCACCATTAGCATGTAGGAACTTTGTACAGTTGTGTATGGAAGGATACTATAATGGAACCATCTTCCATCGGATCATTAAAGGTATATACCTGTAGTCAATGGGATGTAACTCATTGTGTGTGATCTGTGCATAACCACAGTCAGAAGTCTTGGCCTGACAAATTATCACATTGCTCTGACGTTGACTAGTGACTATAGTATTTCGTAGTGTTTGACCTGCAACTTCATGTTGTGATTAACATAGAGTTGTCTCCTTTTAGAAACTAAGTGCACAAGACTGACCAATATTTTGCAGTTGGTGGCAGTTTTTTGTGTGTCTTTTTTATTTGTAACTCAGTTTATATCACATGTACCAAGGATGATGTGTGAAATATTGTTTTGTAGACTTCATAGCTCAGGGTGGTGACCCCTCGGGTACTGGACAAGGTCAGTTACATTTGATTGTGGGAGTGAGTTAACACTAGTGTTCTGTATAGGTGGAGAGTCTGCCTTTGGAAAACCTTTTAAGGTAAGACACACAACATTATCTGTTTTACTCCTCAGACTTTACAGTACAATCAGTCACCACAAGCAGGTGGTTGCTAAGGTTGTTGCGTTTCCTTCTAGGATGAATTTCATCAGCGTCTACGGTTTGTGCGTCGAGGACTGGTTGCCATGGCAAATGGTGGACCAAACGACAATGCATCACAGTTCTTTTTTACTCTGGGGAGGTGTGATGAATTGAATAAGAAGAACACCATATTTGGAAAGGTATGTACTCACACAACACATTCACATGTCCATGAACAGTTGTATTACCACTGTACAACCTTGTTAACAAGATCTATGGGGCCAGTATTGGACTAAGCCTTTGATCTCAATAATGAGGTGGTCCTATTTTATTGCATTTCCCCTCAGGTCACTGGAAACACAGTCTTCAACATGATCCGGCTTAATGAGATATTGACAGATAAAGATGACAGGCCAATTGGGGATCCACCAAAGATCATCAAAACTGAGGTAATGGCACGAGTGCTATTATCGGGATCATAATAGCATTGTGTTTATAGTCACATGTGGTGTATGCCAGTGTAGTACAGTAGGACCCTAACAGAGGAAGTACGACACACTCATGTGAGCTGATAGGATTTTATAGACCAGTTAAAAGCTACTTGAAAGGAATATCAATAAATCCTTAATCCCAGATTTAGTTTAAAAGTTGATTTCATTTTGATAGTACAAAGTGTCATGCCTCCTCTCAGTCCTCTGGTACTCCAATACTACATGTGGCCGTTCTATTAAAGTATTTTACATCACATATTGTACAAAATGGCTCGTTTGTTAGAGTGCTTAATGAATTTTGGTCAATAGAGGATATGCGCGTATTATTATTTGAGCAAAAAAGGCATGACCAAGAGTTTTCGATGGTGAATGACTATCGTGAATCCCATACAAAGGTATGGGTAGTAAATGCAGCTGGGACTATAACTTGCCACATGAACTACGGATGGGGCTCCTCCTTCCAGTTGTTCTTGTTTTACATGTAAAGTAATCTATCGCTGTGAAGATACTCTCATAACTGGTCTACTTTTTCATGATTTGCACTTTCCATGCATACCTACAATATATTCGTTCACTGTCGTGATATAAGAAAACATCACGTTTCTATTAGAATGTTTTTGGTTGTAAAGTTAGTGCATGTCCTCTATTATTTGTAGCAACTTATGGTGAAGTGCATGTTGTAGTGGTACATGTGTGTTTGTATTGTATATGTTTACATCCAGTAAGGGAAATATCTACATCTGCTTTACACATGATTGTGATAGGTTTGAGTTTTGGTTAACTTTTTCTACAGATAATATCCAACCCATTTAATGACATTGTCCCCCGAGAGATCAAACAGAAGGTGAAAACACAGAAAGAGAAGAAACCAAAGAGCCAGTCAAAAGCCACCAAGTGAGTCATTTCACCTTATAAGGCAATTGTCATACACACAGACATCAACAGTTCGTAGAGTTGTGAAACTGGACAGAATAATCAGTTACTGAGCAGATCATAACTGGTTAACTGACATATCATATTGCTACACCTAGCACGTAAACTATGTACCCTTAAAATTCTGTAGTACAGTTTATCAGATTGTCCTTATAGCGACCACACTGATAGGATTATGTACCTATAGCAGAATCCTACTACAAGTGTGATATCAATGTTAAAGCACAAGAAAAGTACTAAAATGTATGTTTATGATGAATATCTTAGAGATCTGTTATGCAAAAATCTGATAACTGAAACAATCGGTTTACCCAGTATGGTTTCACAGCACTACACAGAAGTAGTGTAATGTTGAGCAAAGCAACGTTATGTTCAGTAGTTATTCTTTGTAAGAGTTCTCTCTGATATGTATTTATACTCTGGTTGTGTCAAGCATCATCATTATCTTGTGATCTCAAAAAAAACGTTGAAGCAATTCCTAATATTCTGAAGGACGGTTTGTATATCCACACCATTGTGTGTTCAAGGCCCATTACAAGCCTACTCACTACAACATGCTGCTTAGCTGTTAAGCAAGCTTTATCACATTGTGTTGGGAAAATGGAGTACTTTATTTAACCTGCATGCTGTGTCATGTGGTGTATTAAGTTTGATATTTCACAAGAGAAGACTTTCAGCTTTCTGTATAACCCGTTTATCAGTACAATAATATATTAACACCTTATCGCACATGCATCTGCAACAGCTATTGTAATTTTCCTATACTATCATGAAATTTTCCTTATACGTTGTATGTACTTAATTTACTTACATAACTCCTGACTGCTCTATTAGAAATTTTAACTTGTTCTGCTTCCTTTAGAAACTTTTCATTGCTATCATTTGGAGAAGAAGCAGTTGAAGATGAAGAAGAGATCACCAAAGCTAGTAGTGTAAGTGTGTGCGTGTGTTTGTGTGTGTGCGTGCATGTGTGTGTGCGTGCGTGTGTGTGTGTGCGTGCGTGTGTGTGCATGTGTGTGCGAGTGTGAGTAAGGGCCACCTCATTTATGAGTAGAGGTGAACCGATCTACCCTTCTGATAACTAAGTCTAACTCCATGTCTTCAAGCATACTGAGCTCACTCTATCATTTCTCTTCTTCATGTCAGAGGAATAGACTAGAAAACTCTTTTCTGTTGGCTACGTTACAAGAAACCATACAACCACACACTGTACTATTCATGAAGTGAAACTTTCAACCTTCTAGAAAGCAATGAATAGTGCTACACATGAAGTAAGACACTTGGATACTGTGCTACATCAGCTTACAAGACAAATTATTCTGGGCTTATGTCTTGGTAGGAGATTGTAGTGCCTTATTGTCTGTGTTGTGTAATTGAGGCCACACCACAATTAGCACTTGTAACAATACTTTGGCCAATATTCAGCTTACAATTGCCTAATAAAAGTTTGAGACACTGAGTAAAATCCTATCAGCTACCTATAGCCTAGAAAATTTAATAGACTGTACATGAACAACATGATGATATAGTTGATGTCAGATCGGCACAATATCGGTAGATCGGTAATAAATTTGTTAGATCAGAATGGTTCAGAAATGCTGAATTGGTACATCTCTATTTATAAGGCTAGTGGCCACACACTGCAGGTAAAACTAACCTCAATAAAGAGGCTGCTGAGCAGGCAGTCAAGGTATCTATGCAAAAGTTGCTGCTCCTAGTACCTACCAAAAGCTGTGTGGCACTATTAACGAGATGTCAATGTGCTTGAAATTTTTCTTGTGAGACCTACCCCAGGAGGATTTGCCTGTACAAGAAGACTCTAATGCCTGAGTTGTGTGCAATACTGGTTCACTGGGTGGCAATGGCTGTGTTTCACACGGTTACTATATGTGTGTTGCTAACCTCTGTGATTATTTACAGCTTAGTGTGTGTCGGTAACATACAGGAGTTGACCAAGGAATACAATTGAAAATCTGTCCATTACGTATGTGACTGTTCTATTAGAGTATTTGATGATAGTGGGAGAATTTGTTACTTTCTTTCACTATCAAACATGTCTCCCATCTCATCTGTTTGGTTGTGTCAGAAGTGTCATCATTGTGTGTTTATGTAGTAATTTCAATTAGTGTTAGCCTTGCCAACTTGAGACCAGCCTATATTTACTGCCACAGTGTAATAATATAATAAATGATTAATTCAAAAATGAAGTATGGTCCAGGAAAAGGAAGTAGTGTAACAAGAGATGATGGTACATGTAGCTATGAGGGAAAATATTGTAGCGATGTGGGAAAAATCCCTAAATTGACATGTTTTCACCATCTTTTTATTGCCAAAGTAACTACATTGCACAGCTACAATCATCTCTTGTTTCACTGCTTTTTATCACTGCAACCCTACTTCATATATCTTTATTGCACGAATTTTTTTTTTTTGCTAGAGAATACGTACATAACTAAAATACACTGTGACTGTTGTATTAGAGCATCTTGTACTTGTTACAGTACTATACAGTAGTTTAAGGGGGGGTATGGTGCAATATGTTGACATAGCTAAGTTGTTGGAGGCGTGACATCAGCACAAGGTAAGGGGCATGTTCTGATCGTTAACACCTGGAGCATAGCTACTACCTGGATACTACAGTCCGTTAAGCACCTCAAGTAGTTACTAAACAGTCTACCATTTTTGAGGTTGCTCTCTGTCAGAGGTAAAAGTGACCTATTAGGACCAAAATATTTGCCATATTATCCATACATGTTATTATGTTAGTGAGCGACGGTATTTGTATGAGGGAGTGTTTAAAGTAGTTTTGACCTCTTTATGATATAGACAAGCAGTTATGTAATACAACAACCTTTCTAGCAAATATTGTGATAGCTGGTAGACTATCAGTTACACCATAATGGTCATGAGTGTTCATAAAATGAGATTGTTGATGTTTTTATGCAGAACTTTTGTTAAAATGTGACCGGGCTTGCAATATAGGGCATGTGGGCACAAACTACACCCCGTCACATAACAATTCATATCTCAATACTGGGACAGAATATTTTCATTTTGTAACTTGTATATTGCAAAGCCAACTACATTTTTAAGAAGTGCTGAACATTTCATGACCACAGAGTGATGGTTATGGCACATCAAAGTTTGAAAAAGTATGCAATTTTTATGTGTTCACATGCCCTATTATTGTAGGCCTGGTCACAAATATGTAATAATAGTTATTGTCAATGTCACATAGCCAAGGGTCTGTTATGTCATACAGCAGTATGTCACTCACTCAATCCTGTTCACAGTCACTGAAGATCAAGAGCAGTCATGATGTACTGACCGCTGACCCCAAGTTGAGCTCTCAACCTGCCATTGAGGACGAGGAGTGAGTAGTAATGTTTGTAGTGTCTAAATTTTGCAGATATAAACTTTGCAGTTCTTAATTTTGTATGTGCAGTAGGGATGTACAATGTACCTTCTGGAAATGTAGATAAATTCTTATCCTCAAGCATGTCACGATCTCTATTATGATTTACTCTACAATGACTACTTGTTACTGTATTATAAAATACAAATGCAGTGTAAACACAGATGGCCCTTGAAATACATCCCTTAGTAGTTGTCCATTAGGAAAATCTGTGTTCTTCATGTTGTAAACCAAACCCTATTTCTTGGGATTGACCTTTGGGAAATTTCTATTCTCTAATCAATAAGCACCCTCTTGTCTGCTAGTCTTGTTTTGAAGGACACCTTGATGATCTGGACACTTGTCCATAGTCCCATTTGTATTACAGTACTATGGGGACCTCTGTAGTAAAGGGTAATTCACATACTCCAATAATAACTATTGGTGGTACTGTCAAGCAATGTACAACAGGTGGTAAGGTCACCATATTTGGGTATCCGGTGAAGTTTATCTCCTGTTGTCAACATGTTGACGGATATTCCCTACTGTGTAACCTGATCCATATCATGTTCCTCCACAGGATAATGGAGAACAGGCTGGAGAGGGGTGAGGTATGTTGTCATGGTGATTAGTGTAGTGGTTACAAGTTGCTGCTATGGTGTGTATATTGTACAGTTCATCGCTAGCTACAGTAAATATGAAGTCACTTTTTGGGATACACATGCTAAGCAAGCCTATGCTAGTTTCAAAAACTATTAAGAGTATGAACTTGTTATACTGCAATATTTTCTGAGACAAGTCCCGACACAAGTCCTCACTTTCATTACTAACCTTACCACACAGGCTAACATTGTGGAGAAGGAACAAGGTGACAGTCAATTTGATGCTGAGATGGCTAACAAAGTGAGGGACAAGCTGAAGAGATCCAATGATGACAGAGAACCCACTGAGGGAAAAGCAGATGATTCGGTTGAAGATATTTTCTCATATAATAGATCAAAGAAACGAAAGTTAGTGTCTCCTTTTGTGTAGTGTGTAACAGTGTGTGTCTCCATTTGTGTAGTGTGTAATCGTGTGCGTCTCCTTTTGTATACTGTGTAACAGTGTGTGTCTCCTTTTGTGTAGTATGTAACAGTGTGTATCTCCTTTGTGTAGTGTGTAACAGTGTGTGTCTCCTTTTGTGTAGTGTGTAATCGTGTGCGTCTCCTTTTGTGTAGTGTGTAACAGTGTGTGTCTCCTTTTGTGTAGTGTGTAACAGTGTGCGTCTCCTTTGTGTAGTGTGTAACAGTGTGTGTCTCCTTTTGTGTAGTGTGTAATCGTGTGCGTCTCCTTTTGTGTACTGTGTAACAGTGTGTGTCTCCATTTGTGTAGTGTGTAATCGTGTGCGTCTCCTTTTGTATACTGTGTAACAGTGTGTGTCTCCTTTTGTGTAGTATGTAACAGTGTGCGTCTCCTTTGTGTAGTGTGTAACAGTGTGTGTCTCCCTTTGTGTAGTGTGTAACAGTGTGTGTCTCCTTTTGTGTAGTGTGTAATCGTGTGCGTCTCCTTTTGTGTACTGTGTAACAGTGTGTGTCTCCTTTTGCGTAGTGTGTAACAGTGTGTGTCTCCCTTTGTGTAGTGTGTAATAGTGTGTGTCTCCTTTTGTGTTGTGTAATAATGTGGCATTGTGTGAACTACATTAAATCTCTCTATAATGGACACATTAGGACCAAGACAGTAAAGAGGTTGTCCTTTCATTAGACCACATCCTTTGTCCTTATTGTGTACAATGTATATATATGTGTGTGTGTGATTTAGAATGCTATTTTGCCCATGCACCAAAATCTCTACCATCTCATAAAAAAACGTTTAATCACTTGGAGAAAAGACTTTGTATTATGGCTAGCATAGACTAGAAGTTTGATGTTCGTCATAGTATACCATTGCTAGATCCACCATGAAACCCGAGGCACGATTGTTGTCTTCACAGAAATATCAATTTTACTATCTGATTAGATACAAATTTTGCTATTAAATTTCGTGCTCCACACAAAGGACCTGATGAAACTTGCTACATGGTTAGATCTTATCTAGACTTGTTGTAGTTTAAAAGTACGCACAGCAAACAGACACACACACACTACACACATACACTACACACACACACACACACACACACACACACACACACACACACACACACACACACACACACACACACACACACACACACACACACACACACATACAACACACCCACACACACCGCACACTTGTACAGGTGGACATACCCATACACACATAAGTACACTGGTAAACATTAATTCATACAGTACAGTAGTACTGTGTATTAGGGATCATGGACAGTACTGTCACATGAAATATATAAACCAACCTCACATGACCTTCATGGTGCCATGGCAGTATTGGCTAGGTATAATCAAGATCAAAGAGCTAAAAGTGCCTTCAGTACAACCAGAAATGCTTTCAGGGGCAAAATTTTTGTTATATATACGTATATATACACACATTTTTTTATTTATTCAGTGGAATTTCCTACTTCCTGACTAACTGTCTGCCTGCCTGATGTCTCAGGCAACCGTAACTTGATAACGGTTAAGGCTCCAGGCTTGATTTTTGTTTCAGTGCTGAACTCTTATCAGGCCAACAGGTTTACCTCAGTACGTACTTTGTCCTAATACTGTAATATTATACACTCACCACAGTCACTTTGTTAACACACCTTCTCAACATACGTGTAGGAAGGAACTCCAGAAGGAATCGGTGCGGTTGAAAAAAGAAATGTTGGAGGCTAAACGTAGAAGAGAAGAGGAACTGAGAGGAAAACAAATAGAGGCAGAAGACAGTGAGCTATGTGTTGATTGTCTCTGTCAACTAAACACCAGCTGCCATCACCCTACGAATAACTCTCCACATGATGACTTAGTAATGGTCCAGTGTGTGGCAGCTGTAGTGTATGGTGTGGGTATGACAGTGAAGTGGTAACCACTATGTGTCATCACCCTATGAATAACTCTCCACATGATAACTTAGTAATGGTCCAGTGTGTGGCAGCTGTAGTGGCAGCTGTAGTGTATGGTGTGGGTATGACAGTGAAGTGGTAACCACTATGTGTCAACAAGTCTCCCTGTAAACAGTTTTTGTTTTCTAAAGTTTTGAACATAATGTTTCACCCTCACTATTTGCCTACTGTTTTTGTCACTTCACTATTAAGTAAATACACTGCAATCATAGATAATAGACACCCCATACTGGATTGGAAACTTCTAAGCGCCACCTAATCTATCCACACTTCTCGTCCCTTATACTGTACACCGTACCGGGGGTAGATTTTATGAACACATCTTTTGTGTACTGGTTAATGGTAAATGTATCACTATGGAATAGCCTATTCATAGTGGGTGTACTGATGTGTCTTAACTAGAAGTTTGACAAGCGTGAAAGGTTGATACGAGAGGCGGGAATTGTGAAC
The DNA here is from genome assembly GCF_963678975.1 of Dysidea avara. NCBI lineage: Eukaryota > Metazoa > Porifera > Demospongiae > Dictyoceratida > Dysideidae > Dysidea > Dysidea avara. The sequence goes on from NC_089276.1 coordinate 37,442,964, forward strand.
TTGACAAGGGAGCGAATATACCATGAAACACATATCAGTACACGTATTGTTAGTAAATAATAAGCATCAGCCTTAAACTAGACTTGTTCACCCTGCCGTTTTCACAAACATGTGCAAATGCCTTTTATACTGAAAGTGTCTATACCAGTAGTAGGCCAATCACTACCCAAGAAACAATCTACTAAACTTACTAGTTAAAGCAACTGAGCTGTATCCAGACAGTAAAATAGAATCTTTGAATGAAAGAGAGTGTTTCAAAACTTCAGGCGCAAAACACAAGCAGTTTTGTATGGGCACTATATGTGTGTTTCCAATCCAGGTAGGGTCTATTATCTATGCTGGAACCTGTTAATGTGGACACTTGAGGACACCTACATAATCCAGACACTTAGTTAAGGTCCCAAAGTATCCCTTAGAACACAAACTAACCTATTTAATTCCATGTGGTGTGTCTCTTAGACTTGAACATCTATATTAGAGTCTCGGACTAATTCTTTTTTCCCTACAATTAAGTATAAGGTAGTTGTTATGTGAGAGTACACTCTGGCATGTTAATCAATATCAAATGGTACAGTAGTACCGTTTAAGAAGGGATCCAGGTGAAACTTTTGCGTGCCGCCCAAAATTCTGCCTTCAAAAATTTTACGCGACGAAAATCACCTTTGCGGAATAGTACTTGTCCATATAATACATCATACAGCATTAAATATAACAAACACTTACAGGTGGCTGGATATAGAATTTTTTTAAAAAATCTCTAAAACTCGAATTTTAGTCTCACTGCCAGCCTCACTGCCAGCCTCACTGCCAGCCTCACTGCCTGACCACAGTCGCAAGGCTAAAGGCCAAACGAAGCAATGCACAGTCACCATTTTACACCTCAACAACAAACTCACCAGTGGGATGTACCTTTTGGGGTTCTGACGAGTGTAGGCCCTCTGCGCCTTGTCTTTTCTTTTATCTTCAATCAGGCTGTTTTCATCCAAAGAAACCATATCGAGGCATTAATTTTCCATCTCAACACTTTCTTTCAGCAGCGTATTTAGACGCCACAGAATTATTTCAGAGCTGGATTTCAGAAGTGCTTCAGTCCCGGCTCTACTATAAGAGGTATACTAGCTAGATGTCTGCAACTTCACGATTGGGATCTCGTTCGCGATAGGTTTGCAATCATGTCCACCAAATAAAGACCTAATAGCGAAAGTGTACAGAAACCACACCTCTTAACAATCTAGTTAACAATAAACAAGATCACCTCACTCCTTATTGGTCTAGCTAGCTGCACACTCCTTGGCTGACTCGAGATATACTCTAATACAACGGTCATGTATGTAAGGGACCAGAACATTTATTATCCAATGAATATTGTGTACTTTACCAGATAACAGTTAGGGGATGATTTCATGGCAAATCGTGTTATCAGCTGACCATGAATATTGCTACACCAATTCAATGACTTGTTTGTTTGCTCTTTCTGTGGCATTCCTCTAGTGGGTATATTGTGTGGGGCTGTTTAATGTGATGTACAGTACACTATGTGGTTATATACAATGAATATAGGATTTGTGGTCAGCTGAGCAGAGTGGCGCAGTGGGAGCGTGCTGGGCCCATAACCCAGAGGTCGGTGGATCGAAACCATCCTCTGCTACACTTCAACTTTTCTTTTCTTTTTAAAAATTATGTCTCCAAGCATTTTATGCTTTTACTAGGCTTGTCAGGATTGTACGTGATAATTGTGGGCCATACAGCTAAAAATTGTCAAGTAAGCATGTGGGGGAAGGTTCTGTTATAAACATGGGAATATCTGCAGTCTGTATGTTATGGTATAGCTAATGAATATTTGAATGTTATGAGTCTTAAAAGCATGTAGAAATTTGATCTGCAGTTTTCACATATGTCTGCACATACGTACCTGGCCATGTATACATGTGCTGTACAGTTCAGTGTGTATGGTATTTCATTGTTTAATAACAGGATCAAAATTACCAACTGCTGTACAAGAGTTCAAGGCTGAACAAGACTACTATCGTGATGTTAAGCTAAAGGGAACAGTGAGAGAAGAAGCGGTGAGAAAATTGCCACCCATAAAATAGAAGGAACTACAAGAAGTATACAAACATTTATATTTTAGACAATGAAACTCTTGGCAGACTTCAAAGCCAGAGTGATGACAGCTAAAGTCAAGAAGGCGGCAGTGGAAGAAGGAGAAGAATTACCACCAGAACCTTCAGAAAGAGAAGCACCAGCACCAGCGGCCATTAATAAAGATGAAGAATGGTAAAGACCATGCTGTAATACATATATTAACAAGTAACTGCAAGTTAACTGGGTTTCTAGGAGTGGGGGGGAAATCTTTTTTCTTACACTTGTATGTTTAAAATGTTTCTATTACAGGATGAGTCACAGGTTAACATTTGAAGATGACCGGATTGTGCGAGCTAAAGATGTAAATGCGATGGCCAGTGAAGACTCTTACGACATATTTGACCCACGTAACCCCATCAATATGAGACGTAGAGAAGAACAGACAGTACCCACTAAAAAGAAACACACTAAACCAAAATAATCTTTCTGTATGTATTTATGTAATGTATTAGTAGATAATCTGTTCGTACACTAAACGGAGAGTATACGGAGGTGTTAATTTTGTCACATTCCAAAGACTCACTCAACCTATCCTACATGTTCCGCACATGTCAACATCTGCAATAATAGAGAACTTGTTATCACTTCATGTACGTAGTAGTTGTTATCATTTTTAACATTTTCTCATAGTCACTTTTTAAAAAATCATATCAAAGCGTCAATCAAAACAATCATCTGTATGTTTCAACTTTACCACATGTGAATGTATTAAATTAGGTTGTCTTAAACTGTTATAGACTTGCTCCATTTTGTTGTTTAAAAAAACCCGCTTTATGTGATAACACAAATGAAAACATCAATTCATGCACACAACAAAATTATGTCATGTGTTTGTACAAAGGTCTCAAGTGACAGTCAATATAGAAGTATGGAAGATGGAGACCCTGATACCTCATCTGACTGACAACAACAGTGAGGCTTATGGTGGGTAGCCACAGTAGAGGGACATCATGTGGAAAGAGGTCGTACACCAAGGCCCATTCCTTTAGTAGAGTGGGAAAAGGCTGCGCTTCTGTTATTAGACACCAGGTGCAACAGGGACTTTTGCACCACTTATAATAGGTTTGGGATTTAATGGTAGTAGAAACAAATAAATACACAGAAATAGGCTAGCACCGACAACAGGATTTGAGTTAGAATGAAAAGATAAGTCTGCTGATACTCATGGGAGTACTATGGTGCAAGTCCTTCGTTGATGGGCCATATTTATTTGAGCAGATCTGGAGGTTTTTTACTTGGCTGATTACAATCAGAACGGACAAACTATTCAAAGTTCAACAATTCTTAGCCATTATAGTGACTCCGTTTTCAACCCACTAGACTGCAGAAGTACAATAGCCTGTTCATGGGCTCAAGTACAAGATGTATTATAATCAATGTGTTCTTTTGTTAAGGATATCACAGTGCTGACACAGCCAGGTAGTTACAGTACAATTAGTGATACTATATGGGATCCTACTGGTTCCCACATGCCCACCTAGCAGCAAACTGTTGTACAGTCTCTAAGGCAGAGATGTCAAGAGCAGTGTGTGAACTCCACATTGATGGGACAATAGTCTCACTAAGAAATTGTAAGCTACAGAATGGCAACTTCCCATGAACTATGAAACAGATAGACTTAGCATAAACAATTTTACTATCAAACCGTGATTGGATATGGGCTCCAAGGTATAATAATTATTATATTCTATAGTCTGTAAATAATTGATGCCCTTCAAGTTCAGTCATCAATTGCAAGTCTAGTAGGACCATTAAGCAAAGTCCTACATCCATCTAAGATTTTTTCCTGTAGTCTGTAAATGTAGTGTCACTGAGAACAAACACTTTGATACCCCATTTAGTTGGTTTGTTATTCATGTGCTGTTTTTGAATGTAAATTGTCTTCGTCAATTGTTTTTACAGGTTGATGTAAGGTGTACTATTATTGACTGTTTGGTGCTGGTTCTCTTTTTAAAATAATAATTACATTGTTGTAGAATAAATAATTATATCAATTGATGTTCTACTTCATCATCTTGTGTGTACATGTGTATTTTGTTTGTTGTTTTTGTACTATTGTTATGTTTTGCCTGTGCAATTATGTTTTGTCTCTGAACTATGTTTTGTACTTGTATGTTGACGGAAACACCCTTGTACAGGCTATACCATTTGGTGCCACTCTGTCATTTTGACAATATCCAGAATAGAGCAATGGTCAAAGCTGAGCCAATATCATCATACCATAGTTAGTGCTACCGCCATATATATGAAGCTTATACTATGACATGCATACTCAACTTTGTAGATAAACATGTCTGACTCTGACATCATACTACTATGTCAGGTGCATGTATAAGCGCACTTGTGTATAACCTATCTAGTATAGCGGCGTAGCCCCCAAAATTGGAAATATTGTGCATTTTTTAATAAAACAATGAAACTTTCTACATAAATAGTATTTCTCATGACATGCATTTTTAGATATAGTGCCATCACTGAGTTGACTTGGTGACCTTTATGGCCATTTTTTGTTCAGAAAATTGATCATCTTTGTCTTTAACTCCCTGAGGCATTAATTAACTTGTTAAAACATGGTACCAAAATAAAGAAGTACTATTTATGTGGAAAGTTTCATGGTTTTATGAAAAAGTGCGCGATTTTTGGTTGTGCCACTATACTATTCATAAAATTTAAAAGACTGACTGGTGGTCAGTGAAGAAACGATCCAGCCAGACAACTTATATACCACCTGTTGATTATAATATACTGCATGGTATGATTTTAAGCATAAAGTGTCTTAAGTATTACATGGGCAGAATAATAATACAGCAAATTGCATGTCACAAAAAATTGCAGGGGCATACCCAGGGGGGGTTTCAGGAAACCCTTTTAGATTTTACAAACTACTTGAAACATTAAGAAATTGAAACTTCAGTTTTCCAGAATCTGGAATCTAGCATGGTCCAGGACATAATTATTGTGAACTGTTAAGTAAATTGCAATAGTTTCTCACTTATGATTTTGGTGACAGATCAAGATACTCTAATAAAGCAGTCAGGTAATATAAACTACTCTAATATAACAGTCACTTAGCTGTAGTTGAAACCCCTTCTCAAAATTTCTGTGTACACTCCTGAATTCACATATTATTCTAATAAAACAGTAAGTAACTTTAATAGAGAAGTCAGATACCAGTATTGCTGATCCCTGTTCAGTTTTGCCCACACACGTGCGTGCTTCAATTGAAGTGACATAAAACTTTCAATTTTCACCTCATGGATTTACTACTCTTCATGTAATTTTCTTTATACAAATAACTAGTGAGTTTGTAGCTCAATTAAGGTTTTTAGCCATAATGAATAATGAATAATAGCTGCCTTTCCACACACACTATTTGAAATGGTAATAAATGAATCAACTTGGTTTGGCATTAATTTGTATTAAATTTTTTGACATTGCACTGTACATAATTTTTAACATGATAACAAGTAGCTATATATATATGCAAGTTTTCAAAATACAAGAATAGAGATTGCTGAAACAAACAAGTCAAACGAGTCAGCATGTTAAACCATTCTAGAATTATATATATATGTCAATCCCATTAACACTTGGAATTGTTACACACATATTTCTATTTGGACTCAGTGGTATGGTTGATTCCACTTTTAAATGATATTTAGCTACTTACCTTGGAGGTATTTGCAAGTGCAAGTACCAACTGACAACACCAAGTACCTTAGCTACTTCACATTATGTAATGTATATACACCATAAGTCAACTCATCCATGATCAATTTATAATTATTTATTTATTTCTGTAGTTCATGGTACTCAGTGACAAGTTTAATGCAATAATGGATAACTCATGGTGAAGTGAATACAAGAATTACTAGAAGTCATTGAAGTGCAAACCAGTTCAGCAGCTAGCCAAGTAGTCTTCTTTGCTCTACTATGGCTTGAGAAGAAGTCTAGATAATCGTTTTCTCAGAAACACTTCTATAAATACTCTAATAAAACAGTCACAACAAACTGTTAACCTGATTGATCTACTAGAGCATATATAATATTGACTGTTCTATGATAGACTATCAACATTACTTGGTATTTCATTCTTTAGTCACTATAACTTTATAAAAGTTTATTATTTTACCATTTGTTTGTATGTATGCTGACCTTCCCAACTTGTGAGCCAGTGAGCCACCTCCGGCTACAATTGCAATAACTATGTACTGGTGACATCTTTTAGACCAGACATTGTCATCCACAGTACCATTACTTCCAGTATAACATTATTTTGAGCTGACATGTATAAACGTCACTACTCACAGGCTAAGTCTCATTAACAAAATAAGGTAGAGTACCAGCAGCAGAACTTGATTGGCTCAACAATAATATTTTCTGTTAAGGACACTTCTATTTTATTTGTCAGGATTTATCAATATCAAATGGCATCAGTAAGACAAATTTTAGATAATTCCTCAAAAGTTTGTATCACAGTATCCCAAAAGATATTAATGGAGTTGGACTGCAGGGGGTGGCACAACTTAGAATTTACTGAATTCTTTATTGTTTACTTGTAGTTATGGCATACATTTTTGTATTACCTTTCCACCTTTGTCATATCAATGCTTTTGAGACAGTCTTTGTGTCACAAGTTGGTTTTCAACAACAATCTTTTCCAGTTTTCCTTGGGTTGTGTTTTCAAAGAGAAACTTACAGCATAGAAGAATGACTTTGCCTGTGTTACTATCATTGGATGGCTGCAGATTCGAGGCTGCCCAGGTCCAGTAGCTAATGGATATTTCTCCTTTATATCTTTAAACAAGCTGTAGGACCAGGTGTCCTACAGACCTTTAGCACTTGTGCTGTAAAGCCTTAATGAATGCTAAAATACTACACTTGCAAAATAATATTTTCCTGTAAAATAGGCTAGTACAAACAGATGTCATTTTATCAGGCACACATGATAATAGCCAGTGCCTGCAGCCTTTATACATTGGCTAATACTGATACTGATAATTGGTGCAGTCCTACTCCGTGGATATGGTACATACTATGATCCTATCTGATATAAACTAAGTAGCTATATTATAGAAAAGCTAAAAGTGAGTATATACACAAATTTCTTATTGTTAATTATTGCTTGCTATATTATTACATCTAACTATACGTGTATATAGTTCTTATCCATTCCTAACTTTATAGAACTTATATCCATGGAGTCTGTATAGAGATCAGTGTGTGACAATTCCAAATAGGCTTTCTACTATTTTATTTGACATGCTCAATCCTAGTTATAGCATGATTAACATGCATGCTGACTTTTGTTAATTTTTTCAGCAATCTCTATTCTTGAATTTTAATGAACATGCTAGCTTGGTTGCGTACTTTTTGTGAATCCATTAATTATGGATAATGATAAAACAGTTATATGGTGCTTGTTGTTACACAGTACTATAAACATGTTCATTATGTAGCTGCTGTTCATAATCAGTATATTCAGTTGAATTTTTGACTATATTATCATTACCACTATTCAGTCAAGCTGAAGTTGCCAAACACTAGCTGGTGTGTTGTCTATTATACACTTTATAGCCTTGATCTATAATAGCTAATGCTAAAATGCATGATCACAGTAAGTTAAGCAGCGCTAGGCAGTGGTAATTAAGTAGCATTGTTGTTCTGACATGAAGTAATATACTGAAGTTAAAATTATAGGGCTTCCACATAGCTATTATAGATAACTTATTAACCCACATCACATATGTGACTGTCTCTGGGAAAACCGGTCTTATCGCCCATTTAAAAGTATCGAGAAACGTCGGTTTTAAATATTCTGTGTGTTGTAGCTGGCCAATGGTGGTAGCTACGCATGGCAAATTTTCACACGTTTCACAACAATTTCTTACCTTCCTGATCATCCACTGAAGAAGTAGCCAACAGCTAAGTTTCCCGCCATTTTAGATAGTTTTTAAACCGAGGTTGTCTGTATCAGGCGGGAAAGATGGTGTTCAAAAATTGAAAAGAGACGTGCTGGGATGAATTAGGCCAAGTTATAGGCCATTCAGGGCTCAGAACTGGCTAAAATGAAAGGAAATTTACAGCACAGGTCATTGTCCAACACCACAGAGCTGTACAGCCACACACAGCCATCTCCTGGTTGGCCAGGGCTCCATCAAGACCCCAGACCACTCGTACAACTCGCCACTGTGCTCTAGAAAAGCAGCCAGCAAAAGCAGACCACTTTACTCTGGTGGACGACTGTGGCAGTGAAACTTGATAGTGCATTCATTAAGCTTTGTGTTTGCGCGAAAAAATCTAATTTCCTGTCTTGGGCGATAAGAACGGTTTTCGTAGATCCAGTCACATATATTCATATGGGTTGCATTGCCATGACTACTGCTTTGTTACTTAGATCAGTGGCTACTCAATGGCAAGGTGAACCAACAACAACTAAAATAGCTTCAAATTGGATCCAATTTTATCATTGCAATTTGCAATTGCACATATAAATAGGTCATGGACATGACACAGGAAGGAAGGCTATGCAGTTTATTATCCTGTAAAGGGAACAAAATTAATTTTCATGTAAATTAGTGAGAAAAAATAATAAAATGAACATAATAGTATCAGGGCCGCCCACAGGGGGGGGGGGGGGGGGGGGGCAACTGGGGAATTTTGCCCCGGGCCCCAGCCTGAAAGGGGCCCCAGGAGGCCTCATGAAGGGCCCCCTGAATACCTGTTTAAAAGATCGATATACTCTAATAGAGCAGTCAGATCTAAATACTCTAATAGAGCAGTCACAGTATTCTTCAGGGGAGCAGTGTAGCAAGCTTATATATAAGGAGATATGGTTGGTGATGGGTAGTTATTGTCATTGCCAGCAGGTTGTGACTTTTTTTTTTTTTGTGGTCTTCACCTTACAACTTGGGTGAAGGGCCCCACTTTAACTCTTTGCCCTGGGCCCCTTAATTTCTCTGGGCGGCCCTGAATAGCATACAGTGTATTTCACTACTTTTATATTGACTCCATATTTACTAATAAATCTATACTTCTTCCAAATTAACTTCTGAGGCTTCTTTTGTAGGTGGGAGAGCTTTATAAGGTAAGTGCTAAGTGTTCCATTTTAAAAACTAAAGATAGGCGATCTCTATTATTGGGAGCTTAAGGAGCATGATACTGGTGGTTTCAACCACTGCCTAATTATTTTAAAACTCAAGTTCATATAGGGCAGTCAATCCACCCCTCAATGGTTTGAATTGTTGTATTATTATTATTTTATTATTATTATTTGGGGGAAAAGGGCAGACAGCAAAGCTGATTAAGCACAAACAATCACAAATTATTAGTGCTGTTCAATCAAGTTTGAAAATATAGCTGGAGTGTTCAGTTCAATTAGGTGCGGTGGCAGTGAATTCCATTCCCGGATGGTTCTTGGAAAGTAGCTTGTCATGTAGGTGGTGGTGTTTGTTGGTGGTACAATCAAGTGAAACGGATGATGATGTCTAGTGTGTCTGGTGGTGAAATGAATGTATTCTGGTAAAGATAAACCAATTCCTCCATGCATTATTTGATAGAACAAATTAAGCCTCTGTTGTTTCCTTCTCTTCACTAGGGGTAACCAGTTGAGCTGTTCCAGCATAGCACTAACACTACTGTGATAACTATAGTCAGATAGAATCCATCTAGCTGCACGCCTCTGAACCTTTTCTAAGATTGATATCTGAGTCTGATAGTATGGGTCCCAGACAACGCTTGCATACTCCATTACTGGTCGAGCCATAAGTAGATAAGCAGATGCCTTGACATGTGATGAACACTTACTAAGATGATGTTTAAGGAAGTTCAACATCCTTGTAGCCTTGTTAGCAACGTTTGTAACATGGGTGGACCATGAGAGGTGGTCATTTAGCATAACTCTGAGGTATAAATGATTATGTGATAGAGATAAAATGGATCCATGAAGGGAATAATCTGCAATCATAGGATTCTGGGACCTTGTACATCTCATAACAGTGCATTTACTAAGATTGAACCTCATCTGCCAAGTGACTGCCCATTGGGACAGAGTGTCTAAATCCTGTTGAAGTAGGATAGAATCTTGTTCTGTATTAATAGCACGATACAATAAACAGTAATCTGCAAAAAGTCTTAGCTGAGATGAAGAAATATTTTCTGTAATGTCATTGATATAAATCAAGAACATCAGCGGACCCAACACTGTACCCTGAGGTACTCCAGATGACACAGGGACATAGTCAGATGATTCTCCATCCAGTAAAACTCGTTGTTTACGCAAGCTGTTTATGATACCAGCTTTTACAAGGAAACCATAAATGAGTCAAAGTACTTGTGCATTATTCTTAACCTTAAAGAGTCTAAACAGATCTTCAATATTGTAACAATAAACTCAGTAACCATACAATTTGTAAGTTATCTCTGCTGCAGGGGACTGCATATTAACTGCTAACACCTATTGCTGTCTCTATGAGGACCTGTGGCTGCAAAGACATTTCACAATAGTTAAAATGCAGCTATATCCTAAGTGTTATCCTCTTTTGTGCACTGTGGCACTTATGAGCTCCTACTATTATGAACCAGAGTAGTGGTTCATGATAAGAAAAATTGCCAGTTTTAGAGCACTGTAGCATAAGATTGTGTTGATTGTGCCACCAGCAGTTCAATAAGAGGTGCATTGCACAAAGTGAATAAAATTTAATGTTTCACTTGAGGAGCTATCAGTAACCAACCCAGTGGCGATTCTAGACCTGACCTACAGGGGGGGCCCAGTAGGGAACAGCACAACTACTGTTGTTTGGCTATAGTATAAAGTAGAATTTTCAGGGGGGTCTGGGGGTGCAACCCCCAGAAGCTGCAGGATTTTTGCAATTTAAAGGCTTGAAAACAGCCTAAAATTTGTTCTAAAAACATGAAAAATGCTAAAAATAACAATGCCAATCTATACAGCAACTTTTCCCCAAGATTTTTTAAAAGTTATTTTTTAACAGGGGGGGCCAAGGCCCCTGGCCCCCCCTTAGAATCGCCTATGAACCAACCAAGAACACAACAATGTTGAGGCACATGATTATAGTTACAAAGTGACTTAATTGGTGATGCTAACAGCCTAGTTTTGACTATGTTGTAAATGTTGTGAAGAATACTAAATAATGCTAAACCACAAAGAGGTATAATGCATAGCCAATACAAGACAAAATTAGGCAGTCCGTTAACATTTTATAGCAGAAATTGATGGTGCTTATGGTGGGTGTTAATCCCAGGTGAAAAGATAGCTTTTTACATACTGCAGATACTTGTTCAGTCCAACAGAGGTGGCTATCAAAGATAATTGTAAAGTGGCTATGAACTTTCTTCAAAGGAGTCTTTTCAAACAGTACTGCTGGATTTGTTGCATTACAGGATTTTTGAAATAGTACGTACCTTAGATTGCATGTGTATTGTTATAACATTTACAATCTGATCGAGAGACAAAAGTGAATGTTCCATTAATCTAAAAGTAATTAATGGAACTGCTATTTCTCAAACATATAGCTATTACAGCTGAGCAATAGCACCAGTACTTTCCACTGCTTATGTGTTTGCTATTTGCAGCAACCAGCAGCAAACAGCAGTAGTAGTAGCAGTACCACCAATAATTATAAGCAGCACCAGCAAGCAGAAGTAGCAAGTAGCAGCAAGCAGCTATGAGGAGCAGAAAGTAGGTAGCAGTAGCACCAGGAGCACCGGTAGCAAGCAGTAGCAGCAAGAAGAAGTACCAACAAGCAGCAGTAAGCAGAAGTAACAAGCAGCAGTAGCAGTAGCAAGCAACAACAGCAAGCATAAGTAGCAAGTATAGCAGTAGTATTTGTAAGCAGCGAGCAGCAGCAGTAGCAACAGTAAGTAAGCAGAAGTGGAGAAGAACAGAAAGTTATTATGATGTTTAAGATCACTAGTCACCTTGTAAAAGGCCATAGCAAGAGGTTTGTACAACCAATGACAAGAATTGATTCCTATTTTAGCTTTAATTTATTCCTTCTCTTCCTCCGCTATCACACTCTGGAATTCGCAACACCAGCACATGATTGACAATACATTGATCAATTTAAGCAAAAACTAGCTGATCCAGCAACAGCTATTGATTGATTAAGTATCTAATTGTAATTTGTTTGTTATGATCTGTGTATCATGCTCTTTTCAGAGATCTGCACAGTAACAATAATAGAAGTAACAAGCAGTAGTGGCACCAGCAAGCAGCAACAGAAAGCAGAAGTAGCAAGCAGCAATAGTACCTGTAAGTATAGCAAACAGCAGCAGCAACAGCAGTCAGACCCGTAACCAGATTTTGTGAAAGGGGAGTTTGCACCTAGACATGGTAGATGATGACAGCAGTGGGGTTCTTGGGGCACAACCTCCAGCTGCCGACAACACTTTAATATTAACTTCTGCTAACTGGTCTAGTATTGATAGTACACACTATTAACTCCAAAGAACAGTTGTAAGTGTATAAATCTGACCAATCCCTTGAAATCTGAGTTAATCTCAACTTCAGTATGTGCAGCAAATAATCAACACAGTTAGCTACCCATATTTACAAGCTACTTATCAGTGTTTTGCTCAGTACTCCTCTACTCAATCAATATAGCTATTATTCCTTTGTGTCACACTTAAGTGACATGAGCTATCTAGGTCACATGTGACTTCTTAGCCGTACTGTACAATGTTGTGGTTTCTTAGGACAGAGACTAAGTAGGTTTACAGTGCACATGCAAGTACATAGCTAAATACACAGGGGATTTTTTTCAAGGTGGTTCCCATATTTGGTGTGATGATTCATGAGTGCAAGGGTATTGGGGAATAGCCCCCACATCACTGACATATTTTGAACATTAAAATATTTCAAAATTACATTGATTCATGATTTCATATTGCATGATTACAGTAGTCCTTTATCAATATTATTACAGCTTTTAAAACTTGAACTATTAGAGGGGAGCTTTTTTTCAGAACCCCAGGAAGCCTGCCCATATACACCCCTGCACATCAGTGAAAGAGCTAGGACTTTGCAATTTGCAAATATACTCATGCGGATAGTTCTTATTGTGAACTTCCTTGCTATACCAGCACTAGCCCAATTACTAAACATTTACAGTGTAACTAAACATCAAGAGCGTTACACACAAACATTTATCAGGTAGCTAATCGTATACTAATGCCTAGCAGCTATGTAAAACGCAGACCTCTTCAGTTACACTAGTACAAGGAGCCACAAATTAATAATTTGGGTTGTCTACACTTTACTAATAGTATGTATAACTAAGAAATGTTTCCCTTGATCCTTGCAAAATACCTTGGTGTTTTATTAGACTTAAAACTGCTGTAAACTTTAATAAACATATAGAAGTTATCTGTAAAAAAAGCAAACAATGTTTTAGCACTTCTTAAACGTAATTTATATCATTGCAACTCACAAGTACGGAGTCAAGCTTACATTCTGTATGTGCAACCTATGTTTGAATATGCCTTGACACTTTGGGCACCATACACTAGGTGCAACATTGATAAAATTAATTAGAAAGCATCCAATGATGCACAGCTAGGTTTGTAGTTTCTAACTATGACTATATGAGTAGTGTAACTAGTATCCTTAACCATCTTAACTGGTCTAGCCTAGAAGTAAGAAAAAAAGTAACTAGACTGATCATGTTTGATAAGATTCTTCAAGGACTTGTAATGCTCTATTTACCATCGGAATTATCCCCACTTACTGCACCAGAGGCCATGACTGAAGATATCAGATAACATTTTCAAGGATAAATGTTCATAAATTTAGTTTCTTTCTTTCTAGCCACCATTAGATTATGGAACAGCCTGCCTAATCAAATTGTTAAATTAGAAACCATTGGAAGGTTTCATAACTCGGTTAATGAATATGTGATCAATAACTAACTTACCCAATAATTAATTAATTAATTGTACTTGATTTTTATACCTACTGTACTTAGCATATTGCACGTATACTCTTTTAGAGCCCTGCAATTATTATTATAAGTAATCTCATGATTTTAGCCAAGACTATACATACTGTATGTAATCTAAAAAATAGGTATAGCACAGTGTCCAGATAAACACATTTAAATAAATATTGAAGAGTTGAAGAAGTTCAGCTTGGTTGAAAGCTTTAACCATCCATGATTAGAGTAATTGAGTGATCGCTTTATTATAGCATTTGAGTGACTGTTGTATTAGACTATTTTATTGGCTGTTCTATTAATCTTTTAAGTGAATTTTCATCCCCACCCAGATCTTAGCTGTGGTTCGTCTGAACTACTTGAACCCCCCTCCCCTGGTTACGGGCCAGTAGTTAGCAGCAGCAGCAGCAGCAGCAGCAGCAGCAGCAGCAGCAGCAGCAGCAGCAGCAGCAGCAGCAGCAGCAGCAGCAGCAGCAGCAGCAGCAGCAGCAGCAGCAGCAGCAGCAGCAGCAGCAGCAGCAGCAGCAGCAGCAGCAGCAGCAGCAGCAGCAGCAGCAGCAGCAGCAGCAGCAGCAGCAGCAGCAGCAGCAGCAGCAGCAGCAGCAGCAGCAGCAGCAGCAGCAGCAGCAGCAGCAGGTGTGGTTGCCGGATCATGCAAATCAATTATACTGTAGCTACGTGCAAAATCCCCACTAGAATAACTTTATATATTAGTAGATGTTCAGAGAGTGTACGTGGTTTTTCTTCCGAGAGTCCCGTTTGCAGCAGTACAAGTTAGCAACTTCAGTGGCCGATGTGCAGCGTTCCCATATCTCCTCAAGGTGCTACACTCCCTTCGTGTATGCTACACTAGGTTGTGCAATACTGATGGCCTGATGGGTCTACACGACTAGCTAGCATTTAGGAAAGTCGTACCTTAGCAAACTCTGGTACTTCCGGTAAACTTGATCACAACTGATTGTGGTTTCAGTTAGCCCCAGTTAGCCCAGGCTCTGGTTTATAATTAGCCGGTGCAGTGTTCTGTTCATTGCGATCAGTCAATCTAGCGGAGTGTATCTATTACAGTGATTTCTGTGACCTTTTCAGCAGATCGGCGTTCACCACATATGGCTGCTGACCCTGGCGGGACACGCCCTCCAACGAAACAAATATCTGGTAAGATGGCATTGCTATTTTGTACTGTACGTGACCTCATAGTATTGTATACATTGATACAAACTCTCATATGTGTCATGTGAATTAGGCAACAAGTCATAGCCATAGATAGTCTGTATTTAAGGACACGCCCTAATAATGTAATGATCATAATTTTTGCGATAAAGCAATAAATCGATTACCGGACGATTCTTTTTTCGGACCCTGTAGTTCCCAAACGAATGAACCGCTGAGTCTGATACTTGCAGTGTAGGAATGCCTAGGCTAGACTACTTTGCATGCCAAATATCAGGCTGATTGATTGAAGTAGGTAGGAATACGAGGCTAAAATAGTTGTCCGGATAAACAACCAATAAGCGGACAAATCAATCAATTATCTGGACAGTGGCTCATAACTCTGCAACCAATGGCCCGATTTTCACCAAACTCCATGGCATGTAACATCAGTCTTTGGTTGTATGCTGACAATAATTTGGAGTCTTAGCTATGCTTCAGCTGACAGATCAGTACGGTACGCTAAAGCTGACATGTTTCATTACAGTTGTATTATTAGGCCACTCCAAATAAATTCTCTGTTTCCCGTCCACCGCCCGCATCTAGTTACTGCCAGCTCTAAATATTCCATTATTCCGTATTCTTCCATTATTTTCCGGTTATTCTTGCATACTGATAGGCTCAGTAAAAGCCATCTTGAAACAGTGTCAGCTCATGTGTCAACAGTGCTGTCAAGTCAGCACAAACTTCACGTTTGTGTTGTTTTTGCAACTTACAAAGAAGGAACAAGCTTAAGCATGCTTTTATGCAGCCTTTTTGGCTGTGCCAGGCAAATAATGGCTTGAAAAGCTAGCCAATCTTATAATGAAATAATGGAAATGGACCGCCCGCCCGCATGCAAATATGCCCTAGCCCAGGACGGGAAACAGAGAATTTATTTGTAGTGGCCTTATTTCCCGACGCACCTCATCTTGCTGGGGTACTTTAACCAGTTGACAAGTTGACGAGATCTCCAAAGCTACCCAATTGATACAAATACCTACCATACGCATAGTACAGTCTGTATGGTAAGTATTCAAGTTACACTGATTAAGTGGCTTTGGAGATCTTGTCAATTCATCAACACCCCAGCAAGTGTCCAGAAATAGTAGTAACGAAACACACCGACTTTAGGTCACTCCAAATAAATTCTCTGTTTCCCATCCTGGACTCAGGCATATTTGCATGCGGGCGGGCGGTCCATTTCCATTATTTCATTATAAGATTGACAGATTTTAAAGCCATTATTTGCCCTGGCACAACCATAAAAAGTTGCATAAAAGCATGCTTAAGCTTTGCATCTCTTTTTATGGTGCAAAAATAACACTAACCTGAATTTGTGCCGACTTGATAGCACTGTCGTCACGTGAGCTGACGCTCTTACAGGATAGCTTTTACTGAGCCTGTAAAGAATGGAAGAATAACCGGAAAATAATGGAAGAATACGGAATAATGGAAGAATACGGAATAATGGAGTATTCAGAGCTGACATTAATCAGATGCGGGTGGTGGACGGGAAACAGAGAATTTATTTGGAGTGGCCTTAGCATACTGTATCTGCCAACTGTAGCATAGCAAAGACTCCAAATTTTTGTCAGCATACAACCAAAGGCTGATGTTACATGCCCTCAGGCTGGTGTTTGGTGGGGCCTTTGGTTGTGGAGTTATGAGCCACTGTTGGGGTAATTGATTGATTCATCCAGTTATTGGTTGTTTATTTGGACAGCTATTTTAGCCTTGTTACGTATTCCTACCTACTGCAATCAATCGGGCTGGTATTTGGCATGCAAAGTAGTCTTGCCTAGGCCTTCCTACTTTGCAAATATCAGACTCAGCGGTTCATTCCTTCGGCAACTGCAGGTGTCTGGAAAAAGAATCGTCCAGTAACTGATTTATTACTCTACTTACAACTAGTTCACCGAGTATCATATGCTGATCTGTACACTCATAGTAGTTCCTATCTAGTCTGGTAGTGCCCGATTATTCTAGAAAGCAGGCAGATATTGTAAAGTATATTGTTCTGATAAACCATCTACCCAACCATCAGCCTCTACTAATGCTGCTGCTGCTCTACCCAAGATTTGCTATTCATCAATGCATAGAACAAAGGAATTTGCTGATGACTTGACTGTCATCTCTAAAGAGTGATTTTTTTCCTTACTTTGGGCCCTTTTCTGTTACACCTTTTTAGCTATAAGTCACCAAGTCTAAGTCCTTGAAATTAGGTTAGGTAATTCAGCACGTGTTGCTGTCAGACCTTCAGTGCTGGTCACTGTAAAACACTAATAACAATAACAATGTCAAATCTCATCAGCAAGTTTTATCATTACTTGTCTTGAAGGCAATGGACATATGTTTTGAGTTCCAGCCTCAGAAGTGTATATCTCTGAACTTCAATGGTCACCGCATGATTTCCTCCACAGTGTTCTCAATGTCAGATGGGAATACTATTAATATCTGTAATGTGGACTGAACCAAGTTTCTGGGTCGCACTATTCAGATGTTTCTCCAAATATTGCTCAAAAGACTGCTTCTGCCAACAAATCTTGCAGTTCTTACAATGCATTGATAATTGTTCTATATATTTAGGGTGAATATAAGATATGGATTTTGAAAAACTTTGTGTCTTCTGTTCCACCTTTTCATTTGGCTGTTGAGAGGCTTACTGTGTCATCTATTACTTCACCACAGTCATCAATATTGAAATTTGTGAAGAGTTGGTTGAACCTCCCCCAAAATTACACCCCTGGAACTGTTTTTCACTCAGCTGTGTTGAATCTCCCTTTTTAAAGCAGTCAGCTAAGCTGTCATACGTTCTGGCTCTTGAGTGGTCAATTGACCCACTGATTTTAGAGCTGCAATGTCTAACCAACAGTCCAGATGTCTCCCCAACTGTCCTTAACTCCCTATCTGCTGCTAAGGCTTCTGTTGCCAACATTCACTCTGCTACATTCAAGAACCATGCGCATTAGATGTACGTCATACTCATAATGATTATTGGAAGTCAAAGTTCGAGACATTAACTGTTCAGAATAAAATTTTAGACATTGCCAATCTGGAGCAAGCTTGTCCTTTATGGAAGAGATTGATGTATGGCCTCCCTGAGAAACAGCTGTTATGTCCTTCTTGCTACGTGCTGGTTGTGATAGTCTGCCAACTCCTATGAACCTGGCTAGGTGGAACATCATTACTAGCCCTAAATGTTCTCTTTGTCAAGCTCCCCAGCCCACAACAAACCATATCTTGACTGGATGTCCTGTTGCTCTTGATCAAGGTAGATATACCTAGAGACATGATTCAGTCCTACACGCAGGTTCTTGTTCATGGACTCCAACAGCACTTACCTGACAGTTATAAACTCTATGCTGACCTTCCAGGATATCTTACTAGTCTCTGCCCTTCCAGCACCATTCCAACCAATCTTTCCTCCACCTTTAGCAGACCTGACTTGGTTTTAGTTTCCAATAATTCCATCTGTTTGTTTGAACTAACTATTTCCACCAATACCCAACAACATCTTTTGGCTGCTAGAGCTAGGAAGGAAGACCATTATAGCTGTTTACAATTATGACCTTCAGCTTTCTGGCTTATCTGTTAATCTCATTTCCATCGAGATTGGTTGTTTAGGCCATTTTATGTCAGACACCGTCTTGTCAGGGCTCCTGTACTATCCATCCATCCAGTGCTTGGTGCCCCTGAGTCTAGATCCCTGTACTTAAGTTGTATTTTGTCATAACAAAACAAGACATCTTTCACTCACTCACGTGCCAAAACATATTTGTCACTAACTAAGCTAGGCTATGTTACATCTCCCAAATGACATCACCCTTGATACAAAAAGGAACATGGTAAGTGCTACAATTGATTACAGTACTTAAATCAACTAAAAGTGATGAATTATGCAGTGTGTGCATAAGAGTTATGGTATTGGGTCTGCATACTGGACTAGTGTTTCTAGTTCTTTGCAAGTGTCTTAGCACTGGGGCCATTACAGCAGGTGGACTAGGTTCATGAATTCAATATAATTGCTCGTCTAGGAAATCATCAACACTTATGTTGATATCTTCATTTGATAGCAATACTGACCCCACTCTTACAATACTGTGACACCACAAGGACAATACTATTGCAAAAACAGAAAAGATTTGAGGAATTTAGCAAACACTGATAATCTTCCATTTCTTATCTTTGGCTGCCATGAGTACTGGCTCTCCAAATCCAAGGCTTTGCAGGTTGGACACAGTATAATTGTTTGTTGTTGTTGGCATAATCTGATATTGCTGGGTAAAACATTGGCTAGAGAACTGTGGTCTCCATTGTCCATTATCAGGACGTCTGGTATGCCGTGATGAGAAAAGTTTCATTTGCAACACCGTATCACTTGGTTTGCTGTAGTATTGGTATGTGAATCTACTTCAACATATCCAGAGTATACACTAATCAAGAAATTGCGTTGGCACTTTGTACCTCAAAATGTCAGCACTCATGGACACACTGTGAAGAAGGCAAGTTCCTCTCGCACTTGGTGACTCCTCCCTGTTGGATCTGTTTTATGGCAGTGTACAATGCACATTGTTTTACTGTGATTTAATATCGTGCACTACTCCAGCTTTTTGCAGTATACTTCTTATTGATGTGCTATGGCCCTACTCTAGTTAAAAATTACAAATTTTTTTGTGAACTTGTTTGTTAACTTTTTTTAGACCCTTTTCATGTTTACTTAGACCCTTTCATGTTTACTTAGATCATTTTCATGTTTATTACACGCACCTGCACGTACTTGTTTCTACTAATGAACGCTACATTTCTCTGTTACAAGCAGCTGTCAACAATGTTAAGGTACAATAACTATAAATAAAGGGTCTAAATAACTTAGACTTCAGACCACAGGGGTCTAAGTAATTTAGTAACCCTCAGGCCCTGTAGTAGTGCCTTCGCTTTGCTCAGGCGCATGACACAGGGCCATCGGGTTACTAAATTACTTAGACCCCTGTGGTCTGAAGTCTAACTATTACATAAAATAAAATTATCACACTTTCCAAAAGAAATATTACTTTATTCATTAAAATACAATCTGTACTGTGGTATGTATTTGTACCATGATAGTTTCTATAATACAGTACCGGCTTTGACAAATCTTGTTCCACCCAGCTCTATCATGTTTCCAGCATAGGCTGAGCCACAGAAGCTATGTAGTATAAGCAACAAGGAGTATATAGAAGATACAGAGAGTGTTTAAAAATGAAGTAGGAATCCAAGCGATAAAAAGTAGTGAAACAAGAGATGAACGATGGTAGCTATTACAGCATAGCTCAGTGGGAAATCCCTACTTTGGCATGGTATAGCAATTATTTTGTGTTCAATGCCAAAGTAGGGATTTCCCACCGAGCTATGCTGTAATAGCTACTATCGTTCATCTCTTGTTTCACTACTTTTTATCACTTGGATTCCTACTTCATTTTTAAATTCATAAATTTTAATATACTATTTTTTGTTAAGGCATACAGCTAGCTATAAACATGAGACTGTTCTATTAGGGTAACTGCTGTATTAGAGTATCTTGAGTCGGCCTGCAAAGATGTGTGCTTGCCCAAAAAGGGGAGTGATTTTGATCGATTATTAGAGTATCTCGAGTCAGCTTTCCAACTTGAAGATGTGTGGTCACTGAAATACAGCTAGTGTAAAAGAAATGTGTCATCGTGGTTGTGGTTTCAATCGATAGATCGATAATACCTAGAATGAAGAATGGGCATGATCTTGTGACCTATTGTGAAAGCTATCAGTACCAGTACCTCCGTACAGTAGCCTCTGTCATAGATTATATCAGTAAGGAATTCATAATCTATGCTTCCGTACAGTAGCGTAGTCTAAGCGCCTTAAATAATCTTGTGGCGTCTATTATGCTACTTAAAGAAAGTATTAATATGGAAATTAATGCCTCAGTATGGTTTTGTTAAATGAAGAAGAAGACAAACAGCCTGATTGAAGATAAAGAAAAGACAAGGTGCAGAGGGCACACACTTGTCGGAACCCCAAAAGGCACATCCCACTGGTGAGTTTGTTATTGTGGCATAAAATGGTGGCCATGTACTGCTTTGTTTGGCCTCTAGGCTTGCGACTGTGGTCAGGCAGTCAGTCTAAAACTCAAGTTTTTGGTGATTGTTAAAATTCTGTATTCGGCCACCTGTAAGCATTTTGTTGTATTTAATGCTGTTTTATGTATTATGTGGACTAGTACTATTCCATAAAGGTGATTTTAGTCTAGTAAGATATCTCTAGGATGATTTCTAAAGGCGGAATTTTGGGTGGCATGCAAAATTTTCACCTGGATGCCTACTTAAACAGTACTACTGTACTGTTTGATATTCAAAAAATCCAAGAATGTATACAAAACACTGTTACATAACATGATATTTTACAGAAAACTGGGTGTATAATGCAGAACTTTGATGTAAACCTTGGCACATTCCTCAAAAACCACCTGTGAAACTTGGCCAATAAATCCAAGAATGTATACAAAACACTGTTACATAACATGATATTTTACAGAAAACTGGGTGTATAATGCAGAACTTTGATGTAAACCTTGGCACATTCCTCAAAAACCACCTGTGAAACTTGGCCAATAAATCCAAGAATGTATACAAAACACTGTTACATAACATGATATTTTACAGAAAACTGGGTGTATAATGCAGAACTTTGATGTAAACCTTGGCACATTCTATTATGGTCTCAAAAACCACCTGTGAAACTTGGCCAATGGATGAATAACTATATATTGCAAGCACTATGTGTGACCCAGTATGACAAAACCAGTCTAACAGCCTTTCTGATTAGTACAACTAAACATATCAAACCTTGTCTTGTGAATAAAGTAGCAACTTGAAACTTTGTCAGAGTGTCAGCTTAAAGCTGTAATTGCATAGTGCATGGTAGTGATGTGCGATATATCGAAAAAATATCGATTTCGCGATAATTTTGTCGATATCGTTATCGTATCGATTTTCGATACTGCTTTAGCAGATTTCGATATTTATCGAAAGGTAATATTTTTCGATAATTATCGAAATATCGACGATAAATTTACAGCATTTAGTGTGTGATTGCGCAATCACGCTAGAAATGAAGGTTGGTTCTGTACTATCTAGCCACTTTAAAAACTTGTCTACCAGTTTCCTAGGCTTATTATTAGTTTTATGCAATAGTTTGTGTGTAAAGTGTATTTCAAGCATATTTATAAGTATCGGCCGCCCACGCAATTACACCACCCACACAATTAAAAATTATCGAAAATCGTATCCCAATATCGTATCGATAACATATCGAAATAAAAATCCTGATATCGCACACCACTAGTGCATGGACTATGTGGGAAAATTTCAAGTAGGTTTAATGTAATTTGTTTAATGCACATACCTCATAATTGAGTGTTGTGTGCATGTGAAAAGATGTGAACTTAAAATAATTGTTCTCTATAAAGATGAAGTTGTGTTAAGACATAAGAAGTTATGAGTTACCAAACTAGGATAACTGGAAAAGCTATATGACTGGTTTAGGTTGCATATATCCATGTTGTCTGTGGAGTCTTGTGACTGAAGCTGTTTAATTGTGGCTTATTGGATGGATCATGCACTCAGTCTTGGCAACTAAAGCATGCTTGCCTAGTGGTTTTCCCTGAAACACATAGTAGTAGTCTTCGTATGCACTAACAAACATCCATCCTTCACTGCTTCTAAATCAGCCTAACAATCAATACTGAAGGCGTGTTGAATAATTCTTTTGTCCAGGGTCTCCAAAACACAACTAATATTATTTGCATGTTTTCCAATATTGCTTGTAAATCGTTGTGCCTATTTGCATGATGTAATGGCATCCCATAATATTATGCATTCTTGGATTCTTCTGTAAATGTCTTTTGTTGAAGCACTGGCGACTGAGATCAAGATTCAATGAAGCAATTAAAGGTATTTTGTGCAGTAATTCCACATATGTAGAAGTAGCGACCAAACACCTTCAAAGGTTTTTATTTAGTAGGATGAAATTGTAAAAGGTTTACAGTTGACAATGAAGAATCGAGGCTCTTTCATAGGTGAATTAAACAATCAAGGCATAATTTTGATGATTAGAATTCTTGATTCTGTATTAATAGGCAGTACAAGGGTGAAGTAATCTATTATCAGACTTATTCAATTACCAGCGTTTTAATGATCAGATGCACTACAGTACAAGGTAATGGTGCATACTACAATAAGGTAGCATGGTTGACAAATGTGTGTGTTTTAAGGATGATAACTCTTTGTTTATATTTATATTAACAGTATATGTAGCTAGATTGTTGTATTTGGAATGATTCCATCAATCAAATTGGTCTACTATCAATATAACCTGTAGCGTAAGTGATATGAAGTCAACCAGTACTTTATGTCAACTGCATGTTTTGTAAAGTCGACCACCCCCACAACTGAACATTTTCGACAGTTTATGGATATTAGCATGGCTGTGATGAACTAACTAGAAGATGATGCTTGAAACCAGCATTTAAATGAAACAAGTTAATGTGCTACTTCTAAAAATCCGGCGCCCATGCAATTAATACTATGCCATTCTAACTAAATTAATCAGCCATGTATATAATTTAGTTTTCATGTTATAGGTATTATTAATTCAGCTAGATAATTTGAATTTGTAAATTCTGTAATTCAGTCATGAATTATTTTGTAATTCGGTAATTGGTTACAGTATAGTCACGGGCAATCATTCAAAATTTTGAATGCCTATCGATTCTTTTTGAGAAGACCATAAAACCAGTCTAGCAGCGTGAAAAGTTTTAAATGAAGGTGAAGCCCTTCATATTTAATGTTTTTATGTAGCTACAGTTTAATTTGAGGCAGGTGGAACACTTCAATTTGTTGTAGTAACACAAGTAAGCCAGCCCGTACATCGCTCAGTTCCAGCTGTCACTACCATGTTTTTCTGCCGCCAAATACAGCAAATATTGTCTGGGGCATAGTGATACTGTATATTAAATTTATTAGGTCCTGTGGAAGCGTTTTTTGGCGTTTTTCTTCCCAGTGACTCAGATACAAGCCTTCAAAAAGCTTGTTTCACTCGAAAAACTACTAAAAGTTCAATAAAACGTCTATACAACCAGTAACTTAAAAAATCGCTTCCACAGGACCTAGATATTTTAGTTGTTTAATCACTTGTGTTGAAATTATAAGGATTCAGTAATCTGTTAGTCTGGTTTTTGATGGCGCGTTTTTATAAAACATTGCTCTGTTGTGGACCACACACCCAAGAACAGTCATTGTTCTGTAGTAAAAACAAACAAGCACAATTAGTTGTATTGCTAACACAACACAGTTGTTGAAATTATATTTATCCCTGCTTGGGTTAGAGCAGGTTTTGTGTTTTCTCGTGCAAATTGTATAGAGAAAGCCTCGAGGCTGCCCTTCATGTTCGTTCCGTAAGTACGAGTAACGCCCCCCTTTCAACCTGAAAGATACGCTACCTAAGAGGCCTTCAGTGTTGTTTATTAAACGTCTATAAAACTGAAAGGGAAGACCGTTCAAGAAGTATATGAAGAGTCGCCATACCCGTATTTCAGACCGCCGAGAAGAAACCACCTCAGAGGTGTGGTAATTTTATTTATTTATTTATTATTATTGATTAGCAAAATCCATTGGGTAAATCGCTAATGTACAAAAACAAAATTTTAATGTCTATGCATTTTGCAAACGGTTTTTGAAAGTAAGTAAGTCTATATTGTCAAGATCTTCCATATCTAAATTGTTCCAGTCTGGTATTGATCTTGGTAAGAAAGAGTTACTATATCGATTTGTTCTGGCATACAACTGTAATAGCTTCAAGGGATGGTTTGTCCTGGTACTTGTTGCAGGAGATAACACTGGCAGATACTGATTTGGAACATAAATTAATTTGTTTACAAACTTAAACAACAGCATCAGACGTGCCTGTTTCCTACGATCTTCCAGTGTTGGCCATTTTAATTCCACTAACATTTCAGTTATACTGTCCCTATGATTCCTTCTCCAAGGTCTATTTAACACGAAACGTGCAGCACGATGTTGTATCATCTCTAACTTGTGAATGAGTGATTGCTGATGTGGATCCCAGATAGAAGAGCAGTATTCAATAGATGGCAAGACGATCTGTTTATATGCATGTTCTTTTAAGTGAGGTGGACAATGGTGGAGAGTTCTTCGCAAAAATCCCAGTAGACGATTAGCTTTATTGCACACTGAATTTATGTGAGGGGTCCATGACAACTTGTTATCTAAAAGTACTCCCAAATAGTGATGTCTCTCAACAACTTCTAAGGGGATTTTGTACATTGTATAGGAGAACTCACTAGCAGAATGTAGTGTAAATATCTGCATGATGCAACATTTTGAAACATTAAATTCCATTTGCCAAATATCAGCCCATGATGATAATGTGTCAAGATCACTTTGGAGTATCTTATGATCTTCGGGTGAGTAGATAGGACGATAAACTAAACAATCATCTGCAAAAAGTCTCAACTGACTGTGGATGTTAGTTACAATATCATTTATATATATCAGAAACAACACTGGACCGAGCACTGATCCTTGTGGTACACCTGATGTTACACTGCAAGGCGAAGACTGCCTACCATCAATGATTACTTTTTGTGTACGATTTGTAAGAAACGATTGTAGCCACTGTAACAATTCACCTCTTATACCATAGAAATTCAGCTTGTGAGCTAGCCTAGCATGGGTAACTTTATCAAAAGCTTTTACAAAATCTAAGATAGCTACATCAACCTGAACTTTGTTATCAACTGCTCTGGCAAAATCATCAACTGCAAGAAATAGCTGGGCTTCACATGATCGCTTTGATCTAAATCCATATTGTACATCAGTTAATATGTTGTTTGACTCGAGGTGTTTCATTATTTGACTAACTAAAATGTGTTCTAATGTTTTACAGACCAAAGATGTAAGAGACACTGGGCGATAGTTTCTGGGATCAGTCTTATCACCCTTCTTATATATTGGGGTTACATTAGCTTGTTTCCAGGAGTCATGCACAGTGCCAATTCTTAATGATTGATTGAAGAGATGTGTCAGTAGAGGAGCTATTTCAGAAGCAACTTGTTTCAAAAATGCAGCATGTATGTTGTCCGGATCCGGGGATTTAGTTGTATCGCACTCAGCAAGAAGGTTTCTCACACCATTTAGTGTAATGTGAATGTCTGGGATGGATGGATAGGGAGAATTACCCTTATCTGGAATACAACTAGTGTCCTCGGAGGTAAATACAGATTTAAACTGGTTGTTTAGGATCTCTGCTTTCTTTAGTGGGTCAGTAATTATATTCTCTGCTTGGTCCTTTAAGGCGCCAATTTCGATATTGTCTTGACGTTTACTTTTAATATAATGCCAAAAACGTTTCATTTTGTTATTACCAGATTCAGGGTTTGAAATATTAGATAGATATTGATTGTGCTGCTGACGCGTCATACATTTAGTTTGATGTTGTAGTCTTTTATATTCATCCCAATCCTCTGTACGTTGGTATTTCTTTGCACGATTATAAGTTCGCTGTTTCTTCTTGATCAGTCGTTTTAGTGCAGCATTCATCCAGGGTAGGTGGAACTTACTACCAATAGTTTTCTTGGGTACCATCTCTTGTATTAGTTGTGAGCATTTCTCATAAATATATTCCCAATTTTCGTTCACACTTCTCTGGGTGGTAGAGTTTAGTTCAAAATATCTCTCATAGATGTCTAACATTCTTTCTCGTATAAGGTCCCAGTTTGCTTTATGATATAGGAAGATTTCTCTAGGAGGTTTCTTTACTAATTTAACCTGAGTGGAGATATCCGCTACAACTGCATTATGGTCGCTGATGCCAGGGGTAGTTTGGCAGGATGTCACTAGATCTGGGTGGCTAGCAAAGAATAAGTCTAAAATGTTTGTACCCCTTGTAGGTGAGGTAACCAACTGTTCGAAATGAAGATCTTCTGTAATTGAAAGGAGTTTTTCCCTAAAGGATACAGGTACATATGATTCTGTTAATGATTTACATTGCCAATCAATTCCAGAAGCATTAAAGTCACCACCAAGAAATATTCTTGCTGTTGGATGGGCATTTCTGATGTCATTGATGGTATTTTCTAATTCATCTAGGATAGTTGTAGAAGAGTTTGGAGGACAGTAGACTGAACCCACTATGATGCTTTGCTTGTGTTTCATATGGATATGCACCCAAACTTGTTCGACTGATGTAGAAACATGTAACAGAGAAGATGGGATCTCATTTCTAATTAGAATGAATACACCGCCACCATGTCGATTTCTGTCGTTTCGATAAACAGTGTAATGTTGGGGAAAAATTTCTGAGGACATAATTTTTTCGTCTAAGTAGGACTCTGTTCCCATGAGGAGGTCTAACTTTTGTACATGGAGTAGGGTTTCAAGCTCAGGACATTTATTTACAACACTACGACAATTTACAATTGCTAGATTCAATGATTGTAGGTTTTGAGAATTTGCTTGGAGACCAGCCCCTTGAGATAGTCAATTTTGGGATTGCTTCTGCATTTGATTTGTGGCAGGCACCATTGGTTGGACATTTGAAGGAGCAGTACTGCTAGGATTTGTTTGAGTTCTTGCATTCCTGTAGACAATGGCATTGTTTCGGATTATCAGATTTGTTTCTCCTTTTGCTTTTCTTTGTTTAAGTTCTTCTACCAGCTTCTTGTACTTTAAACGCTCGAATTTTGTTCTGTCCGGTGAGAAATACACTGCCTTATACGCGTCATGTTGACGCAGCCTTGCTGAGTTTGAAAGAAGAAATGATTTGTCTACTTCGTGTTTGAGTGTGACTAATACAGGTCTATTATTACTTTCATTCTTTTTACCCAGTCTCAGTACTTTTACTACTGCAAATTCCTCAGAAAATACAGTCTTACACAGTTCAGTAAAGAGCTTTTTATCAGCTTCACGGTCAGATTTCTCTGATAGGTTGTAAATGATTACATTGTTCTTGCGTCGGTCTCGGTCAGCCAATTCATCTGCAATGCTTGATGCAGTGGTGTTCAATACTGTGCCAGCGCTGGCTGGGGAGTTCTGAAGTGACTGAGTCACTGTGTCTATTTCCATGTTTATACCAGACTGATTTGACAAGTGTTGGATTTTTGAACTCAAGTCTTCAATCTTTTCTTCTATTTGAGTCTTGAGGCCTGATAGAGATTCTTCTACAGATGCAGACCGTGTGGTCTGCTGCTCCAAATTTCTATAATGGTGATGGGTTAGCTGTCTAATACGACTGTTGCAATGGTTTGCTTCGCAATAATAAGAAATGTTATTAACAATTTCACAAACTTGATTTAACTTTTCATATATATCTTCAGGGAGACCCTCACATTTCACGTGGGCCCAAACACCACAAAGATCGCACTGTACTGCCTTATTTTCAGCAGTACAGGGCTGCTTACAATGTGGACAGTTCTCACCAGGAAGACTGTGAATCATAGCATCTCTAGCTTCTGGAGATATTCCAGCGGCTGCTCTTGTCCGTTTGATAGCCGGGGTAGACATCGCGCGTGGACAGTTTCCGCCTCAGATACTAACGAAAGTGTACAGAAAACAAACAGTGGTACTTAGACGCTATGAACCTTTAGCGGTACCGTTCAGGAAACAATGATGACCACGGTACAACAGTCGTTGAGCTTGTGGTTGGTGTTGTGTGGTGATTTAGTCGTCTTGGCCTCTCACTTGGGTTGGCTCTTCTGTCCCGAAAGGGACGTTCACAGCCGGTAACAAATCTTCTTAGGTGCTAAGCAAGGGCGAAAGACGTCTTCAGTGAAGGAGTAGAGGTAGTTGAAGGGTAGTAGAGCAGTAGAGCAACGAATCCCACAATCGAATAAGCCATTTTTCTGTATGTGTGTGTAAATAGCCTTTCTTTTCCTTGCCATGCCCACGTGCTGACCTAATTACCGGTCAGTTGTGCGGTCGCATGTTGTCCGAGGATCCACTTTCTTTTATTTTGTATACACCTTGTTCATCATAATTTGATGGTTACAGGTTTTTGCAATTGAATTCGTCGCCTTTGCGATTGAATTCGTCCCGTTTGCAATTGAATTCGTCGGTATTGCAATTGAATTCGTCCCGTTTGCAATTGAATTCGTCGGTTTTGCAATTGAATTCGTCCCGTTTGCAATTGAATTCGTCGGTTTTGCAATTGAATTAGTCGATTTTGCAGTTGAATTAGTCGGTTTTGCAATAGAATTCGTCGCGTTTGCATTACAATTCGTCATAAACAAAACGGCTCCAAGAAACCAACCCGTTCATTAAGAGATGAACTATTTATGCCCTGGAGAGTTACACTTGTGACACTAGAAAGTAATTGGAGCTGGTAGTACGCGAAGTTGATAGCTGTCTGACAAGTTAATTAACTTGCTCGCGAGTGACCACACCCATCGCGAATG
The DNA here is from genome assembly GCF_963678975.1 of Dysidea avara. Taxonomy (NCBI): domain Eukaryota; kingdom Metazoa; phylum Porifera; class Demospongiae; order Dictyoceratida; family Dysideidae; genus Dysidea; species Dysidea avara. Next base: position 37,472,730 of record NC_089276.1, read on the forward strand.
GCGTAGTAGAGTTTGGAATGTTGCTGGATAGGCTGTAGAGGAAGAATTATTGCCTTATAAAGAGTTGTTTACTACTGTTGTACTTGAACAAGTTCTTGTAGCAGCTGCTACATCATGTTTTCGTGTTTCCTCCAGCTCCGGGACGAATTTAACTGCAAAAGCGACGAATTCAATTGCAAAACCGACGAATTCAATTGCAAACGAGACGAATTCAATTGCAAACGAGACGAATTCAATTGCAAAAGCCGAGAAAAGCGACGAACTCAATTGCAAACGGGACGAATTCAATTGCAAAACCGACGAATTCAATTGCAAACGGGACGAATTCAATTGCAAAAGCGACGAACTCAATTACAAACGGGACGAATTAAATTGCAAAGTCGTCGAATTCAATTGCAAAAACCTGTCATAATAAATAGCACCTTTGAGCAAAGTTTATGTGTGTGGAAGTTTTAATATAGAGTTAATTTAGCTTTCAATTCTTACATGCTGGCTGCTTTTTATCATTTTTGCTCACGTGGGTGCGTACGGCAAACAAACATATACTGAGGATTTCCAAATCTTTGCAACACCAAAGCGCAATGCGTTCACGTGCACGCCTATCACGTGAAATTTAAAATTCCTACGACACGCCATGCGACCAGTGAAACACTGACACACGAGTATAAAATCTATCAACAAACGACTTGGTTGAATCACAACCGTTGGTCTGGTCTAAACGGTTGATTGGGTAAAAGGCAGAAAGTGACGTACTGGATCACGTTTTTCCATTTTTCGTTTCAGACGTGTTGCAAAGATTTGGAAATCCTCAGTACCCCCGGGCAGAAGAGGGTTGGACGCGTTCACGTGAGCTGTACATTTTCATTGGAAACTCTTCGTTTTAAGGCAATTTTATTAAAACTATAGTGCCAGTTTATGTATTCCTAAATCTAACGGCGTGGCAAACCCCAGCGAGCCCCACTGATTTGGCTGGTAACAAAGCCAGAGTTTAAAGCGCCAATAGAATAAATTATGCAAAATCAGTTTAATCATAGATAATACACTCCCCCCTTAAACCAGTACTTTATGTACTTTGTGGGGGAGTGTATTATCTATGGTTTAATTGAGGAAGGTAATACAGCGATCTCAGTGTAACGCAGTGAAGGGTCGTTGTTTCATTATAGAAAACGTATGTGACAAGTCTGGTGAAGTTGTAGCTATGCATCAAATCACAATTTATTACAGGTTTTGCAATTGAATTCGGCGACTTTGCAATTGAATTCGTCCCGTTTGCAATTGAGTTCGTCGCTTTTGCAATTGAATTCGTCCCGTTTGCAATTGAATTCGTCGGTTTTGCAATTGTATTCGTCCCGTTTGCAATTGAGTTCGTCGCTTTTTCGTAACGTTTGCAATTGAATTCGTCGGTTTGCAATTGAATTCGTCCGTAACAAGAATGGCAGCTGGAGGAAACACGAAAACATGATGTAGCAGCTGCTACAAGAACTTTTTCAAGTACAACAGTAGTAAACAATTCTTTATAAGGCAATAATTCATCCTCTACAGCCTATCCAGCAACATTCCAAACTCTACTGCGCCATTCGCGATGGGTGTGGTCACTCGCGAGCAAGTTAATTAACTTGTCAGACAGCTATCAACTTCGCGTACTACCAGCTCCAATTACTTTCTAGTGTCTCAAGTGTAACTCTCCAAGGCATAAATAGTTCATCTCTTAATGAACGGGTTGGTTTCTTGGAGCCGTTTTGTTTATGACGAATTGTAATGCAAATGCGACGAATTCTATTGCAAAACCGACTAATTCAACTGCAAAACCGACGAATTCAATTGTAAAACCGACGAATTCAATTGCAAACGGGACGAATTCAATTGCAAACGGGACGAATTCAATTGCAATACCGACGAATTCAATTGCAATGCCGACGAATTCAATTGCAAACGGGACGAATTCAATCGCAAATTGAGAAAACAAAGTACATAGCCTTGAAGCCTATGTGAAGGACTATCTGAATATCTAACGAACCCCAGTCAACTCCATAGTTTTTTATTTTAATATTGCGACTATTGAGGGTCACGTGAAATACCAAAGAAAAGAATGCAATTAAGAGCACTATATTTAAGTAGAGCTTATAGCGCGTCCAACCTCCTCTGCATATATAGGTAGGTACACACACGCACACACACGCACACACACGCACACACACACACACACGTTATTACAAAAACAATTTCAGTAAACCAGGTGCACGCCCACAGCCGGCTGTGGGCACGCGCCTGGTTAAAAATAATACAGATTGTAACAGCCCCACGAAATTTGGCAAAGTGTTTGAAACTAGTGGCATGTGGTAATATGGGAGTAAACAGGTAGCAATTAGGTATTAAAGGCGTACTTGCTGTGTGAGTTCATAATCAGGATAGTTTCCATGGTGGAGCAAAGCCCTGAATATAGTCATAAAGCACTGTTTGATAATGCAGGGTTATGGAAAGAAAGCCTCAGACAAGGCAAAATGTCATGAATCAAAGTACATTTGTGAGATGCTGTTTTGTCAGAAAGAAAGCACTTGTAGTCTTACTTTGTCACTGTGTGATGCTGTGTCGTCAGAGAAACATTTGTGCACTACCATGCGATCTACAGTGTGACTGTGTGTGATACTGCATCACCAGAAGGGACCACTGGTATTCTATTGTGTAATATACTGTGTGATGCTGTGTTGTCAAAGAGACTACTTGTATTTTTGTTGTGTATGACAAAGAAGACCACTGGTAATCCATTGTGTAATCTACTAAATGATTCTGTGTGATGCAACCACTGGTATTCCGTTGTGTGTGATGCTGTGCTGTCAGAAGAGTCTATGTGTAATCTGTCATGTAATAACTGAAGACCACTGGTAATCCATTGTATAACCTACTATCAAGAGTTAATAATGGGAGAGGCTCTCCCATTATTAACTCTTGCTACTATGTTAATGATACTGTGTGATGCTCTGTCATCAGAAAAGACCAATGGTATTCCGTTGTGTAATATGCTGTGTCATCAGCAAGACTACTTGTGACAAACAAGACTACTGGTTATCCATTATGTAATTTACAAAAGAATTCTGTGTCATCAGAGAGACTACTTTTAGTCTGTTGTGTAATTTATGAAATAATACTGCATGATGCTTTGTCTACAGAGAACTACTTTTAATCTGTTGTGTATTCTGCAAAATAATTCTGTCAGTGTGGCTGTGCCGATTATCTGTAAATAATACCTTGTGCAGTTTACAAATGTGATGCTGTGTCTTCAGAACTGGTTTGTTGTGTAATCTCAAAATAATACTCAGTGCCAGTGTATAATCATGCTTCATCAGAGGATACCATGTGTAATCTATTGTGTAAGAATGTACAGAGTGAAATACTGTGTGATGCTGTGCTGTTGTCAGAAGAAACCATCAACAATTCACTGCACAATAAGGGGCAGTATGAGTGTACTGCCTTCTTCAGCCACTGGAAACAAGATGATGCTGATGAATGGTCATGTTGTATGGTGTTTAGAAGTCATGCTAGTATCAAGAAAACGTATAATTTGTGTTTGGATAGAGTTTTAGGTGGAAAGTTTTGCATAATCTTAACCAGCCATGCACAGTGCTTCCTCTGATATTCCAACCCCCTTGGGGCCAAGACATGTTCAGTTAATCAAATTACTGTACATACAGAACTCTATTCAAATACTCTAATAGAACATACATCTTAGACAATAATACTCAAACTGAGCACTTATTTGTATGGTTCGAATAACCCAAGTGCTTGGATAATAGTGGTTCAGATAATTGAGGGAGCATTGTAAATCTGTTGCGCTTACTGTAGATAACATGTAACCTATGACCAAACTTTAGCATATAAAACTAGCTTCACAACTGGCAGTGCCAATATAATGCTGTTACACCACAGACTGGAGAAATATTTGTACTAGGTCTTGTACCCAGGTTCTAAAATGCTTGTGCGTACATGCAAAGTACTTATTGCATGGCTTCAATGGTACAAAATGCACTTGTCCTTTGTTGTATTATATTGCTTAAAACTTTGTATTGGCTAATAGACCATGAGATGGTGTTTCTTATAATAACTGAGATATTTGTGCTCTGGATACATTACAAGAGATATGAAAGGGTAAATGGAGTACTAGTCGAAATTAAATGATTGAAAGAACTATGGCTGGGCGACTTAAATTTAGATATACATGGTCAACTATTACAAATTCACTTTGCCTGATGTAGCCATTGAGGAAAGAGATTATAAGTGAGATTTTAGCTAAATTCTTTTGTTTAGGACTAAAATGGTCACTATGTCCCACTGCATTAGGATTCTGCAGCTGTTGGCAGTTTGGTGGTTGACAATTGAAGTGGACTTATGCTAACAGCCAAAATTATTTCAGGTCCTGTTTAATGGAAATAATCCAAGCTGTGATGATGACTAGCACTTGCTATAATTGTCACAACACACATTACTGAGATTTAATGTCACTACTTTTTCACTCAGGTTTTTGAATGCCATGCTGGCTGTTTTTGCAACTTGACCAATATTTAATTTGTTTCACTTTTTGTACTTTAAATACCACATAGCAAGTTTTAAACTGGCTTTGGGGTTTGTTTTTACCCATGTCCACAGATACAGTGATGATTACATATCTGAAGGTTCTGTTTCCATAACATGTAATAACCATGTATATAATAACAGCCTATTTAAGTTTATGTGATCACCTACAGTAACTATGACATTAAAATACTTTGCATGTTCACACTTGCGTAGCTTTTATTCAGGTGTAACAGCAAACTTGTTCAATAATTTGTGTTAGTAGCTATACGGAATCATGAGCAACACAGGAGGTGACACAACAGCAAAGACTCTTGCTGAACTGCAAGTGACTATGAAGCTCTCCCTTGAAGAACTGAAAGCTGCTGATGGATGAGGGTGACAGTTACTCGATGGACAAGGCAGAGACCTTCTCACTCTCAGAGGCTGACAACACCTCCTAGAAACTGCTTCCAGCAAGCGTATGGATAAAACAACATGCAAGAAATGTGTCCATAAACATTGAACTCCTGACCACTGATGGTGAAGGTGCTGCACCATACAGTAGTAGTAGTAGTCAACCTACAAAAATGCAGTGAGCACAGCTGATATGGCTAAGTAACTTCATCTCTTTGGTTGAATGCAGCAGCACTACTGGCTTCATGACTTTAGGTCATTGAGGATGGCAGAGGAGATACTAAGAGGCTGCAAAGGCAATAAAGGCTACCCTAGGGTTCCTGGGTAACACCTTGCAGCACTATGCTGTGCAACACTGTCAAGCACTCCTTCAGCACAGCTGAAGTCCTTGATTGAGGATAAAGATTTCAAGAACACTCCACCGTATGAGTTTGAGAAGAGCATTTTGCCTGAGTGGCAAAATAATGCCTGGAGGCATTTGCCTTCCTTAAGAAATCAGTGAAAGCTGGACATAGCAGGGTTTTCAGAAAAGCCACATCCACATCCACAAAATATTCTCAAATTTTGGACCACAAGGATTCATGGCAAAGACAACTACAGAGGAAAGTAGAGCTATTCAGCGGGAATGTATAAAGGCCTGAGACATCCCGGTACAAAAAATGACACTAGAAGAACATGTAAAGAAACATGTACCACATAAATCATATACTTTTCTTGTGTAAAATCCACTCAGCTAGAAACATCTTTGCATGGGCTTCAGCTAGAACAGTCAAGTTTAATGACTTCAGTCTTGTGCCCACCCGGACTCGCGCTAATACGCAAACACCATCTGGTGACAATGTTTGAATTTCTTTGGCCTGGAAGTGCTATCTAGCCAAAATATTGGTTGGCCATTCAGGATCAAGGAGTTGCATAATTGCATGAATATATTGAAAGTTGATGAAAAAGCAGGCTATTTAAAGTAATTTTATTAGAGGTATTCACCTAGGTTGTTCAAGAGGTTTGTTGTCAAGTTGTATCTTCTGATCTTACCTTATAAAACTGAAGAGTGGTGACTCGGCACACCAAAATGAAACACTATCCTCTACTTGTATGATATAATGAAGAGATCACATCTAGTAAATTGCATTTTGTAAGTTTTACTCAATGGTTTTTCACTGTTTTAAAATGATTATGCAACTACTTGATTCTGATTGGCTAGCCAATATTTTGGCTGGATTGCACTTCCGAGCCCAAGAAATTTGAACATTGTCACCAGACAGTGTTTGTGCATTAGTGCAAGCCCAGCTTGGCACGAGACCTAGTCAGGTCTTTCTCAAAGCCTACAGGTGTTGATAGACAGCATGAAGTTGAAAATATGACATGCTCAACACTTGCAGGAAGACTACCATATTTTCTAGAGAACTGTCAGCCATTTAGTGTCCGGGTACCTCAGGTCCATAGTACTACATAAAGTTCACAGAAACTCCACACCAGTCACACTTAGCTCCCAGAAATACACATGACGCACTTTCAGATAGCAGAGAAGATAGCAGAATTATTGAACAAAAGAGCAATAAAGAAAGTTCATCCTGGCCCGGCAGTTTCATCTCTCAACTCTTCCTCGTCATGAAGAAGAATGGGGGATTCAGACCAGTGGTGAGTCTGAAAGGATTAAACCAGTACATTGGGACAGAATACTGCAACATAGAAGGGCTCCTTCTTCCCTAAAAGATGGCTATATTCAGGTAGCAATTCATACAGGTTCCTACAATTCCAATGGCAAGGGAGCACATACGGTACCAGTTCAAGTGTCTTCATTTGGCCCTCAACAGCACCATCAATGTTCACAGTGTTGCTGAAGCCAGTGGCTTAGTATGCCAAATTGGAACCAGACTGAATATTTACTAGGACAATACAATTAATTCTCCAACAGTCCAAGTAATTGTTGGAGGCTCTTGTATGTGGCACAGATATGCTGACCATTCAAGGCACTGGGTCTTATGATAAACAGGAAGAAGTCCCTCCTTTTCGCCTGCTCAACACCTGGAGTCCTGAGCTATCAAGTGTGCAAAACCACTCTGAGGTGTTTGATTCCAATTAAGAAACTTTGGAATATATGATAAGATGCACACCACCTCCTTCAACAGCAGATTACAGCATCTGTGAGGGAAGTGGCAAGGTTCATAGGGAAGTAAACTGCCACAGTGAGAGCACTCCCAACAGTCCCTTGCACTACAAGGCCTTACAGAGATTGATGAACTCAATTGTCACCATCATCCCTTGCCATTCAGAGATGACAACTATGTTTAATACCATGTCCGACTCTTCCAGGAGATAAGGGCTAACCCGACCTAATGGGCAGAACTACAGCTGACACTGTACCTTTGCAGGAAATGGGAGCAGCAATCCTTTCTCCAGCATCAAGCCTGGTATTGGAATCAAATGCCTCTCACATGGGTTGAGGAACCACCAGTGGACAGGCCAGAACAGGTGGATTGTGGTCTCTGGAGGAAACAACTCATCATATAAAGTACTTGGAGCTGCTGACAATGCTCTTGGTTATCAAAACCTACTCTAAGGACCGGAGCCACTGCACAATCATATTTTTACAAGCTAGACAATGTCACAGCCATGACTTATCTGAATCAGAGGAAGGGAAGCCCACTCAAATGTTCTGTACAACTTGGCTGTGGAGATCTAGGAATGGTGTCTTGCCCAGAAATAGCAGACATCTGTTGGGTCAGACAATATTTAAGCTGACCAGGAATCGTCATCAATGTAATTGGATCTTGAATCATTTAGTCTTTTAGCTATTCAACAGCAGTAGGGACTTCTTGAGCTAGACCTGTTTGCATCCAAACTCACAGCACTCTTACCTCACCATTACAGCTGGGGTACCCAAATCCAGTCAATGCCTTCACACAGAATTGAGCTCAGAGTAGGTGTTATGTCAATCCGCCTTAGTGCCTAATCAGCTGCTATCTTTACCAAGTGTCTCAGCAGCAGGCAAGGATAGTGATGCTAGCAGGTGATTACTAACACCTTGGAGGAATACACATCCTTGGTCTCAGATGATTCTAGGAATGCTGGAGGATTATCCCTGACGCCTTCCCAACACACCAGATCTAGTATATAGCTCTACCAGCAGAGAAGGGGTTCATAATGTCTCAAGGAATTTCCATCCATTGATCACATGGCCCATCTCAAGAGTTCCTTCAATTACAAGGCAGTGAAGCTTCAGAACAATTTCTTTCATTCTTGAGAACTTAGAGCAACAACTCCTTGTGCACTAAGTAGTTTTCTTGGTGTCAGCCAAGGAATGAAAATCCTTTCAATGGAACTGGAGCTGTTGTTTTAAGTATTTTTGCAGAGGTATGTGCACTGGGCTACAAGTACTGTTCATTAAATTCATACTTTTCAGCCATATCCTCATAACAAGGTATCCTATTGGGAAACAACCTCTGGTTGCCAGGGTACTGAAAGAGCCTGTCGTTGAAGCACACCTCAACCCAGGTATAATACCTTCACACAGTACTATGTTTTATTAATTGTTCAGGAAAAAACTAATTCTTGTCCGTGCACCAACTTACTTGCACAACAGCTATCCTACCATCCTTGACCAGACCATCTTTTTATTATCTATTTGTTTATTAAGGCTTTACAGCAGAAGTTCCTATCTTGGACAATGAACGTCTCAAATTGGACATCAGGATGCACTGCTAGTACACCCATTAGGAAGTAACTTTTGAGTCCCCCAATCCATCATTCTAAGCGTAGAGCCATGATTCCAAGCCTATTGAAGATATCTTTAATCTGTTGGGGCACTGAAGTCATGTAAGGCTTAGACACTGGCATCCAGTAGTATAAAATCTGATTCTTCTCTAACTTATCTTTTTCTTGTCATTGATTTGGAATCATACTCCAGTGACTAGTGGCACTATGGCTTGACATGCTTGCTTGGAGCAGGCATTGATATATCTAAGTTCACAGCTCATTCAGTTAGGGGAGCTTTATGTTCAACAGCTGCATGGGCAGGAATGACAACTGGAGATATTTTAAAGCTGCGGACTGGTCTTTCCAGACCTTCTACCACCGTTAGGTAACAATGACTGTTATAGTATATTTTCTGTATTGCAAACTGTATTATGCTGAAGCAAGCATGCACTTCAAATTGCCGAGCAAGTCGGAACAAATGGAATATAATTATATACATACCACTTTCACACCTCACTTCAAAGGAAAGAGAAGGTGTATTAGTGGTATAATAGCACAGCTATCAGTACTCAGGAGTGCATTAACGAGAAATGGAGGTAGTATAGAAGTTATATCCTTCCCAGGAGGGATATGACTTGTATATACTACCTCCTTTCAAGCATTCTCAGAAATCATCCAATTTCTTTGATGAAACTGTGTGATCTCTGCTTTAATATAGTAACACTTCACAGGATCAATAGTGGGTTTTAGTTTTGTAAAGTGAGCCAAAGCATAGATAAGTTGTGGACTTGGAGAAGAAGATAGTTTGTTGTTTTAAATGAAGGAGGTCACAGGTTAGTTTATATTGCTGTTTTGATTGTATTCTAGTTACATGACGATGTCCTGAGACTGGGTGTAGCGCTTAATTGATTTGGCCATTAGTGTGAACATATTCACTACTTTAGTTTATTCATGGCTAGTGAAGTATAAGTACTAAAGTGCACTTGAATCGTCTTTATATTGCTATTTTGACACCTGGCATAATGTCACACACTGGGCGTGGCACTTAACTGACTAGGCCCTACACAACTCTTGATCAATGTAGTCCAATTACAGTAGAAAGTAGTATGATATAAACATTTGTGCGTAAAGCCAATCTACATCAATATTATTTTTCAGTCTGAAACATGAAAAATAGGCTTACTAGCTTCTGGGGAGACCTGCACCCCCAGACCTCCTGCTCTATACGTATATGTACTACCCTGGTGCACTCCCCCTTCCAAACCCTGGCATGGCATTGTCACCCCTGTAAGTGTTTTCTTGTTTTTTTAATGCTGTATTTGATGTTAGATGGACTAATATCATTTCATAAAGGTAATTTTCATTCCATAAGATGGTTCTATATAGGATGATTTTAGGGTGTTGTTTAAAAGCAGCATTTTAGGCTGCGAGCATCATTTTATGGGTGATTACTACTTAAACAGTACTATTTGATGATGTTGAAAAAGGGGTTTAAAATTGTGAAAGCCAAAATGGTAGCCAATAAAAGAGCGGTGTTATCAATTTTAACAATGACATGACACAGCCACATAATAGTATCCACCTTTGAATTCACATTTTAAATTCTTTCATTTTGAAGGAAATTCTTTCTTTTCGAAAGCTCACTCTTTTTTTGTAGCTAGGGTGACTTGGGTGAGTTTCTCATCATTATTGCTAGATACAAGTATAGCTGTACCATTAAAAATTTTATCATGTATCATCCAACAGGTGATTCCACACCAACTTTAAAGCAACTACAGAAAACTGATGTTATAGTTGATGTCAGCTCAAGATGGTATGAGCTGGGAATAGAACTTCTGGATGATGATCAGGTGGGACGGCTGGAGGTTATCAAAGCTGATAATGATGAAGTCACCAGAAGATGTTCAGCCATGCTAAATTACTGGCTAAAAACCCACCCTAAGGCCACTTGGCTTCAATTAGTCACAGCACTGAAGGAACGTGGTGTTGAAATGAATAAGGTTGCTGATGAACTGGAAAGAACCTTTACTGGTAGGCCACATGAAAGTTACTGTTTATACTATTTGTATGGTGTATACAATGATCAAGTGTGTTGTGTGGCCAAGAAAGCGGGTTGCCACATTCTGGGTATGTTGACTAAAAGAAAGAAATCACAATTTTCATGCGTGCATAGCTCCATAGTACCTTCTTCAAATTGCACCATTTGTATGTTATAGCTGCCTGCCAGGTGAAGTAGGTCACGCACCAACTTTCTAAAGATAATTTTGGGGAGGCAAAACTTTGATTTGATTTTGTGATCAAGATGTTCATTGGGACTTGGAAATAAAGTATTCTTTTGTCACACAATTCTTTTATCACACACTTTTCAAATTTGGTGCTCATAGATAGTGTATGAAAGTGAATTTGCTTACCAAATAGTAAATACCACACAATAGCAGTTGGCCACACTGAAAACAGTGTGTTTACTAAAGTAAAAACTAACTGGAAACTATACCTGGTGCAGCCAAGACTGAATGTCAGAAACCTTAACTATAAAGATTGAGATACCCTAATAAAGCAGTCACCATAATACAGTAGTAGGATAATTATTAATTACGAAAAATCAGGAACTAGGGATCATTAAAATGAAAAGTATGGGGAGCTTACCTACACCAGAAGGTACATTTAATCCCTAATTCAGTCATGGGTTTAGACTTAAGATGTCTACTATATAAAACATTTCACAACGTCCCTTGTTTTACTACTTTTTAATCACATAGAAAATTCCAAATTTTTCCTATTTACTTTTAAATTATGACTGGTGAACTTGTGCATACCACATCAAAGGAAAGAATGGTGCCAGAATAGATGATATCCGCAACAATGTCATGATTGACAAAATGGCTGTGTTCATGAGGGGACTTTGGCACATATAGTATTCGAAATAAATGTTGTCTGTATATTTTTACACATAGGACCAGGAGATAATAAAGGTAAGAAGTAGTATATGTACCATGACAATGCAAAATTTTTTCCAACAAGGAAAAGCAGACGGAAATTTTTTAAATTCAGACACAAATAGGCTTATTTGTATTGCATTATACACTACTAGCATAGGTACCTGCCCTACGTGCAAGACAATTTCACATTTTCACATTAGCAAGCCTATTAATATGAACATGGGGTTAACTAAACAGCAGAATTACATGTAAGCTAAACCAATAATTATGACATGTGCAAATTGTGTGGTGCTATCCTACTGTAATAACATACATGGTCAATAGTATCTAAAGCACTTGTTGCTATACTGCAAGCAACTGACAATTGAGCAAATTAACTTAATACACAGGTACACACTTCCTGGCTATAATTTAGACATTAACATCACAAAGAATTGGAGTTACAAAGAGAAGGCACTTACTGTGCATAGAACAAACAAATAGAAAAACCAGGCCTGTCCATGCCTGTATATTCATGGCACCTGCCTACGTGCACATCTTCACATTAATCACAATAACATGAATCAGTGCTTTAGGAATGAAGCATGTCCTAAACTTAGTAGCATGCATGCTGATTTCATGAACTTATTTCACCATCATGTAAGCCTAATGGTTAAAGTGATGTGAACATGGAGTTAACTAAATATCAGAATTGCATGTAAGCTAAACCAATAATCACCAAAACATGTACACATTATGTGGTACTATCCTATCATGCAAACACTGTAATAATGTGGTCAACAGTATTTAAAGCACTTGTAGCTATACTGCAAGCAACTGAAGGTTTGAGCAAAATTAACTTAATACACAGGTACACACTTCATCACATCACAAAGAATTGGAGTTACAAAGAGAAGACACTTACTCTAATAGAACACACAGGATAACACACAGACAAATGTACATGCACCAAATTGGCTTGCCCACGCCTGCCCTATACCTATCAAATGTGTTACTGTATACTGCGAGCAAGCTATGAACTTACTATAAGCAAAAAAGTTAAGTTAGAAGAAGCAACCAAAAAGGTAGACAAAATGAAAAAAAAAAAAAAGAAGCAGTTATGCCTGTGGCTGAATTCAAACCCACACCCTACACAGCAGTAACCGCAACAACTTCAGGGAGGTGCTTTACCAGCTGAATTATTTATCATGTGGTTAGCAATGGAATGCAGTTGAACTTTTCACTACATTATGGCCTTCAACGTGCTGTAGCAGACGAAGGAACGACCATGCATTTAGGGCCATTTCACATTTTCACATTAACCACAATAATTGAGATCTTTAAACAGTGATAAACAAACAAACAAACAAACAAACAAACAATAACATGAATCAATGCATCAGGAATGAACAGTGGCAAATCTAGAAGTCATTGTTAACCAGCTAGGGCACTTGGTGGGCATTAATGTATAGTTAAAGCCTTGGAGCAATTAATAAAGTAGATTAAAATTATACAATGTGCAAAGCACACTCCGAATGCGGAGCATGAGTCTTCTAGAGGGGTCTGGGAGCATGCCCCCCCAGCAAATGTTTGAAACAAAGGTACTATGAGATTGAATCTGGTGATACCTGAGACACAAAGTATAGCCATTGCAACACAGAAAGCTTTCTCTTAGATATCAAGACACACCGTAGTGTGTTGTGCAGCCAAGAAAGCCAGCGACCACACTGCAAGTATATTGACAAGAAGGAAGAAAACAGCTTTTTCATGTGTGCATAGCTCCATGGCTCCTTCTCCAAAGCACACCACTTTGCATTATAGCTGTCCCCCAGGTAGGGTACGCCACACAGCAAATTTGATTAAATTCACAACAACCATTTGCAAGATATGGGCATTCAAAATTTCGTTTTAATTTCTTCGTTTTTTTTTCTTATTATGCTGTACAGGGGCTTTGATTTCTTTTCGCACACTTTGCAAAAATTGGTATAAAATGCAAAAACATGTATCTCGGCTGCCTCGATCTTTGGCACAAGTGAAGAGCTTGTAACATAGTCTCGCGTGGCCAGACCGCTTTTTCTCCGTCACGGCGCTTATCGATTAAGCGCCTTTCGGAGTAGGCGCTTATAATCTCTAATCGATAAGCGCTGTGACGGAGAAAAAGCACGTGAGACTACGTATAACCACAGTGGATTCACGTACCAAGTTTGTTGTGAATCTGAGGAATATTGAAGGAGTTATGAGCGTTTATTCACATGAAAAAATATCAAACTTGTCACGGCTACAGGGTAAACCGAGTATCAAGACACACGACAGTGTGTCATGCGGCCCAAGAAGCTGGCGCGCCACACCGTGGGTATATTGACAAGAAGAAAGAAAACATCATTTTCACACTTTTGTATCTCGGTGATCCCTTATCCGATTGGAACCAACAGAGTTGCCCGCCAGCCAGGGGAGTCTACATACCAAATTTGAAGGAAATCGCTCAAGCCATTTCCAAGATACGAGCTGCCAAATTTTTGATTTTGTATTTTTTTTCTTCGTGTTTTCGTACACTTGTGAAATTATGGGGTGCCGTTTGTACCAAAATTGTACAAAAATGCCTTATTTATAAACTATAAACATACTTTATAAATCAATGCACTACTTTATAAATCATGAACATATACTTTATAAATCATATGCATGATTTATAAACCATATACCTGATTTATAAACCATATGCCTGATTTATAAATGATTGACATACTTTATAAACTATAACATTGATTTATATAAATTATACATGTGATTTTTAAACTATAACACTTATTTGTAAAGTATAAACACTGATTTATAAATTGTAATATATCAATGTACTACTTTATAAATCATGTGTATAGTTTATAAATCATACACATGATTTATAAATCAATAACATACTTTATGAACCATACATGCATAATTTATAAATCATCATTATGATTTATAAATTGCACATGTCAGATTAATAAATCATAAGTATATTTTACAAACCATCATCACGAGTGACGTAGTTTGGTTATTGTTACATTTTATAAATCACTGTCGTACTTTATAAATTTAACACATACTTTACAAATCACATGTACAATTTACTTTTGTAAACTAATACCATGATATATAAATCAATAGTGTAATTTAGTAGCCATATATTGTTGTTTAGTATCGATATCAATATTGCTTAGATGTGCATCAAATGTAAAGCATTTGTGTCATGTGATCCAGCACAGGATTCAGCACACTTAGTACAAGCTTTGGCAGCTGTTGTGAGCACTTGCACTAATGAGAGCAACCTGGAAAAGTGGAGTATCACCATTACCAATGCCCCTGTCATTGTCGTGGGTAACTCCCCTGCCAGTAATTCCACTAATTATGCTACTCTTGCTGGCTACTCTTACACGGTGTAGGATTTGGGCTCAAGCTAGTCAGTGACAACAGTGGCATAATTGGTGACAACAGTGGCATAGTTGGTGGAACCACTGGCAGGGGCATTGGTAATGGTGATATACTCCACTTTGCCGGGTTGCTCTCATTAGTGCAAGTGCTCACAACAGCTGCCAAAGCTTGTACTAAGTGTGCTGAATCCTGTGCTGGATCACATGACACAAATGCTTTACATTTGATACACATCTAAGCAATATTGATATGAATTCTAACTATCGATACTAAACAACAACATATGGCTACTAAATTACACTATTGATTTATATATCATAGTATTAGTTTACAAAAGTAAATTGTACATGTGATTTGTAAAGTATGTGTTAAATTTATAAAGTAGGACAATGATTATAAAATACAACGATAACCAAACTAAGTCACTCGTGATGATGGTTTGTAAAATATACTTATGATTTATTAATCTGACATGTGCAATTTATAAATCATAATGATGATTTATAAATTATGCATGTATGGTTCATAAAGTATGCTATTGATTTATAAATCATGTGTATGATTAATAAACTATACATATGATTTATAAACTATACACATGATTTATAAAGTAGTACATTGATATATAAATTAATATTACAATTTATAAATCAGTGTTTATACTTTACAAATAAGTGTTATAGTTTACAAATCACATGTATAATTTATATAAATCAATGTTATAGTTTATAAAGTATGTCAATCATTTATAAATCAGGTATATGGTTTATAAATCATGCATATGATTTATAAAGTATATGTTCATGATTTATAAAGTAGTGCATTGATTTATAAAGTATGTTTATAGTTTATAAATAAGGCATTTTTGTACAATTTTGGTACAAACGGCACCCCATAGAAAATTGCTATAAAATGCAAACGCGTACTCCGATCGCCTTCAAATGTGGCACACAGAAAGGGAGTCCAAAGGCGAATCCTAGTATTAAATTTGGTGCAAATCCAATGAATGGTTCGGGAGTTATGACCGATTATTCGCGTAAAACAAGATCGATTTGTTGTCACGCCTACAGGGTAAACCGCTACATGGAATGAGTTAAAAATTGCTATGTAGATGGAGTAACCATCGTAGGAGTGCCTTTTGGTAGTTTGAAAGGAATCGAGATAAAGACCATGGAGATATGACACAAAATCCAACCTGTGTCACAATTACGCGATCGATTTTTATGAATAAAAAACTATTAGTTTTCACGCCTACTAGGCAAACCACTTAGAGCAATGAGCTGAAAATCGGTGTATAGCTGGAATAATATTCATAGAAAGTCCTTGTAGTAGTACAGAAGAATCGGATTACAAACCACTGATGAAAGCCAACTCCGTGTAGCAAATACGAGATTGAGATACTCTAATAGAACAGTCACCCTAATAGAACATTCAGCTAATATATTTACTCCATGCATTATAGAATTCTATTACATTACAAGTTATTCTGTAGGGAGTTCAGCTGCAAACAGTTAATCTTATAGACAGTTCAGCAAGAAGCAAGTCACCCTACAGAGAGTTCAGCTACAAATCTATTGCTGTGGTGATTCAGAACATTACAAGTCACCCTGTAGAGAGTTCAGCTACAAACAATTCACTCTGTAGAAGTTCTGCTACAAAAAAAGTCTTCATGCAGAGAGTTTAACAACCAAAATCCACCATGTAAAGACTTCAGCTTTACTAACAAGTTACTCTGTTGAGAGATCAGCTAGAAATAAGAGAGAGCTCAGCTAGAAAACATCACCTTGTAGAGAGTTCAGCTACAAACAAATCACACTGTAGAGAGATCAGATAGAAGAAGCCACATTGTAGAGGGTTCAGCTGTGAAGTGATCACCCTAGAGAGAGTTCAGCTAGAAAAAATCACCCTGTAGAGAGCTCAGATACAAAGAAACCATCCTGTAGAGAGATCAGCTAGAAACAAGTCACCTGTAGAGACATCAGCTATAAAGAAACCATCCTATAGAGAATTCAGCTACAAACAAATCACCCTGCAGAGAGTTTGGCTACAAAAAATCACCCTGTAGAGTATTCAGCTACAAACAAATCACCTTGTAGAGTGTACAACTAGACACAAGTCACCCAGTAGAGAGATCAGCTACAAGAAGTTACACTGTAGAGAGATCAGCTAGAAGAAATCACCTTGCAGAGAGTTCAGCTACAAAGAAACCATCCTGTAGAGAGTTCAGCTACAAACAAATCACCCTGTAGAGAGTTCAGCTACAACCACATCACCCTGCATGGAGTTTGGCTACAAAGAAACCATCATGTAGAGAGTTTAGCTGCATACAAATCACCCTGTAGAGAATTCAGCTACAAACAAATCACTCTGTAGAGAGATCAGCTAGAAGAAGTCACCTTGTAGTGAGTTCAGCTACAAAAAACCACCCTGTAGAGAGTTCAGTTGCAAACAAGTCACCCTGTAGAGAGTTCAGCTATAAAAAGTCACCCTGTAGAGAGATCAGCTACAAAGAAACCATCCTGTAGAGAGTTCAGCTACAAACAAGTTACCCTATAGAGAGATCAGCTAGAAACAAATCATATTGTAGAGCGTTTAGCTACAAACACATCACCCTGTAGAGAATTCAGCTACGAAAAGATCACTGTGTAGATAGCCGGTTCAGCTATAAGAAGTCACCTTGTAGAGAGTTCAGCTACAAAGAAACCACCATGTAGAGAGTTCAGCTGCAAACAAACTACCCTGTAGAGAATTCAGCTACAAATAAGTTGCCCTGTAGAAAGATCAGCTAGAAGAAGTTACCTTGTAGAGAGTTCAGCTACAAAGAAACCATCATGTAGAAAGTTCGACTACAAACAAGTCACCCTGTTGAGAGATCAGCTACCTTGTAGAGAATTCAACTACAAAGAAGCCATCATGTAGAGGGTTCAGCTACAAACAAGTCACCCTGTAGAAATATCACCTAGAAGAAGTTACCTTGTAGAGAATTCAGCTGCAAAGAAACCATCAAGTTGAAAGTTCAGCTACAAACACGTCACCCTGTAGAGAGATCAGCCAGAAGAAGTTACCTTGTAGAGAGTTCAGCTACAAAGAAACCATCATGTAGAGAGTTCAGCTACAAACAAATCACCCTGTAGAGAGATCAGCTACAAACAAGTCACCCTGTAGAGATATCAGCTAGATACAAGTTGCCTTATAGGGATCAGCTACAAACAAATCACCCTGTAGAAATATGTGTTGGAAACAAATCACCATGTAGAGAGTTCAGCTAGAAACAAGTCACTCTGAAAAGAGTTCAGCTACAAACAATGGGAGTTTCAGCTACAGCTCAGTTATGTATAAGAAGTCACCTTATTACCTACAGTATGATTATCTTTCATTGTTAAATATACAAATATTTTTAATCAGACAAAAAACTGTACACAACATTTCTTCCTTTGTTCCACAATTCCTGCAGAAATTGAAAAAAAACAAGTTAGAAGGAAGCACCGAAGCCAGTTAATGGCTGGCTTTGTGGCTTGCAATACAAAAAGAAGTGATATCTAAACCAAAACAACCAAGCTGTAAAAAAAGAGTGCGGTCCCCAAAAAGGCCAGGATGAAAAGAGATGTGAAATCCAAGGTGGCGGCCAAGAAATGGCTGTGATGGTAGGCTAATGGCAAAAATTTTAATTATGACAATTCAGGTGAATTTGGTGCCGAATCCTAGTGGAGGAGGCAACGCAAATTCACCTGAATTGTTGTAATTAAAATTTTTGCCATTAACCTACCATCACAGCCATTTCTTGGCCGCCACCTTGGATTTCACATCTTTTTTCATCCTGGCCTTTTTGGGGGCCGCACTCTTTTTTTACAGCTTGGCTGTTTTGGTTTAGATAGAAATAACATGAAAATTGGTTTGTAGATTAGCTAATCATTGTAGCAGTGCCTTTTGATAGTTTGAATAGCAACAGAGTTACAGCAACAAAGTTATAACACAAAAACCAAGCAAGTGTAAAATCGTGGGATTGAGATACTCTAATAGAGCAGTCACCGTGGGGTAAAAAGGTGTGCAAAAAAATGCCGAAAGACTTATCAAGAGTTTGAACCAGGGACCTCCATACCTAACATCTGCATCCTTAACCACTGAACCACTGCTACCTTGGCTGATCACCTCACTTAATTTCTGCTTTATAAATGAAATTTCTAGTTGAAATCTGCTTATAATCAAACGTTTGTAATTTCATATATCTACCAATAAAAGTACTAGATTGTTCTAGAACATTCTATGTATGTTCTATTAGAAGTCCTTAAAAATGTACACTCTATTAGGGTATTATAATAATCACTGTGAAAAAGGTGGGATATAATATGGTATTTCCAGTGGCTTATTGAATACATATAAACCTTAATATAAATCCTGTATTATACTCATCTTATACTTTAGTATTAATCCATACTATACTATTACATTTATGGTTTTAGTTTATTTATTACACTACCTGAAATAGCTTATATCTAGTATAATGCCCACACTATACCATCACATATATGGTTTCAGTATGTTTAACACATTAACTAAAGCCTTACATGTGATTGTTAGTATATTACAGGTTATATCAAGCTTTTTTGTATTCAATAAGCCACTGGAAATACCATCTTATATCCCTCATTTTTCACAGTGAATATTATCAAATATTGAATTAAATCATGCAATGAAATACATTTATAAGTCTGTCTTCATTAATCATCAATAATCTACATAGAAAAGAAGAAATGTGAGTAAAAACAAACCTCACAGTCAGCCATAGGCTGGTTTTGGGGCCTTATAAAGTACAAAAAGAAGTGAAATCCGCACAAAAACAGCCAACTGTGAAAAGTGGTGCAGCCTTAAAAGCCTGGGTGAAAAAAGTTGTAAAATAAAAGTGGCAGCCAAGAAATGGCTGCAATGATGTTAATGCTAAAAATTTTTTAAAATGGCTTATTAAAATTGTTTAGCATTAACATCATTGCAGCCATTTCTTGGCCGCCACCTTTGATTTCACAACTTTTTTGCCAGGCTTTTTTAGGCCGCACCACTTTTTCACAGCTTGGCTGTTTTGTGTGGATATTCATAGCATTAATTTTTATTGGTTGTAATAACAATAATGGTGTATAATTTATAAACCTATGAGAGTGTAATTCTATGGTTATCATTTGCAGAAAATTTATTTATAACCTCTTCGAGATTAAGTGCTCTTGAGATTTCTCTCTCCACAGACAGTACAGCTAAGTTAACCAGCCTTTCTTCCTGCATTGTGGACCTTAAATAGGTCTTTATATGCATTTTAATTCTGAGAATGATCTTTCACAAGATGCAGAACTAACACAGTAGTGATGTGCAATATTAGGATTTTGGTTTCGGTACGATATCGATATGATAATTGGTAAAATATTGAAATTTCGATGCTTTTTTGGTATTTTTCTTCTGATTAATTGTGTGGGGAAAATGTTTATAATTAGCAGCTATGCTTCATAGAATTTGTGATGAAGGTAATAACAAGCTTTGGAAACTGGTAGACACCTTTTAAAATGGCTGAACTGTACAGAACTGTGCACAATTTCATTTCTACCATAATTGCACAATCACACACCAAAAGTGGTAAATTACCAAAATATTATTCAATATATTGAAAATTATAGCAAAATATTGACTATAAAATAAATATTGATATCAGTTATAAAAATATTGAGATTTGATGCGATATTGGTATTGAAAAAAATATTACAATGTCGATAATTTTTCGGTATATTGCACATCACTATAACACAGATTGTAAGTGCAATCTGTAAGACTTTCAGTAAAATTGGAAATGCTTCCTTGACTGGTGATAGCACTTTAAATACATCAGCTGTATTGTTTAATTTCTTTTTGTTTAATGTTCGTTTAGACAGTATTGATTCATTCCTACAGATTCGCTATCTAAGCTGTAGTAATCTACAAGTGGTTGTAGCTGTTCTGGTTCCAAAAACTTAGAGCTTCGTGGATCACAAGTATGAATTGCTCTCATAAGTTCAACATTTCTCTCCCCAAATCTATGATTCAGCTCCAACAAGAAAGCATCCAAAATAGGGTTGTAAAGGCTAACTTTGAATTGCTGGCTTGTTGTCAGTTGTTCATGTGAAACTGTAGACTCCAAGATGACTGTGTCATTGCACAGGTGACTAGGAAGCTTTCTTTTCCTGTTTGGGAAAATTTCAGTGATCTCAATGTTATGGAGTTTTGCATCACTTTCTACACAAGTGAAGAGACAACACCAGTGCCTGTCAATTTGAAAGTCTTTAATTGTTTTGATGGTTCCCAAAACCAAATCAGCTGCCTTAGATAGGTCCAAAGTGGCACTCTAAAACAAATCTGACAGTCCCTTGGTGATAGAAAGAATTTTGTCAAATGTAATAAGAGAAAGAAAGAAATGAAAGGTTTTTATCTGCAACAATAAGCCTGTAGCTTGTGTAGCTTTTATTCCATCACTGCCTTCACCCATATCTTATAGTGTGGTTAGGATAGCATCAAATGTGTAGCACATGGAATTTACTGAAGAGTATCTACAGGCCCAACAAGTATCAGACAATCTTTGCAGTTCTCAAGTTGGCTTTTCAGGATGCAGTTCCTTTTGCTTCTGCAAGAAGATTACATGAACCTTAGTAGTAGCTAAAATACATAGAGACTTTCTACAAGAGCGTAAAACTGTGTAGCACCTGGAATAGCCCTTACAATATCAACTAGGACCAAGTTTAAAATGTGAGCATGACAGTGGATGTAAATTGTGTGTGGTGCAAACTCCATCAATTGTGTTTGAATGCCTGTGCAATGTCCACTCATGACAGAAGCACCATCATATCCCTGTGATGCAATGCATGTTAATTCTAGTTCATGCTTCCTAAGTGTATCCACAATGCCTTCCGTCAGGCTTTTAGCATCAAGAATAGTAGCTTCAGCAAAGGTTTATTGACAGTACCCTCTTTAGGATCAATACATCTCAGAACAAATGTTATTTGCTCTTTCTTAGAGATATCTTTGGTTTCATCAACCAGAATCGAGAATAATCCAGCTTCAGGAACTTTGCAGCAAACAATACTCTGCACCATTATACCCATAAGTTTCAACAAGTCATTTTGGATAGAAGGACATGTGTAAAGTGCATTCTTGGGTCGATACATAAGTCTTTCACTAACAACTTCATCATGACTGGCCGCTAATTTAAAGATTTCTAGAAAATTACCCCTATTTAGTGAATTCACAGACTCTCTGTGACTTTGTAATGTAATTTTCTGTTGGCTGCATACCAAAGAACTTCAAGTATTGTTTTCAGACAGTGGCAATTGTTGGAAATCGTCTTAGCTCTAGATGCATCCATCCTCTTATCAACAGTAGTACCACTTTCTGTATTTTTCACATACTCATGCCAGGAAACGATGACTTCTTTGTGGATCTTGCAATTGTCATGGCATGAAACAATGCCATCCTTACCCATAGCATGTTTCCAGTCCCTGAATCCACTTTTTGTGAATGTTTCCAAGTACTTTCCAGGTTCTGTGTTAAAATTACGACATGCATAACAGTATGCAGCATCTTTCTCCCTTGAATACTCAAGCCAATGGTATGATTTGTATAGGTAATCACACACATTTGAGTGCAATTAGGGAATAATTGTACGAGTAACAGTCAAAATTGCACGAGGAGAAGCCGAGTGCAATTTTGGCTGTTACGAGTACAATTATTCCATAATTGCACGAAAATGCGTGTGATTGCCTACTAATCACATAGTGACCACCCTTCGTGGTTTGTAGTACACATCTATCCAGTTCTATGTGGCCATTAACTTCTACCAGGTGATTGCATCATCCTTCTTTGTATTACATCATTTGTTGTTGCACTTAAAAGGCTTCACGTGTCAGCAATTCTGATTGGCTACTCAAAATGTCTACATATGTTGCACTTAAAAGGCTTCTATTGTCAGCTTATTTGATTGGCTATTCATTATATCACTTTCTTGTTGCACTTAAAAGGCTTCTGTTATTCTGCTATTTTATTGGCTACTTTACAGTGCAATTACAGAAACAAGGCCGTGCGATTTGGGATTAATTGCACTCCTACTATTGGGACTAATGTATGGCAAATTAAACCACTATGTGATTAGTAACTCCAAACAAAAATTGCAGTGTTTATTGCCTTTCAGTGTAGTAGGAAACTTCAATATTGGTTGCACTGGAACTTGTTCAGGTCCAGTAGCAATGTCTGTTGCAATGTCACTTGCTCTACTGGTACTAGGGGTCATGGCAGTTATATCACAAAATGAATTCAGGTGCTGCTGACAGACGGCGTTACTGTCTTGTGACTTTTGTTCACTTACTTCACTATGATTTCGTTGGGCACAGCCGGTTTCATTCACACTTTTCTGGCATTCCTGTTGCCCACTCGTGATTTCCCTTGTTCTTGTGGTAGCGAATGAAAACTTAAACAAAATCAGTTGCTTTGCCATGTATTGACACGTGTCCTAACATGTGACAGTCGGTTAGCAAATTTATTACAACACACAAGACTCGAGGGCCATAAAGAAGACGATGTGAAAGCTAGACACTAATAAAAGTAAGTACAGTTGCATGGTTGTATATAGTTAGCTATAATAGTTGACTGCTATATAAAATGTTGGTCACAGTATATTCCAACATATAGAATTTTACCTGGGCACAAGCCAAATTAACTAGGGCACAGGCTCTGGTAGGCCCGGGTGTAGATACACCACTGGGATTGAAGCATTAAAGATCATGTCCTGAAGTAGCATGCATGGTGATATTATGAACGTTATTCCACCATCATGCAAGCCTAATAGTTAAAGTGATGTGAACATGGAGTTAACTAAACAGCAGGCGTGCATGCAATAATTACCAAAACATGCGCAAATTATGTGGTGCTATCCTATCATGCAGGCACTGTAATAACATGGTCAACGGTATTTATAGCACAGGTACACACTTCATCATATCACAAAGAATTGTGAAGAGAAGGCACTTGAACATGCACCCAATTGGCCTACCCATGCCTGCCCTATGCCTATCAAATGTGCTACTGTATACTTTTCCAACAGTCCATATGTAGTGTAGCAATATATACCAGGATGCTATGAACTTATATGAGAAAAAAAGCGAGTTAGAAAAAGTATGTACCAAAAAAGTATATAAAACGAAAAATAAAGTTTTGTCATTGGCGGGATTCGAACCCACACCCTACACAACAGTAACAGCAACAACTTCAGGCTGAGTTGTTTATCGTATGGAATGCAGCTGAAGTTTTCTCTACATCATGGCCTTCAACATACTGTAGTGGACGAAGGAATGCACATAGAAACTTGTAATAAACTTTGCGATGTAGCCAGATGGTGAGCGTTTCATTTCACATGTGAATCATCTTGATACGTATGATATGTGCACAGATTGCTGAGTAATTGTTGTCAATAACTGACATATGAAAAAGTGTGTCACGAAAAGGTGGCACTGAGAAGAAAAAAGTTGTTATGGGCTGCAATCAAACCCTGGACCTTCGGGTTAACAGTTCTATGTGTTAATGCTTTGGCTGTTTGTTCGTGGTTTTGACAGGAATGTAGCTCAAGTTTTCTCCTACACTAACGGCTACAATGCTTTATAGAGAATGAGCGGAAGCAGGTAGTGATTTGTAACAACAAACTTGGAGTTTCCAGATGATTATCACTTAATTTCATTTAAGTCCTGTGTCAATACGTGCTTTGGTTGTTGAGTAAGCGGCACTGCAGACGGAAAGATAGACAGACAGACCAGCGTTGAAACCGGGTCGGGTCATCCGGGTCACATTTTATCCGGATCATCCGGGTCTGACCCGGTTTACAATTTATCCGAGTCTGACCCGGTTTACAATTTATCCGGGTCTGACCCGGATTGGATCACGTGAGAAATGAAATTGTTCGTTTGACGACATGGAACTTATAAACGCTATCGTGTAGCTCTTTCATGAGCCACGCCCACTTATCACATTACCAACATATGCTCAGCCACGCCTATTTGTTAGTAAGTGCAGTATGTAGCACAAAACTGAGGGTATCTATGGTGAGGGGGGTAGCTATTGTCAGTAGGTGAAGACCTTTTTTTTTTTTTTTGGTCTTCAACCTACAGCCTAGGCTGAAGTTGCAATATTTACTCAACACGAATCGAACGCTCAAAATGTAGACTCGTTCGCTTGCCCGAAACACGTCTCGGCTTTAATTAATCCGGGTCACATCCGGGTCAAATCCGGGTCTGACCCGGATTGCTATCCGGGTCAGTGGGTCATCTGGGTCAGCAGTAGTGACCTGGTTTCAACGTTGAGACAGACGGTTTTTCAGCTTTATCAAACAGTACAGTCGTACCGTTTAAGTAGAAATCCATGTGAAATTTTCGCGCGCCGCCCAAAATCGCGCCTTTAAAAATCATCCTAGAGATATCTTACGAGATGAAAATCACCTTTACGGAATAGTACTAGTCCATATAATACATAAAACAGCATTAAATACAACAAAACTCTTACAGGTGGCCGGATACAGAATTTTAAAAATCGCCAAAACTTTGAATTTTAGACTGACTGCCTGACTGCCTGATCACAGTCGCAAGCCTAGAGGCCAAACGAAGCAGTGCACGGCCACCATTTTATGCAACAATAGCAAACTCACTAGTGGGATGTGCCTTTTCTTTTATCTTCAATCAGGCTGCTTGTCTTCTTCTTCATCCAACGAAACCATATCGAGGCGTAAATTTTCCGTATCAACACTTTCTTTAAGCAGCATAATAGACGCCACAAGATTATTTAAGGCGCATAGACTACGCTACTGTACAGAGGAATAGATTATATTCCTTACTGATATAATCTATGATGGAGGATACTGTACAGAGGTACTGTTACTAGCTAGATAGCTTCACGATAGGTCACAAGATCATGCCCATTCTTCATTGTACGCATTATCAATCTATCGATTGAAACCACGATGACACACCCCTTTTGCACTAGCTGTATTTCAGTAACCACATACCTCAATTTGAAAGGTTGATTCGACATACTCTATAATTGATCAAAACCACACCCCTTTTTGGGCAAGCGCACATCTTGCAGGCTGCCTCGAGATACTATAACACAGTAGTTACCCTAATAGAACAGTCACATATTTATAGCTAGCTGTATGCCTTAACAAAAAAACTAAACAAACTAGTATATCAAAAATTATAAATTTAAAAATAAAGTAGGAATCCAAGCGATAAAAAGTAGTGAAACAAGAGAAGAACGATGGTAGCTATTACAGCATGGCTTGGTGGGAAATTCCTACTTTGGCATTGAACACAAAAATAATGGCTATACCATGTCAAAGTAGGGATTTCCCACCGAGCTGTGCTGTAATAGCTACCATCGTTCTTCTCCTGTTTCACTACTTTTTATCGCTTGGATTCCTACTTTATTTTTAAATTTATAATTTTTAATATACTAGTATATATAGATATGCCTCACCTTCACCTTTATAAATGATGTCATAGGGAAACACTATGCCAATACATACTTGTACAAAGTTCCCTCACTACACATCCATTTTGTTCTGTGACATCAGAAAATGTCATTGCGGATATCATCCATTAATACTTTTGTCTGAACGCACACCAATTACTGGAAAATGGAGAGCGCTTCATTTTCAGCTATGTTTAACCCATTACACACTGTTACAAATGAATGAGAAGCAGAGAGCAGACCACTTAGAACCTGGGGTCAGACAGCAACTTGTGTTGCAGCTTATTACTGCTACATTTATGTACTTGCTAAGGAGGCAATTTGGGTACACATTTGTGGCAAATTTTGTAGTAAAGTATGCAAAATAATTTTATGTACATCATACAGTACAATAGTACTGTATAGTAGGGACATCAAAGGTGTGGGGACGATCCGTGATATAATATAACCCAAAAACCTGCTGCTATTTTTCCTCACAATGACATGACAGTATTGGTTGGGTAAAACCAAGCCCAAAGTGTCTTCAGATCAACCTGAAACGTTTCCGTCAAGTTGCTACAGAATTTAAAAAAAATTTAGTCAATGGAATTTTCTACTGCCTGCCTGCCTGCCTGCCTGCCTGCCTGCCTGCCTGCCTGCCTGCCTGCCTGCCTGCCTGCCTGCCTGCCTGCCTGCCTGCCTGCCTGCCTGCCTGCCTGCCTGCCTGCCTGCCTGCCTGCCTGCCTGCCTGCCTGCCTGCCTGCCTGCCTGCCTGCCTGCCTGTGTGGTTAGTCTGTGCAGAATGGTAGTTTCATGATGGGGTCATGTCCGTCTTCAAAAATGTGCAGGAACAATCGGTAAATAAGCTATAGCACTAGTTCTCACTTTCGCCCAACGTTTTTCAACTTGTAGGATGACGAGGATCACAAAACTCTCTCAGTCTGAGTGATTTTCATGGCAGTCGTGCATCCAAATTACATGAGTATTAATCAATTCCCATAATTGATTTCAGCCTCAATATCTATATAATCACTGCCCAGTTGTAGCTTGAGGGGCTCCTTTGATCTCAGGTATGATAGTGCTGCATGTAATAGTTGTAACACAGGCATGAGGACTTTGCCTGATATGTATGCCCAACTGCCAAGGTCCGCAGGCCTGAGGGTAGAGGGAATATATATCAGGCAAAGCCCGAATCCTCTGCGTTACAGCTAATATGTAACCCTTATCAGGCTGATAGCCTGTACAGGGCAATCAATCACCCAAGCCAATATGAGTGCAACCACTGGATGTATTATATATGCTTACCTAAAATTTTTGGTTATGGGTCAGCAGCTAGTATGTTCTGGTTATGTCCAGCTATGATGAACGGACATATCCTAGAGATATCATGGAAAAGTTTGGTTATGTGAGTTTAATCTTTTAATCAGTTCTATTGAATCACTTATGGAAAAAGTATGAGTTCACTAAAGGCCAAGATAGGTAAGTTTGCTTGTAGAGTGGTTGCTCCATGCAGGGTGGTAGCTTCATGATGGGGGCATGTCCATATTCAAAAAACATGCTGAAATGATCGGTGAATAAGCTTAGCACTCGTACTTACCTTAGCCTAATGCTTTTCAACTCGTGGGATGGCGAAGATAACAAAACACTCTTCGTCTGATGTTTTTCATAGCAAAATTCAAGTTGTGCATCCTAATCATGTGAGTATTAATCAATCCCCACAATCGATTTTGGCATCAAACCATCAACATCTATACAATTACTGCCCAGTTGTAACCTGGCTACATTTCGTATGTAGCCAGGCTAGCTGGGCTACATACGAAATGTAGCCCGGCGGCTCCTTTGATCTGAGGTGTGAAAGTGTTACATGATAATAATACAACATCTATACACATGTTACCTATAATCAAGGAAAATTTCTACTGCGTATAATACAGTTTACAATTATTACATGCCAGTGTCATGTAGGTTGTATCATTTAACCATCAGAGGTAGCACACAGTGGAAAAACATTGACATTATTGTTTTACCTGCAATAGTGCATGAAAAGTCTTCCTGCTTTACTCCCATATTTGTAGAGATGTAGATAGGTGCAATGGTTAGTATAATGCATGAACAAAATATCTTTATTGATGTTGGGTTTATTGCAGGAGGAGGCTATATATGGCCTTCTTAATGGTTAAGTGGGAATAATTGATTAACTTTCTTCTCACAATATCATTGTACACAATGTATTTCCCATTTAGTCACAGCTCCAAAATTTACAACACTGCCGTCACCACAAAGTGTAGACCTCACACAAACTGCCACATTCACATGTTCTGCTACTGGTGATGATGTGAAGTACCAATGGACAATTGGATCAGGATCATTTCCTAGTAAAGTGACTGGTATAAACACCAATACTCTGGTGATCCCAGATGCGAGGTCATCTGATAATAACACCTACTCTTGTACAATTAGCAATGATGGAGGTAGCGTTACATCAGATCCTGTTCAACTAACAGTTACTGGTATGTAAGTTAACAGATCACATTATAATTTTGTTACATTGGCATGTAGGCTTAGTAATTTTTTGTGAATTATTAAAGCATCTTAATCAAGGTAGTTATAAAATCATGACCACTAGTACCTACATATCACTATTATTCTAGTTTTAATGATAACTGAATTAGAGATTAAATGTTCACTAAAATAAACTTCAGGTGTCCCCTGTTTCACTAATTTTTATTTCTATGATCCCTAATGAACTTAAGATTCTTATATTTGTTCTTTTATACTGTAAGTTATGGTAAGGAAGGATAAAAGTAAGGCAATATTGTATGTGCTGTGTGGCTATCAATATGCCAACAGTTTCTTCTTAAGTAAATTCAAAATCTTTCTGTGAAAGAAGTAGACTTGCCTGCCACTTACTTGTACATGCAACGATACAGCATCTTAGTTGACGTCTACTTTGTTCGAACATAATGTTTTGCATATACTATTCTACAAGCAATCGTTTTCTTGCATGATGACAGACAGCATCTCGTCTACAATGGAGAACAGTTCACCCGGTGAGCACATTGTGTTGGTGCAATAGCAACAGGTATAGCTGGAAATGGAAGCCATGCTGTGCTTAACTGATGGTCAGTTCAAGTTGTCCATTTAATGCATGGAGTTGGGCCATGTTAGTGGACTAGCAATAGTTAACTATACTCAACAAGAGTCTTCACAATTGTTGTAGAACCATCCTCTTTTACTTCTACTAACAACTTGTAGTGGTTGGTCTAATGACTCAGATGGCTCTAATAAAACTGTACCTTTGAGTTAAGTAGCCTGTGCTGGCACTGTTGCTGAATAATTGGCAAGTAAACATACAGCTTTAGTAAGATTTACACTTGCTGTAACATTTCCATTGTTTTCAGGGACTTTCACTTCCTCAGCAACTTTCCTAGGTAGATGTTTTTTATTGAATTCTTGTCACTGGTCTCTGTTGTTACAACTGGCTATACCACTCTCTCCACAGTTTCTGTCAGGAAAATTGCATCTATTGCTGCATAATACTGATGGTCATGTTTTGGTAATATACCACACCAGGAGCAAGGCAGTGTGTGACTCTTGTAGTGTTTGTCATCGACAGTGCATGAACCTGTGTAGGCCTTTGAGGCAGAGGAAATTTTTTGCTTACAAATAACAAGGGTTGTTGTTGCTGTTGTTTAACTGCCACGGCTTGACGGACTTGTATTATGGCCTTTCCAAAGTTCTAAAAATTTTGCATCTTTTGTTCCAACCATAAGCCTGTCTCTGATCATCTCATTATGTAAAGCTCCATAGTAGCATGCTGTGCTCTGCTAATTCATACAGTGTGGTGATAAATGGGTCCACCAGTTAACTGCTTCCGTTGATTAAATCTGGCATGTTCAAATATTATGTCACAATTCTTAGCAAAGTTTCAAATTTTTCTTTAACACCCTTGTACTTCTTTACATCCTCATTTGTTAAGTAGCAGCGCTATAGTATCTTAGAGAATAGTTTAATGGAGGAACAAGAAATATAAGGAGGAAGAAAGTCTTGACTTTTTCCTTTAACTCAAGGAGACTCCTGCTAAGCCATAATAGCTTATTGTGAAGAATTAAACCCCCATGCAGTGATTTATCCATGATGAGTTGTGGAAGACTCAGGAAAGAGAAGCAAGATCCTTTCAACATTCAGGTTATAGTAAACTCAGTCAGAGGAAGATGAGGAATTGTGCTTATAATTTCTCAAGGTCACAGCAAGAAATTGTAGTGACATGTTTTATGTAAGTAGGTTATAGTTAATAATTGTGATCATGTGATGTATTATCATGATGTAATGGCAAGTGATGAACTCAAGTATGCTGATTACACTTTAGATAACACTGAGGTAATTCATATAAATTTGAAGATGCAAACTATCTGGGGTTTTGCTGAGTCAGTCATATACAGATGAGACTATATATATATTTGCAATATCAACAATGACTTATTTGCAATATCAACAATGACTTTGGTAAATCATTACAAAATCTGTAACTACATTGTAAGTGGTTGCATTCAGATTGCATGGTTCATTAAGTGTGCAAATAATTTTTGCTTGTAACTGCAGTCTTGAAGCTATCCACTTCCACATAAAACGAAAAAAAATGAAATAGCATGGGCTAATTATTGCACAACATGCACTCCTTGTCAGTTTCATCTATATAAGATAATTTTATGCCCCTTCTAAACTCTTATAATATAAATAATCTTTCATGATATTCACTGCATGTAACACTATTATTTCCTTTCACTACATGCTATTACAAGAAGCCAGTACTTATAGATGTACTATCAGAACACATGATAGTGCATCATGTAGCCAAGTACAGCTAGTGTGGATGCATGACAGACAAGTGTGTATTTTACAGGAACCAAGGAAATGCCCTACTCACACATCCATAGCTAGATAGTGCCAGAATGGAAATTAATCAGTTTTACTGTGGAAACTCCCTCGGGTTAGGTAGGACACTTCCTATCCCAATTTAGAGTTGAGTCCACTCAGCCATCACTGATTTAAGTTTTATTTTTTCTTCTTCGTATTTTTTTCTTCCTTTCTGCTTCTTTTTCATCTTTTTGCTCCACTCACTATAACTCACGCATGCTTTAGTCAACTAACTTCAAATTTGGAGGGTAGTATGAGTGTAATGCAGCACATGTACAACCCAAGTTTTGTACAGATCAAAGTAAGAACAAGAAAAGTATGGGTGATTCGAAAATTTCAAAAGTAATTTGTTATCATTCCTACAGGGTAATCCGCTTAACAGAATAACTTGACAATCAGTCTGTGCATGAAGTAATTATCATAAAGCTTTTGTAGTTGGAAAGTACTGGGAGTATTAGTTAAGGAGTTGATGTGAAAAAGCATAATCGAGAGAGCAGTCACCAAGAAGTAAAAACAAATGTAGCTTAGTTCTCAAATGGTGATATGTCTCATCGCCTGGATGTTTAAGTGTGTGAGGCAGCATAGGCAAGCGGTCAGGACATCTCAATTTGATTTGATTAATTTGATTTATTGTTTTAACTCTACACAATTGGCTAGAGCCATTCTTCCTTGTAGGAGTGACAACATACAAAACACTAAAAATACAAAGTACAATAATTAGCTAAACACATAATCAAAAGGTCCCAGGTTTGATACCAGTTATGCCACTTTGATGTTGTTGTTTCCTTGAACAAGAAATTTTACTCACATTGCTCCAATTAACCCAGCTGTTAAATGGGGACCTGGTGACCTGGTATCAACTATAGGGAAGTAGCCCACCCAGCTGTAACATCATGCAATGAGTACCTGGTGTAAACTAGGGAAGCAAATGCCAAACTGTCCTTGTCTTGCTTAGCAGCATTGAGGTCATTGTGGAATTTTTATGTTCTGTGACCTCTCTCCATGGGACTTGGATGGTCCTCCTGCGGGTTACTAGTCCTGCCCCAGGGGAAGTTGCCTGCACTAGACTTGAGTGCCTGAGCGGAGCACAGGCATCCCAGTGCTGGTTCACTAGTGGCAATAGCTGTGTTTCTCACGGCTGCCAGATGCTTTGCTTACTTTGGGTGTACAGAGTGTACACAACAGTTTGAAATCGTCAGATCCATGGAATTATTGTGCAAAATACAGCTTTCTTCTTATCCATTATATTGTGACCTGTAGCATCTGATCAACAACCATTGATCAAAACTATGGTTCCAAGAGTCCTTTTC
Organism: Dysidea avara; assembly: GCF_963678975.1. Classification (NCBI taxonomy): domain Eukaryota; kingdom Metazoa; phylum Porifera; class Demospongiae; order Dictyoceratida; family Dysideidae; genus Dysidea; species Dysidea avara. Next base: position 37,505,440 of record NC_089276.1, read on the forward strand.
ATTTTTTGGAATCAAACTTTTCCTTCTGACCTGACTCCACCATCCTCATCACCAATATGGCAGGGTTCAATCAAAAAAATTCCCAATAAACTTGGCATTCTGCTGGACTATATACAACCTAAATAAACTTGTCTATTTTCACTAGGGGAATGTCTATTATGCCAGAATTTAATTTTAGGAATGAAAGGTAGTGGTGAGAATTGGACGAGTTCTAGGAAATGTAATGAAAAATGTTCTAGATAAAGCATGGAGTGTACAGTGAAAGCATGAATAACAGCAGTAGAGAAATAAGATACTCTAATAGAGCAGTCACTTACACTAACAAATCAATCAACTTAAAGGGACAATGCGCTGTTTACATGCTGTATTATGTTTTGATGTATGGAAGCCACTCAACGCTTGTCCAAGACCAGCTGGTGCATTGTGTAACTTGCCAAGTTCATGTTGTAGGTAGTAAAGTACAAGCATCACATGATTTTGTTGGGCCCCAAAATAGTCAGATGTTGTAAACAGCACATTGTCCCTTTAAATCCATAATTCTAATACAGCAGTCACTTATATAAAACCCTCAGTATAATGCTTCCTTTTAGCATAAACTTCAGTAATTATTTTGAAAATAATGCGTGAGTAAAAAAGGATTGTCAGAAAGAATAAATGGACATTTAAAAGGATAATAGAGCTCTCCCTATATACCACATGTTATTTCGCTGAATGTTTATCAATGTGTATTATTTAAAAGGTGCCAACAAGGTTTCACTACAGGTTTAGTAACCATAGACATCAAAGGAAATAATGGCTGGGTCTGTGAAAAGTGTCTGTATTATAGCCTTTCCAAAATTCCATGGTTGACTTATCATTACTCATGTTTTTACCCTATCACCTTAAAATTACACCAAGTAATAGTGGATGTTAAGAGCAAAATGCAAGCCAGTACTTTATTCACAAGTGACAAGTCAAATTGTTGGCTGCCACGTACATGCTATTGGAAAAGCTGTATGACACTTTGCAGATCTGTTTTACATATTTCCTAAGTTTTGTTAGAAAAGTACATTAGTGTAAGCTTTGTACTGTAGGTTTTTGCTAAAATGGGGTCATACATATAATGCGTATTTGTACCATTATCAAGAGTTATATGTATTATGAACTCTTGCTATTATGTATAACACAAATTATTGCTACATTATGAATATGATATTATTGTGCAGCAATGCAGACTAATGGATCTACCAGTAGTGGGACTACAAGGTCAACTGTGACATTTCCACACTTCACCACTGTCAGTGAAGCCTTTGCTTATCTTACATCAAAGATGAGATCACACTTGGCTAAAGCAGAATTTAGTGACTTACGAAGAGTGTGTATTGAGCAAATGAAAACCCCTAGTGGTGCACAACTGTCACCAGATCTCCTTAAAAAAGTGAGGTCAAGTGAAAACATCACTGCTCTGTTTGATGCTTTGGCAGAATCTCCTTGCTGGAGTTGGATTGACGTAAGACTCCTCAGTGTCATGGCTGCTGCCTCTGGGCTTGTGGAAAGTATAGAAGTTGTTGAAAAGTACAGGCAATCAGTATTTTCTAGAAAATTGATTGATGTAATTCCAAGTGCTCCTAGCAGAAAAGTCAAAGACGAGTATTACAGTAAACTTGTCATCAAGTTAGGCAAAAAAGCTAATGAACTAACTGTTTCAGATTTGCTAGAGTTTCAAAATGAGTTGGAGGAAGTGATCTTGGATATCAATAATGGAGTGTGTGTACTAGACCATGTACAGGGAGGCTGCATAGAGATCCACTGGTTTATTCCTACTCATTGTGTGGGCGATGCATACAAGTCTGCTAGACAGAGATGTGACAAGTTTGAAGAAGTTAGTTTGCTCTGCCTTCAGATAGGAGACTACCCGGTAATTCATGCTCCACAAAACAAGGAAGGTTTCATGGCTCCTGCTCCATCTTCTTCAGTTACGACAGGTAAGAGGTTAATATTACATGTGCATGCACAGGCAGATCTAAAGAAGGACAAAAAGGGGGCTTTGCGCCGTATCCTTTACTTACTCTCCTTCAGATTTTTAGGATGCCATTGACACTAAAAGCAGACCGAGACCTCACACTGCATTATGTAAAGTACAGAAAACTAGTGAATATATAAAAGACATTTTGTGTAAGGTTAAGATAGCTATTCTAACAAAACAGTCACACACTGTTTATCCATTTATTTAATCATATAGCATTTTTATATTTCATAATTTTAGAAGCATGGTTGTTAGCTGTTATATTGTAAAAACTTAATTATACTCTGGCTAACTGCTTTGTCCATCAAGAAACACTGCCAATTTGATGTATTTCCAAACTTGTACGTGACAACTGCATTACACTACATAATGTATTTGAGACAATTAGTCATTTACTACCTCCTCTTAGGATGGTATACTTTTACTAAGAACAGTTAAAATACATTAAAAATTTAGTCAGAAGGCTTAATTTGCTTTCAGAACCACACATTCAACCCCTTGAGATTATTTTTCTGTAAGCACTGATGTTAAAGCTTAGCACATTCAATAACTTCTATTATTTGCACATATCTTAATATTATATTCTCCCCCAAACAGTTAAAGATTTCATCGACCACTACCATGGTTACTTGTCAATCAACATGGATGCTGAGGTGGTTGTACAGTTGATGATATCTCAGCAGCTACTCAGTGAAGACATCGTTATGACAGCTCCAAGTATTTACAACAAGAACCGTCTCATCCTGGAACAAGTTCGACTGATGAACACCCAGACCATGATGTCATTCTGTGAATTGTTGAAAGGTGACCAGAGTCAGAGGGAGATTGGGGAAGCATTGTTTAGTGGTAAGTATGCAAACATTTTCATACCCTCTCTGTTACAGATGTTGTGCATATTTTAGCACTTGAGACCTCTGGTCTAATAAGCTCTACCTATACCACTGATGTAGGTGAACAGGATCAACAGAATGACTTGGTTACTGCTAGGAGAATGAAAACAGAAGGTGGAAATTCAGTCACTGAGATTCTAGAACCATCTTCAGTTGTTATAAAGTTTCTAGATATAAAAGTCCAGTTGACAAACCTGCTCCAGGAATTTGATCCCATGGTAATTGCTGGTCATTGCAAATCATTGAAGACTAGTGTAGAAGGTGATATTCCACTGTTGGCTTCTGATTTTGTGGATACCCTTAACAGAAGCAAGACCACACCAAGGCTAATACACAAACTAGCTCCATATATGAATTGGTGTGATCACTCTATTCTCTACACCATAGTTGAAATTTGCAATGTTCCTGAAGCAACAACACTCCTCACCCGATTTGATGATAGCATTGATCCATCCCAGCCACTCATGAAGTACCCCATACCAGCACCATCTCATCACATGGTACCATATGATACTAGTACACACACTGTACTGGCTGTTCAGCTTAACTTGCAACTACACCACTCAACCCTGCAGAGTGTAATTGATACACGATCACTGATACAAGAGAAATGTGAGGTTACTCCTCACTGTTTTCAACTACTGGCAGTAGCAAAGACTAGCCACACAATCATCTACTGGACTATTCCTAAACATGTGGCTTCTCTCATAACTTCAATAGTTCAACAATGCCAGAGTGACTTTCACCAGAATGGTATACAACAAATATCAATCTACCCTGGAGCAGCATTTGTTATTGGCAGTGCTCTGACTGTGGGACTATTTTCATTCTTTACTGAAGTGAGTTTCAATATTAACATTATCATAATACTGATCATCATTCATTACAGGTAGTACCTCCTAACACAAGTGACAGTCTTAATGTACGACTCTACCAATTGGAGGTGATGATATACAGTCATGTCCTATGAAGTAGTTAACATGTCTTGTGTACAGGAGATTCCTAACATTATGAACAAGCTACAAGTGGAACTACTGGAAACCAGAAGAGAACAAGTGTCACAAATCAAACAAATAGTTGAGCAGATAACTCAACAAATGAGAAGTATTCAGGAAGAGTCAACAACAGGACAATCACCGGATCAAACTGATAAAGTATGTTACATTAACTACACTATATAGTACTTTATACATGCATGTACACTACTTGTAGGAAACACCTGATACTTCAAACGTTTCTATAAAACGTTCAATTTCTGGAACATCTGCCATTTTTAAAACTGTAAGTTGTAATAACATATTGTATATCATGTAATCACAATTACTCAGATTCAGTCAAAACTGGATCAATTGTTAAGACACAGTAAAGCATCAGAGATGAGTAAGATATGTAAAGAGAGACAGAAATACTTCAACTTGTGGAGTCAGTACAGAGAACTACAATCTACAGGTGTACCATCCCAAGTTGTGGTGGACACATCACAAGAGGAACATGACAAATTGGAAGGACTACAAACCTCACAACTTCTTGATGCAGACACGATGACTGAACTGACAAAGCTGCAGTTGATCATGGAAGATGTGAGTACCAGTCTTGCGAAGGTTGAAGTGATTAAGAAGTATTGGAGTGGAAAGGTCAGTGACTGCATCCACATGACATATATTCTGTAGTATCTGAGTTGACTGCTAGGTCAGCATGTGTTATAAAGTGCAACGAATTATTGTAACTAAGCTGCAATACAGTTTTAAGGGTTAAGTTCCTTAGTTGGTTAACAATTAGTATGCTAGGCTCTTTCATCACAGTGTTGCCTGGTAACTTACAAATTATTGTGATGATGTCATCTTTCCTGCATTGTGCACAAGGTGCGTTATCTCCATTCACATAAGGGTGTAACAATTACAGGATAAGCACAATATTCAACAGAAACTACAGAGCATTTAGAAAGTGATGCCACAAGAGTTTATAATGGCTGTGGGGGTAAATGGGCTAAACATGCTGATATCACAAGTTGGTGACATTAACATCATTCCTGTGATATAACTGGGCACTTAATAACTATACTGAAATTGGACACTAATAAAGTAGGGATCAATAAAATGTAGAGATGGATGATGGTATTACAACCATAGGCAACAGAAAGGGGGGAGGGGGTTAGGAGGCTGAAGCCTCCTCGGTCTGCTGAGGGAAGCTAAGCTTTTCCTCAGAATGATATCTCATATCTCACCAAAATTATCCTTCTTGGAGTGGTGCTAAAAACCATGAAAAAGATCGATATACTCTAATAGAATGCTCAAATGCATTTGTTCCTAAAACTAGTCTAAAAATAAAACAAAAAATAGCCTACTATGGGAATCGAACCACTGACCTCTTACTTGATATTTGTTGTCTTTCCACTGTACCTTCCAAGTGCTGTTTGTACTGCTTATATATGCTGTATGTTTATTAACCCTGTAGTCAACATTGACAAAAGAAAGAGTTTCTGCAAATAGCCTGTTTTAAAAACTTATGATTAATAAACTTTGTGTTTTAGTTGAAAACCTTCGAATTGTACTTATAAATTAATTCTAGTGAACTTTGATACATTGTGAAAGCTAAAATGGCTACAGCTTTTGGGGGGCTGTACCCTCTAGATCCCCTGCTGCCAGAAATTCTATACTCAGCCCCCCCTCACATCAACTACTTCCTCCATTATTGATTACAACATAGTGATGTTATAGCGTATAGTTACAATGCTGTAAATCAGGAAAATCTCAACATTTGAAAATATTTGTCGTTAAAATTCCGATGCAACATATTTTTGTTGTTGAACCAAAATTCATTAAAATTCAGTAGTAGCAATATCTAGCAAAATATGAGATAGCAGTTCTGCTGGGTCCAATCAGTTGGCATAAAGTGATTGTGCCTACAGCACCAGCAAGGTAGCCCAGCAAGCCTGGCCCACTGCCAAGCTTTCAACAAGGTTTTCAATACAAAGCTTCTCATGACTAGCTAGTGCTGAAGTGTAATAGAATCAACTTCCCAAATTAAGTGAGTTATGTAAGTATAGTGGTGCAAAATGGTGGTGGTATCAAGACACACGGTAGTGTGTCGTGCGGCCCAAGAAGCCTGTGTGCAACACCTGTGAGTATATTGACGGGAAGAAAGGAAACACAATTTTGCACCTCCGTAGCTCTGTGCTGCCTTGATGAAACAAGACGATTTTTGCTGTGGACACTCCCTCCAACTTCAGCACTCCACATTCCAAATTTTAGCGAAATCGCTTCCAGCATTCCTGAGATATGTGACTTCAAAAAGTGGCTTAGTTTCTTCATTTTTTTCTTCTTATTTTTCTTCCTCTTTTCGCACACTTACAAAAACTGCTATAAAACGCAAACGCCATATCCGATTGCCTTAAAATTTGGCACACAGAAGACAGAAGGGGGGTATAAAGGTGCATCTCGGTACCAACTGTGGCAGGAATACGATAAACAGGCAAAGAGGTATGAGCGACTATTCACGAAAAATAACACCAATATGTTGTCACGCCTACAGGGTAAACCGCATATGGGAAGAAGCTGAAAATGGGTGGGTGAAGAGGTTAACTATTGAACCTCAAACCTTTTGTGGTTTGAAAGAAATCGAGCTAAAAACCAGGAAGGTACAACGAAAAGACCAACAGTGTGTAACAATTATGCAATCGAGATTAGCTAATAAAAAACGACTGCTTGCCACGCCTACCAGAAAAACCGCTTGGGGTAATGCTTTGAAAATCGCTGTATAGATGGAGTAATCATCTTAGAAAGGCTCTTCAATGGTGTAGAAGAATCAGACATAAAGCCACGGAGTTATAACACGAAATCCAGCTGTTGAACTGTGCCAAGCCTTGGCCTCTGTTGCCCACTGCTTATCCGTAACTACAGTTGAACCTGCAATTTTGATGCCTTTTGTTGCTTGCAGGCTGATACCTCTCGACAAATGCCCAGGTGTGAGACCAATAGGTATTGGTGACGTGCCCCGTAGAATTGTTGCTAAGGCGATCCTTTATATTATAGGTGATGATAATGCACTGGCTGCTGGCCCATTACAGACCTGCGCGGGACAATCAGCTGGCTCTGAGGCTGCTGTACATGCTATGAAGAATATGTTTGATGACAGTGATTGTGAAGCTGCACTCTTAGTGGATGCTACTAATGCATTCAATTGTGTGAATCGCCAAGCTGCCCTACATAATATATCCATCCTTTGTCCTGCATTTTCTACTATCCTGAACAACACTTATGCTCAGCCAGTCCGATTGTTTGTAGTTGGAGAGGGTGAAATCCCATCTTGTTAAGGAACAACTCAAGGAGATCCTCTCGCAATGGCAATGTATGCCCTGGCTGTGGTTCCCTTAATTAAAAGACTCCGTGTGGCAGTCCCCAGTGTTGGGCAGGTATGGTTTGCAGATGATGCCACTGCGGTGGGGAAACTGAAACTTTTGCATAAATGGTGGCAGATACTATCCTCTTTGGGACCTAATTTCGGGTATTTTTCTAATGCATCTAAGACAGTGTTGATTGTAAAGCCTCATTTGTTAACTATTGCAAAATCTATCTTTGCTGACACTGGTATGCAGATTACTGATCAGGGCCAGCGCCATCTTGGGGCTGCATTGGGCTCTCTAGAATTTGCAGAGGGGGTTGTGGCCAAGAAGGTTTGTTCTTGGTCCAGTGAAGTTCTTGCTTTGGCTGAGATTGCTACAAATCGTCCTCATGCGGCTTTTTGTGCTTTCACTCATGGGATGATAGGCCGGTGGGTATACATCATGAGGACCATCCCCAATGTCGGGCCCCTGTTTCAGCCTCTAGAGGATGCCATCCGTTTGAAGCTGATCCCTGCCCTCACTGGCCATGGTGCTTGTTCTGCCTTAGAGCGTGATGTGCTCTCTCTACCCTGCCGCCTAGGTGGCTTGGGTATTGTCAATCCTGTAGACATTGCTGATTCTCAGTTTACTGCATCTATCAAAATCACACACTCTCTGAGATCTTTGATTGTTGCTCAGAATCTACTAGCCCCTCTACCCAACGTTAGTTCTATCAAGGCTCAGATTCATCAGGATCGTCGCTCTACTTTGAGGGGGAGGGCTTCTACGATCAAATCTAATATTTTGTCACAATCCCAAAGAGTTTTAGACCTGAACAGTGAACCGGGTGCTTCTGCCTGGCTGACAGCATTGCCTTTAGCAGAGCAGGGATTCCATCTGATGAAGCAAGAATTTTGGGATGCCTTGCATCTTAGATATGGCTGGAAGCTCCTGAACATACCCAGTCACTGTGTTTGTGGGGTCCCATTTTCTGCGGATCATGCTATGATTTGCAGACATGGAGGCCTCACATTTGTTCGCCACAATGCTTTGCGAAACATCACTGCAGAGTGGCTTTCCAAGACATGTCATGGTGTGGTCCTTGAGCCACCTTTACAGCCACTTACTGGGGAGATCATTGCACCTAAGACTGCCAACCGTCAGGATGAGGCTAGGGCAGACATACATGCTAGGGGATTCTGGGGGCAGCGGCAAAGTGCCTTTTTTGACATAAGGGTGTTTCATCCTAATGCACCGAGCTACTGCAACACCAGTGTCCCCTCTTTGTATTGACGTCACGAGGCACAGAAGAAACGTGAGTATGGTGACCGTGTCAGAGAGGTTGAGCAGGCCTCCTTCACTCCCCTTGTGTTTGCGACCACTGGAGGTATGGGAAGGGAGGCAATAGTTTTCTACCGTCGTTTGGCTGACCATCTATCTCGCCGCGGCTCTATTAGTTACAGTCAGACTCTGGCTTTTATCCGATGCACATTGTCTTTTCTCTACTTCGGTCAGCTACAATGTGCATATGTGGAAGTAGGTCCATCTCGCATCGTTCCTCTGATGCCTCTCCTGAGATGGGCCGCATTGATGAGCACAGGGACTTTTAAACTTTCAGCAATCTGGTCCTTTTTATTCAGTTGTCCAGCACGTGCTTTCTTTGTGCTGGGGGTGGTAGGCAAGGGCAGTCCATCCAGCCCGGGAAAAAAAAAAAAAAACAAAAAAAAAAAAAATCCACCTTGGTGTAGCAAGTGCGAGATCAAGATACTCTAATAGAGCAGTCATCCTAATAGAGCAATGTCCCTGAAGAGAATTCAAGAGATCAGCTAGAAACAAGTAACCTGTATAGAGATCAGTTACAAACAAGTCACCCTGTAGAGAGTTCAGCTACAAACAAATTGCCCTGTAGAGAGATCAGCTAGAAGAAGTTACCTTGCAGAGAGTTCTGCTACAAAGAAACCATCATGTAGAGAGTTCAGCTACAAACAAATCGCCCTGTAGAGAGATCAACTAGAAGAAGTTACCTTGTAGAGAGTTCAGTTACAAAGAAACCATCATGTAGAGAGTTCAGCTGCAAACAAACCACATGTAGAGAGTTCAGCTATAAACAAATCTCCCTGTAGAAAGATCAGCTAGAAGAAGTCACCTTGTACAGAGTTCAGCTACAAACAAACCACCATGTAGAGAGATCAGCTAGAAGAAATTACCTTGTAGAGAATTCAGCTACAAAGAAGCCACCATGTAGAGAGTTCAACTGCAAAGAAATCACTCTGTAGAAAATTCAGCCACCAACAAATTGCCCTGTAGAAAGATCAGTTAGAAGAAGTTACCTTGTAGATAGTTCAGCTACAAAAAAAAACCATTCTGTAAAGAGCTCAGCTGCAAACAATCACCTGTACAGAATTCAGCTACAAACAAATTACCCTGTAGAGAGATCAGCTAGAAGAAGTTACCTTGTAGATAGTTCAGCTACAAACAAATCACCATGTAGAGAGATCAGCTAGAAGAAGTTACATCGTTCAGCTACAAACAATTCACCCTGTAGAGAGAGAAGCTAGAAGAAGTCACCTTGTAGAGTGTTCAGTTACAGAGAAACCACCATGGAGAGTTCTGTAATAAATATATGTATTATATATATATATATATATAATTTGTACATTTACTGATAAAATCAGAAACATTTAAAGTACATCTGCTTCATCTTTTCGTCTTCTTGTGGTAAAGAAAAAAATATGTTTAAAAAGTCCCAAAGCAGGCCATAGGCCGGCTTTGGGGTATAAAAATACAAAAAGAAGTGAAATCTAATCCAAAACAGCCAAGCTGTAAAAAAAGTGTGCGGCCCTCAGAAAGGCTATGGTGAAAAAAGATCTGAAATCCAAGGTGGCGGCCAAGAAATGGCTGTGATAGTAGGTTAATTGTAAAAATTTTAATAACAACAATTCAGGTGAATTTTGTGCCAATTGACCAAGCGGAACCAAAATTCACCTGAATTGTCATTATTAAAATTTTTACCATTAACCTACCATCACAGCCATTTCTTGGCCGCCACCTTGGATTTCACATCTTTTTTCACCATAGCCTTTTTGAGGGCCGCACACTTTTTTTACAGCTTGGCTGTTTTGGATTAGATATATGTACGTATATGTTGTGTCATTTAGCCTCTAACCTTATGACTGTGGTCAGGTGAGCAGACCAAAACACAATAAGGTTTTGAACTTTTAAAAATTTTATAATCAGTCTTGTGTTAGGGTTTTCATGTTGTAAGAGCAGATTTGACATTAAAAATGCTGAAACTCTTTCAATTTACCTGTTTTAACAATACCTCAGACACACAACAGGAAGCAATACATAAATGCATAAATATGACACTTATTACATACCAATGTATAACATAATTATATTATTGTATCTTCACAGTTCCCGATCAAGGAACACACTGAAGTGAAGGATTCTGGTGAACCACTACTGTTACTGCAGTCAGGAGAGGGAGAAAATCCTTTGTTAATGCAACTGAAAACCCTGAATTCAAATCTGAAAGATGTAGAGGTAATTGTTACCTGTACTGAACTACTGAAGACTATTTGTGACAATCACTATTCCTCATATCTAGTATGATCAGTTTATCATCTGATATTTAGATGAATTCTCATTTATAGAAGTATTTTTAAAGATTGTTAATTTAAAAATGAAGTAGGATCTATGCATTATAAAGTAGAAAAACAAGAGATGAATGATGGTATTACAGCATAGCTTGGTGGGAAAGTCTCTACTTTGGCACAATACTTTGGAATTGAACAAAATAATTGATATAGCTAATGTGCCAAAGTAGAGACTTTCCCACTAAGCTATGATGCAGTGGCAGATGTAGACGGTTTCTGGGGGTTCGATAGAAACCTCCTTTAAATTTAGGCCACTCCAAATAAATTCTCTGTTTCCCGTCCACTGCCCGCATCTAGTTACTGTCAGTTCTAAATATTCCATTATTCAGTATTCTTACATTATTTTCTGGTTATTGTTATATATTTATATATATATACTGACAGGCTCACTTGACAGCTCAGTGAGCTCACATGTCAGCAGTGCTATCAAGTCTGTACTATATAACTTCATGTATGTGCTATTTTTGCAACTTAAAAAAGAAGGAACAAGCTTAAGCATGCTTTTATGCAGTGTTTAATGGTTGTGCCAGGCAAATAATGGCTTGAAAAGCTGCCAATCTTATAATGAAATGAGTTAAATGGACCGCCCACCTGCATGCAAGTGTGCTTGAGTACAGGACGGGTAACAGAGAATTTATTTGGAGTGGCCTTAGCTCAGTTGCAGTCTAAATACATAAACATTGTTATACCGACAATTTGTCATATCAAAAACTGTATTTCAGTAGCATGCATGGAGTTGCACTTAACTGACACCATTTATAGATACTGAACACTCAGCAACACTTCACTTTTCATCTCCCACTGCATTAAAAACGATCGAGATACTCTAATAGAGCAATCAAGTAACTACTCTAATAGAACAATCAAAGCTACAGCTTATAGTCACATCTTTGCGCTATAGTATGTACAGTTTAAAGCATTGGATTTATTGTAATTGCTAACTAATAGTAGCCTAAAATCCAATCTCAGAGCTTCTAAATTCTCAAAATTTTCTGGAGAGAAATGTCATCATCAGATGCCTTATTCAGCTATACAAACTTTCAGAAACCCCTTTTTAAAAATCCTAGATCTGCCACTGTGATGTAATACCATCATTCATCTCTTGTTTTACTACTTTTTATTGCATAGATCCCTAATTCATTTTAAATTAACAATTTAAAAAAATACTAGTTTGTTTAGTTTTTTGTTGTAGCACAGCTAGCTACAATGTAACTTGTGACTGTTTTATTAAAATATCACACATGACTGTTGTATTAGAGTGACTGTTGTATTAGAGTATCTTGAGTCAGCCAAACTGTGTGCAGCTAGCTAGACCAATAAGGGGTGAGGTCATCTTGAGTATAAATAGCTAAGATTGTTAAGATGTGTGGTATCCATACTCTATTGCTATTAGTCCACTTGATACAAAAATGTACACCTCATTATGGTTTCGTTGGATGAAAGAAGACAAGCAGCCTAATAATTAAAGATAAAAGAAAAGCCAAGGCACAGAGGGCCTACACTTGTCAGAACCCCAAAAGGTACATCCCACTGGTGAGTGTGTTAATGTGGCATAAAATGATGACTGTACACTGCTTTGCTTGGTCTCTAGCCTTGCGATTGTGGTCAGTGAGGCAGTGAGACTAAAATTTTGAGTTTTGGCACTTTTTAAAAATTCTATATCTGGCCAATTGGAAGTATTTTGTTATATTTAATGCTGTATTACATATGGACTAGTACTATTCCATAAAGGTGATTTTTGTCGTGTAAGATGTCTCTAGGATGATTTTCAAAGGTGGAATTTTGGGCAGTGTGCAAAAATTTTGGGAAATGGTACTACTGTACCATTTGATACATATACAGTACACCTCCACAAATACTTACTGTGCATGTTTACATTATACTCCAATCTTAACACAATATAATAAACAAAACAAACATACTTCTACAATACAGAGCGTGCAACAATATACTTGTTGCAGTGAAGACAGTGTATTTACACTGCCACACCTAAATGGCATGATGATCTGTCAATCTATATGAGTAAAGCTGCAAAGCTCTCTATCTATCCGTCTGTCTCCCTGCATTGACACTGCTAACCCATCAACTAAAGTATGTGCATCTTGATATGAAGCTTATGTGTTCATGTGACTACTGGTTTATTATTAAAAACTATTACATGCTTTATTTCATTATCTAGAGCATTGAAAGCATTGGTGTAAAATACTTCATCTACATTTCCTGTCAAAACCACAGACAAACAGCCATAGCATAAGCACATTGCCCTGTTCAACTCAACGGTTTAGAATCTGATTCCTGACCAAGGCATCTTTTTTCTTCTATCCACTTTTTGTGAACTTTTTATGTACTAGATATGCTCACCAATATTATTATGATTAAAGTACTTGGTGAAGGCAGAGCCTGTATACCAGAAGACCTTATAAAGGCCTAAGATGTTTATATTAACTTCACTAAGTATGTTTGAAAAGTAGAAGAAAAAAATCCATAACTGGACCTGGGCAGCCTTGAACCTGCAACCATTCGATCATTCGATTAATGCTTGAACGCTTACAGGAGTCTGCCAGGCAGTCAGGATATTTTCTTCTTATTATTTTCATGTATTTGTATCCATAGGAACCCTAGACAGTGACTTATTATCTGCAAGTACCACCAAATGGACATTGCTTAATGATGATTAAAGTAATATTATGTGCATGTACGTATATGTATCAACATGATTCATGCATGTATTGACACAATTCATGGTCAATAATATAAAAGATTCATCATCTGGCTACCTCACAAAGTTTATCGCAAATTTTTACATATTTTCTTTTGACTGCTACAGCACATTAAAAGCCATGATGTAGAAAACACTTCAGCTGCATTACATAACAAACTTACAAACCACAGCAGGCCTGTAGCCGGGGGGCCACAATTTCAGTAAAACGGTCCACAATTTTAGTATACAAGTCCAAATTTTCAGTAGCAAAAGTCCATTAGGTACAGTTTACTAAACACCACTAATAAGAAGCTAAATTAAGTGCTCCGAGTAGCTCATTCAGTGCTTGTAATGCAATGCAAGATTGAAATACTCTAATAGAGCAGTCAACCACTCTTATAGAACAATCACTCTCATAGAAGCTGTATGTAACTACTTAATTTATTTACAAAAACATAATATTATTGTGATTTTCTAAACTAGAGCTTTCATTAAAATATGAAAATTTGGTGGGAAAGCCCCTCCCATGCAGAGCCCATGAATAGCATTCTTGTTTCAATTCCATGCAATGTGTAAATTTCATTGTTTAAGACACTCTTTGTTCTGCTCCACTGCCCCTGTTGGTCATGACAGAGTGCTCAATTTTTCCCATTCTTATTCACTCATATATTACATAATATTTAGACATGTACAGATGGTATAATTTTAGTAGCATTAGAGACATTTCCCAGATGTCATCCATATAGCTGGTCTTGAGCTAAAAAAAATTTATTGACTGAAATGACACTAAATTCAACATTATAGTATCTATTTGCAAAAAAATTCCTGCATGCCCCAGACCCCTCTAGTTTCAGCATGTACACCATAATGTAAACTGAATCATATCATATAAAAGGTCCACTTTTTTCTAAAATAACGTACCCAGATGAAAGTCTGCTGCGACCCTACACAGAGTAAACTGTTGAGCTGGTAGAAGGCCAGCCTTACATGCAGTTGGTGCAGTTAGTTCATAGGTCCAAATTCTGCATAGTTTCTCTTTGTTCTAGCATACCATTTTGGTGAATACTTAAATTTATAGTAACCAGTCATTACTTTAATATTAGTTAGACACTTGCAATAAGTGTCTTCAAGGATTTGAAAACCTGAGATGATGTCAATAATTATCAAGACGCAACAGAGGTAATTATTGATGTCACCGATGGTTTTTAAATCCTCGAAGATGCCAATTGTAAGTGTCTAACACTGTTTGAAGAAGGCTATTTTACCATGTTTTACTCCAAGTGAAACACTACAGAAATCAAGCAGTAAACTAACAGATGAGAACAAATTGTTTACTTTAAGCTACCTTAAGTAAACAGTTTGTTCCCATCTGTTAGTTTACTGCTTGATGTTTACAGCATTTTGCTTGCATTAAACATAGTAAAACAGCTTTCTTCAAGCAGTGTAAGTATTTTAGACAATGGCGTAGAAGCAGTGAGTTAGTATAGAGAGTTCCTATTGTAAACACCGAGGGTATTTCAGTGAGCAAAAGATGTGAGGTCACGCAAGCCATGGAGCATGAATAAAAGTTTGTAAAGTCGATAAAAAGTATATTTGAGGCATTGTATATTCACGTGTGAATGGCAGTGAATGGGAATAGCCAGTGCCAGCATGGCTGGTCTGATCACCACTGAGCTAATAGCATACATGAGTGTAATTTCTTTTATACAATGTGCTCGCAATCGTTAGTGTTTACTGATGTGCAAAATACTAATTGTCCACAAAAGGCTAATTGCATTACTGTGGGCCACATTGTGGTTGTAAACAACTGTCCTATTGAGTCGGGTGTCTTCCTAAATAAGAAGCCTCCACACATCAAAGGAAATGCTGCATGCTATTGTCTAACAGCATATAGGCCCTACATATAGTATATACAACTATAGAACAGTGTATATGGCTGGTTCATATATAGGATGCATGCTGGTTTTTCTGTGTGTTTGTTTCATATGTTCTATTAGAACTAGCAATTTTCTCTTCATAACTTTAATTCCTTTTGATGTCAGCGTACACTACATTACCAAACAATATTAGTCTGGGTACCAGGAAAGTGTTAATCTGTTATAAATTTGCTCAAACCTTAGCTTGTTAAACAGTGACTTTTGTATGTAGAAACTGAAACCTTGTTACATGTGATAAGACATGTACATATAGAATTGCTGTTTTATAAACCACATTCACATCATTTCAATAACATATATATGGCATTAAAGCGACATCACCATGTATGCTATATACATTACTAGGGATATTAATGATCCTGATGTTTAAAGCATTACTGTACAGTAGACCACAGCAAGATAAAATACTCAAATTTCATTGGCTACTTACAGGCTTCTAAATCTGTAGATCCCTTGTTTATGTCTCAATAGATTCCTATCTCTGGGGTGATACAAAACACGAAAATTATGCACCTGTCACAACACATGGTTGTTTAACTGGATAGCAAGTGCTGTTACAAGTTCCAGGGAGGTATATTGGGCTTATTTCTGCAGTGAACGCTACATTTCTCATGTCACAAGCAACTGTGAAGGTGTAACAAGCAGCAGTGAGGCACAACAATGAGCTGTGCATTAGTTAGACATTGAAACACAAGGTTCCGCAGAATTTAGAAACCCTCATGCAGGCCCTGTAGTAGCGCCCTCGCTTCACTCATGCATCACAACACAGGGCCTTTCAGGTTAGTAAATTCTACAAAACCATGTGTTTCGATGCCTAACTATTATGTAGGAGTTTGGAATGTGAAATGTGAGTCCTGTATGCAGGGAAGATACTATCGCTAGTAATGTATATCTTTCACAACAGGAATGGCCAGGATTGTTCAACTTACTACAAACTGAGCTGTCAGATACTAAAGAAACTATTACACATTTGAAGAAAGGTCTCCTTGACACTGAAGCTAAGCTTACTGTATCATACACTCAAACTAAACAAATTAAAGATGAAATAAAACTACAACAGGTAAAGCACTTACCTATTTATTTCATTGTATATGACAATCATAAATGTCTTAACACTGTTATTGTATGTACCCAACAGGAAGAAAACAAAGTTGTAATTGCTCAACTCAATAGTGAGTTATCTGAGACAACTTCACAATTGATGATGAAGGAAAATGAACTAACAAAAGTCAAGGAGGACAACAAGTTGTTGGTGAAGCAGTTCAGAGAGAGGAAAGACAAGAAAAGGAGGGAGACAATACCTCAGGTATGTCTCTACTGAAATGGCGATAGCTATTAATTTTAATGTATTAAAATATAAACTACAGGACCAGCTGGTCCAGCAGGAGTTACTAGGAAGTGGTAGATATGGGGAGGTGTGGAGGATGAGTTATGGTGACAAGACATATGCTGGTAAAATCATCCACAAAACCCTCCTACCAGGATATCCTGATATGAGTGTAGACCAGATCAACCAGTTTGTAGCTGACATTGAGAGTGTCTCTGCCACATTTAGTTCTCATGAACATCCCCACGTAGAGAAATTCTTCACAATAGCTCAACCAGCTACTGATGGTCCTCCCATATTATTAACTGAACTACTACCTGATAATCTCAACAGTTTTACTGCAAAGACGAAAGGAAAGTTACCCATTCATGTACAACTTGATCTCTGTTATGGCATGACTAGAGGTGTACAGTTCTTACATGATAATGGAGTGATACACAATAACCTCCATGGTGGAAATGTGCTGATCACAACAGATGGGCAGGTGAAGATAGCAGATTATGTCTGTCTACAAATTACTGAACTGAATGAAAAAACAACTCCACAATATACAGCTTACATGTCACCTGAAGCAAAAAAGAACACCACACTATGTTCTAGGCCTTCTGATGTGTACTCATTGGGGACTCTCTTCCTACAAGTAGCTACTCAAACTCCTACTGCTCCAATAGAGGATGATAAACTAACTGAAGTGCAGCGATACAAACCACAACTAGATAACATTACTGGCAATCCTCTACTACCAGTGATAATACAATGTCTTAACATCCTACTAGCAAGACCCTCTATTGGTCAATTGTGTAGTCGTATCAACAATGCTAAACATAGTCCCCAGAATGTGATGTCTGGTGCTTTACATCATGTTAAGGTGAGACAATGCTACTCTATAATTATAGCAATGATTTGTTATATGCCACATCCATACACCATGACATGTAGCAATGATATAATTTATCATGGATTCATCTGTAACAACAAAGTTGCAATAAACACCAAATCTTGCAGGACATAAGAGTATTGTCAAGTTGATTTGGCAGTGTAGCCCCAAATTAGCTAAATTATACACTTTTTCATATAAACATGAAACTTTCCACATAAATAGTATTCCTCATGACATGTATTTTTGATGGCAGATCTAACCTTTGGTGACCTTTATGGCAATTTTTTGTCTTTATCTCTTATTTGATGTGTTAAAACATGCATGGAGTGAAACAACTTGGCTTTTATTTGAAGTTGATAAGTAATTCCATTTTGAAGTTACAGTCACAAAATTCTCTGAGTTTACCTGCCCTTGGGATGTAAATTACCCATAGGAGGGTAAATTATCTCAAAATTCATGGGTAATATAAATGATCATAACTTCGGAATGAAATCGCCTATTAACTTCAATTAACAAAGTTGTTTCATTCACCAAGATCTTTATTTTGGTATCATGTTTTAACAAGTTAATTATTGCCTCAGGGAGTTATAAAGACAGACATTATCAAACTTCTGGGCAAAAATGGCTATAAAGATCACCAAAGGTCAAGTCTGCGATGGCATTATATCAAAAAACTATGTCAAGAGTAGTACTACTTATGTAGAAAGTTTCATGGTTTTATGAGAAGGTACATGATTATTGTTTTGTGCCGCAATACTATTTAATACAAAAAGTACACAAAATAATTTGAAACTTGAGTAGGGACCATAACACATCGATAAAAAGTACTGAAACAAGCTGGAGTAGTGCATAATATAAATATTGTGCACTACTCCAGCTTGTTTCAGTACTTTTTATCAGTGTGCTATGGTCCCTACCCTAGTTGAAAATTCCATTTTTTTTGCGTACTTGCTTAATAACTTTTTTGTAAATAATTATTATGACTGGTGAACCAATGCATACCGCATCTGAAATGGCATGCGATGCATGCTCAAGCTATATCAATTATTGTCTGAAAAGTGAAGTATCTATTATGCTTCATTGTCAGCTATATTTTTACACAGCATTTCAAATCAAAAACTGATCAAAAAGCACCTCTGCAATCCAAGCATACCAAAAGAAATGGCGCCATGCGCACCGGTTATATCAATTATCATCTGAAAAGTGAAGTATCCATTACGTTTCGTTGTTGGCTATGTTCAACCCATTACACAGCAGTACGAATCAAGAACTGCTCAAAAAGCACCTCTGCAATCCAAGCATACCAAAAGAAATGGCGCCATGCGCACCGGTTATATCAATTATCGTATGAAAAGTTAAGTATCCATTATGCTTTGTTGTCAGCTATGTTCAACCTGTTACACAGCAGTACAAATCAAGAACTACTCAAAAGGCACCTCTGCAATCAAAATAGCCACTGTGCAAAATAAGAACAACTTCTGTTACAAAGGGAAGCCATCATGTGCTACCGCCAAATCGACATTTTTTGCTGTCAGCAAAGATGAATGGGACACAAAGTAGGACACTGGTAAGTTCATGAAGAATGCATTGTACACACTTTGGTATAATGCCAAAAGGCACCTCTCTGGCCAAAGCAACATCAAACAGTAAATAAATCAAGCCCGTAGCCTTAGCTATTATCGAGTTACGATTGTCTGAAGGAATCAGTCAGTCAGTCAGTCATTCAGTCAGTTAGTTACTTAGTCAGTAGAAAATTCTGTCAACTAATTTTTTTAAATTCCATAGCAACTTCTTGTTGAAAGCATTTTGGGTCAATCTGAAAGCTTGTTTGGGCTTAGTTTTACCTGACCACTGTCGTCAGGGAAAATTGAGGCTGGTTTGTGGGTGATGTTATTTTGTGGGCCACGCCTACTCCTTTTTGGCCTTTTACTATACAGTACTATCATACTGTATGATAACAACTTAGGAATCTTAAATTCAAGTAAGGATTATAGAAATAAAACAGAGTGTTCTGTAATTATAGCAATATTCTATAGTTACACATGCACAGCCTCATGCACATATGAAGAACAGTTCGAAAAATGTGACAACAATCAACATTTATATTATTTTAATCACAACCAGATCTGTGAAACCTATCACATTTTACAAATTCTGTTATGTAGCCAGGGAAACCTGGTGAAGTTTCAGCTGAGAACTTTTATAGACTTACATCACTATAAAGTACTAACCAACAGAAACATCAATTCTCACTGGGAATATAGATAAATAAATAAATTAATTACAATTTATAAATCAATGATATAAAGAATGGATACTTGCATTTGACATGAACAGATGAATCCATTGGTTTCCCGTTTCTTCTCAGACAAAGTTGATATGAGTGAATAACATCAATATTATTCCAATGTGATATACCATACCTGTGGTTGAGATCAAAAGCGCCGCGGTGTGGTATATAACTGATATACTACGCTTTGTGGCTACGCTTACCATATATGGTGTAACTTCACACATTCCACAAAATCCTTGTCTAAACGGTAAACAAGTCTCTTATAACAAGCGCCTAAATCAACCAACAATTATTCACCTCAAGAATTGGAACAAGTTTCGATGAACCCTTGTCTCCTTCGTGGATAACTCACTAATCGTGACTATGTGGGCATGGCACCATTAAAAGTGTAAAACATCTGATCCATCAAGAATTTCTATTGATTTCCATCTCAGGAGGTGCTGTTTCACTATAACTTACTATCTATAATCATTTTCATCTACTGGGGTGTAGAATATAACAGTTATAACACGATTACTCAGGATATGACTAAATATACGCACTCTCACTCAAGCACTGCGTGCTCTCGTGAATCGTGCGTATATTTTAGTCATATCCCTTGTAAACATGTTATAACTATAAAATATATATGAATACTTAATTTTATCTCACATGTTGCCTTTAGTGTACTGATAAGGAACAAAGCTTTTATAACTTTGCTTGGGTAGAAAAATAGTATAGTATGACATTTTTATGGTTAGAACCAAGAATGTTTTGAAATTTACAGAACTTTTGTAATAATATACATACATTGCACGTACACACTTTAATGGATGCTTTGTACTCTAAAATTTAAGTCTGCACTACAGTATTGTGTCAGGGTTTTGTACGTCTGGTCCACATCTGCAGCATGTGTGTTTCATAAATATAGTAAACTGCACTAAAAGCCATAAGCTTACTATCCATGATTTGCCACCTTTGCACTAGAACTATAAAGGAATGGGACACAAAGAAGGGCAAAGGTAAGTCTTTGACATGGATGACATTTCTTGAGATAAGCCAAGTGTTGGAACCAAGCAAAATCTATGTAAAAAGATAAAGGTCATGGCATTAGCCATTGTTAACTTACACTTCTGGATTTAAAATGACAAGTAGAAATTGGTCATTTTCTGTAAAAGCATTAGTAGCCATTCCAGAATAAAAACATCTGATAATAGGTGTTGTAGATTTATATGATGAAAAGCAGCATGAAATAATGAATGGTGGCCAGAGAAGACACTACAAAATGCTGTTAATATGAAACATTGAATACAAGGAAATTCTACCTCAAAGAATGCATGACAGTCATGAGTGACACGGTGATGAACCATAGGAAAATGGTGAGAGCACTGAAGTACAATGTTTGCAGCAAATGCTTAGTGATAAATGGATTCTACAGGTTGTATTGCTTCACACAAGCAACATTCAAGACTATGGAAAAACCAGCAAGTGCTAGCCATGTCACTGCTAGCAAAAGAACAGGGAACATCTATAGTGGGAAACATACTATTTTTCTGACATGGTGTAAAGAAATGCATATTTATTTTATCTCATGTTGCCTTTATAATGAGATTTTTAACTGCTATTAAGTAGGCAAATAATATGACATGGTTACCAGTTTTTTTGGTTGTTAAAGCCAAAAATGTATCAAACTTTGACCCTGAACCTAAATCTTTTCCAATATGTTGTAGGAAATTTATTAATCATTGGAGATTTATGCTGACTGACTGAGTAATAGTGAGGGTTCAGGCTTGATCTTTTTGTACTGTTGAATGCTGATTCAGTTCAACATGTGCCTTTTGGCATACTGCGGTATAACTTACATTTGTCCTTTTTGTACAATTCCTTTTGCTGAAAGTGTGAGGTGTCAATAATATGGTAGCTTTTAATGGCTTCTCTGTGCTAACTATCACATTATCATCCATATTTTCTACAATGATTGCAAAGATTGTTCTTCAATTTTAGTGCTGTGTAATGTACTGAACATAGCTAAAAATGAGCCATATAGGAGAAGTCTAAACAAATCCTTTGTTTCGTTTCTTTTATTTATCTATGATCCCTAATTGAACTGATTTTTTCTTTGTACTTGTGGAACATATACGAACTAATAAAACATACATTTCCTCTAATTGAACAGTCACCATTGATAAAATTAATGAGGGTATGGATAAATGACAGTCAGACATCTGCGAGTATAATTATAATAATACTGTTGCAATCAGAGTTGGGGAAGTTACTTCATGAAAGTAATATATTACATATTACATATTACTTTTATATCAGTATAATATATTACAGTTACATATTACCTTTACTCTTGATATTACTTAGAATAAAAAGTAACTTAATAATATTACATATTAAGTTACTAACTTAATAATATTAGCTACAAATATTAAGTTACTAATGCTAAGTTACTTTTTTTATTATGACAGCTAAGTTAAAGTTAACATATAAACCACGTGCAGTCACGTGATGCACATCAGTCACGCGTACATGCAACACCTGAGCACCATTATAGAAGAAAGGTTAATGGATTAAGGTGATTAATTAATAGTGGAATGGATAATTGGCAGTAAAATCCATTTATAATGCGTTGCTTGTTCATCTTTACTCGTAGTATCACTCGTTACATCGCGGTAAAGTTACTCGTTACTTTTCGCTTCCAGCTACTCGTTACGTATTAATATTACTTCTTTCATTACTAGTAACGAATTATAGTTTCCATAAGTTATATTACTGCAGTTCCAAAAGTAACGCCTTATATTACTCAGAATCGTGAATTGTAATATATATTACATAACGCGTTATATTACGTAACGCGTTACCCCATCTCTGGTTGCAATAATATTATGTAGGTATACTAGGTATTATGTATGTAATCTCAGGATTGTAGCATGTAGTACAACAACCAATACTGCACTACCAAATAGCAGACTTGTACATGGAATGCACAAGTAGCTAGACCCTGCTGCCATCTTTCAATGTACATGAATTTATTTATTCACTAGTACAAAAAAAGTGATTGTGAGTTTACATTTTGTGCAAGATACAATGACACGATGATGTTACTACTCAACCCACAATGAATTTATTTTTCCACTAGTATAGATACACCCCAACAATTTAAACCATGCCATCGGTTCTTCATAATTATTTTAGAAACCTTACTGTGCTTTGTTTTTAAGACCATGTAAAGCCTTGGTCTAGTAGAAAATGGTACACATAAAATCTTTGATTTTTGGGAGGTAATGGAGTTGTATTCTCCTGGGTATCATTTTACTCACTTATGTAAAGCAAAATGGCACTAATTGAATAGCCATAACACTAACTAGACAGAAACAGACATGCATGCTCCTAACAGCAGGTCTCCAGGTGATCCGTACACCTACCACAGGAAAAATTCTGAAAGTGACAATTCAGGTAATCAAGACACATGTTAGTGTGTTGTGTGGTAAAAGAAGTTAGTGCGCCATGCCATGAGTATATTGACAGGAAGAAGAAAACAGCATTTTCACATGTATATAGCTCCATGGCTCCTTCTCCAAGGCAACTACTATAGCTGTCTGCCAGGTAGGATAGATCACACGGTAAATTGATTCACCAGAGATATGGGTGTTCAAAGTTTAATTTCTTTGATTTTTCTTCTTAGGGGCTATTTGGGCTTCGATTTATTTTGCACACTTAGCAGAAAAGCACACTTATCGGAAAATTTCCGTAATACACAAATGTGTAACTTGATTGTGTCAATCTTTAGCATGAATGAAGAGTGTATAAAAGTGAATTTGCATACCAAGTTTGCTGTGAATATCCAAGGAGTTGTGAGTATTTATTCACATAAAAAGATCAAATTTCTGTCACAGCTACAGGGTAAAATGAGTATGGGAATAATTTGAAAATCACTGTGTGTATAGGTTTATCATCACAGCAGCACCTTTTGATAGTTATAAAAGAAATAGAGTTACAATTACAAAGTTATATAAGGCAAAAACCAAACAAGTGTAAAATCGCAGGATTGAGGTACTCTAATAGAGCGATCACCATGTAGTAAAAAAAGTGCACAAATCGACACTTTTCACTGTCAGCCAAGATGAATGGGACACAAAGGAAGACACTGCAAGTCCATGAAGAATGCGTTGTACTGTGGTATGTCAAAAGGCACATGTCCGGCAGAAGCAATGTCACAGTGAAAAATTTTCTTTAGTCGTTATCAAGTTACGCTTGTCTGAAGGCATCAGTTAGTCAGTTACTCAGTCACTCAGTAGAAAATTCTATGTTTTAAAAATTCCATAGCAACTTGTTGAAAGTATTTTGGGTTGATCTGAAGGCTTGTTTGGGCTTAGTTTTACCCAACCAATACTGCCTCATCGTTGTCAGGGAAAGGTGAGGCTGGTGTTTGGGTGTTGTTTTCATAGGCCACACCCAAAACCTTTGTGGTCCCTACTATATCCTTAACCACTGAACCACTGCTTTATAGATGCTACTTCCTTAAACCAACAGCCGTTTTAAGAATGCAAGCACTGATAACACATAATCAAATAAACTGGATTATATACGTATGCATTTTAAATAATGCAGACGTGAAAGGAAACAAAATGATTCAATGCTTCATTGGCCCTGGGCTAAGTACAGGCAGTGCAGGCATGCAACAGACAAATGCATATTTTACAGGAACCAAAAAAAATGCCGTTTCCATGCATCCATAGCTTGATAGTGCCTGACCTGAAATTAACCATTTTTGCTGTGTAAACTCCCTTGGGGTGGGCACCTCCCATTTCAATGAATCTGCTAAGCCATCACTGAGATATGTGCCTTCAAAATTCTTCTTAGTTTCTTGTATTTTTCTTCTTATTCTTCTTTTTGCAACACTTACAATAATATGCATGCTTTAGTCGGTTTTCTTCAAATTTGGAGGGCAGTAAGAATGTAATGCAGCATGTTTACAGTCCAAATTTTGCACACATCAGAAAAACAACGATGGAGTTATGTGCAATTTTCAGAAAAATGTGATTGCGGATAGTTTTTTACGGCCACAAGGTAAGAATGAGTTGAAAATTGGTCTGTATATGGAGTAACCATTGTAGTGTGAACGTTTGTGGTTTGAAAAGCAATAAGGTTATGGCTATACAAAGTTATAAAGTAAAACCAAACAAGCATTAAATTTTGAGATCAAGATACTCTATAGACCTAAAAAATTGATGTCAAAAAACTTACAATGCAGAGATTGAACCAGGACCTCCATACCTAACACCTGCATCCTTAACCACTGAACCCCTGTTATCTTGGCTGATCACCTCAATTAATTTCTGCTTTATAAATAAAATTTCTACTACTCTAGACATTTATAATTTCATAGATCTACCAAAAGAAGTACTATGTTGTTCTAGAGCATTCTATGTGTGTTCTATTAGAAATGTGCACTCTATTAGAGTAGTAGAATAAAATAATGTTGAAGCAAACCAAGCAGTAGATCTTCCAATGGAAGTTCCAGATTGCTATGTATTTTCTCTTAAAAGTCCTCAAAAATTGTGCGCTCTATTAGAATATTACAATAATATTACCAAAAAAGTTAATAGCATGCAATGCAATACATTTTTATAAGTCTGTCTTCATGATCATTATTGTGTCTGTAAGGATAAGAAGAAATGTAAGTGAAATCATAGACTGGTTTTGGAGCCAAAGTACAATAAGAAGTGAAATCTACACTACAAGCTGTGAAAAATGGCACGGTCTTATAAACCTTGGTAAAAAAGTTGTAAAATCAAGGTGGTGGTGCTGCAATGACATTAATATAAATTTTACAAGTACACAAAAATATCTGGAACTTTCAACTAGAGTATAGCACATTGATAAAAAGTACTGAAACAAGCTAAAGCAGTGCATGATATTAAATCACAGTAAAACAATAAGAAGTGTTACATCCCTACTGTGTTCAAGATACCATATTGGAAATGCACAGTAGGGATATAGCACTTTTTACTGTTTTATTGTGATTTAATATCATGCACTACTCCAGCTTGTTTCAGTACTTTTATTGATGTGTCCCTACTCTAGTTGAAAATTCCAGATTTTTTTGTGTACTTGTTTGTTAACTTTTTTTGTAAAATAGAATTATTGTGACTGGTGGACCCACGGATACTGCATCAAAAAAAGAAATGGCGCTGCGTGACCCAGCTATCAATTATTGTCTGAAAAGCAAAGTATCCATTACGCTTCGTTGTCAGCTATGTTCATCACAGCATTATGAATCAAGAACTGTTCGAAAAGCACCTCTGTAATCAAAGTAGCCACTATGAAAAGTAGGGATGATTTCCATTACAAAGGGAAGCCATCACGTGCTACTGCCAAATCGACACTTTTCACTGTCAGCAAAGATGAATGGGACACAAAGGAGGACACTGGTAAGTCCATGAAGAAAGCATTGTATGTACTGTGGTATGCCAAAAGGCACCTCTTGGGCCAAAGCAATGTCAAACAGTGAAAAATTCAATCCCATAGCCTTAGCGGTTATCAAGTTACTCTTGTCTGAAGGCATCAGATGGTATGCATTATGTGTCTGTTTTGACAATTGTTTAAATAATAGTTATACGGGCACAATGTGGAGTCTATGAAATTTATAAACCCTCAGGCCCTTAGTAGCACCCTCGCTTCGCTCGTGCGCTACAGCCCGGGCCTTCGGGTTTATAAATTTCATAGACTCCACATTGTGCCCGTATAACTGCTTTAGACTCTATTTCACGTTACACTCAGATTACTTAGACTCTATTTAGGCTGTTTTGGGTGGGTAATAAATCTCATATACTCCACCTTGTTTTCTAATATACTCCACGCCTTTAAGCACAATATGACATATGCTCAAAATCGGATTTGTCCAATCGCTATGCGTTGTTCACGTGCAGTGATTTAACGAGCGCGATTATTTAGTCATGTGAGGACGCATATTTGCTATGGCGCTAGTATTATCGTAAGAAAACCAGCCGCTTTTGCCGAGCCTACAGCAGAAACAGCCATGGATGAGGTAAGTGATCTGAGTGTAATGTGAAATAGAGTCTAAAGCAGTTATACGGGCACAATGTGGAGTCTATGAAATTTATAAACCCTCAGACCCTTAGTAGCGCCCTCGCTTCGCTCGTGCACTACAGCTAGAGATGCGGCGATTATGCCGGCATAATTTCAGGCATAATAGGTATGTGTGAGAATCAGGAATTATGCTAGCATTTTGAGGTGATTATAAAGCTTTAACAGTAGGAAATTCTGCAGATTGCACAATTCTGTTAAAAAAGATTGAGATACTCTAATAGAGCAGTCAGAAACTCTAATAGAACAGTCACTGAAGATTATTTACTCTAATAAAGCAGTCACATTGAAATGAAATACTCTAATACAGCAACCAGCTAAAGAATTAAAGACTATTTGAAGCTTAAACATCAATGAAAATGGCCTGATACAGCAATGAACTGGCATTATTAGCCAATTATGGTGGCATAATTTTGGGAATAATGGGCAATTCTCAAAAGCATAATAGGTGATTTTTTGAGCACTGCTCAAAAGCATAATGCTCAATTTTTGGAGCATAATAGCCTCATGCCTAGCTACAGCCCGGACCTTCGGGTTTATAAATTTCATAGACTCCACATTGTGCCCGTATAACTATTATTTACCTCATCCATGGCTGTTTCTGCTGTAGGCTCGGTGAAAGCAGCTGGTTTTCTTGAGATAATACTAGCGCCATGGCAACTATGCATCCTCAGATGACAAAATAATAGCACTCGTTAAATCACTGCACGTGAACAATGCATAGCGATTGGATAAACCTAGATTTTGAGCATATGCTATATTGTGCCTGAAGGTGAGGAGTATATTAGAAAACAAGTTGGAGTATATGAGATTTATTACCCATCCAAAACAGCCTAAATAGTGTCTAAAAATTTCATAGCTACTTTTTGAAAGCATTTTGGGTCGATCTGAAGGCTTGTTTAGGCTTAGTTTACCTAACCAATACTGCTTCATTGTCTTGAGGGAAAAATGACGCTGGTTTTTGGGTGATGTTTTTTAATGGGCCCCACCTACACTATTGTGGTCCCTACTATACAGTACTATTGCACTGTATGATAGCTGTGCGTTCTTAAAATTTATTAGTAATTATCAATGTAGCCATATCTTTGGCTCCCACATTTGATTTCACATTTTTTAACCCAGGCTTTTTAAGCCACACCATTTTTCACAGATTGGCTGTTTTTGTGTGGATACACTTGCATCCATTCAGTTTAGGGAGTCACCACACAGCACGATCACTGATGTGATGAGTAGCATTGCAGATCTCACTAGTGATCACTGATCTGCAATGTCTTCCTAAATGAGGCAGTTTCTTTTGCAGCATTTTCTTTTATAGATAACAATATGGATAGTGATTGTGGGTTTACATTTTGTGCATGATATAGTTTTGATTATGGTGTTAAATAAACATTTGAATGGCTTATAAACAGTGTAAATCATAATAAGTGCTTCAAGCACACAAACAAATTAAATGCATAAAGGTTAACAAATAGATCCACTAAAAGACATGTCTCAAACAGCATACTTCATTTTGCAACTTTTCAAACATACTTAATAAACAGGCTGTAGGACTACATGGTTCTGACTCCCTGCATTACAGGCTTTAAGCCTTCTCACAGGTCCCTAGTGGGATTGCATTCACGGATAAAATGTGAAGTACGCAGAAAAAATCCCAGACCCAGTGGTGGCGTGATCCCCTGCAACATGTGTGGTCTAGGCATGCACCGAGGGAGCCACAACAACTGGGATCTGAGATCTTCTCTGCTTTCAACCTGCACTTAAACATCAACTTCTCGTCAGCAAATGGTATCTTACAGATTTTCAGCATTTGTGGTGTAAAGCTTTAAAAATATAAAAAAATCAGTACATGTTTCTAAAACCTTCTAAACAGTGTAAGTTAAGCAGAATTTAATACATACAAATATTCCTGTCATATAATCAACACTGATAGTAAATGTTACTAGTACAGTCGGTTACACCAACAAGGTTTACACCTGAAATGATGTTATCTTGGTTGTCATTGTTGTCACGTTATTGTAGCATCTCAACTTGTGGCACCTTTACATCTTGGTGATGACAGTACCATATAGCACATCAGATGTCACAGCTTACAATGTTTCACCTATAAGCCATCACAGCAGTAGATGTGTGTCCCATCCATCTACTTTTGCCTGAAATAGTATAGTTGCATTTGTGGCTTGGAGAGAGTGATGTCTGACCATTAGAATCTTAACCTTCTGTGCTCCAGACAAACTTCATAGTGCAAAAAGGAACTAATATCAAAGTGTCAAGTATAACAGCGGTTGTGGGTTCCTATCCCAAAGTGACCCCTTCTCCCACATAATAATCACTTCAATTATAACTTTAGCCTTTTTCAATTCAGTAGACCTTAATTCCTTTATTTGAGCACTCAACATTATCAGCTAGTCAGTTCTGTCTACTTCTCCTAACAAACAAAATAGAACACATCATATAAATAGTATCAGGTGAGTATGACTTTTGATCTTTCCACTTTCATTGTCAACCAGAAATAATTGTAGAGATTTTACAAATAGCTTGTGCTCTTTCTCCTCAAGTCTTAAGTGCAAATATATATTATATTCCCAGTCCACTTGTTTTAATCTTGTGTATTTAGCATATTTCCTACGTTGCATCATCAACATCCTTTGTAGCCATATTACTTAGTAGCTTCTTCATACTGTTGTGATGCCTGCAGGAGAATCTCATCTGTTAAATCTTTGTAATATTCTCCTGTGTTTTTCAAATGTCATCACCTATATTATCAAGGGAACTCTATTTGTGACTGATATCAACATCTCATAATCTGTAGTACCTAAATGATTAATCTTTTCACAACATATTTACCAACAAGAATAGCTCACCAAGTGAAACAAGTTTATCCTCCTCTTTATCAGTTCCCAAATCTTTGTTTTCATCTTCATCACTTTGCACATCTTCTTCAGTTTTACTTCCACCACTAACTTCACTTTCCCAAGGTTCTCCTATAATCCAAGTTTAAATCATTTCAGCTTGGTGGAGGCTTCAAACCTTTGAACTATAGCTGAAACGGATAGCAATTTTTACTATTCGGATATCCTAAACTAAATCTTTCTGGATATACTACGGATAGTGACATCATCACTTACTATAAAAACATGACATATTTTGCCATGA
The DNA here is from genome assembly GCF_963678975.1 of Dysidea avara. NCBI lineage: Eukaryota > Metazoa > Porifera > Demospongiae > Dictyoceratida > Dysideidae > Dysidea > Dysidea avara. The sequence goes on from NC_089276.1 coordinate 37,535,701, forward strand.
AATCACTTGCTATACTCATAATTTAGATCAGTAGCAATCATAGTATTCATACAACATTTGGGATTGTGGTATAATAATTAGTGTAAAGGCTTTGTATCAAAGAAATCATCATGAAATTACTTTAAATTATTAGCAACTATCCTGATGGCTTCAAATTACTGTCCAGATATTGAAATGCTATCCAGATATCTGGATAATATGGATATCTGTTTCAGCCCTACTTTGAACAGCTTATCCACTAATTTCATTTAAAACACATTTTAAATACCCACCACCATATGTTGCCAAAATACATTTCACAACATTATGTCATGGTTCCCACACCTTTGGTTCTTTGTTGTTTAGCTAAGGGTAAATGCCTCACTAATTATGGCCATGCATAATAGACACTACAGTGGTCTATGTTAACAGATGTTAAACTTTGTAATACCTTCGTCTGTAAGTAGCACAGCATGTCTTAAGGTGGAGAATGAGGTTTTGTGTCTGTGATTGCTCACTCTTGCTTACACAGTGACACTTTTGTGATACCCAGTTAATGGTACAATAAAACAAGTATTATTATTATTATACATACTGTGATAATAGAATAGAACATGTGATGACAATGACACAATAAGATGTGTTGTGATAATGACACAATAGGACATACCATTACCATGACAATAACAGAGTAAGACATACCATGACAATGACACATAAAAACCTTTGATCTTTTGAGGTTTCTAATAAACCTGCTACTATACAGCAGGTTATTGTTGAAAGGTCCAACTTTTTTGCGAAGCTGTTCAAATAGCCTCCAGCATAAACTTCTGTGATTGTGTAGTCTGCAAAACACCACTGATTTCTCTGTAATCCTTTGCATCTCATTTTTGGATACTATGGAAAAGTTATGAAAACTTAAGAATACAGAAGGTTGAGGCAAAACTCTGTTTACATGATAATATAGTCAGCCAACAGAAATTTTTAGCTTTGATTCACAAAAATTTGGAACACACACATAACCTGCTGTATGCTAGCTTCTAGTATTTCTGAAACCTGCATGCTACAGATAGGGATATCGCCATTTGAGGTAGTCACCACACACACAGCACACCTCACTAATGATCACTGATGTACTGAGTAGTATTGCAGATCTCAGTGATCACTGATCTACAATGCCTCCCTAAAGTAAGGAGTGCTAACAATTGTGCAGTTGCTTTATTTTATAGATAACAATATGGAAAATAATTGTGGGTTTACATTTTGTGCCTGGTTAGTAGTAGGATATGGATACTGTGACAGGCCTCGGGCCTAATGTGTATACGTTGTTTTATCCATTAATAAATAATTTTAGAAATTTTGCTTATTTTCTAAAACCATGAAGAAACTTTGTCTAGGTTCTCAATCTATATAAGCATTTGTATTATCTGATCTTTCATACACATTGCAACAGTGTGTGTGTGTGTGTGTCTGTGTGTGTGTGTGTCTGTGTGTGTGTGTGTGTGTGTGTGTGTGTGTGTCTGTGTGTGTCTGTGTGTGTCTGTGTCTGTGTCTGTGTCTGTGTGTGTGTGCGTGCGTGCGTGCGTGCGTGCGTGCGTGCGTGCGTGCGTGCGTGCGTGCGTGTGTGTGTGCAAAGCAAGTGAGGCAAGGTTTCTAAAATTGTAAAGAACTATTCTATAACTGGTGCGTGTATTTATACTAGAGCATTGAGAATTGATTGTGGGTTCAGTATAACATCATGATGTCATCATATCTTAAGTGTATCAAATCCTATGGACAAGGATTCAATGAGCTCCTGTACTGACCAATAATTGTCTAATCTAGATCTATAAAACAAAGCAAGTTACATTGAGATCTACAATGATGATTATTAGTGAGCCTGTGTCAAATATGCCAGCATGATAAGGATATGCTATACCAGCATATAAGGTGGATATTTCAAATTATTGAGCTTATTTCGATGAAAATAGATCAATTCTCCCTAGTAGAGCAGTCAGTGGGAACTGCAAATTGCAATAGAACACTCAAATGCATTGTGGCTCCTTAGATTGATACTCTCTAATTGAAATACTCTAATAGAGCAGTCACTGATTTAAATAATCCAAGATTAGCTTTAAAATTTTTGATAACCTAGGAGCATAATGGGAACATGAAGAGCATAATGGGTGAAAATTTTGGGAAATTCCTGAAAGCATTTTGGGAAAAAATTTGAGCATATTTGATTGAGGCCTAGAGGTATGCTTTGTATATGATAAGATAACACTTGTCTTCACATGTTTATAGAATCTTAGCGGTAATACAAACCTCATTAAATTTGATAGATCGGCTTATATACATACCATTAAGGTGGCAATAAAGTAGTGACATGTACAAGAAGCCATAAAAAATACACATGATATATCCTACCATATATATCATAAATCAGGTTATTTTCGTGTATGAAAATATTCACGAGTTAAATTTTCATGGGTGCCTGGACCCACGAAAATATTTTTACATGAAAGTTTTGTCACGCTGAAATTATAACAATTGTGTATTGTTGATTGATAGACTGTTCGCTATTTTACCGTTCTTTATTTACAAGCACAGCAAGGAACAACACCTACAGCAGTGAGCAAGCCCATGCACGCAATGCTAACAAGTTGATCACGTGATCGGTCACCTATGCTTGAGATCAACTGTTGTGTACGTGGATATCATCGACTATGTACTGCTACAGTTGTTGAAAATCTTACCTTCACACGAGAACCTACAAATGAGAGTGATAAATACGCAGTAGCTAGCCATTGTAAAAGACGGAAATATTGGACACGTTCGGCCTTGAAAATGTCTCATGTTTGTTCGCTGTTTCTTCAAAGAGGAAGTAATATTACTTGTTTAATAACTGGAGCACGAGTGGACTTGGATGGTTACTAACACACCGGTTAAAAATAAAACACGTACGAAAAAAATCGATGTTTGTTTATGTTTGCGTGTTAAATTTTCGTGGATGTGGCTAACCTTAAAAATTTATTACCGTTGAAAATAACCCAATTTACGGTACTACGCAATTTGTGGTAAATCAGGTGGAGGCTAATTAGGAGCTACACCATAATAGACTTACCAAACATAAAAGCTGTCACTAGTAGCAGGTGAGTTGTTAGCAAAAACAACAAGCAGCTGCTGTTACACAGGTCAGGTGGAATGTATCTCCTTAAAACCTTGACAATGTGAAAACAAGTGCCACTAAATATTATTATTATTTGTTTGTGACTCACCTTACAGCCTGTTATTTTTCTTTGTAAACATGGGTTGAACAGCCACGAAACTTCGTAGGAATGGTAAGCAATAGTGTCTGAATAATTCTACATATCAGTATATCAGATATCCATTATATGGCTTCTTTGCTTGGTGCAAACAGTGAAACAAGGCTTTCATCTGCTTGTAAACATTATATTATGGCTCGTAAATTGCTTCTACTTATTGATACGTAGAATGATCAATGATGGTATGCTTTTCATCTTGTGAAGTATTGGAGCTAAAACTTGAGGTTATTGAGGGATAATTTGTCTTCTGTAGTCCACAAAGTACAGCCAATTTCTTGCTTTGAGAGCAGTTCTACACTTTTCCCCTCTACAAATGATAGATTTCTATATGTGCAGTTTATTTGCATGCAAAATTAATTACTAGTTTTCACTATGTAGATTGGAGTCAGGAATGCACCTTACTACTTTAGCACCAAGTGATGTCATAACAATTGCTGTTGTAATGATTCATCATTAACCAAGTATCCCAACTACTGTTGATACCATATAGCCAGAAAGTTTGGGGGGAGGAAAGTTTGGTGAATTTGGCAAGTGAACGATGTTTTGCCAAACTAAAATCCGCCAAATCATTTCTCCAATACAAATCTGTAGCAATTCAACAAATTCGCCAAACTTTGCTCTTGCCAAAATCCTATTGTGGCAAATTTGCCAAAGTTTCCAGCTATACGGTATATGGTTTGGTTAATAACATAAGACAAGCTTTTCTTAGCTGGTAGTTTAGAAGTGATCCTTTAAACAAACGTTACTATGTGGCTACTGACTTGGTTGACATTGAACACATTCACTATATAATGATATTCAAATTGTACTTGAAACCTAGTCATGGTGGACTAGATGTAATTGTGGGTTTCACTTATATGACATTTTACACAAGTCATGTTTCAAATTGGTTAGTTACTTAAAATGGCCAGAGTTATGACATGTCAAATTAAATGTCTATACTGCTATTGTAAACACTCTCAACACATTACGTACCATTTAATATTGTTTAATAAAATTTGTGTACCCTTCAAAGGTACACTGTCCCAGTACTATATATACAGTATACACAGAGTAGTGGTAAATGTTAGTTGTAATGGATACAATAAATTTCTGACATGTACCACAATTGTTAATTATGTGAATTTATGTAATGTTACCATAACAACTGGAGGTACAGTAACTTACATCATTGTACACTGTATAATTCATTTCTACAGGATTCTCCAGAGTTGGGACTTTCCCTAGCAAGTGGCAAATACAAGATCAAGTGGACCAAATGTCATGATCTACCAGTTAGAATGTTTTCAGCATATGCCACATTAATTGATGATGTCATCTATATTGGTGGAGGGGATTGTCCAGATCATAATGACATGTGGTACATCTTCATGTATCATCTGAAAGAGAACAAATGGACTAGACTACCAACTCGTCTACCACAGTTTGGTGGTGTTGTAGTTAACATTAACAACAACTTGACAATAATAGGTGGACAGGACTCTACTACTAACAGGATAACTAATAAAGTACTGACACTACAAGATCATCACTGGACCTCACTATACAGTGACATGAACAGTGCTAGGTGTAGACCAGCAGTATCATCACACCAGCACTACACTATTGTAGCTGGTGGTATGGATCATGATAGGGTAGTGTTAGACACTATTGAAATATTTGATATTAGTACTAACCAATGGACAATCAGTAAAACATGTCTACCCCAACCAATGTGGCTCATTAATGCTACAAACTGCAATAACTCTCTTGTCATCACAGGATATAATAACAAAGATAATAAACATACCAATGGAGTATACATTACTACAATGGACAATATAATAGACCACTCCACCACCAGTAGCTCTGATGATGATAACAAGTGGACAATACTAGCTGATATACCATATTGGAGGACTACCATTGTCCCCCACACCACACCTCCTGTTATTGTAGGGGGACATGATCAACAACGTAATACCACTGATGACATCATGGCTTATGATGACAGTACTAACAGTTGGAGGACAGTATCATCTTCACCAATCAAATGCTGCTGGTCAACTATTATTACATTACCCCAATCCATCATCATGGCTGGTGGGGTTAGTGATTTTAGGACTGAAGAGACTCGTAATACTACCATCCTCACCAGTGTGATGATTGGAGAATTAGTAGAGTGTAATTGAATATTTTATTGTGTTGTGTTAATTATCTGTATGTGTGTATTACACTTTTTGATATATTATTATTATAGTTCTACAATATTACCATTCAGTATACTTTGTTGTCACTTATAATGTGTTTACATGTACATTGTGTATTTTATATTAATTAAAATATTTACTATTTTGATTATACAACTACATTAAACATCAAGATTGTAGCTATAGTACTAGTACATGGAAAGGAGTATGATATCAACTTTGATATTACACTATATACAATGGTGACATTACAGCTCAGAACTGGTCAATTTTATTTAACCTTACACACTGGTATTGTAATTCCTTGAGGTCTAGTAAGTTTAGTGAATTAGTTGATGTTCCATGTGTTATCAGATTTTAACAGTTTAATTGAAACCATTTAAGTTGCCCTACCATAAGGATCTTGGTGACTATTTGAAGCTACAAAGATCTGAGTGGGTGGTCTCTGACTGACTTAGAAAATAGTGAGAGTGTATTCATACTGGTAGATACATTGTGAGTTGAGTATTACTGTAATTTGGTGATAAAAATTTTCATGTAACTTGAAGTATTTTCTTATGATGTACGTGAATGACTACTCCATTAGAGTAGTTCGACCTTATATAAAAATATTAGTTCAAACAATTTTTGTACAAGTTTTGCATATCTATGTCATCATCTCTTGTACACAATGTAAACCCACTATCACTTTCCATGTTGTTATCTATTAAAGAAAGCTCACTGATTTGTCATGTATATCAGTAGTGAGATCTGTGATGCTACTCAGATCACCAGTTGTAATTTAACTCTAATGTAGTGGAAAATCTCATATCAAAGTTGTGGTACACTGTGATTGGCAACAACCTGCCATGACATAACCAGCTGATAACATTACTTTGACATATTTTCACTACTCTACTTACTAGAATGATGGGTCAATAGCAAGGAAATTTCATTACAACACCTGACAGCCTGGTAGACTCCTGTAAGCGTTTGAGTGTTAATCGGATGACTGCAGGTTCAATGCTGACAAAGTCCAGTCATAAGGTTTTTTTTTCTTTTCAAACATACTTTATATAAAGGCTATAGGACCAGTTGACCTACAGACTATGCTGTAAAGACCATATTATAGAGGGAAGCTTTGGTGAGAGAAAATTTTGGCTAATTTACCAGTTATAGCTGCTAATTACTTGTAGCACCTGAGATTAGCTATAGATTGAGCTTGAATTCACCAAAGTATATTTTGCCAAATGTGATTTAGCTTGCTATTCACCAAAGTTTCTCTCTATACGATAAACAAATAAAACCTCATTGCATGTTATTAGTTACAATGTAGTTACTGTACACACATCACAGTACCGTACACATGAACATGGTACATATTGGCTTACCATAATTCTGTTCAACATCTGAATTCTTCCAGTCTGGTATGATCTCCCTGAACCATTGGTCACCTGGATAACTGTTCTGTTTATCTATAACTCTTCACTACCTAGTTTAACTACACAACTCATAAATTTTTAATTTCCTGAGTAGTTAGTCAAATGTACACACATTATAAATTGTATTACAAATTCCTACATGTGAATTATGTCATAGTATTCTAACAGTATCAAGTGTCTATAGTAGAGTATTGTGATCTGATCACACTCTCCCATTGGTCCATACTTCTCTTCCACTCATTGTATCTCTCACTATACATGTTCTCATTGCTCCATAGTCTGGAGGTGTGGCTACCTGTTCCAGGGAAGTGGGTGGGGCTCAAAGGGGCACTGTTATTATCCAGGGTTAACTTGTTAAACCTGCTGTTGTTGCTATTGCTACGAAAGCTACTGCCCAAGTGAAGCCGTGTTAACTTGCTGTGATTTCTGTTGAATACTTTATCAGATAATGGACTCCTAATAAGGAATAATAAATATCTTATAATGCAAATAACACTTGTATAGCACATAACATAACAATAACTGGTACCATGTAGTAAAATTAGAGATCACTGATAGTAGTAAAACAAGGGAGGTCATCTATGCCTGTAGATATATTAGTAGACATTGAATCCCTGCTTCACTCTATAGCCATGACTAATATCTGCAAGTTTAGGTGACCTCTCTTGCTTCACTGTAAATTTCTAATATTTTTTGCACTTGTTTGTTCAGTTGCAATTGTAACAAAATTATGATTGGTGAACCCACTTATACCACAGCAAAAGAAAGAATAGCACCACGCATAACCATAAAATATATTTTGCATCTGAATGCATGCCCAAACCGTCACGTGAAGTAGTCATTATGTTTCATTTTCAGCTATGTTCAGTCCATTACACAGGGTTACAAATGAAGAACAACACAAGAAAGGTCCCTGTAATCAATCGACTTACTACAGGACAATTTATTGGTATAAAAGTGAAAGTCAACACGTATGCGAAAGCCATAATGCTTTACCGCAAATCACCACCTTGCACTGTCAGCGAAAAGCATTGGGGCACTAGGAGGAAAATGTAAGCCCATTATGCTTGTACACATTGTGACATGCCAAAAGACACCTGCTAGGTTGAAGCAACATTTGACATCAAAAAATCAAGCCCAGTCTTTACTGCTACAGTAGAATATCCATTATCCAAACACCTGTGTGCCAGTTCAATCATAGAATTGTTCAGATAAGTGAACTAGTTCGGATGAATAAAGCCCATTTGTTTATATACAGAGTTCTGTTCAACTACCCTAATAGAACATACACTAACTCTAGAACATTTACCCAATGACGAAATATTCTAATAGAGCAATCACTTATATTGTTCGGATAATTGAGGTCCTATTGTATTGAGTTAAGTTTTTCTGAAGGCATTAGTAAGTTAGTCACTCAGTCATTAGAAAATCCCACTAAATAAAAAAATGTAGCAACATATATTTCAGAAGACTTATAGGCTCAATTATTCCAATACTACCAAAGTGTCAAGATGGTTTTGTGAGGCTGGCTTCAGGCCAATATTTTTATTGAGAATCTCCATGATCCAGTACTATTGCACTGTATGATACTTTAGACTACAGCAAGTTTGATACTGAAATTCCATTGGCTGAAAACGTGGTCTCTAAATCTCATAGAGCCACGCTCGTGTCAAATAGAGACCACGCTCTGAGGCTATACAAAACACGATAACCACGTGCCTGTAACAATGGCAACACACAGGCATTTAAATGGCTAGTAACAGCCATACTGAATTAGAGGGAGGTGTAATGGGCTTGTTTGTACTAATCAACACTACATTACTTGTTTACAAGCAGCTGTCGAGGCACAACAACACCAACAATGAGTTGTAGTGCAGTCGCTGAGCAACATAGAACGTCTGTAACATTGGCAACACATGGGCATTTAAAGCAGTAGTAACAGCCAGCTGAGGTCCCACCATGTAGAGGGCTTGTTTCCAGTAATTAGCTATACAATTCTACAAGCAGCTGACAACTCAAAGTACAATAATGAGTAGTAGCCTAAATAAGTTAGACGTCAAGAACCACTGGGTTCTATGGTTAGTAGCGCCCGAGTGCAGCAAGGGCGCTACTAAGGGCCTGAGGGTTTTCTAAATCCCGTAGAACCCTGGTTCTTGACATCTAACTATTATTTAATAATACCATCCAAGTTCAAAGGGAAAAACTGTGCTTTATATTCCATACTGTGCTTTATATTCCATACTGTGCTAAAGTGTGCTATATTAATGTTTCCATCAAAGTCTGCTTTATTTTCCTTTGTATGGTAATAATCAAATTTTGTGTGAATGTGACACAACCATAAACACAACCCACAGTGACACTGGAATGACCACAATTACCCCACTAACAAAGCTGTCAACAATCTTACTAACAACACATTAATAATGCAAATGTTTGTAATTCCACTGCAATAATCACACTAAAATTATTGTCCATCGTTGTAACTCCTCAGTTGCCGCTTCATATTGACGTCTTCAACTTTGTTGCTTGATGGCTATACTCCCAACCAATGATTAGATACAGTAGCTGTGGCTACAACTGTCCTTTACTCACGTACGACTTAGCTAGCCTTTCTCAGTTGTTGTCCTCATCCTCTTGTCCCACTACTAAGTGAATTGTGGATTTGATGGATCACAAATCGTTTGATAACTCTCCATTAATGGCTACAAATCAATCTTCTGCTAATCAAAAGTAGGCACTAGTTTTTTCACTGCCATTGTGGTATTCCCGGTCATGATAAACTGTATTAATGGATAATTGGTTGCAACTCTGGATTTGTACGCTAAAGCACTGCTTATGTCCATGCACTATGGAAAACACAGCATTTGGGTGTGGTCTCAAGCCAAATATAGCACTTGGCTTTGCCTCATGCTATATTCATCTCTCAACCACACCTTTGTGCTATTTTTTCCATATTGCACTCGCCGCGGTGGAATATATACATTATCAAGGACAGATCTAGGATTCAGCAAGGGTAAGGGCCTATTGGGGTACATTCTATGCATATCAAGATACAAACAGTATGTTCTATCATGCAATTCTCTCTAACTGTGACTGCATTGTTAGAATATCTGACTGCTCTATTAGAGTATTTTGTTCATTCAACCATGACAGTATTGTTATCAAGAGTTAATGATACCATAACTTGTGTTTTTAATGTGACAGCTGCCTCAGTTTCCTTTATGATAGCTACACTACTACACAGACACATATAATACATCTACACCACTACACTATACACAGCACATCAAAACACACAGTACTAACCTGTATCTCACAGTAGCTGGACCAGTCACTCTACTGGACAATGGAGTGGTGGGGTAACTATCTGTATGGGATAGAGCACTACATGATCACATGCTAGGGGGCTAAACTATTACCTGAGGAGTGTCTCGAGAATGAGGGATGATGAGATGGTGACATTCTACTATAGTCATACAATCCAGATACTGGACCTGTAGTGGATGAGTTGTGTAAATGTGTATACACAGTTTGCACTATGTTCATGTGTGCATGTGCGTGCATGCGTTTGCATGTTACTGTATTGTGTACATGTCTTGCCAGCACAGCTTTGACATACCAAACTGTAGTTGTGATTTTAGTATCTCCTTTTTTAGTAGCAAGTCCTCAGCTACTGATGTAAAGCTCTCACCATTGGTTGAACGTGGTACTAGCCACGCCCATCTGTTATCATCATACAAACTAGCCTGTAGAGCAGCTTTGTGTTGTACATAACGAGACCTTGGTGTGCTCCCCTCAAATAATCCCACACCAGTTGGATGACATTTGGATGGTAGCAGGACTCCATCAAAACCACTTCTCAATTTCATATTAGCTCCACTATCTGTAGAAGAGCCCCTATTGGTAGCTGGAGGAAGGTCACTTGTATCCATTGGGATGTTACCGCTAACTTGTGCTGTAGTATTGCACTGCTGCAGACCTAAGGGGGTGGAGCTCATTGCTTTATACCAGCCAAGACCACTGTCTGCAGCAGTTCTGGAATGGAATAATTCTTTATAATGTACACCACCACTACCATCCACTGTATAATTTTGATTGTGGGTTTCACTAGTTGATGTTAGCGATGAAGGGATTTCCCCTTGCTGTTTAGTGATGTAATGTTGACTGTTACTAGTCACATGGTTATTGCTAGAGTCATCCCTTAACTGTGTACTCAATTCAACACTTGACCCAGCCATTACTATACCAGAGTCACATACACTCTTAGTACCACCATGATTGATTGTGGAGGGTTTACTAGTAACAGGAGGGTGATTTGTGACTTGTTCATCACATCCTGAGGACATCGTCGTTGTTGTTGGATTGGTTATTTCACCAATGGGACTAGTGGATAATGTTGTTCCCATGGTGATACCAGTTAACTCATAAGTGTTTGACTTCAAGTCATCAAGGGATAGTAGTTCAGGGGTGTGGTCCCCACTGGATTGGCTAGAATGATCGTCATCATCACTATTATCTGAGCTGTCCTGTGTTGCTACTGGCTGATTTCTCCTTGAAACTATGTATGTAATACAACAGTATGATGATAATTACTATGAACAGATATATAAATTGAATATCTGAACCTTGCCAAATTACATAGCCTTGATTATCTGAAGTCTATAAGTAATTGTTCTATTAGAGTATTTTGTGAACTGATGTGTGAGTAAGTGTCTTAGCAGAAGTTGCTACAGAAATGTCAGGGCAACACTTTCTACTGTATAGCAGGACTACTACTCCTACAAGAGGACTATAGTTTCAATCAGTCCTTCCCAGTTAACGAAACATGGCAGGGTAGACCCATGTGCTACACACACACACACGCGCACGCACAAACACACAAAGCCTTCAGCTACCATGCTAATATGATCATGCCTACCCAGTGAAACACTTGTGCACTACTCAGGTGCTACCAATCATTACAGGAAAATCCTCCTGGAGCAGGACTAGTAAGCCTCAGGAGGCTGTATCATGTCTCACAGGTAAAGGTATGGGCTCCCAAAGCCCTACCTAGACTTTTACCCACTATGTGAGACATGAACAGTTGGCATTTACTTTCCCAGATTACCCATTGATGTTACAACTAGGTGGACTGCTTCTCCAGTTCACACACACAACACACACACACTACACACAAACGCATGCATGCATACACACACACCAAACACACACACAGTACACATGCATGCACACACACACACACACACACATGCACGCACACACACATACAGCACACACACGCACACGCACACACACGCGCGCACACACACACACACACACACACACACATGCACGCACACACACATACAGCACACACACGCACACGCACACACACGCGCGCACACACACACACACACACACACACCAGGGGTTGAAGTAGATTTTCCACTTGATGGTTGCACAGTAGATACAGCTAATCCATCAGGTGTGACTATACTCTTAGATTGGATAGGGGACAGTTTGGGGGATGCTACTACTTGACCCCCTAAATCAGGTGGGCTTTGAGAATCAGGGGTAGCAACAATTGGTGACATGACATGAAATGGAGAATGGTCAACATGAAATGATGATCGATGCTGAAGTTGTGAAGAGGAGGGAGATGATTTGGTGATGACAATACCAGGAGTGGCAGCCATATTGTCAGCTCCTGTTGTTACCATGCCGGGTACGGGAGAGGTGGTGTCATCTCGTGGTGATGTACTACACAATAAACAGGTTTACCATGAACACCTACTGGTGTGGAACACTCAGCCATACAGTATTAACACACACACACACACACACACACACACACACACACACACACACACACACACACACACACACACACACACACACACACACACACACACACACACACACACACACGTACAATACCTTTCAGAAGGTACAACTGCTACAGGATTCTCCTCTCCCTATATACCAACACAAAACATTTACCATGTACAACAACACTGTAGGCATATCAAACAGTATGGTAGTGTTGTTCCCCCTAAACTTAACGATACCTTCCACTGTTAACAACTATCATACAAATATCACATGCAACGAAAAGCACCTTTACAGAAGAGTCTTACGTATATAGTGCAACCTTAAACAAGAGTATACTTACAGAAGGCCAAGTATTAAATAGACATCAAGAAGCAGCGTTCTACGGGATTTAGAAAACTATCAGACCTTTAGTAATGCCCTCGTGCATTACTAAGTGCCTGAGAGTTGCGCTTGGGCATTACTAACGGCCTGAGGGTTACGCTCAGGCATTACAAAGGGCCCAAATCCTGTAGAACCCATTGGTTCTTGACATCTAACTTACAACACACTTATTTAGACCACAACTCCTTATTGTACCTTTGACAGCTGCTTGTAAACGAAAAATGTAACATCAATTAGTAGAAACAAGCCCTTCACACCTCCATCTAATTCAGCAAGGCTGTTGTTACCCATTTAAATGGCCATGTGTTGCCAATGTTACAGGCATGTAATTGGCATGTTTCGTATCACCTCAGAGCGTGGTCTCTAGGACATGAGCATGGCACTACAGGATTTAGAGTCCACATTTTCAGCCAATAAATTTTCAGTATCAAAATTGATGTGATCAATTTTTTAATTGACAAATCCTAGTTTTGGTCTGCATGCCTAGAGACTAAATGAAGCAGCTCATGGCCACTACAATAACAAACACATGTGTGGCATGTGCCTTTTCTGGTTCCAAAGAGTGTCTGTCTTCTGCCTTTCCTTATATCTTCAGTTGCATATATATGGTCATCTTCCTTTTCATTTAAAAACAAGACAACCCTAAATAATCTACTACATAGCTCTAGCTCTCTCGATAAAGCAGCAATTTAATTAATTCTTTCACCACTACAACCAGATTTATGACACTATAAAAGATGCTTCAAGTATAATTTCAATGCACTACTACTTCTATCATACGTTTTATATTGTAGTACAACGTGCTTACCCTGAAATAGTCACATCCACAAAAGTCCCGTTTCTGGGATAACCGGATCCTTTGCTCAGTATTATGAGTTTGTTACATAACAACACAAAGCTTTTCTTATCAGAAAAGACGAGTTTAACAAAACCTTGAGCTGATAGTCACGTTTTAAAGTCCACTAGATTTTTATTAAAAGGCTAAGACAGCCAAGGATGACAGTTGGCTGTTTTTCAGAAGTGCGGCATGATTTACTCGTGTGCATACACACATGTGTGATACGAGATTTGGAAGAAACCAGCCGAAGAAGCAATCACTCAGTAAGGACACTGTTTAGAATAGTCATATACAGCTGTACTAGCCTGTAGCAACTTTCTCTTTGTAACTGACTACCTATTTAAGCTGTTACCATATTTGGTGTCTTGTAATTACTTACGTAAACAAAAACAACCTAATTGAGGTCCTTAGCTTGTAGTGACTACTTAGAGGTATGGTAACTAAGTAGTTTAGTGTGAACCAGTCTCGGTTTTGTATTCTAATAGAACAGTCACACATGCCATATATACTAGGGCTGGGACGAAGCTTCGAATGCTTCGTGGGCTCGAAGGTTAAGTAAATTTCGAATTATAAAAGTATCCTTCGAAGCTTCGTAGTGCACTCATAGTCTATGAAAGAATTACAAATAAACGTGGTTATCTTTATTGCAGCTGTTATTCCTCTTGCGTGATGAATGTTCGTCTCTTCGCGATCGATCTTCGTGTGCCACGCCCACTTTTAAACTATCGCAGTTCAGCTTGCTACCACAGTTGCAGCCTTAAAATACCTTATATAGTGATAGATAATACATGGAAAACATACTTTCAGCCATTTCTCGGTGTTTACCTGTGCATGATTGCAATATAGCAGACACGCCCATTTGCATTCAATCGATCGCGTCATTCAGTACTGCTGCTATGCACTTTCCAAAGGGTCCAGATAAAATGGCACTAAATGCACTTTTGTTCCTATATATATGGGCAAGATTTAGTGCCACTGAGCACTAAATCTCCCCTATAATACATGTGGGATGAAGCACTATACTCAAATATTATTTCTTGCCCTTATATGTAGGAAAGATTTAGTGCTAAGGTGCACTAAATGTTCCCTACAATGTAGTAGGCAAAATATTGTTCAAAGAAGTACTAATTATTCCCTACATTGTTGTAGGCATAAAATAATACTTCGTAAAATAATACTTCGTAAAATAATACTTCATTATTAACACTCCACCTTGTTTAGAGCTAAAAATATTTCTCTGTGTCCTGTTTACTCCTTGAAAGGTGTATACAATTGGTAATACCAATCCACTTAGATCTGATTGAAATTGATGACTCTCCACCAAGTCCAGTGTCATATTGGGTGCCCGAGTTGAAGTTGAAAGACAATGAGAAGAAGTTACTGGTAGAAGAATCTCCACTCACTGACAGGCACATGAATGGAACATGTAACTTGATACGTGAGCAGTTTCCTGATATACCTGTCCCACAAACCACACTTCGTGTGGCACGACCAGAATTGATAAAAGAAGCAGAAGAGAAGTCTTTCTTTTTTCACCACTTTTGTGAGCATTGGGCATTATCGCACATCAGAGATAACGTAGTTTATTTGTACGATTCTCTTCAACCTAAAAGCATCAACTCAACTCTTGCCGAACAACTGCATTCATTATATGGGAACCGGATTGTGAAAATTCCACAAGTTCAACTTCAAAAGAGAAACAAAGACTGTGTGGCTGCTTTGCAATTGCATTTTGCGTATCACTAATGTTTGGAGTCGACCCCACCACTCTTTGTTATGATAAAAAAGAAATGCAAAAAACATCTGATGCAATGTTTTGAGACTAAATGTTTTTCCCCGTTTCCATCACAAAGCAAGAAGTCTCGAATACCATCACCATTGGAAATTAAAATCTCTCTTTCCTAACTGGCACATCTAGACTAAATCAAAAATATTGATTATATTGATTATTTTGCCTAAAGGTTTTAATGCAATAACTCAATTGAATTTAT
The DNA here is from genome assembly GCF_963678975.1 of Dysidea avara. NCBI lineage: Eukaryota > Metazoa > Porifera > Demospongiae > Dictyoceratida > Dysideidae > Dysidea > Dysidea avara. Next base: position 37,551,616 of record NC_089276.1, read on the forward strand.
TTGAGGGTATTATCGTAGGTTATCACCCATAGTCTCAGACTTGGGTGGTAATTAAAATATGTTACTGGGATACAACCGCTTTATACTCATAACTTGATTGATTTTTTTTTTTGCTAAAGTCTATAACTTTATGCATGCATGTATGGAAGAAATTATTTAAACAATTATAGCTACAGCCTATACCAGCAGATACATATTGCAATAAAAATGTCTAGGTGCCTTTCGACTGA